>NW_025763527.1:1211407-1817111 GCF_020726555.1 Boeremia exigua | reverse complement strand
CCCTAACCCTAACCCTAACCCTAACCCTAACCCTAACCCTAACCCTACCCTACCCTAACCCTAACCCTAACCCTAACCCTAACCTACCCAACCCATCGACGGGTTGCCCTTCGGGCACCCTCCTTTTCCTTCTTACGGGCCCACCCCCCACCCCTTTTAATACCTCCTGTTAATACCTTATTATAGTTTTGCTGCGCTTTTTCTTTTCTTCTGTTTTAATCTTATTCTTCTACTACTTAATCTTTTTTTACTCCTAACCTATACTCTAATAACTTTACCTTATTCCCTTCTTTTAAAAACTCTCTATCTATTTTAATCTTTACTATTCTACTGTTTATACTTTCTGTTCTACTTACTTATTTATTTTTTTCTAATTTATTTTATTCTCTACTCTATTTTTTTTCTTTTTTTCTCTCTTCTCTTTTCTCTCTTTTCTCTCTTTTCTCTCTTTTCTTTTCCCTCTTTCTTTTCTCTCTTTTCTCTCTTTTTTTTCTTTCTTTTTTCTCCTTTTCCTCCTTCTTTTCTCTACTTTATTTATTCTTATTCATTCTATTAAAATACTTTACTATATCTTTTGTATTTATACACTCTACAAATCTATTTACTATTTTATATACCTTTCTTCTATCTTCTCTATTCTCTTGTATTGTTTTTTATACTTACTACTTATTTCTTTTTTTAATACTTATTACCTTTTTTTTTCTTTATACCTACTACCTACTTTTTTTTATAACTACTACCTACTCTTCTTTTTTTCTCACTTATAATATATTATTATAGCTTAGCCTTCTACTATATTCTACTATATTCTACTATATTCTACTATATTCTACTATGCTTTACTATACTTTACTATGCTATACCTTACTATACTCTACTATACCTTACTATACTCTACTATACCTTACTATACTCTACTATACCTTACTATACTCTACTATACCTTACTATACTCTACTATACATTACTATATCCTGCTATATTTTACTATACTCTGCTACACTCTACTATACTCTACTTCTTACTATGCTTTGCTATACCTTACTATACCTTACTCTACCCTACTATACCTTACTACACCCTGCTATACTCTACTATATCTTGCTATACTTTACTATACCTTACTATACTCTACTATACCCTGCTACACCCTATAATACTGACTTTTTACTACGCTCTGCAATATCTTACTATACTACTACACTCTACTATATCTTGCTATACCTTGCTACACTCTGCTATACCTTGCTACACCTGCTATGCTCTTCTCTCTTTCCCTTTGCTGCTCTACTTCTTGTAACACCTAAAGCGCTCTCCTATATACTTCCTTCTCTCTCCTATATACTTCCTTCTCTCTCCTATATACTTCCTTCTCTCTCCTATATACTTCCTCTCTCCTATATACTTCCTTTCTCTCCTATATACTTCCTTCTCTCCCTATATACTTCCTTTTCTCTCCTATATACTTCCTTCTCTCTCCTATATACTTCCTTCTCTCTCCTATATACTTCCTTTCTCTCCTATATACTTCCTTCTCTCTCCTATATACTTCCTTCTCTCTCCTATACTTCCTTCTCTCTCCTATATACTTCCTTCTCTCTCCTAATACTTCCTTCTCTCTCCTATATACCTCATTCTCTACTCCTTATACTTCCTTCTACTCTCCTTATATACTGTCCTTCTCTCTCCTCCTATAACTTGCCTGCTTACTCTTCTTCGCGCTTAAGGCACTGTTCTCCTTTCTTGCCTGCACCTCATTGCTCTGCTTCTCTACAAAACTTATTTTGCTTCCTACTTACCCTTCCTATCCTACTGCTACCCTCACTCTACCGCCTTCCTCTTCTCTTCTCTAGCCCTCTACTACCACCCTTTTTCTATCAACTTCATCTATTCTAACTTATTCCATAACTACTTTACTATACTTCTTTAGTCTATATACTCTACTAACTTGTTTACCACTCCAATGTACTCTTCTCTCTCTCTTGAGTTCCGTTCTAATTTTCTTTTATATTTACTACCTACTTTTTTATTATACCTACTAGCTATTTTTTTCTATCTTAATAACTATCTTTTTTTCTTTACCTACTACCTATTCTTTTTTTTCTACTACCTACTTTTTTCTTTACACCTACTACCTATTTTTTTCTTACTACCTACTACCTACTCTCCTCTTCTCTTAACTTGTAATATTTTATTATAGCTTAGCCTTCTACCACACCCTGCTATACCTTACCACGCCCTGCTACACCCTGCTATACCTTACTACACTCTGCTATACCTTACTACACCCTGCTATACCTTGCTACACCCTGCTATACCTTGCTACACCTTGCTACACCTTGCTATGCTCTTCTCTCTTTCCCTTTGCTGCTCCACTCCTTGTGACACCTGAACGGCCCACCACCCACCCCCCCTTCTTCTCCCACTCACCCCAACCGCTCCGCTGCTTGTGACACCTGACGGGCCCACCACCCACCCCCCCTTCTTCTGCCCCGGACGGGCCCACCACCCACCCCCCTGTTACTCTCTTGCCAATACCTTATCACGGCTTTGCTGCGCATATACACCCATTGCTTCATCCATTCCCCTGCTTGCTACTCTACTCTGCTACCCTCCTCTTCCTCTCCCTCTCGTCCCCACCCCTCCAACACTAGCCTAATCGCCATCGCCATTGCGTTGCTAAACATCTGTCCCCAAATCTCCGACCTGTGCGGCTTTCCCAGCCACCCAGCGTACGCCTCGTCTCCCGTCTCTGCAAACCCCAGCTCTCCCATCGCCCGGATCCCACCCCTTGTCAACCGCGATGCAAACGCCAGCGGCACCACCACGTTCGGCCACTGACACCGCTTGTCCATCCCTTCCCCCGTCGCGCAGTACTTCTGACTCACCCAGCACCGTCGACAGTTGTTCCTCACCGTGCGGTCCCGCATCTTCACCCGAAACTGATCTGCCTGCATCCCTGTTCCTCTACTCCATGCCGTGCACTGCATCGCCTTGTGATCTCTCCACTGCTCTTCCCTCGCCGTCTTGAACTGCTGCCCTACCACCCAGCATATCGCGCACCCCTCTCGCAGCTCCCCAAACGCCTCCTCCACCACCCCCCACTCCTGCGACCACTTTTCCTGCTCCTCTATCCATACCTCCTCTCCCTCTCCGCATCGATCGCACCCCGCTGCCCCAATCTGCCCGCAGCTCTGCCCCCGCTCGTCCAGATACGAGCTCATCAGCTCTCGTCGACACCCGCTGCCGATCAGAAACTGCCCCATCGCGAGCACGTCCATCTTCTCTCTCTCTCGCTCCATCACCTGCTCCACCTCCCCGTGCCCCACCAGCACCACCACATCGTATTGCTCTCCTCCTCGTCCCCCGCGTCCGCTTGCCTGAGCAAAGTCGCTCATGCTCCACGGTGTGCCTACGTGCAAGATGTACACGATGCCAGCAAAGTCCACTCCCGTCCCCAGCGCCGACGTCGCCACCATCATTCCGCCCCCCTCCACCCACTCCTGTAGCCGGTCTGCGCGATCTACCACCCCTGCGTGATAGTGTCCGCAGCCCAGCTCCGTCGCGAGTCGCTCGCACTGCACCTTGCTCTTGCAGTACACCACCCCCTTCTGTCTACTCCGCCGCAGCTTCTCTGCCCACCGCTTGCACATGAACAGCGCTGTCTCCTCAAGCTTGTTGCGCTGACACCATGACACAAAGTACCGCGCGTTCGGCCGCACCGTGCTTGCCCTTATGTACGTTGCGTGACGCACAAGCATGCTCGCCTCAAACTCTCCCTCCTGCAGCGGCGGCAGCGTTGCTGTCAGCATCACCATCGGACTACCCAGCAGCCGCAAGTTCTTCATCGCCAGCAGCTTCTCTCGCCAATTCCTCGCCGTGAACACCAGATGACACTCGTCAATCACCACCCTATGCAGCAGCCCCTTTCCTTTCAGCATCCGCGCGTAGCCAAGAAAGTTGCCAGTGCTTGTTATGTCGCCAGCTACGTCTGCACTGACCACCACCACAGATGCCGGGTTGTTCTCGCCGTGCTTCCACTCCATGCACTCGACGCCGCACTGCTGAATCCTCCTGACTAGATCTTCAATCAGCGCCCGGTACGGCACAACGACCACCGTTACCCCCGGCTCCTCCACGCAAGCCGGCAGCGTGAACAGCAAGCTCTTGCCTCCGCCCGTCGGAAGCACGACGATGAGCGGCGTCTGCTTCTCCAGCACCGCGTGCAAAGCCTGCTCCTGCTCCACCGATCGAAAGCCAACATCTTGCTTGCCTAGCACCTGCTGCAGCCCCCTGTGTATCGCGTCGGCTCGCGGGTCTGCAAACCGCACTTCTTTCTCTTTCGGCAGCCCAACAAGCGCCGACGACGTGCTGTTGCTCATCCGTCGCTTTGTCGTCCTGCTCGGCTCTACGGGCTTCGCTGCGCTCCCATCCACCCCTAAGAAGCGGTGCCATGCTGCGCTAAGCGGCCGGAACGCATCAACGGACCGCACGCTGAGATGCTTCACGATATCCATCGGCACGCTGTAGTTGCCTACCCCCATTGCGGTTGTGCGTGAGTTCTGCAGCTCAAGAACGTCTTCGCCATCATCGTCCACTTCCGCCTCTTCTGTCTCGCCAACGTCGTCCTGATAGCCCCTGCTGAACGACTCTCCCACCTTGACTCGCCCGATACCTACTGCCGTGTGCCGGTAGTCGAGCGTGTGCAGCACCACGCCCAGCCTCTTCCCTGTCTCGCGCTTCAGCACCCTCGTGAGCCGGCTGGTGTCCCACGCGCCCTGCGCGTCGTGCCACACGTAGTCGCTGTAGCTACCGCCCAGCACCTGCAGCGTCAGATACTCGCGGAACGGCTGTACGTAGACCAAGTACACCGCCATCACCTGCCCCAGCTGCGGCGGCAAGAAGCGCGGCACGATCTTCGGCTTGTCCCACTGCGACTGCGACTTGTGATAGCGGACCACTGTCATCACCTGCCCGTCCACGACGAAGATGTTGCGGTCCTGCAGTACGCCGTTGCGGTGCCGAATCGTCGTGATCTCCGATCCCCTCCCCGGCTGCCCTGACGTGACGTGCACGCTGCAGAGCAGCAGTTCCAAGAAGCGATCCATCTGTCGCATGTACTGCCGCACCGCCTTGACGCTCCACTGCCCGTCCGCACGCGTTAATCGCAGCCCGCCCGCTGTAGTCATCGCTCTCCTAAGCATCCAAGCCAGCCCGCCTTGCAGTTTGTTGCCTGGAGCGTCGACAAACGACGTGCGTCGTTTTGTGAACGTGACGTCGTCGACTACCTGCTTCAAATCAACGGTAACCCGCTCTTCCTCGCCGTCCACCCAGCAAAGCTCCCACAGCATCTGCTCTGTTTCAGCCAACAAGTCCTGCGCCATCTTGCAGAAGCGGCGGATGACGATCGGTCGGCCGTTCAGATAGAACGTCTGCTTGTCCTCTGACCAGTAAGCGTTGCCTGAGTTGCCGGCCGTGAGTCCAATGTGTTTGCCGTACGCCAGCATGCTGATCATCTCGCTCATCGGGCTGAACGTGCCGTCTGCTAGCTGCTTGTGCCGCGTTGCCAGAAAACTGTCGCGGTCTTCTTCTGTCTGCGTGTCGCGCTGCCCTCCTGGGAGCAGCTTCTCCAGAGCGAGCACCCGCACGCAGTACACCATCCCCGCCAGCATGTACGAGTAGTTCTTTGCGGTCCGCAAGCGGCCCGTGTCTACATCAATCCCAAGCACTGCGAGAAACTGAATCAAACCAGTAGACAACGCCACGGGATGATACGTCGTGAAGATGAACGAGCTGATAGACGCAAGAAGCGCCTCCGTCTGAGCGCCTCTGTCGTCGCCATCTAGCGCGTCCCACAGCCTGATCGCATACAACTTCTGCTCAGCTGTCCACGTGAAGAGCTCGCGCGTGTCCTTCATCATGTCTGGTGCCTGTTGACTGCGTGTCCTGCGCCGGGGCCGCGGGCTGTCGTCGTCAGCCTCACTGCCTTCCGCTTCGTCTTCGCTGTCTTCGTCGCTGCTCAACGCCGCACTGCTTTCGGATCGAGCAGCTGTGTCGCGCTGCTGTCGGAAACGCATAATCCGCTGCTCTTCATCTCCTAGCACGCGTAGATAGAAGCAGACAAACCTCACTATATAGCTTGCGTACACAGCCTGACTCTCTGGGTTCTGCAGTCGCCCCAACGGCCGCACGTCGATCTCGCTCTGCTTTGCGCTCCGCAGCCAGCGCCTGAGTTCTTGCGGAAGCGTAGCCAATCCCTTAACGCTTCTCTCAATCAGTCCCTCTGCCAGCTGAGCAGCTCGCTTGAGCTTGTGTTCGCTCCGATCGGGAGCCCGGGCTTGATGGGCCAGATGAACAAGATTTCGATCCTTGAAGAACGCCAACCAGCCTGTCCGCTTGAACCAGCCTGTCTTGTCTGTTTTCGCGGCCTCTTCTAGCGTTTGCAGCTCTTCCTCGACTCCTTGTTGTGTCAGTTTATACTCAGCAAGCTGCCTCTGAACTGCAACCTCGACGTTGTCGTTTAGAGCATTTTCGGCTACCGCTGAATCAACAACAAAGTATCGCTGTAAACCCCCTGTGCGGAAAAAGCTCTGTACTTTGACAGTGTGATAGAGCGCGCCTCTTTCTCCTAGCCAAGCTTGCTGGTGATCTTTCTTACAGTGCATGCGCATTGTGTCCTTGTTGATAGTGATAAAGCTGCATGTCTTGCACTGCAGCCCGTCTAGCGGTTTCCCAAGCTCTTCTATCGGTCGCGCCGGCTCATCTGGAAGCTCAACGTCTGCTGCATCAACTAGCGCGAATTGATTGAAGCGTTCAACAACTTGTTTTCGAGTTGCAGCGGGCACACTGTGATGCTGCAAGAGATGCGTGTTAAGATTAACAACAGCAGTGTAATGCTCCCTGCATACTAAAACACCAAACTCTTGCAAAAAGCAAAGAATCTTATCGCAATTGTCAAGCGATACTTGCAAGCCTCTTTTACGGCGTTGTGCGCTGCTGCTTGTTGTGTTAACTCGCTCTTGCGGTGTTGACAGACGGCTGTCCCACACTAGCTCCATCGTGAGCCCTAAGTTAACCCCAAGTTAACCCTAACCCTGCTGTATCAGTAGATCTGTAATTTGTTGAAAACAACAATACCGGCGCAATATTCAGACGCGTACAAGACGACTTTGTATGAGCGAAATTGCTGTGCAGTGCTTTGTTTCTGATGAGTTGGGTACATGAAGTTTGACGAGTCGCCTCCTTAATTTTAGTGCGAAACCCTAACGCTAAGCGATATTAAGCTAATTTTGCTGCGAGAAGGGCCTCTCTCGTCACCTCATATTGGATAGGGCCTCTCTCGTCACCTCATATTGGATAGGCTGTGAGTCCAATGTGTTTGCCGTACGCCAGCATGCTGATCATCTCGCTCATCGGGCTGAACGTGCCGTCTGCTAGCTGCTTGTGCCGCGTTGCCAGAAAACTGTCGCGGTCTTCTTCTGTCTGCGTGTCGCGCTGCCCTCCTGGGAGCAGCTTCTCCAGAGTGAGCACCTGCACGCAGTATACCATCCCCGCCAGCATGTATGAGTAGTTCTTTGCAGTCCGCAAGCGGCCCGTGTCTACATCAATCCCAAGCACTGCAAGAAACTGAATCAAACCAGTAGACAACGCCACAGGATGATACGTCGTGAAGATGAACAAGCTGATAGACGCAAGAAGCGCCTCCGTCTGAGCGCCTCTGTCGTCGCCATCTAGCGCGTCCCACAGCCTGATCGCATACAACTTCTGCTCAGCTGTCCACGTGAAGAGCTCGCGCGTGTCCTTCATCATGTCTGGTGCCTGTTAACTGCGTGTCCTGCGCCAGGGCCGCAGGCTGTTGTCGTCAGCCTCACTGCCTTCCGCTTCGTCTTCGCTGTCTTCGTCGCTGCTCAACGCCGCACTGCTTTCAGATCGAGCAGCTGTGTCGCGCTGCTGTCGGAAACGCATAATCTGCTGCTCTTCATCTCCTAGCACGCGTAGATAGAAGCAGACAAACCTCACTATATAGCTTGCGTACACAGCCTGACTCTCTGGGTTCTGCAGTCGCCCCAACGGCCGCACGTCGATCTCGCTCTGCTTTGCGCTCCGCAGCCAGCGCCTGAGTTCTTGCGGAAGCGTAGCCAATCCCTTAACGCTTCTCTTAATCAGTCCCTCTGCCAGCTGAGCAGCTAGCTTGAGCTTGTGTTCGCTCCGATCGGGAGCCCGGGCTTGATGGGCCAGATGAACAAGATTTCGATCCTTGAAGAACGCCAACCAGCCTGTCCGCTTGAACCAGCCTGTCTTGTCTGTTTTCGCGGCCTCTTCTAGCGTTTGCAGCTCTTCCTCAACTTCTTGTTGTGTCAGTTTATACTCAGCAAGCTGCCTCTAAACTGCAACCTTGACGTTGTCGTTTAGAGCATTTTCAGCTACCGCTGAATCAACAACAAAGTATCGCTGTAAACCCCCTGTGCGGAAAAAGCTCTGTACTTTAACAGTGTGATAGAGCGCGCCTCTTTCTCCTAGCCAAGCTTGCTGGTGATCTTTCTTACAGTGCATGCGCATTGTGTCCTTGTTGATAGTGATGAAGCTGCATGTCTTGCACTGCAGCCCGTCTAGCGGTTTCCCAAGCTCTTCTATCAGTCGCGCCGGCTCATCTGGAAGCTTAACGTCTGCTGCATCAACTAGCGCGAATTAATTGAAGCGTTCAACAACTTGTTTTCAAGTTGCAGCAGGCACACTATGATGCTGCAAGAGATGCGTGTTAAGATTAACAACAGCAGTGTAATGCTCCCTGCATACTAAGACACCAAACTCTTGCAAAAAGCAAAGAATCTTATCGCAATTGTCAAGCGATACTTGCAAGCCTCTTTTACGGCGTTGTGCGCTGCTGCTTGTTGTGTTAACTCGCTCTTGCAGTGTTAACAGATGGCTGTCCCACACTAGCTCCATCGTGAGCCCTAAGTTAACCCCAAGTTAACCCTAACCCTGCTGTATCAGTAGATCTGTAATTTGTTGAAAACAACAATACCGGCGCAATATTCAGACGCGTACAAGACGACTTTGTATGAGCGAAATTGCTGTGCAGTGCTTTGTTTCTGATGAGTTGGGTACATGAAGTTTGACGAGTCGCCTCCTTAATTTTAGTGCGAAACCCTAACGCTAAGCGATATTAAGCTAATTTTGCTGCGAGAAGGGCCTCTCTCGTCACCTCATATTGGATAGGTGCCTGTTGACTGCGTGTCCTGCGCCGGGGCCGCGGGCTGTCGTCGTCAGCCTCACTGCCTTCCGCTTCGTCTTCGCTGTCTTCGTCGCTGCTCAACGCCGCACTGCTTTCGGATCGAGCAGCTGTGTCGCGCTGCTGTCGGAAACGCATAATCTGCTGCTCTTTATCTCCTAGCACGCGTAGATAGAAGCAGACAAACCTTACTATATAGCTTGCGTACACAGCCTGACTCTCTGGGTTCTGCAGTCGCCCCAACGGCCGCACGTCGATCTTGCTCTGCTTTGCGCTCCGCAGCCAGCGCCTGAGTTCTTGCGGAAGCGTAGCCAATCCCTTAACGCTTCTCTCAATCAGTCCCTCTGCCAGCTGAGCAGCTAGCTTGAGCTTGTGCTCGCTCCGATCGGGAGCCCGGGCTTGATGGGCCAGATGAACAAGATTTCGATCCTTGAAGAACGCCAACCAGCCTGTCCGCTTGAACCAGCCTGTCTTGTCTGTTTTCGCGGCCTCTTCTAGCGTTTGCAGCTCTTCCTCGACTTCTTGTTGTGTCAGTTTATACTCAGCAAGCTGCCTCTGAACTGCAACCTCGACGTCGTCGTTTAGAGCATTTTCGGCTACCGCTGAATCAACAACAAAGTATCGCTGTAAACCCCCTGTGCGAAAAAAGCTCTGTACTTTGACAGTGCGATAGAGCGCGCCTCGTTCTCCTAGCTAAGCTTGCTGGTGATCTTTCTTATAGTGCATGCGCATTGTGTCCTTGTTGATAGTGATGAAGCTGCATGTCTTGCACTGCAGCCCGTCTAGCGGTTTCCTAAGCTCTTCTATCGGTCGCGCCGGCTCATCTGGAAGCTCAACGTCTGCTGCATCAACTAGCGCGAATTGATTGAAGCGTTCAACAACTTGTTTTCGAGTTGCAGCGGGCACGCTGTGATGCTGCAAGAGATGCGTGTTAAGATTAACAACAGCAGTGTAATGCTCCCTGCATACTAAAACACCAAACTCTTGCAAAAAGCAAAGAATCTTATCGCAATTGTCAAGCGATACTTGCAAGCCTCTTTTACGGCGTTGTGCGCTGCTGCTTGTTGTGTTAACTCGCTCTTGCAGTGTTAACAGATGGCTGTCCCACACTAGCTCCATCGTGAGCCCTAAGTTAACCCCAAGTTAACCCTAACCCTGCTGTATCAGTAGATCTGTAATTTGTTGAAAACAACAATACCGGCGCAATATTCAGACGCGTACAAGACGACTTTGTATGAGCGAAATTGCTGTGCAGTGCTTTGTTTCTGATGAGTTGGGTACATGAAGTTTGACGAGTCGCCTCCTTAATTTTAGTGCGAAACCCTAACGCTAAGCGATATTAAGCTAATTTTGCTGCGAGAAGGGCCTCTCTCGTCACCTCATATTGGATAGGGCCTCTCTCGTCACCTCATATTGGATAGGGCCTCTCTCGTCACCTCATATTGGATAGGGCCTCTCTCGTCACCTCATATTGGATAGGCACTGTAAATAGCAAGCTCTTGCCCCCTCCTGTCGGAAGCACTACGACGAGCGGCGTCTGATTGTCTAGCACCGCGTACAGCGCCTGTTCCTGCTCGGCAGATCGGAAGCCAACGTCCTGCTTGCCCAGCACTTGCTGCAGCGCCTTGTGTACCGTCTCGGCCCGCGGGTCCTCTGCTGGGACGGTCTTTTCTCTTGGCAACCCCACCAGCCCTGATATGCTCTCTCGCATCCGTCTCTTTCTTCTGCTGCTCGGCTCCACCAGCTCATCTGCCAGCCCGTCTACGCCCAAGAAGCGGTGCCACGCTGTGCTGAGCGCCCGGAACGCATCTATCGACCGCACGCTGAGATGCTTGACAATATCAATCGGCACGCTGTAGTTGCCAACCCCCATCGCTGTCGTCCGCGAGTTCTGCAGCTCGACGATATCCTCTTGATCTTCATCCACCTCAGCTTCGTCTACTTCCCCAACCTCGTCTTGATAACCCCGACCAAACGACTCCCCCACTTTGACCCTGCCAATACCTACAGCTGCGTGACGGTAGCCCTGCGTGTGTAATCGAACGCCTAGTCGCTTGCCTGTCTCGCGCTTGAGCACCTTTGTTAGTTTATCTGTGCCCCACGCCCCTTGCCCGTTGCTCCAGACATAGTCGCTCAAGCCGCCACCTAGCACCTGAACTACAAGATACTCTCGAAACGGCTGCAAGTAGCTCAAGTACAGAGCCATGATCTGTCCCAACTGCGGCGGCAGAAAGCGCGGCACAACCTTCGGCTTGTCCCACTGAGACTGCGACTTGTGATAACGGACGACTGTCATGACGGCACCGTCCACGATGAAGATGTTGCGGTCCTGCAGCAGCCCGTTGCGGTGTCGCATTGTCGTGATCTCCGACCCTCGACCCGGCTGTCCATACTCAACGTGCACGCAGCCCATCAGTAGCTCCAAGAACCGGTCCACCTGCAGCAGATACTGCCGCACCTTCTTGCCTCTCCACCGACCATCCGCCGTCTGCAGCTGCATGCCGCCCTCCTTGCTTCGGGCTCTTGTGAGCATCCAAGCCAGTCCACCAGACAGACCGTTCGCCGGATTGCTAACGAAAGACATGCCCTGTGTCGTGAACGTAACGTCGTCTGAAATCTGCGCAAGATCAATGCTGAAGCGGTCGGCAGCCGTGTCGACCCAACACAGCTGCCAGAACTGCTCCACTACCTCGGCTTGCATGCTCTGAGCCATCTGACGGAAGCGCTCGATGACAATGGGCCGCCCGTTGAGATAGAAGATCTTCTTGTCCAGTGACCAGTACGCGTTGCCAGCATTGCCTTCGTTCAGCGCAGCGTGTTTGCTGTATGCTAGAAGACTGATCATCTCACTCATCGGACTGTACGAGCCGTCGGCCAGATACTTCTTGCGCATTTCCAAGAACCTGTCCCGCGCTTCTTCTGTCTGCTCATCGCGCCCTGCTGCGGGAAGAAGCTTCTCAACTCCAACCACCCGGGTGCAATACACCATCCCTGCTAGCATATACGAGTAGTTCTTTGCAGTGCGCAAGCGTTTTGTCTCGGTGTCTATGCCTAGCACGGCAAGAAACTGCACCAATCCAGCTGACAACACCTCGTTGCCATAGCTCGTAAGTATGAACGAACTCAGCGAGTCCAGCAGAACAGTGATTTGAGCTGCTCGGTCACCGTTGTCGAGAGCAATCCACAGCCGAATCGCCAGCGCCTTCTGATCCTCCTTCCAGCTGAACACTTCACGCGCATCCTTCATTGTGTCTGTCGGCGCTTTTTGACGCGGTCGGCGCTCTGGCACAACACTGTCGTTGCCGTCGCTATCAGCATTGTTGTCGTCGTCGCTGTCGTCGTACTCGCTCTCTGTGCCAGCACCATCGCCGCTTGACTCCTCGCTGCCGTGAATAGCCTGATCTCTCTGCAATAGATACTTGTCCATCTGGCGCTCT
Organism: Boeremia exigua; assembly: GCF_020726555.1. Lineage (NCBI taxonomy): Eukaryota > Fungi > Ascomycota > Dothideomycetes > Pleosporales > Didymellaceae > Boeremia > Boeremia exigua. The sequence goes on along the minus strand of NW_025763527.1, from coordinate 1,804,442 downwards.
TCGTCTGCGATGATGCGAAGATAGAAGCAGACGAATCGGACCATGTAGCCAGCGTACGTCGCCTGACTCTCGGGGTTCTGCAGTCGCGCCAGCGGTCGTTGATCGATATCTGTCTGCCGCGCACTACGAAGCCATCGCCGGGTTTCCTGTGGAAGCGTTGCTAAGCCTCTGACGCACTTCTCAATCAGCTGCTCTGTTAGCTGAGCGGCTGCCTGCAATTTCACCTCGTTGCGGTCGGGTAAGCGGGCTTGATGGGCTAGATGAACAAGATTCCGGCCTTTCAAGAACTCCAACCACCCTGTTCGCTTGAACCAGCCGGTTTTATCAGTCTTTGCAGCGTCGCCCATAACCTGTATGTCTTCTTCAAGCTGATTTCGCACCTGGCGCCATGCGTTGAGTTGTTCTTCAACGACCTGATTTGGGTCTGAATTTTGCCTGTTTTCAACAGCACCAGCCTCAACAATAAAATATTTTTGCAGCCCCCCAGTGCGAAAGAAGCTCTGCACTATTACTATATCATAGAGCAAGCTTTTCTCTCCTACCCAAGCTTGCTGGTGTTTTTTCTTGCAATGCCTGCGCATCTCATCTTTGTTGACAGTAATCCAGCTGCACGTCTTGCACTGCGCACCATCAAGCGGCTCTCCAAGCTCGTCCAGCGGCTGCGCGGGCTCGTCCGGGAGCTCAATTGCGCTTGGAGCGACAGTCTTAAATTGACTGAAGCGCTCAAGTATTTGTCGCCGTAGCGCAGCAGATGCAGCATGGTGTTTACGGAGATGCGCATCCAGACTCACTACTGCCGTGCAGTGCTGCTTGCAAACAATAACACTAAAGTCTTCAAGAAAGCTGAATACGCTGTCGCAGTTGCTGAGCGCAAGCTGCTGCGGCCACTTGCGGGAGTTCGCAGTGTTGCTGCTTGTAATGTTTGCCTGTTGGGGTGCTGTTGCTCGGCTGTCCCACACAAGCTCCATTGTGCAGAAACCCTAACCCTACTTACCAAAACAGCACTGCGTTTTACTGAAGTTACAGACCAAACGCTCAGCGTCGCTGCGCAAAGTACGTAGAAATCGAGTTTGTATGAGACGTTTTTTGATCCAAGTAAAAATTGATCGCGATTCGGGGGTGTTGGGGTTGCGCGAGGGACCACCAAAATGTGCTTCTTGATTAAGCGAAAACCCTAACGCTAAACCTGTTTCGCTGCGATTTGGTGTCCTCCACGCGCCCTTATATCGGGTAGGACAAGTAGGGGATGTAAAAGAGCAGATGCACAGCTACATCTATCAATGTTCTCGGATTATGCATCTAGCGGAGTTAAAAACCAAGATTGTAATAGCTGCATAAATTGACCCGCTGCAGGGATTTGTCAAGCTTTCGCCCCTCTCTTCGACGGCAAAGTAGCACAGATCATTGCGGTGTTGTTCTCGGTGGCACAGATTGTGATCGCGAACCTCGTTCGAGGCTTGTCACCAGCTTCATGCGGCGAGCGTTTTATCAAGATACCGTAAACGAGCTTCTGTCTCATGCACTATCCACTGTACAATGTCAACGCTGCCGTCACTCGAACAGCGCGGAGCACCTTCGCTACCGTTGTTCTATGGTGGATCACGAGCACACCGGAGGCCGGTACGAAGACCGGTGTTATATGCCATCAAGGAATACCAAATGTCATGCGCCACGCTCACCGCTTAAGACAGCGGTTTGACGCACGACATAGGCTCGGGGACCATTTCTGGCGTGTAATGCAATGCTTTTCGCGTCTGGATGAAACAGACCGTTGGAGCAAGCTTGGTCCCAGAACTTTTACCTGATCGGGTTTAGTAAGTACCTCGCCTTGTTGAAACTGATTTTATGATGACCGGCAGTCTATGGCCAAAAGAGGCGTTCTAGACTGCTTCCGTTCATAACCACCGCTAACTGTATTATTATGAAGTTCTTGGCTATTCCTGGCTCCAAAAGACGGCCCGTTCCACCAGACTACCAATCTTTCGCCTGGCTTGGACTATTGAGGCTCTGCACGTTCTCATAACAGTTTCCGCGCTTCCGGGATCTCATTTCAATCATCAAGCATGTATCTACATTTGCGCCTTCAACAAGAAAACATGCCATATTCTCGCATGATTTCTCATACGATCTTTCGTTGGTGTCAAGTAAGAAGGCTCTGCAGAACTTGGCACGCGAGTCTTCGTATCGCTGACTGATCTCCAGCTGCAAGTGGCGAGAGATATGTGGCAGACCCTTGCCATCTTGGATTGAGTGAGTGCGCTTTTCTCCTTGCGCCGCTCTCCTTGCAATGTTAGCCCCAGCATATATCTCTGCATGGATCTAGCTGACCACTTAGACAAGAATGAGCTTCGAACAGTACTATGTTTGGCCGTTCTTGTTCGACGTAAATAGTCTACAGTCTATCTGACTCAGATTGGCCCCGATTTGATAGCGGCTTAGGCTAGAGAACTTAGCTCAGGTCGTCACGAGAAAAAAGTCTCTCAAACAATCGAGATCAGCCCAGAAGGAATTCGACCGAGTGCAAAGGGAGCCGTGTGTTATGAAACCGCGCCACAACGTAACATTTTTTAGTGTCGGGAGATATTAAATGCGTTGTACAACAGATTGTAAGCCACGCGTTCAAAGAGGCCAATGTCTTCAGTGATGCCGCAAGTCCAGTGACTTCTCCTTTCTCCTTGTCTTTTTTTCACCAATTCTAGTCGGAGACCTTTTCGCGCTGATTTCGGTCAAATACACCTCTACATTGATAGTCTTGGTATACACTAGTGCTATATTCTGGCTGACCGTATCTCACATCTTGGCTTGCAACGCCTAATGCTATTGTAGTCACGGTCGCTCACGGAGCGATATATACTATAGACTGCTTGGCATGTTACCGTCGACATATTTAAGCTGTCCGGTCTCCCTTGTGAATTCTGACCATCATCACCATCACCTTTTTCATCAATATCTCCGACCAACAATAGCTCTTCAGTCTCAAGCGAAACAGTCGTTCAATCATAATGAAGTTCATTACCGCTTTCGTTGCTGCTTTGACTGCCGCTCTGGCTTCAGCCCAGACTCTCAACATTCCTACTAGAGTGGGAGCTGTCCAGAGGGCCCGAGCGTCTGTCATCTCCGCCAACCGTGACTTCGGAAATGCGGAATTTGACAGCGGCATCGCCTGCAATGAGGACGAAGGTGGTGACCCCGTCTTTATCATACGTCCTGGTGTCACCATATCCAACCTGATTATCGGACCTAATCAAATTGACGGTAGGTTACCACTTGTGCTATCTCTAGGAATCTTGCACTAAGCGTCACTAGGCATCCACTGTGAAGGTGCTTGCACCATCAGGAACGTCTGGTTCAGGAACGTCTGCGAAGGTGAGATAATCTTTTCAAGCGACCCAAATTAGCAGACTTAACATCTCAGACGCTGTTACTGCACTTGGAGCTGGCAACGTTCTTATTGAGGGCGGTGGCGCCACTGGCGCATCTGACAAAGTCATCCAGGCCAACGGCCGTGGAACTGTGACCATTCGCAACTACACTGTCACCAACTCTGGAAAGCTGTACCGAAGCTGCGGCAACTGCTCCAACAACCAGGCTAGGAGCCCACGCCGCGTCATCGTTGACAATGTCCGCGCTAGTGGGATGACTTCTGAATTCGTTGCTATCAACGCCAACTTTGGTGACACCGCTGAGATTAGCCGTGTCTGCGGTAGCAATAACGGTGATATTTGCAGGCCATACCAAGGTATCGAGCGCGGCCAGTCTGGTGGTGGCGGCCAGTCCGGTAACGCTGGATGCGGTGGTGCCCAGGGAACTTTGGCCACAACCCCCGCATGCTAAGCGCATGTTTAAACCTCTCAGCAGGCAATCTGCAGCAGAGAACATCCAAAGAGCCTTCTACGCAGCTGGGATAGTATAAGAGAAGCTCGAAGACTAAGTTCTGTAGCGTAGCTCTGTAGCATAAAGCCAATTCATTGCCTTTTTAAACATCCTGTCCTCTGATAGTCTATCAGGCATTTTAATAACAGACGTAAAGAAGTAGCTTTCAGGTTTTCCCTTATTTAGACTAAAAGATACAGAAGTATAGTTCAGTAACGTGTATCCATGCGTGGCGCAAATCACAGTGTGCTGCAACTGACCAATCAGTTTGTGCAAACTCCAGACTTTATCGCTCTTCTCGCAAGTTGATTGGCCAGTTGCGGTACACTGTGATTTGCGCCACGCATGGATGCACGTTACAGTCCTTTATCCAATTTAGCAGCCAATTTACATCGGTATCTAAGGAAGGCCGATAGGAAAAATCTAGAATTAGGAGAGAGAACCAACCAAGAGCTTTAGGAGACTCGAAAGCTTTAGGGCTACAATTTCAGCTAGATTATTCAAGATGAATCTTAAATTAGCAATAACTTTAAAATGCAAGATTGATTACATAAGTAATAGCTCGGTAGCCATCTCTGTTGAAAGTGGTGTAGGGTCTTTCCTTTTACTTCCAGCCGAGTCCGTCCGAGGGCTCGATCGCAAATGCTGTTAATACTAATTTCAGCTAGATTCTCTTTTCTTTATGCAAGGTCAGCATCTAGACGTTTGAACAAGGGTGCTTTTTCGCTTGTGCCGGCAGTACGAGCCGTAGAGAGGAAGTGACATATCATGTCAGCATCTGATCGCAGTATTCGACGGACCCTGCGTTTGCCGCTGAATACCCAGTATTTACGCAGCATGATTGAATGTCAAGATGCAGCGAAGCATTCAGAAGTCATTGCGAGCCTTGGCATGTAGATTCAAGTCAGTGCCGCTAGTGTGAATAGGTGACACTTTCGCGGTTCTTGGTCAACTGGTCTCTTTCGACCTGATGTTTTCAGAGGCAGGCGCTAAGACATTTTTAATCAACACTGCTAATCGAAGCCTAAGAACCAACGATTCCACCAGGAACAAGGAAAGTGTGCTAACGTAGCTACGCCGTGTCGTTCAAGATAGAGGAGCAGGGATAATGTGCATATGCGAGACCATGAAACACTAGCGCTTTCCCTTCGCGCTATGCTACATTTAGATGTCTACATGAAATGGTATTCCCTCATCTTGCAGCTAGATTATGGGACAAAACATCACCTGTATCAGCTCGATAGGCAATACTGATTCGGCCTGTCGAGAAGTACGAGAGAGCGCGGCGCCATAGTCCGCGGCCGTCTCCGCTATCCCACATCCCCCGATCGCTTGAACAGTGTAAGAAGAGAATCTTGAAAGCAGACGAATAAGCAGCAGCGCTAAATAGACCCGAAAACGAATCAAAACAGTCTTTTACCTCATTAGTCTCGCTATCGCTGAATATAGAATGATGATTCCTCTGATACCGATGATGAAGTACATAAAACATGATTCTAACGCCCACAAGATTCACAAACTGTACGAAGAGCTCGGTCTCGCTTGCGAGGCCATAAAACTGACTCAACGGACGTGATAATGTCTGAACGACTGGCCATTAACCACAATGGCCAAACATCACACCGCAATACTACTATAGTGTCCACTATGAGCCGGGCGGTGCAGCTAATTACGTTGAGCAACGCGAAAATGGTCTCGTTGCTACTGTTAGAAAGGGAGGGCATTATTGAATCATGAGTGGCGAAATCTTTAGTCGACTCTAGACAACGGGCCAACAACAGCTAATTCAGTCATAGAATAGCTTTAGACCACTAATAGCAGGGGGTAGGATTTTCAAGCGTGCGGCCTGTTGCTAGGTTTGCGTCTAGTATCTTGAAGACAGTGGACCCAAAAGGCCAAGCATGGATCCAGCATCTAGTGCAATAATGTTGACTGTAACTCAAGATGTCGTAGCTCAGAAAATCTAAAGATCTACAAGGTCTCTTCTAAGCTGAAGCCTATAGCTCACACAGCCGTTACAAGCCTCTAGGCCTAACACACAAATTTCGACGTGCGAAAAGACCACCTGATGTCTGCTCATCGTAAGACTGTGCTAGTTCAAGCAGGTTTTCGCTGTTACTGCTGCACTTGTCAAGCTATAGCAATAGAAACTATGGATTTAGCATTCAAGCTTGCTTCGAAGTCTGCGAAGGAGACAAACCGTAGCGGCAGCGTTCACATCAATGTATCTCAGACTTTTTGATAAGCTACAGTATAGAATATATACTTGTAGACTGTAGACTAATTACTGTCTTGCAACAAGACTTGGAGTCTAAGCACCTATACTTGCGTTACCCCACTTCTTAGGGTCTCAGACTGTTAGCCGTGTTACTACCTATAAATGGTACTAAATGTCTTGCAATTTACATACACGCTTTAGCCTAAAAGGAATCTTCTCCATGTCTTTGGGAACATATCTGGTCCTTCGAGCCACATTCCATCAATCTAGTTGACTCTGACGCACCCTTCTCGCAAAGAACAGGGTGTTGGACCAATCTCACAGCCTTTTTCAATGTGGTTCTCGCCGAAAAGGGCACAAGAGCTTTGCCGAATTCCACCGAAACCAACTCGTTCGGCTGCTTCTTCGCCACTTCCGGTCTCCCCAACAACGAGGATGTTTGGGCTAGTGTGATCGGACCGTGGAACCTATCGCTTCTCTCTAAGCCATAGCCAGACAGCAGAACATTGATTCTGCTCTGATAGGGGCCTGAAGGAGCTCAACGAGAAGCTCCAGTGCATGTATCTCCCACCATCGAGGTCCATTTTTGCAAGACCTTTACCATCGCCTTGGCTAATCAACGACAGAGGTGATACCCATGCGGAGACGTGGGTTTGTTGGCACAACTGTTCTTGCACGCTGAACTCATCATAGCATTCCGTGAACGTCTCTCAGGTAATTGTATCGCCGTATTGCCACAACACGAAATAGATAGTAGTCAGTGGATGAGTTCGGCTGCTTGAAACGACCATGCCAGCGCAGCCACGGCCAGCTAGGACACCCATGGCGTCGAGCTGAAGGTGTATCTAACCCCCAGCTTAGAGCATGAATAAAGCCCGCCTCAGTTGCTGTTCGTTAGCAGTTAGGGTAATGATTACACGCAATAGCTTATTAACAACAGCAGCAATTAACTACAGAACAAGAGGCCTTTCTAGTAGATTATATACTTAATAAGGACTTACGCGCACAACCTCTATCCTACCCTTGTGTACAAGAGATAGCTACCTAAATCCTGTGCATAAGTAGTAACTATAAGCCTCATAGGCAACTACAGGTACCTTGTTTTATTACCTACAACCTACGCGTCGTCTCTCTAGTTAGTTAAACAATTAAGAGCACACAGACTATTTAAGCCCTTCTTAAGCTATTTAAGTGTACACAAATTGAGCTAGGTATACGCTACAAGGATGTTTAGAATATAGATAAGACTAGGGTTGCACTAGGGGTACATACTGATGCCTGGGTACTTGCTAGTCTATTAAAGAAGAAGACTTATATTAAATCGCTAGAGGATTAGGGGTAGGTATTGATTATGAAGACAATTGCTGCTACTAGTATTAAGCTCTAATGTCTAGTTATCTTCAAGGGCAAGCATCTACAATCTCCCTACTTACCTGGTAAAGATACTCTAGATTAGCTCTAGATAACGCCAGGGAACAGCTAGGCATCTAATACAAGTAGCTCTAGATAGTTACTGCGTACCTTTATACTAAATACTTCCCTATTATCTTATAGTTATCGACTGCTCCTTCTTAACAGCTACTGCTCCTACATCTCTATTAACTTCATGTAGGTATATAAACTGAATTGAATACAACTCCTAGACTTTATACCACACGCTTTTCACGTGCTGCAGCCGCTAATTCTTGCTCTATTCTCTGTAGTCAAGTCTCGCTATCGTAAGCAGATCTGAGTTTCTTAGCCCTGAATAACGCAGCACCTATTAAGAAGGAGCGCTCTAATGTATCGTAAAACAGGGCAAGAGAAAAATGTCTATCAGAGCAAGTTATACAAGCTAGCTGAAGGGTAACAGGTCTCCATTCATGTAACCCAGAGCTAGTCCTTTGATCATTCTGAATCTCTGGACGTTTAAGTACTCCACCAGCAACTAGTCAAGAGGCAACGATCTCAGAGCTGGTATCTAATACGCTTTAGAGCTCACAGGCCCTATACAAGGCTCAGCAACAGTTACTGTAGTCAGAGAATCTCTTAAGGAGTACCCGGCTAGTGCTTGGCAAAGCAGGCAAGGTTACTGCAGCTGCAAATACTCAGGCAGCTCAACTTCAAGCTAAAAACTAGAGACCTAGGTATTGACTAGATAGTACTAGAGTTACCTGCTGACAGAAGCAAATTTAAACTAACCCTAATAAGCACTTTAGCAACGCTAAGGCTATTAAGCTTGCTCTTAAACGAGCAGCAGCTGTACAGGCTCTACAGGCAAGCAAGTTAATTAAGCGAGAAGCAAAAAAAACAGCAGGAGCAGCAGCAGCCCTTAGTCTTAGCTCTATGTGTACTAAGTGGCAAATGTTATTGTTGTCATTGCTTTAGGTTAGGTGCGCAGGAACCCTATGTGCGCGGGAAGTATATAGGCTAGCTTAGTCTTGGCAGAGGTGCTAAACAGTGGAACACGTTAGTACTAGCTTTATGTCTGACTGCGAATTAGGATCAGAAATACAGCACCTATAGAAATTGACGCGCGTTGTTAGCAGCACTAATACTAGATATACTATTATTGGAGGAAGAGGCTAATGCTTACACCCTTAACGCCGAGCCTAAGTTACTACATTTGTAATCTAGAATCTTTCTTGGGTTAGCTTTAACTGACTTGCTTACTTATTGGAAAATGTGCACTTTATTACTTTGAAAACGAAGGTGATAAGTACCCCTTCTATAGTTGACCTTGTTGTTTAGTTATCAGACCCGCGTCTTCAATCTTCACATCGCCGCCTTCTTACACTCTCCCCCCAACTATACTTTTGCAAGTATGAATAAAAAACTCCTTGTTGTCTTTGGCGCAACAGGCAACCAGGGAGGTTCGGTCGTACATCACGTTCTTAGCGACCCAGAGCTCTACAAACAGTACTCTGTCCGTGCCATTACTCGCTCAGCCTCAGGTCCCAATGCCCGAGCTCTAAGCGTGAACGGTGCCGAAATTGTTGAGGCAGATTTGGACGACTCGCTGTCCCTAAAAGCCGCTGTAGCAGGCGCACATACCGTCTTTGCCTCAACAAACACCCAAGACACGGGTAACACGAGGGCAATTGAGACAAGACAAGCGAAGGCGTTATTTAAGGAGTTGGTATACGCTGGAGCAAAATACGTAATCTGGAGCACGCTTCCGCACGTATACAATATTTCGGATGGAAAATTGAATGTCGAGCACTTCGATACAAAGGCTGAGATTGAAGAATATCTGCGCGATCTGCCGATTAAATCTTCATTTTTTGCCCCCGGATTCTTCATGCAGAACTTCCTGTCGCACAGAATGCCACCGCGACTCTCGTCAGCCAACGATGGAACGTATGTCCTGGCGAACCTATGTAAAGGCAACACATTAATGCCACTAATTGATGCCACTGATACAGGCAAGTGGGTTGGAGCTATTCTCGCGAAACCGGACGAGTACGAGGGAAAGTATTTTGCCGCAGCGCAAGGCTTGTATACGTGGGATGAGATTGCTCAAACCATCTCCAAGGTCACTATGAAAACAGTCGAGTTTCAGCATGTTCCAGATGATGTATTTAGGGATTGGATGCCAGAAGGATTGAGAGATGACCTGCACGATATGTACACGATGTTTAGAGAGCACGGCTACTACGGGAAGAAGACGAGGGAGAATATCGCTTGGGCAGCTGAGCGTGCTCGGCGCAGCCCGGTGTCGTTGGAGGAATTCTTTCGGCGGGAGAATTTCAAGTTAGATTGAATATGCCTAGAGGATCTATAGGTTTTTAAAGATTTGTGTGCTATTGAATTCTGACGCTCCAGAACACAACAACATTACTTGAATGCAGAAGGCTTATTATCGTCAAGTTACGTTGATCTAAAAGCTGAGATTTGATGTTCTCAGGTGATTTGGGTAAGTGGATTTTACACATGCTTGTTTTCACTTGCAAAAACCTAACAACATGACTGGCTGATAGTATCCTGTGAGGGCCGGGTGCGATATGCTATGAAAGTGACCGAGCAAGAACTAGCAATAACCCAGGGTTGCGCCGCTATAGTGCGAGGCGTCAGCGAAGGCATATCATGTAACTGTTGACACGTGGCTGTACCACGTAGCGACTAGTCAGCAGGTAGGCGCTTGTGCGGCCAACTGCAAGTAGAGCTTTCAACTGTGACAAAAGAACAATTAGTTGTTGCGGTGCGGTCACACGGGGGTAAGCCGAGAACATTAACATGGAATCCAGGATACAAATTGTTACATGGAAAGCTATTGGATTGCTACTAACAAGGGACAATCACACCTTAAGATGGTCTTCTGACCTCGGCTGATGTCCAACCTTTCACCCAGTCATCCCAAACTGGGATAGGATAGGCTGGAAAGCGCCCCTCCAAGCTTGAACTCCCACGGCAGAGAACCCAGTTGATATCTCCTTCAATTCTTCACCACTTTCCAAAGAAGCAATCACAGTCTCCATGTACTCATCAATTGGCATTGGCGTGTTCGCACTTGTCCTTCCGCCTTGCGATTTGATCGTCTGTTCTCTGATGTGGAGATCCAGCTCGGTGTCTACATACGGTGGGACGAGTTCGAGAACTTTGACATTTGTCCCAGCCAGCTGTGTTCGCAAAGTTACGGTGAACTGGTGAAGACCTGATTTAGTGCCGTTGTAGACTGGGTATTCGCGGAGTGGGATGTACGCCAATGCAGAAGATACCGTAATGAAGGTTGTGGGACGCTTGAGCGACAGCAGATGTGGAACGACACTCCTAGCAATGACCAGCGGAGCAGTGAAATTGGTCGTGATCTCTGACACGATCGATGCCGCAGTTGAGGTGGAAGCATCTGCGAAACTCAACGTTTCCATCTTTCCAGCCATGACGATAATACAGTCAAGTGTAGGGTAGGTGGTAAAGAGTTCAGCGAACTTGGATTCGATGGTTGAGATGTTCTCGATATCAAATTCGTAGGTATCCAAGCCTGGCAGCTCAGTGGCAAGACTTTGAAGACGCTCGAGACGGCGACCGGCGGCGATGACTTTCTTCCCTTTGGAATGGAAGTAACGAGCAAAGGCTCCACCTATGCCAGAAGTAGCCCCAAGAATTAGGGTAGTGCTGATGTTGGCTGTCATTCTGCAAGTTGCAAGTTGGGGTAGTGAATATGAAGTCTCTGTAGTGCGATTGTTGGGCTGCAATAAGTAGTCTGAAGGACAGGGAGATGATAGAGAGCTGTATTTTCAAATGCCCTTCCTAAATACCGATATTTATATCCCCTTCAAGACCAAGTATCTCAGTCTCAAGTTGACCAAGAGTTCTAATTGTGCGAATTATCAATCAACCAACGCTCTCATGCTTGGAGACTGAAACCTTATTTCAAATCAAAATCCGAACGCGGAATTTAGCTACTCGGAGATTGGCTGTAGGATCGCTCGGTCCGAAGAATATCGGGCTTTTCTGAGGCGTAGGGCCTTGCATTCGTGGGAGTGGTTTCTGATATCTAGTGGGGAATATTACTGCTGAACACAAAATGGAGGAACTGGGCAGTGCCTAGAGTAGCTCCGGCTCAAAGCCGAACGTAAGTGGATCTAGCGTCTTCGGGGTCCCCTGAACCTCAATACCGCATAGGTTTGGTGTAGCGTCGTTACGGACAGAAAACGTGACTTGCTTACACGCTGTGTAGCGATCAGCGACTGGCTACTGCAAAGTCGAACAAAGAGTATTGTCTTGGAAGTTAATCAAAATGCAGCATTGAGCCGGGTGCACACAGTTGTGGTAGTGCTGATTGCTAATCACTAGGGTCTGACACCAACACTAGACAGCTGCTTGGCAACAATTAAAGCAAACTGCTGACACGCGAATACCCTCGTAACTCCTTAACTGCTTAACTCCTTAACTCCTTAACTCCTTAATTCCCTAGAAGCCCCACTCACGAAGAGATCTTGAGCAGACCAAGCGATATGTCAAAATTCATCAATTTTCTGGTCAGACAAACTCCTATCTACAGTTCATAGAATCTCTTATCATATTCTTTGGTCATTTACAGCTTAGTAAGTATACCTAAATTTATACTTTCATATCGTACCAATCTGACGTTGAATTGTTGGTTGCTTCTATTTCTGTTAAACGTTTTAACACCTTTATGCGTTCTCCATCTTCTTGCTAATACTTTAGCTGTCTTTAACATGTTACTTACTACATGTGCACAGAACGTTCTATCTAAGCGCTGTTATCTTAGAGATAAAAACCATACATTGCACTATGTTTCAGATGCAACATCTCCGTGTGCCACATCTAAGCAGCATTAATGTTGCATACTACATGCCGAAACTGTATGACAGGTCAAAGGCAACCCTTGTTCTTATTCATGGCTTCAGCATGTCCTCCCATGTCTTTACCGGCCATTTTCAAAGCCAAAATTTGACCTCGGAGATGAATCTCCTCGGTATCGATGTTATCGGTCATGGCGAGACGAGAGTCAAGAACGAGACCTTTACTTATTGGGATACAGCCATCATGATTGTCCAACTATTGGACGCCCTCAGTATCAACGAGGCATTCATACTTAGAACTAGCCACGGTGGATGTATTGCCGTTCGCACATATCTGATCGCACCCAAGAAAGTAAGTAATTCTCGTCACAAAATCTAACACTCTGTGCCAGTATTAAACTATAAGTACTACAGATCAAAGGAATCATCCCTATCGGGGCACTTATGGACTGTGAATCTAAGCGAGCGCATGATCAAGGCTGCTAGGACGCAATGGCAGGGTTTGAACCTCTGCTCAAAGCCTGGACTAGCTCAATCCCCACTCCAGATTTCGAGCTAGACGATACCTACTGTAATTTTGTTGTCGACGTCGACTTTGGCCACGACTGTCCGGATACATTGCGCGACTTCTGGAAACAAGCAATGAAGAGCTACTACTCAGGAGATGATGGACGAAGGAAACTCAGGATGGCGGCTATAAATCTACGAGACCGAGACAGCCTTCACGGCAGGCTTGCGTATGTTCATTGCCCAGTACTTTGGCTTCAAGTAGGACATTTTTGAATCCTCGCTAGTTCTTTGACCTTGACCAAGACTTACCAAACTTAGGGCACTGAAGACGCTGTGAATACAGTGGCAAACGCGAAACAAGAGATAGACCTGATCCAGAACTCGTTGGATGCTCGTTTACAGATTATAGAGGGAGGCTTACACGTTCTTAGCCACTCGCACCAAGAAGAGGTCGAACGCGCTGTAAGACAGTTTGTAGCGATGCATCACCGGGCTTAATATTGATATTGAAGAGACTGCCCAGTTATTTTTCGTTAACTACCGCCAGTACGTTGGGGATAGTGAAAGGGGGACACTGAATTGAAAGATAAGCGGGAATCATTAGTATTTGAATGATCATCGCTACTCAGGTAATCCGTGTCGTAATAACCCCTATCACGAAACACGCCTCTTTTAGGGAATTCTGATTTGCGCTCAGAACATCTGAGGAGAACCATCACGTCCGCCTCCAAGCTTCCTGCACCCTGCCCTCTACCACATCTGCTCGCGACTAGGCGACTTGTTCTTGTAGGGAACAATCTCCATTATTTGCTATCTTTTTTTCCCGCCGTCTTTTGCCTCGTCTGGAGTATCATAATGTCTGACCTCGATCGCTGCCCCCAGCATGTTCTGGGAGCATCTTAACAGATTTTACCTCTATATGAACGATCAAGAGCCTACCATCATTTGTCGGTCTTGCCAATACTCTCAGGAATTCTGTTAGCACTGTCGCGAAGTATTTTACTGAGAAGCACAACTTGCCAAAATCAACAACAGATAAAACAAGGGGCCTGTTGCGTCCTTGCTCCTTTTAGAGCCAGAAGACCTGCGATTTCGGTGAGATAGGTCCCCTCCACATCTATATCTCTGATTACAGCCTGGAATTGCTCGAAGCACTGTAATCTAAAGACTAGGAGCTACCATTTGCTTAGCTGCCATCTTTTCACGGATCATGTACTCAAGCGGAAGTCGTCGACATTGCTCGACGACCATGTGATCAGCGACTTGTTGCTGCGAAAGGGGGACTGAAACAGTACTAGCGATCACTAGATCGTCGAACTGGATCGCTCGACTGCCAAAGCTGTTGACAATAGATTGCTTCAAGATTCTACGCCACGACTTGTTTGTCTTGAGCCGTTGCAAGGTAACGAGTGGGAGCATCTGGCATCCTGGTATATGGCTACTACCGCAGAAGCTGACACTACCGGCATGACTCTTGACACGAACCGGCTGGGGCGTACTGGTCGGGCCCAAACGTTTGCAGGTACATACCGGAAGACACTTATGAAACTAGTACAAATGCCTCAGGTGTTCGAACGGGATCCCCTTCTAGGCAGCTGCAGCAGTACTGATCTACTTAATTGCAAGCAGGAAGAACAAAGGCTGGTGCTCATGGTAGCTGCTCTGGATTGAGTATTCGACTTGTGCAAAGATATTGTGAGGTGCACGGACGTCTCCATTCGGTGCTGGCCTTAGATTCAGTGCGCTGATTGACCATACAAGCCTCGATTTGACTTGGTCGGGCGTGAGAGTGCATCTTTCCAGTACCAGAGGCCGATGAAGAGATGCATGTTCTTTTGCTTCCGTCTATGGAGAACATGCAATGAAACGCGACAGCAACTGGTGAAGAGGTTCCTCACAGAAAGTGAGAGCGAGGGTCTCGCATAAGTGTGGGAGGACGAGATATAGTTGGCGTACCCTGCAATGGAAGCACATAAGACTGGAGGTTGTGAGACAGCGGCAAGATGCTCTTCAACACTGCAGAAGAAGACACGAACCGAGGGCAAGGACGATAATGATAGCCATGACGCATCGGTAAGTGCGAGCAGTAGTGAATGCTCGCTCGGAAACCAGCTCGAAGAAGAATTTAGCAGCGCCGAAGCCAATATCTCAGACAGCGATACTGGAAAAGACATCAGCAATCTGAAGTACCCAATTGCGCTTGCATAGCTCGCCTCATGGAAAATCTGTCAGTAGCTGTAGTGCTGATGCTAGTAAAGAGGTAGTTAGCTAACCTATAGACTCAAGAACATAAACACGATTCAGAAGGAGGGAGATTCAAACTGAAGTGCACATCACTCCTGCGTAAGAGGTTATTACAAGCTACGAATATGTCAGCTGAGCATCTGTAATATAACCTGGGAATCGCGACAGCACTATCCAACGCTTCTTCTTGTATGACAGTTGTGCGCGCGCGGGTCTAGGATGATCTTGGAGGCGGTGGGTCACGATGAAGCGTTGTACTGTAAATAGCAGTGGTATGTGAATTTATCCCCACTCCAAAGCGGCTTGTTGAGATTCGCTGCCGTTTACTATGGGCGAGTGTATCAGATATTGTGTGTCCATTTAAGCCCCGGCTCATCAATTTGATACCTATAACCTTCCACGAAGCACACTAAGTGGCCAAGCGACGGAATCTGAACAACTACAAGGGAGAGCCAATTTTCACTCACATTCTTTATCGGTATTGCCTCTGTAAGGGGGACACTGGCTAAAACGTTTGTCAATCGTCAAGCAAGACTTAGACTAAAGCTTAGCCGCAAGCATCATTATAAGAGAGCTCTCTAAAGAATTCTGAGATTATCTAAGGTTGGTTTAGCCTGGAAGCCAAAGTCTAAGCCAAGTACGGCATCCTGTATGATGGCACGTGCAACTTTGATCAGACTGGCTTCATGGTAAGCCAGATAGTCTCTGGAGCAGCTCTTACAGATGCAAAGAAATTAGGACGATCGGAACAAGTCCAGCTAGGCAAGCAGGAGTAGGCAACAATTATACAGGTCATTGATGCTATAGTATAGGCTATTCAAGGTCTGCAACTATCTGTCTAACTGGTACAAGGAGGAAACAGTGCCCCTAGACTAGGTATTTAGAGTTTCTCATAACAGCTAGACTACTGACAAGCTTATTCTAGACTAGATAGAGCATTTTAACAGGCACACAAAGGAACGTACTGTTAGTACCTACTGTTTTCTTATTATCAATAGTTATAAGAGCTACAACTCTCTTATGTTCTAGAAATACTGCAAGGATAGGAGGATTATTGCTTTCTATTTACCTCTTTACTTTCTACACCTTACACAGCCTCTTAATATAGGTTGTTTTGCTACTTCAAAGAAAGTGTAGAGGCGCTAAGCAAAAACCCTTATACGTAACTAGATTAAATATATTACTAAGTCTAAGTTTCTACTGTGCTTTATTTGCGCATGTAATACTGCTATTACACCTAGCAATATCTGAAAGGGTTCTGAAGCGCTAGACTAGTTCTATTTAACCTAGAATAGGTTATAAGTAGCCTTAATATAAAGCTGTATACTCTATTACTACTACTACCTGTTAAGAACAAGCTCTAGCAGTTGCAAACCCTAAGCAACACTCTTAAACTTAGGTTACAATTAATGCTTGTAAAGACAAGGATCTAGAGGTATGTAGAAAGCTTACTAATGTCTATAGTTAAAGACTCTATCTTAAAATACTCAGAAGCTGCTAAGCAAAGCAGGTAAGGCAATTGCAGTAGCTAATAAGTTACTAAAGCTGTATAACTGCAAGCAGAAAACGAGGTTATTAGTTATAATATACAAATATTACTTGTACAAAAACGCATGTAAAAGTTAATTCTAGCAAATGTTTTAGCAGCGTAGAAGGTATTAGAGCTGCGCTTAATTAGGCAGCAGCTCTACAGGCTTAATAGGCCGCTGTATTACTAGAGAAAGCAGCTAAGAAAGCAGTAGCAGCTACTTTTAATTCTATGTGTAATTTATAGCAAATGTAATTGTTATTGTTAAATAAATTACTATGCAGTTTGTAACAACGTTCTTAGTTAGGTAGCCCGAAACTATAGGTAGCCTGAAAGTAGATAGACTAGCTTAGGTACTTTTCAAATGGTGCGGACTACCTAAAGTCTAGTACGCTAGGCTGTAGCCTGCAGCCTGCTTCTGATTGGTTGTAAGGTGTGGTTAGCCAATCAAGGGCGGCTATTACATAGTCTACTAGACTTTAGGTAGTCTGCACATTTTGAAAAGCATTGTAAAATGCAGTGGCAACTTCTTAGCAAAATCATCCCACAAAATTACCGAGCACACATGTTCGACTTCTTTCACGGATTGGCAAACGACTGTATTCCGTCCCGGGCATCTACCTTTAAGGTATCTGCACCGCACACTCGCACATGGCCACGTCACATGCAGCCGTCGATCTCACGTAACAGGGTAGAGCTCCGCGCCGGCTGCATGCCGGTGACATCGAGACGAGGCTGTAAGGCTGCCCAGAGGGCTTGGTCTGGACTGCGTATTTTGAAGGTACAGACAACAACATCACCACAGAGCCTAGCCCCAGAGCAGAAGGGTGAGAGTATAAGGATTGCCCTTCATCATATCAGTGACGAACGCGTGGGGAAAAATTTATCAGGGGGTACGGACGGTACTGTTGAAGCTTGAAGTAGGTAATACACGGCCACTCAGGGAAGAAATTCCAAAACAGCGGGAATTCGAATGTAGAAAACCAGAAGACCACAGTATATTTGATCAAAAACTATGTCTGCTAGCTGAAAGCCCCGTTTTGTCCTCGTGTGACAGGCACGAGGGGAAGAACGTGATCAACAAATATTACCACACGGATGACGAAATGAGGCAGCATCAATGAAACTTAACGCTGAGAGAAAGACTCATCGCCAAATTACATCTAACGTTTAGATGCTGAGATGCGTGCGGAAAAATTCGGTGATTCTACCGAACGGAATAAGATCAACACGATCGTAGAGGTCAACATGGCCAGCACCTGGGATCCACAAAAGCTCCTTCGGTTCAGAAGCAAGTCTGTAAGCGTTCTCGCTGAACTCACGGGAATGAGCCTGGTCGCCTGAGATAAAAAGCAAAGGACGCGGCGAGATGTCCTCAATGTTGTTAAACGGGTAGAAATTCGCCAACTTTGAACTGCTTGAGAGGATTGAGCCTGTTGTCTGGTTGGCTAACGCTCCTGGAGCTGTGTACTCGCCGCGTGAAGTGCGATAAAAATCGTAGAATTCGCGCTCGATAGCGGTCGACTCGTTCGTAATAGTTAGCGGTGTGCCCAGGCCAATTTGAGTTTGGCCACCTGCCGCTTCGACCCAGCGTTGCTCTGATACTGCAGTTATGATTGCCTTGCGTTGTTCTGTGCTCCTTGAATTCCTTATGCCGTTACGAAAGGCAGAGCCCATGTCGTACATGCTTGAGGTTGCGATAGCTTTCATACGTGGATCGATCTTTGCAGCGCTAATAATGTAGGAACCACTACCACAAATGCCAAGCCCGCCGATGCGCTCACGATCAACGAAATCTAGCAGGCCGAGATAGTCTATCGCCGCACTAAAAGCTTCTGCATAGAGTTCTGGAGCTACTGCCTGACGTGGCTCCCCCTCGCTGCCACCAAAGTAAGGATGATCTAGGGCAATGGTAACAAAACCCTGTTCAGCTAACTTGGTGGCGTATAGGTTCGCACTTTGTTCTTTTACTGCTCCTGCAGGATGGCTGAGAACAATAGCTGAGTGATTGACGCTGAGATTGTCTGGAGTAAAAAGATTGCCCGCGACCAAAGTGTTGAACATGGTGGGGAACGTGATTGGTTGGATCGTTACGTTGTTGCTGCGGTAAAAATTGTCGGCTCCGAACGATACGTTTTGAGCGGTCGCTGAAGCTCCGAACATAGTTGTTATTATACCCATCTGGGTGATGGCTTTGGAAGTGGCCTTCATGTTTCTGAAACTGGTCGCTTAGCACGCTTGCAACGTAGGCTGACAGAGAAATCTGGGTGTTAGTGCTACTGCATTCCAGCGGTACATTGTTGATCTTATAGCTGAAGAGATGACGAGATACTGCAACGCCCTGGCTTACGTCAAGGCTCAGCCACGCTCGGAGATTGGCGATGAAGAAGGAAAGAAACGACCGACTCGCGAACATTGTCTTTACTAGAGTGCGCGTCTTAGTGGGTGTCATCTACGTGCGTCTCGGGAATTTGATTGGCTAAGAACTGACACGGTGATTACTGACAGCTGCGCACGATCGTCTGAAAGACAGGAAACATTGATGAGAGGGCCTAAGCGACTAGCTGAGCGCACGAAAGTGTTCGGCTAGGCGGAGACTTCTTGAATAAGCTGGGTTCATTGAGTTACGCTGGCTCATGCCCTGTTACTTGAGTGCAACGCCCAAGGTCTGCATCGACATCACTTCGGCTGGAAACTACAGACGTCACTAAGGCAAGCCGCTGACAGTCAGATAATTTAGGTAGTGTAGAGAAGGCCCAGCTTAACGAACCAGCAAATAGCGTTTTTTAAACATTCGACTTCGAGTTGGCATCACATTGCAATCGAACGTGCAAGATAAAATACTATAGTGTCCAGTGTAGGCTTTCTAAGCAGAAAGCAAGGTTAAGGGGTGCAAACTAAAGATTCTCTCATACTTATTTATAGTGTGTATTACCAAAAGTTAAGACTGTAGAGCTATACACCAGGAGCATTAGTATCCTAAGGCCTTCCAGGAGGTCCGCGCCGTAGTGGCTGTTGCCAAACAAGAAAAGAGGTAGAATGAGGGAAAGGCAGCCTGCACGTCGTGCTGTAGGTGCTCGTAGCAACTCAACCTCGCGCGTCCTTTACTAACATGCACTCACACCACCTACTGCGGCCGCACCGCTACTCTATCGGTTTGAATTGTATATAGAAGATTTTGCCGGACCGTTCATAAAGCATTCTTTCAAAATTTCTTTAAATTATCATACAGCCTCAGATTTGTGATTGCCGTAAAGGCGGTGGGTAGGCGTGCATTGGTTGAATCCGTGCATTGAGCGCATGGACATGATATAGTAGGTAATCGGCCAGACTCGATCCGCTACGCTACGGTACGGGTTAGCGTCTGTTGCGTTGCTGGAGTCATGCAGGCTGCTGACCGGCGCCAAGGTATTCCCTTGAACGTCAGCACCAGTGACTCCTCGAATACTTTCAGTGTCAGTCATAAGGCTCATTTAGCATCTGCAGGGCTGTTCACTCACACTACGCATCCTAGTGCCGTTGTCGCAGACCGATCCACTTCATGTCAGCAGTCTGCATATTTCTGCTAGATCCGTTTTCGACGAAACCCTGGCTGGGAAGCTGCAATGTCAGTAGATCACACATCAAAGTCCCTGATTGAGAGCGCCGCGCAGCGCACTAAATTAAACTGGTTGTTCCAGCGTCTTGTTTTATGTGAAAGCAGACATGACTGGACAGGTATCTCCAGTGCCACGCAAATTCCTGCAGGGAGAGTGGGCTCGACAAATGCTCCGATTGCCTGGGCTTCCACGGATTTCTAATATCGCAGGGCCTTTCGCCTGTCAACGTAACTGGTGATTTTGGCAGTCCTGCGAAGTTTGAATCTCCAAGGACTAAGAGGCTGTACGGCACTTGCGTCGAAGCGGCCACGGCCTCAATAACGCATGACGTCAAAGCCCGAAGTACAAGCTCTGATAAATCATTTCGCGAAACATGCATACACGCAAGGGAAACCAATAGTAGCGCACCTACCACTTCTTCTCAAGTACAACGTAGCCACTGCATCGTTGGCAAATGCTGCATTCTTGGGTATCACCGAAGACTTCTCCAGGTGGGAGGGGGCCTCTTCCATGAACGAGCAAGGCCTATTGTTGGGCTTAACCTCTTACGATCATTTTGCACATTAGCCAGCAACGCTGAACTACAGCCTAATGAAAAAGCAATCCGGATCGATTGCTTTACATAGTGAAGGTTACGGGAAAACATGCTCAGTGCCTTGGAGCATCCTGAGATGTGCAGTAAAGATGAGTTGTGTTGCTATATCTTTAAAAGAGATCTAATGATTATCATATACGTCAGAACTGCTTTAGACCAGTAGAGGCGAAGACAGCAGTTCAGCGAATTATCAATACATAAACTCAGGTTTCATCGTTCTAGGAGTTTCTTGACGCACCCGTCCAACTACAGAACGAAGAATGTGACAGCGGAGGGAAGCAAAAGAGTGATATCCCAGCGCAAAGATACAAAACTTAGCGCAAATGTATACTGAAGAAAGCAAAGTCACACCAAATGACAGGACAGGTGTCCCTCTCGCACCAGTCCTAATATCTACCTCCCACTCACCCCACTTCCGCTGCGCTCATACATCTCCGCACATCCATTTCCCACTCTCGGATCCTAACGTGAGCAGCCTGCTGCGTTATGGCTCAGCCTTTAATACGTTCTAAGTCAGCCTATGAGACAATGCTCACACTCCGTAGTTTATAGACCTCCGTGGAAGCTCAAGCCTTGCTTTCGTGAACCTCCATATCTGCGGCAATTTGACGATTGTCGAGTTCATTATCAGATTTATACAGCTAAAGAAATACAAGCCCTTTGTGACGCAGGACTCTTGTCTTAAACCAGTAAGGTAAGACGGTCTTCACTCGATACGCCATATGAGTGCGCGTGGGTACAGCAAAAACATAATCTAGTTCTGCACGACATTAGCAAGCGACTTTACGCTGGCGAAGTGATGATATGCCCTCGAGCGATTTCTGCTTCGTTTCCGGGAGCCAGAGAAAGATCATCACGAAAGCAAGAGCGTTCATGCCTGTGTAGAAACCGAACGTGCCCGTAGGCCCAAATGCTCGCAAATGGCGTGGGAAGGTCAAAGACACAACAGTAGCCCAAAAGTTGTTTGTGCAGACCGCCCATGACATGCCGAACTCTCTGTGCGATAGGGGAAAGACCTCGGCAGAGTACGTGAACGGAACTGGGCCCTCACCAGGAGAATAAAAGGCGTCGAACAAGTATATAAACAATGCAATCAATGCAAGATGCGCAGTGCTAGTGTCAGGTATGTAGAAACACAATCCTGTGGCTAGCAGAGTCTAGCACATGTTTGGAAACGTGAAGAGGAGCAGTGCACGACGTCCATAGGTATCAATGGTCCAGATCGCCGGCCAGGCGAAGATGAAGTTAATCAATCTGAAGCCCCATGGTGCAAGAAGAGCGCCAGTGACCGAAGCTCCTGCGTTTGCAAAGATGGTGGAAGAGTAGAATGCGATAATGTTTACTAGCCATCGTCAGTCACTGGTTTGAAAGGCTCTCAAAAGTCGCCACCTACTGCCACACATCTGCTGTCCGATCATCACAATACCAGACGCTTGTGTAGCTCTCCTAAGTCGAGGGATAGTGAAGAGCTCGGTAACACGTGTGAAGAAATTAGCGTGAACAGCAACACCGCTTTGCTCAATGACGAGCTTTTCATATTGCATGTGTGCATGGATAAAATAGGTCTCACGCGCAGCCAGCAGATTAGATCCTCTGAATCGACAAAGGGACTTGTAGGCACCCATAAATCTTCCTTTAGACATAAGCCACCTACTAGATTTCAGTAAGGTAGCTCGGAGCAAGGTCGTTTCGATCAAATACCTCGGAGACTCAGGCACGAAAAAGATGCCAAGAACAAGAGGGACTGCGGGCATAAACGCGGAGCCTAATTACAGTCTCCACGAAATGGCACCAGTGTCCTTGACAGCCAGGTTGGCTGAGGTGCCCAGAAGGATTCCGAAGGCTGTCCAAACCTGCGACGACATCACCAGCCCTCCACGGATAATGGTTTGAGCGATTTCGGCGGAGAACACAGGAACAGTCACCTCCTTGAGATCCATACCAACACCCAGGAGGAGGCGTGTGACGATTAGCTGCTGCCAGTTCTGTGTCAAAGCCATACCAACAGGTGCAAGGAGAGAGAAGACCGCGGCAATGAAGATAGTAACGCATCGTCCAAACATGTAATTAAAAGGATCGGAGATCCAGGCAGCGCTGAGAGATATTAGACGAGATGGTGAAAGTAGAAGTGTTTTAGAAGTCGCAATAGAAAGATGGCAAAGTAAGCGCAGGCGTTGATAGCACCGACAAGCCATTGGTTCCTCTCACATGTTCCGGCTAGTGCACAAGGTCCATCTGGACCCTCATCGATGCCAAAAGCAACCACAAACTATAGATTGGCGCCGTTTGAGCCAGTTTGATCCCAGCCTTGAATCGCAGCGGCGATGGAGTTGAGCAAATTGTGAGGTCCAAGATCTTTGGATGCTGTCAACGATGGGTGAACTCCCGACGCAAAGTATCTCTATGTTCGTCGTCAAATTCTTGCAAAGAGTCGACTGCAGCAGGGTTCTGTGCAGCCAGAGCGCCCTTACGCAGCAAGGGCAAGATTTCGTGTAAGTTATGTTCCCTTGCGAACTGCTCCACATCCTCCATCATCATCTCGCGGGATACGCCAACGAGCGAATTACGGATTCTATAGGGTTCTCAGGTCAACAGGTCCGTTGTAGAAGGTTCCATGACGTACTCTCCAGTAACATTGGTCGTGAGCTTTTCAACACTTCGCTTGACATTGTCTACTCTTATGTCAGTGTCAGGAAAAAAACGCGCAACAGATCGTACCCTCATTATAGATAAACTTAGTCCTACAGGAGGGAGCACTGTATTCACAGATTAATAGGAGTGTATGTCAGATCTGTAGAAGTCGTACAAACTTGTTGATTTCTGCCATTATTCTAGTCGTTTGTACTGATGCACAAAGATGCAATCAAGTAATAGAGCAGGAACAGTCAGCTTCAATCTGAATAAAAGCCTTTTGAGTCCTTTGTATTTATACTGCCGTGCAAAATTTAGCGTTGATCGATCGCTGACTGTATATGGCAGACGTGGGGACCCCGTGTTCAGCCCCTGTGAGGCTGGAGATGATTCGAAGACTAGCT
Source organism: Boeremia exigua (assembly GCF_020726555.1). Classification (NCBI taxonomy): domain Eukaryota; kingdom Fungi; phylum Ascomycota; class Dothideomycetes; order Pleosporales; family Didymellaceae; genus Boeremia; species Boeremia exigua. The sequence continues at coordinate 1,780,592 of NW_025763527.1, read as the reverse complement.
GACTCTGGCGCGCAGGGTGTTATTTCTCATTAACTCGATTTACAAGCCCAATTTTCAAGTTCTCGATTCTTAGCCAAAACTCCACCTCCAGGATGCGGCTTACGCTATTGAAGTAGCAGCTAACACATAACCATCTTCTCAATACTTGGCAGTGCCTCGATTGATGTGCAGGACGAGGACATGCCGTCCCAACATGCAAGACCAATGGTCAGTGGCTTTGCGTATTGAAACTGAGTCTGTTTAGTGGGGCAACAATTTAAGGACCTCAGTACGTCATAGTCGGTAGTCATTCCCATCGACGACAGCATGCAATCACTTTGGTGGTTGACTACACAGCGCAGTCGCCAAAGCACATCACCAGCATAATCTCCGACTGGCTCAACAACTTAGGAGGGGGATAGTCGTTGACTGTCAGATTGAATTCCTGAATTGACAGCACAGAAACGTTCGCTTTGTGAAACAATGATCGTTGTGATCAGGGTCCAGCTTGGGTCCGCTGGACCGGGTAAACAAACACAAGGTCATAACGTTCGCTCAACAGCGAACCCTCGGGCAAGATAGTACTTTTCGAGATCAGAGGTAGCCTTGACCTCACAGAATCAGCCTCATGTGGGATCGGACAGTTGTGCCCGTTGTGTCGTAGGTTGCGGCCAAGCTGCATCGAACAGATATTCTACAAATCTCATGGACTAAAGCAGTGATTTAGTATGTATGCATGTATCTTGTACCACACAAGAAGTAAGATAAGAAAGAGGAAGTCAATTCTCTTGGTATAGAGAGAATGAAAGCCGGGTTGATCCTTCCTCACGCCGCACAAGGTCATAGTTGTGATTCGTAAAAGGTTCAGCTCTCGAAAGTAGACTGTAGTCGTTCATACGCAAGCACTGAAGAACCACAGTCTTGATGTGCGAGATGTCACGTTAGTGTACAATGCTAATGGAAATGTTATCCTGATATGTCTCCTGATACTGTATGTATGCGGACCCCATCAACACAGAAGTCTACCTTCTCACCATAGAAGCACAAACACCCTGCAATCAGTGCGCTTTCGTAGACCGGAAATAAGTAGCACCAGGCAAGGTCTTTGTAAATTTCCCCCCTAACATGGACATTGTAGTATGTTGCTCTTCCTTTGTAGGGACAGTATGTCTCAGTGTCGCTTTTGCTGAGATGCTCCCACTGGATATCAGTCGATAGCAGGTAGTATTGCGGTCGAAGTGAAGTCTCTAGCAACAGAAGAGGACTGCGGCTCTCGGCTAGGGTGACGCCAGCTAGTGTAACTTGGATCCTTCGCGTGGTGCGCAGAACGTCAATCCTTTTGTATGGATCTTTCGGCTGTCCATATATTGGTTCGTTTTCTTCAAACCACTGGTCAAGTTCGCCAAAGTCTACCATAACAAGATTATCCAGCTCCTGAGTGTTGAATATTAGAACGCGGTCTGTACTTTTATCTCCTACGGTCAAGCGAGCGAGATAGGCGCTGTCTCCTGTATCCATGATTGGAGACATCTTTATCAATATCGCATTAGACGCAAAACTTGCTGCTGGTACGAAGTATCTGGGATCAGTGAATTGTCAGTCAATTCGAGAGCTTCCTAGTCAGCGTTGACGTACCGAGGACGGTAAGGGCGTTCCCAGACGAAGTAGGCATCGAGGGTATCAAATGCGTACTTGCCATTGAACACACCCCGCACACGCCGTTGAGCGGGCTGATATCTGAAAGGCTCTCCCGATGTCAACGTTTGGGCTAGCTCAGTAAGACTAAATGAAGTTAGAGTAGTCGCAAGGAGTGTGTTGTTCAAAGGCAAATTACTTGATCTCTTGCTCTCCTATCATGATGTGTAAAGTTTTCTTTGCTCCGCAGGGCAAGGGAGCATCTGGATCTCGATGGGCCTGTTAATGGAGGTCCTTGGTAAGTTCGAATTCAACAAGTAGACAGCCTCGAGTGTCTCCTTGATCTCTTTTAAATAATCAGAACTCACGTAAGTAGCACAGTCCACATTGTCTCAAGGTCACGCTTATATTCGAGGTCACGCTTATACGAAGCCAAGTAATTAGTATAGGTTGGCAAATCCTGACACTAATCAACATGCTTTCTTTGTTAGGTGCTGTAAAGTACCACTGAGTATAATTTCAATAACGCACGCCCCAATATAGGAAGTGCGGAGGGACAAAAAGGCTAGAACAGCGCCCTGCCAAGACTGGGAGTGATCTCATTAGTTTTTGTGGCTTTGCAACTTTGGTTTTCCAAGTGTTGGTACAGTACTTTGCAAAACCGCCCTTACCCTTTGCGCAAACAATGATTCTGTAGGACTCGTGTCAGTCTAGGATATACCTTGCTTATCACACCCGACTGCTTGGTACCGAGTCTGGCTGGACTTAGGTAAGCTACCTGTAAAGCATGTTACTTGCTCGTTTGAAGCTAGCGGTCATCGGTAGCTGATGATTGGTCCTAGCTTGCAAGGAGCATCCCAAACTGCTAGTGACTCTGACCAAAGGGCGATGCAGCCGAGGGTAAGGGCGGTTTTGCAAATTACTGTAGGGTTGACACGCGCGCCGACACAGCAGTCTTGTCTGCAATCCGCTGACTTCTTAAATCCGTCTGACAGCCCAGTGCTGCAGGGCCCTGCTAGCGCCTGTGGCGCATGCACGTCCTTGTAACCTCTGCAAACAGCCGTTATGCAGTGTGTGCGCATGTAATCCACTATCACCGTTCTGTAGGGTCTTTGGTGCGAATAATTCTATATCGCATTTCGCACCTTGCATTTCGTATTTCACATCGTATATTTCCCTCGCGTCCTACATCTAACCTTTAGTAGATCAGGCTAAATAAGCCAGGGCGACACATGAAGATAGTCTCGCTGTTTTGCTAGTCTCTGAAAATATCACCTGTCCACAAGATGCGAATACCCCAGTCTGGGTTCGAGGGTCACAGGAGATTCGCCACTGACAGCAACTGTGATGCATGCTGGAGGCATTTATCGAAATGCCTGCTTCTTCAGAGTGTCTTTCTATCATTCTGTATGAAGTGCAGCGTAATATTCATTCTCTCCGAAATCTTACGAAGTTTTGTTGAACAGCTACTGTTCAAGTATGCAGTCAAGCCTAGCGCAAGAAAGAGGTATCAGAGAGCGTCCGCACAGTTGTGTCATGGTTTCACTGATAACGTCAGATTGATGATCTTCTACCCGTCTTGTCAGGACGACTCAGTGTGTTAACATGACATCTTTAGCTGCATGCCTGGGGCGATGTAGAACCCCTAGACTTTTGAAATCCGCCGAGATGTTCCCAAACCTCTTAAAAACTCATACGAAATGGAGCCTTTATAGAGCGCACAAGTACCAACAAATCTGACACACAATGAGGCATTTTATGTGCATCACTACACCAAGCATCTTAGCTATTCGCTCGACTGTACAGATGCTATGCCCCAGTTCATACTGAAAATACCAACCGAACTGGAGCACTGCTGTATCCTTCGCTATGCAGTGTTTGCGTGTGCCGCTCGGCACCGTGGAGACAACAAATCTGCTGAACATGTACATCAGCGATGTATTAAACTACTCGTCAGGCGCCTTGGAAAAACTCCTATGACCCATCACAACAAGCTCTTGTGCGCCATAGATATTCTGTGCATATACGAACAGCTCTGTGGTATGTAAATCATCTTTTCATGGTAGATTGTCCCCAGGCCCAGCCAATTATTGAAAAGCATTTAGCTGGATAATTAGCTATCTTAGACAGCCTATAGAACGATCGATCTATCGATCTCTCGGCACTGGTATTATACGATGCTGCGTTCTAGGCCTACATCTGTCAATCTCTATGCAATAGTATTGTCAGAAGGAGACTACTGAATTTAGGCTTCTCACCAACGGTCCTTTCAGCCCAGATCTCGACACACGATCCGGATTCTCTAGCAGGCTTCAGACTTGACACAGCTTGGGCTAATCAAGCTGCTTGAAATATGGCAAGCACCTATGAGTGGCAATGGTTCTGGGACTTAACCCAAGATTAGAGTAAAGAAAGGCTAATCAGCTTCAACGAGCTTTCGTCATGTTCTACTGGAGCAAACAGTGCGTTTCCTGTAGTATGGTTTGTTGCAAGATAGCACGGAAAGTCGTCCACCGGTGGACAGCTCACATTGACTAAACTGTATACAGCATTAGCATTTCAAATTTTCCATTTCTTCAATGTACTACTGCTGAACCAGCCTCCGGCGAATTCCAGTCAACGGCCAGAGTTCTCGGTCACACAAGGGAGGCAGGAATCAGTGCACAACAAAGATTAGTCTGTACAAATAACACGCTCTAGAGCGACTTTCTTGACCATGTGCGAGCTAGGTGCGGTGTCTGCATAGGCTTTTCTGAGGCAGCGCTAATTACCTGACCTCAGGCATTGCATTGTCTAACGTCTCCAGGACAAGGCAGCCGTGAGCCTGACTATAATGACGACGATGGAACGCATTCACTTGTCAATTGTTGTTAAGAGGATCAAGGTATTGAGCTGGCAAAAAGAAGCCATGCCGGGTGGGCTAGCCCGTCTAGAACGAGGCTAGTGTCTTATAGTAAAGTGATAAAATCGCGAGCGCAAAAACGAGATATGATTCCAGGCAACGGTCGAAAGAAGCTGCGCTTCATAACCATTCTCTGCAGGGTAACTCGTCAAGAATAAACAAAATTGACGGACAAGTAGCATATTCAAGATGCTCAAGAGTATGTATGTCCAGGCAAGCGTAGACACAAGGGAGAGAGCAAGGCAGCAGAGACAATTGTCTGCACCCTTCCGACCTGCGTCTAACTGTTAGCTAGACTCTGCCAACAACGACCGCAGCTGTCCTCGGCTAAATATCGGTCTTATGCACGCTGCTGACAGCACCAGTCCGCACTGACATTCTCTGTCAAGCGCCTTACTAGATTCTACACTGGGCTACTTGTGTGGATCATTGTAATCATTCGCCTGCACTGAGCGTTCAGTGACCTGTTACATAAGAAAGGAGAGCAAATCTGTATTTTTGCCCGCTCCAGCACCCTGTGTGCTCCGATTCAAGCACCCGAAGTGATTTCAGATACGATCAGCTGACGAATCCAGTGCAAATCGATAGACAAGTTCACCCAATACTGCAAAAACAATGCATTAACATCATTTCGGAAGCTCCAGTACCAGCAAGGGCCCACAATCTATCTCAGCACCGCTATTATATATATTAACACCTATTCCGCCACTGCCAGAACACAATTGCAAGTCCTACACCACAGTTCTTCTACACCAACACGTGTGAAAAAGCACTATCCCAAGATCTCAACATGAGAGCTTCTGCCTCTATCCTCATGGTTGTCATGGCCACTTCTGGTCTAGCCGCCTCGATTCAAATCCGTCAGAACCAATGGGGTCCTAACACCTGCCCCACGAAGGCGCAGTGCGAAGCGTCTTGCAAAGCTGTGGGACTAGTGGGTTTTCTTTTTACCTACTTATTATGAATTTCGGCAATCTGATGTGTCCTAGGTATACGCTGCTCATAGTTGCAACAATGCTTGGACGAATTGTGCGTGCAATTATGCGTAGCTTTACAGCAACAACGGGATGTTGTAGCAATACTGCTAGATATGGGAGCACGCTAGATATGGGAGCACGCGTAGTGTGGATCAAGGAGCTTCGTTTAGTGGCGGTATGAAGGATTAGCCTTACTGGCATTCTTTTTGTTATAATAGCCCTGCGAACAGATCGAATGCATCTCTGCGGCGTAATCCTAGTTTGTATAGGAAATTGCTTATAACTGCGACTTGTTCCTTGTAAAACCGACCGCTGTCGGCCATCTTTGGCCGTGCGCTAAAGGAATACACTCCCTCTTTCTTTGCCCCTGCAAAAGGAACGCGCTCTCTTGTTCTTTGCTAATTGCTACAGCTCTTAGCGCGTCTGCGACGCGTCCCTTACGCCGCTAAGCTGCAATAGAAGGCAAAGAATAACAAACCTGCATTGCGCAGAAACCCGCTGCTTTTCTTTCCCTTTCTCTTGTCCCTCCCTTTGCTGCTGCTTTGCTTAGCCTGCTACCCTAGCTGCCTCTTCTGTTGTTATCTGTTACTGTGCCGCTACTAGACGCCAGCGCTTCCTCTCTCCAGCGACTTCCTGCTTTGCCGCAGCTGCCGAATCGCTGTCCCTACTGCTACTCTAGCCTTCCACTTTAGCTGCACCCGGACCCACGCTTATAAGCAGCAGGATTGCAGGCGCCTGCTTGAAGCCTGGCTAGCTATCTACGAAGAAGACTGCCCTCTGCGCGTGCGCACTGAGCTTAACGCTGCAGGCACCTTCCGGCTGGCCACGGCTGCAACGCGGGAGTCTTGGTTCATCGTAATGCATCCCATTGCCAACACGCCAGAAGAGCTTCTGTCAAGAAGCGCACGTCGCAAGCGTCGCGAGAAGTCATCCCAACATAGCGCCTACCTACCTCCACGCGAACATCACGATTAGGGTCCGAGTCGTCCCTAATCTGGACTAGTCCGCGACTTTGGGGGCGACTCGCCCCCCGATTCGCGCTAGTGACGACTTTGTTATCGCCTATCTAGGCTTAGCGCAGCCTTATCGAAGCGCATCATGTCTTGCACCTGTACTAGTAGGCACCTAAGAAATGACAGCTCTATATGGTCTGGCGCCCCGCAATGTTAATGAATTGAATCTCTGCAATGTCAAACTTTCCCGTAGAAAGCTCCCATATCAAGAGCACCTTCGCGCTCTCCTCAAAGACGACCTATGAAACAGTTTGTGTAGAGAATACTCCGTCCCTGGGTGTTCATAATCGCTAATTGACATCAAAGGCCTCTGGTACGGAGTACTAAATGTTTGGAAGACTGTTCAACACTCTCAGTATCCAGAGAAACGCTGGAATGAGGATCCACTGGACGGACAATTTGAACAACTATCTACGGCTAGTGGGTGATGATACAGAGCTCTGCATCCTCCATCAAGGGTAGCAGCAGCGGACTGGATGCGCTAAGTTTCTGCATAAGCCGTACTACTCGTACATTGCGGTGGAGAGGGCCCCATTCTTGATCATCGCATATTTACTATCACAGCATAATCTAGCACCGCAAAACAATGCAGTTTGATGGCCATTACTGGAACGACCGGGATTGGAAGACAGCTGCTCTGGAATGCGTCACCGTCGCAAGCTAAGCGCCAAGATAAATGCCAAGCTTCTCAACCTTACGCGAATGTTGCCTGACGTCGCATTTTGGCTTCAAACCGGCCCTGCCCACGGGATGTAATGCGCCAAGTCGACCGTTGGTATAAGGACGGCCGCGGTCGGATCAACCATCACCGCTGTGGCGCGTCGCGGGATGATCAAAGTTCGTGCTTTCACGCCAACGCGTCGCTCTCACGTCGCAATCCTCGTGTCTGTTCAATATGTGAAAGGCCTTCACGCTTCCCGTCCGCCAACGTTAAACTGAACCCGCTGAACCGAACGCGCTGGACCTCTGTGACGCTCTCATGTACCGTACATCGTTACGAAGGCAGAAGCAAGACTACTGAAGGTTCAGTCATTACGAGACGAGGCTGGAATTCGACGCGATGCGGATTGACGGTTCAGCCGTATATGCGGAGAAGATCGACGGGACTCTGACCTAGCTGAGAGTCCAATTTCTTCCCCTCACTCTTTCGTCTGATCACTCTGAAAGGCTGTTGAATGATGGTGAATCCTCATAATCAACGTCATCATCCGCAACGCGTTTCGCTGCTCTCCCTTCCTGCTCCGCGTACTGTGCCTCATCGCCTGATCTCATCTCTTCAGGAGGTGTTTCCGACCGTTTCCTTTTCATAACCACTCTAGCAAATGAATGCTTGCGCAGTGCCCGTTGAGCTCTGCTCTCTGCGACAGCAAGATATTGGCAAAGCTGTTTCCCGGTGATCTGTATCTCTGTATTATCGCTACCTAATTCCTCTCGCACAAGTTCTTCACAGGTGAAATCGCTGAGGCAGAGCCGTAGGCCAAGGGATTCGATGGGGATTCCTTCATCGTCACGGGAAATCTAGTAGGTAAGAGAATTAGGACACAAATTGCCTTGAAGTTTTCGAGATGTTATTTACCTCATCCGCGACCTCTTCGACAGCTCGTAATTCAGGCCCGTCAGCAGTTTCAAACAGTCTGGGTCGCCAGACTGACAAAGCCGCCTTGCGTGACTCTTTGCCATAGTCGATATCCAGACCAACGACGACCCGTACGCTAGCGTCCGAGTCCAAAAGATAATTCTCGGCCAACCGGCCTAGACGCTTCTTCTTTTGTGAGTATGCGACCTCGATAATGACGCCCGGATATTCTGCATCGTCATGTATAAACGACGCGTCCGACTCGTACTTTGATTTGCTAGAGGAGGCGCTAGCAGAGAACCGTAATTCGGTCGACCGGGCTGGCTGCACCTTCTGCGCGAATCGAGCGTTTCTGTCAGATCCACCACGGATCCCTTTCAACTGGGAGCGAATGTCATCCTCCAGCTTATCGATGAACAGCTCATGTATCGCAGTAGGCATGCGAACGACTAGTCTGCGCTTGTCTTCGTCGTAGTCATACCTGCCAGAACTTACTATTAGCCACGATCTCCCGAACTGCAGGGTTTACTGACCGTATTTTGTCGTTCACGAAACCCCAGAGCACCTTGTCTTGACGGATTGTATCCTGGATTCGATCGAAATCGCCTTGTGCAAGTTGAAATTCTATCCACGGACCGCAATTTGTGTGTGTTCCTGCTTGGATCTGTCTGAAAAGCGCTATGACGCGAAGCGGTCCTGCAGTGGATTTCTTGTTGGTCGACGGAGGCGTCAAAAGCTGGTGCGTACAATTAGGCGGCGGCGTGACGCGATGATGCTGCGCTACATCAGTTTGCGAATTCGACATTGTCGTATGCTGTGCTGCATTGTGGAGTTGTTCGATGGTGGATCGTTCGCACGCAACTAACGAGGCGTTCAGAACTTAGGCGCTTTGGTTGACTCAGCAACACCGACGCGGGCCCGTGCACGAAATGCGCGCGCGCATCATCAACCGCGAGAGCAAGGATTTCAATTGTTGCAATCAGCGTAATTCAAAGCGCGCAAAATATCCAATAGCGATGTCCGTCGATCAGCTGGCATTCAGCAGTGTCCACTGCTGCTGAGGCATCATGGCGACACTGTGGCCTCGACGATGGACTCGGCCAATCCCAATGACGAGCATGCTTCCAACCTCAGCGCTTCCCTGCGCGAGGTGCTGTTGCTGATCGAGCGCAACGGAGGACCGAGTCCTCGAGCCCAGCCAAAGTGCGGGGAAAGTCACCGTAGGCGTGGGCCATGCCGCCACCACCCCACCATGCTCGGCCAAGGCCAGAAATTGGCGGGCCCTCGGCGGCAAACATCCCGCGACATCCCTACCCTGATTATCCACAACATCGATTTCCACTTGAATAGCCGCACCGTAATACTACGCATTTGTCTGCCTCACGAAGCACGACGTCCGAGTGGCACAGCGACCCCGGTGCGCATCTACGGAAGGCACGACATCTCGCCAGCCTCAATTTGGAGGCGTTGAAACACCTAGATTTAGGTCAACGCACAGCCTCCATGCGGCAAGAAGTGCAAAGCATTAGCGGCTTCAACTGGGCGTATCTCATGACTATGAACCGTTGGCCATATCGCGGGTCATGTCCCCGGTTTGGTGTCGCGAATGTCATGTCGCGTCGCGCCGCGTCCCAGCGCGTGGTACCGAACGGTCGACATGTGGCCCCCCCTGAAGAGGATGACACTAAGCTGCTTACGCGTGGTGTCCTCTGTCACGGTCAAATCGTATGCGTAAGCGTATGTGCTACATGAGCCTTTCTTGTTCTAGTCGATCACCAAACTAATTACAGTCAGTGGACAAAAGTCTTGTCGCACCGGCGCGCTCAGGCCACCACCACCACTTTTGAGTGAATGTTCACAACGCTTTATCTCAACAACTACAGTCGCTTGCAGTTGCAGTTTCCGCTTGTTGCAAGTCGCCCGGTTTCTTATCCCACGCTGCTGCCTGCCTCGCTTACCGGGCACTTGTCCTCATTATCTTAGTGGCTAGTCAGACATCTCGCCTATTGGTGCAGGGAGCTTTTACACTGTCGCCGGCAGGGAAGCCTAGCTTCGAATGGAAAAGGCTGACTTTAAGCGAGACAAGGCTAGCGTGGGGTGAAAGAAAGTTTGCTCACAGAAAGCGGAAACTGCAACTGTAAGCGACTGTAACAACAGCGATATCAAAGATAGAAGACGCATCGCAGTTGGCGGATGTTGCAAAAGAAACCTTTACAACAGTAGCATTACTGTTCGCCTATCGGACGCAGCACGAGTCTGCGTGTTGCCTTTCCATTGCACTCCCACATCATCAACTTCCGCCTAAGAGCGAAGGACTCAAAGAGTGCCGTTGTGCATTGTTGAGGCGGCTGCAGACCTGGCTTCGCTCTTGCTGTTTGACCCTTTGAGAAACGTAGAAGCTCGAAGAGCATCAGCTTGGATCTTCCAAAGTGGTGCAGCAAGATCAATAAGCTGTGGTCTGAACTCTGCCAGCATCTTGCAAACTTAATCTTTAGATACGTAAGGACAAGTTAAGAGCCCTTTATCTAACTAGAAAGTTGCGTCCTTCTATTATTTCTTCTATTTAACAACAGCTAATTGCATCTCTTTACTCTGCGTATCTACCTTTATTGCTACTATATAGAAAGAAGAAGTAATTGCATACTTTGTTTTTAACTTAAAAAAGCGCACACTTAAGCACTTTGTAAACGTGCAGATAACCTTAGCAGTATTAAATAATTCTAGCTTGTACATAACTAGAACAAGTAACTCTTAATTGCGTAAACGCTAAAGTGCAAAAACTAACTAGCTCATAGCTAACTGTAGCCTCTTATGCAACTTATAATGTTTAGCACTAGCATGCGCCTATTAAGTTGTTGCACCTGTTGCGCTACAGAACACAAGGTCGAACGTCTTGTTCTAGAACAGTCTATTTAAACAGAACTTTGCAATGTCTAGATGTTAAGTTAGTATAGATGTTGTTAGCTGTCCTATCTTGTTTACTAGCATCGTGATATTAGCAAACTCTATACAAACTCTTAAATCGTCCCTCTATCCTGGCAGCATAACTTGCAGACCTTTTAACTCTGATAGCAATGTAATACCCTGTATCCTGGCGCTGAGATGTCTACGAAGCACAGTGTAAGTGAACCCACCTAGGGCTATACTGATATCCAGGACTCTTAGGGACTAACTTGCATCAGCTGCTGCGAGTGTAATAACTAATGTACTCTTATCCATCTCCTGTCTAATCTCACATGTCATTTTAAAGAAGCTTTGCAATCGCTTCTGTGTCTTGTTAGCGTTGTTAGATTGTGCACAACAAGCTTAGAAAAACTAATCGCCCTTAGGGGTGTTCCAACCCTTATAGTATATAAGCAAAGGTCTAGATATCATTTTCTCTTACATACCTTGAATTAAAGATCAGTCAGTTCTTTAAAGATCTAACTGTTCTCTGCTAGATACCATGCAATGATCACCGACACTGAGGCTTCCTTAGGTGGCAAGGTGCTGCGCATCATCTCCTCCACGTCTGGGTTCATGATTGGAGGGTTGCTGAATTGTAGTCCGGATGACTAAATGAGATAGATCTAGCGTTTGAGGCTGGCTGAAGGTTATCAAAGGACGGAAAAAGGGATGGAAGCATCTACGTCCCTAGGGTTTCAACGATATCACGGGTGTTGCGCTTCGAACAACGTTGTCGTAAAAGCCCCACCTTCACGTGCAGCGGTTTTCGCCCAGCTGCGGGGTACGCAGGAGACCGTACGACGTGATGATATGACGCCAAAGACCACGTACAGCGCGCGCATGCATGAAAAATGCATCTCTGACGTGGATAGCTTGAGACCAGTCGAATCAGCCTGACACAACCATCCATGTCAGTGCTCTATGAGGGGAGTCGTTAACGGTGAGGAGCCTTCTGTAATTGCGAAAATGAAGAACAGATAAATTAACAAGTTTTACGATACCAAAGCTTGTTGAGTACCGTATCGTGTCGTCCCTGTGCAGTTTCTCAACTACTAGCGGCTACCGGTTGGTTATCCAGGTGCTACGAAAGGCAACCCAATAGACTATGCAAATCTACGAGCGAGTGAGCCTGACGAATGATGTCTTAGCAACACACCAAAGATAGAGCGCCTTTCTCCACTACGGTACCACCTTCTCGGATGCACTTGACAGCTGGCGGGTCACACGGCCTTTCGAACGTACACTGCGTCTCGACATACTATTCGACAACAGAAGTTGTACCTGACGATAATGGACCGCATAAATGACAGACGAAAGCAGCATACCAGACAGGATAGCCCCTTCAGTATCGGATTATCGTCATTGAGCGATTCAGATGTTGCGGGATGGGGTAGGATTTTCGCCCTCGTACCTGCTCTTAGGTATGACTCTTCCGCTTGAACGTCCAAACTTGCCGGTCTGGAGTGTGGCGTATCGTTACAACAAGCGACTGGGGACATGAAAGCGGTAGTGGTTCCAAGAATAATATGACTTAGTGAAAAAAGTTGCATCTGTTCAGGTCGTTGTAGTGTAGTGCTTGAGAAAGCACCTCATGCGCTGCTATAACGTGCGAACGTAGGATCTTGTGAACCGCATGAGCTTCCAATGTTACACAGAATCGCACGTTCACAAAGGGAAGCAAGAGTACAGACCCTATCATCAGGGATCTTCTGACGTCAGGGTGCACGAAGAGAGCGGGGTCATCGGCTGCCCAGTGAACCCTGATCATTATATTTCACCACTGACCCTCGCAAGCTCCATTGTTTTGCGTCGTGTTATACTGTACCTTATTTTGCATAGAAATGTTTGATCAATCCAACATGAAATCCACCTCTTCATTGGCGAAAGAATGGGCAACTCTCGGAAGAGACCTATACTCAGTTTCGAGTGCAGAGGAAAAGGAGGTGGCCGATTTTGTATGAAACAGCCTCTTTGAAGGGGACGCGGAAGGCAAAGATCACTTTGTGGAATGTTTCTTTGAAAACAAACGTCCTACTGGGCAACGTCAACTCCAAACCAACAAGGAAGAATGCCAGATAACTGGAAGTGAGGGTAAGTTCCACCAAATCATAGGATTAGACGACAAAGATCACGAACTGATCCTGCTAATTGGGCTTTCCGATGGCTTGAACGTCAGAGAGTTCGTCGTCATATTGAACACACTCCCTTCAGAGATCTCAGCGCTAGCGATGCTGAGACATCAGGTAGAAACATTCTTCAGTTTTGGGCCTGATTTGGCGTCGTTTGTCTTCGGGAAACTTCAGGGATTTGCGGACGCGGGATCGAATAAGCTGACCCAGTCGAAGTTCAATGTTGTCCTATCTGGGATTAACTCAAGACCGTTATCGCAGTGGTCTTCACTTTACCCTTAGAATTCTTGCAAAATGGCGGCAACACTAGTACTTCTCTTTGCAGCTCCACGGGACAGTGAATCTCTATTCTCTGCTGTAAAGACACAGTCTCGCTCTCTCGGCGGTCTTCCGACATTGGATCATATACTTAGAACACCGTCTGCGTCGCTCGACACTGCGTATCGAAGAGCTAAGCAAGATGCTTTCGGAGACGGAAAACGTACGACGGTCATGTCAGTAAACCTGACAGACGTGCATATCTTTGAGCTTGTGGAGCAGGGCAGAGCTCAACTACATTTTAGTTTTGCACACGTGTTCGTTATTGCTGTCGGCCCAGAAGGAGCGGTCATTTGGCAGTCGTGGGGGAAATTTGGCTATCGGCTGGACGAATATCTCAACCGAGGTGGAGAACGGCTCCGGGATTGGCAAGAAGCGGACCAGTTTGTGAACGACTTCACACAAGTAGTCAGTGGCAAGGTAAGTGAGAACCCCGCGTTGCCTACGTCTGTGCTCAGTCTGTGTAGGGTATCTGGACGGCCAAGCGGAACAAACTCTACGAAAAATTGTTTCACATCGACCTCAACCAGAAAGTACTGACAGCAGACGCTGAGGGATCTGCTTGGACAATCCAATATCCATACGTCCCGTTGCGGTCCCAACTTTGGAGCATCAGGCCATCGACTCCATGCTTGCGAAGCCATGTCGATGTCTTCCGCTTTACGCCGTGTTCCTTCGACAGATGGCGTCTCAAGATTTCAACGCTCGTTGTCTTCTGTCCACAGTGCTTGCACATCATGCCAAGATGCTTGAAGAGATGCGGGTGGGGAGGGGAATGATCTGGTCGCAGGCGAAGCTCCTTCGGTCCTAGGATGGTGAATGGTCTCAAGAGTCGGCTTAGCTCTCTTGCTGAATCCTTGGAGTATTGATGTTTATCTACAACATGGTCTACAAGCGGCTTGATAGAGCCGCTGAGCGCAAACTGGCATATACGACAGATGATGACAGGTTCCGGCTCATTGAAGTAGAGATTAAGTTGTTCTAAAAGCTCCGTTACAGGTTGCGCAGGAGCGAAGGATTGACTCGCCATGGCGACCGTTTAGCGAAGAGACGTTCTGACATGCAACGTCTGACTCAACAAGCGACCTTCAGAGGGACGCACTGTTGGCACGTTGATGTGAAGAGAAGAACTTGTGGCAATCACGCGTGGTAAAAGTATTGAAGGGGTGGCCCGTGCACGGGGCGCGTTCCCGAAAGTAGCTTAGTTTTGGAATGGGGGGGCATTCCGTAACGGAATACCTGAGTAGGGCCCACCGCCCACCCTCTTAACTTAAGCATCTTAGTTAATTTAACTACCCTAGTTATTTATTATCTTTTCTCTATATAACTTCTTCTAGCTTGTATTAGTTCCTAGTTTGCTTTTTTTTTTTTTTTTAGTACTTCTTAGTAAAATAGCTTTTTACTTAGCTTTTATTTTATACTTTAGTTTTTTATAAACTTAGAAATAGACACAACTTACTACCTAAATTATAGATACTCTAACTATAGCTTAGTTTAACTTTTACTTTCTATTCTTTCTACTCTATATATACTACTTTTCTATTTCTTTTCTATTTCTCTTATTCTATTCTTCTATACTCTTCTATTTCTCTTGTTCTACTCTTCTATACTCTTTTTCTTCTTCTATTATATAATTCTATACTTTTCTTCTTGTTTTCTCTAGATTTCTATAAATATGCTTTGCTATGTTATATAATTTAATACATCTTGCTTTAAGCTCTATATTTTCTTATCTCTCCTGATTACTATTTAGAGTATTTTTAAGCTATTGTTTAGCCCTAAAATACTATTTTACATACTTAACTATTAGCTTTATTATCTTATTAGCTTTTCAATATTAATATAGAACTCTATGCTATTATAAATTACTATTTAAACTTTCTAAGATTACTATGTACACTATTTAAGATTACTATTTAAACTGTCTAAAATTACATTTAAGCTTGTTATTACTCTATTACCTTGTCCTTGCTACTTTAGCTTAACTATCTTTAAATTTAAATATACCTTATTATTCTATTTTGTTTTAACTAACTTACTCTATTAAAACTTAAAAATTTATATAAACCTATAATCCTGTTTGAATCTATACAATTTATTTTAACCTATAACCCTGTTTAAATCTCTAAACTCTATTAATATCTCTATCTTTGTCTAGTTTAGCAATTCTACACTAGATAGTTCTAATAAATAAAACACTATCTATATATAGTAGTTACTAGACTATACTTAATAAATCTAGTTTATACTATAAGTTCTCTATATTTACTTGAATTATTTATAGCTTTTCCTTAATATAACAAGCTTTAAGTAGTTAAATTAACCTATAACCCTAAATAAACTAAACATCAAGCTTATATATTATCTTTAAAAGTTAAACTCTATATTCTTGATATGATTTATTATAGGTATCAAGTATATAGTAGTTATATGTTTCTTTATAAACTATATACTTTATAGAAATATTAAGTAATACTATTAGTTATTATAGTTACTAGAAAAAATAAAGTATCTTTAAAATGCTCTAGACAGTATAAAAAGAATAGATATAACCCTAACTCTAATATAAACAAGGTCTCTAAATAACATTATAAGTTATTTAACTCTATGCAGCGCTAGCATATAGCAGTATATAGCAGACTGTAGTAGACTATAGCAGACTGTAGCAGACTATAGTGTGGTCTTGGCAAAAGTAGACAAGCTGCCTGTGTAGACAACTTGTCTGTGAGGTACGTTGCGAGTTTCTGCGGCACAGTTGACTAAAAATAGCTTTATCTCTTTATAAGAACATCCGAGACACATTAGCTGCAGAGGCCTACTTAACCTACCCTCTCCTCTAGATCCTCTGAATCGCTTCTTTGCTTCCTCCACAAACATGTTCACAACTACCTCCTGTGTCCTAACAGCCCTTACAAGCCTGCAGTCGCTGCCGGTAGAAGTGCTAAGGAATATCGCTCTTTACCTACCCTCTAGCGCAGCCCTTGCGTTCACTCTTACCTGCCGCTCTATTTATACCGCGTGCGATGATTAGGCTACATAGAAAGCTCTTCTTGCTGCCTAACCTATACTAGCGCATTCTTACCGCACTATCTTGTCTTCGCGTCCTGCGTTAGAGACGTGGAAGCGCTATATCGTGGCTGATGCTTTAGCTTATAAGCGCTAACCACTTAACAGGAAAGATATAGAGCGCTGGCTACTATACTTGATTGCTATGCACTATATGTTATATAAAACTAACGCTTGTCGCAAAGTAGCCTGCTATTAGCTAACAACACAACCTTTGCCTGCGTAGATCCTGTCTTCTAGTCCGCAGATACAGTTATCCTCTACCAGCTGTGCAATGTTATCTGCAGCGCTTCTGTTCCCACTAACGCTGCTGTAGGCAACTGCACCAAAGCAACGCCAACTTCTACCACAAGCCTAGAGTGCTTAAGTAATACTTATGCTTGGCGCCTTACACAAGCTGCTAGCTTCTGTCTCTCTGCTCAAATGCTCTCTAGGCATACGCCTCGCAACAATAAGAAACCACCATGTCTTGTGCAGACTATGCGGTGGTTGCCTCTTGCTAACCACATTAGACATGGCAGCAAGACAACAAATCCGCAGCGTTAGGCTGTCATTCTCCACGCCCTAGCGAATCGCGTGGTGGGATTCTTCTATAGGGAGCTGTGTTAGGCGCTTGCGCACAATGCTACATGCACTGGAAGCGTGGCTGGGCTTTTGCTGCTGCCAGCTACCTATATAATCCCCTTGCCCACGCTCTATAAGCTACCCGCACCCTTTGCGTTAGATAGACTTGAACAATTTAGCACTTGCTATCTCCGCACTATAACTAAGCCTACATTCTTTACTAATAATGAATAGACAGGGTACAGCAGCCTAAACGTTGGAACACAGATCTAATTTAATAGAGTTAGGGGCAATAACAGTAATGTAACAAGCAATCACTTAGACAAGTTCCCTAACAGCCACTTTCCCTTTCAAGTAGAGCGTGTTATACGCTTCTAGTTGGTTTAAGAGTAGGATAATAGCAACATGTACCTACTGCAGTCTAACTATTTCTATACGCAAGCTTCTCTCTATGCGCTTCAAGTAACAGTAAATAGAATCACTAGACGCCTTAAGATCGCGCGCAACAATCTTTTCCACTCACACTGGCCAGTGCGCGATGCGGTCATCACACCATTTAGGATAGTGGAGGCAGTGCATGTACCGGGATACTGGACGTGGTTGTGGAAATGCAAATAGTCTGAGACAAATGCTTGATGTCTTGGTTAAATACTTCAGGGCACCTTATCTACTTGCCTTCTAGTGTAGCGAGCGTACGCCTGCCTACCTGCTAAGCTTAGATAGTCGCCTGCCTTTTAACTAAATTTACTACGCACTTCCTTCGCCTAGTCAGCCTCCTGTTTCTTAGAAGACTAAAGATAGCCTAACCGCCTATCACGTAAGCAATCTATAATGCCTCCAACCAGGTCTTTAAATAACTGTTAAAATTCTCTGCTGTCACTCGCGTATTATAAAACAAATAACAGTTTAATAGCGCCCTGCATAGTAGGGTAAGCTTGCGGGAACAAATGCCTAAGGAGCTTGCACTTATAGAGCAAAAGATAGAAAGATGCTAGTTAGTATTAATTCTTGTTAAAAGATATAGGTTACACCTAGAGATGCTGCCTAAGCTATAACGCACGTTTGCTACATAGGGAAGGTTAGCAAAGGTGCAGTATAGGATGTTTTTTATGCACGTACACAAGCTGCGCTAATGCTAATCTAAGACTATTCCATTCGTTTTGTCAAATTAACGTCTTTATACTGCGCTGCTTTAGTTACTCCTTCTATAGATTAAGTAGACAACAAGGCCTCGTTTAGATCTATGCTAAACGCTATAGACAAAAGT
This sequence comes from Boeremia exigua, assembly GCF_020726555.1. Lineage (NCBI taxonomy): Eukaryota > Fungi > Ascomycota > Dothideomycetes > Pleosporales > Didymellaceae > Boeremia > Boeremia exigua. The sequence continues at coordinate 1,762,220 of NW_025763527.1, read as the reverse complement.
AGGCTGCAACTGCTAATAGCTAGGTACATTGCGCTGGTAAAGATTAGGAGAAGCTTTATGCTAACTATAGGCGCAAAACAAGGCCTTTAGTAGTAGGATAAAGACATAGACAATCTAGTTATCTCGACTTACTAGCTGTTAAAGCTTTATACTACATATTATACTAGAAGCGGACTTATGCTAGCTATTACAGACAGATTATGTGGCTGTGTCTTCTCTAGGCATAAGCTTGTGCAGCAGCATTGTCTATACCCTGTTTCTAGACGTACGGCGTAGCTTATAGCTTATATTAGATATATTTAGTGTTATAAACACTTGTTGCCTAGAGTTAAGCGGTTAAGCAACAAAAAGAGGCACAGTGCGGCAGAGTAAGACAGCAGTAAGCAGGCAGCACTGCAACACCGCAACACCCTAGCATGGTTACAATATCAACAATCCCCAAGAAAAGGAACAAGAAAGGCGACTAGTCCTGTAATTTCCTTGTTGCGCCCTAGGCGCTGTTAAGGCTAACTTGGGCAGAAGCTGTTTAGAGCACTGCTATATAAGAGGAGACATCCCCTAATTTAAAAATAAACAAACAAAGTCCTTTCTACTTCTATAGTCTCTAAAGACCTAAGCCTTGATTCGCCTGTCTTAACTACTACTATACCCTGCTCCCAACAAAGATGCGTTTCTACAAAGCCGTTGTCCTCCTTAGCCCTCTCCTTCTCTCCTTAGCTTCTGCTAAGTGCTACAATAACAAAATCCGAAATATAAACACCTAACTAGCACACAATAACATTCGAAATGTTGCTAAGTTCCTATAGGGCACGCTTATAGGAAGACAGGAGCATAGAACCTGCGTTATAGACACTGCAAACGGCAGCTAGTGGTACTTTAGCATTCAGAGCATAACAGACTTAGAGCAGCAAGTAACGGAGAACAAGATCGACGCATATCTTACCCGAGAGGTAAATAGTTGCAAGAAGCATAGAGGATTTCGCAGGGAGGGCAATATAGAATACAAGTACGTGTGCCCTAATGCAGATAGAGACAAAGGCATTACACTAACAGCTGGCTTTTAGCGCCGATCCTAACAATAGTGTTTGCTATAATGCTTATTATATCAGTCAGCACTCACGCAGACAAAGCGCCGCAGCGCAGGGTAGCAAGGTTGTCTTCGTCCCTATCTCGGGCCCCATACTATCCCAAGCGGCGATGCAGGCTAAGGAGGTAGCAGCGTAGAGATGCATAGTAGACAAGCGCTGCTATTGTTCTAGCAGTAGCAATTTAGAAAGTTAATGCTACCTTTTAGATTATTTTATATTACTATCGCTGTTTGGAAACAATACGTGTCCTGCTAAACTATAGTATATTGCTCTAGATACTATAAGTATATATGCAATGTGTTATTTAAATATCCGCCGCCTGAAGTAGCTTACGTAGACCTAGGTTGTTTAAGCGGGATAAGACAAAGGAACAGTAGGAGGGACAAAGGTCTCCAGGCTTCTACAACAAGCTCTTAACCAGCCTTCCTCTAGTCTTCTGCGGCGATCTCTCTCTCGCTGCAAGACAGAGAGAAGACAAAGAAACTCCCTAAGGATTATATGCAAACAAAGTAGCAGGGCAATAGCGCAAGAGACTATATTCAGACATAAAGACGTTTCTGCCCTTTTGCTGCGCCACTATGCTTCTCGCGTTCCCTAAGCGCTAGCTACGCGTCCTATGCGTAGGGCCAATACGCCGCCTACGCCTCTCTCCTTGAACCCCAATGCTGTGCCTGCGATCTTTTCTTATAACTTGCTAGATAACCTAGCATAGAAGACCTAGTGTCGCGAGAAGGACCAAGGGGGCGCAGTGTCTGCGGAGACTATCTCCCTAAGCGCAGCAACTGCACAGACCTGTAGTTGCGTCGTATTGCCAGCAACATTCTAAGAGAATCACCAATACTACTCTTGAGTTCTTCCCAAGGGCTGCATTTGACTCTAGTCTGTCCTTCCTCCTCTGCAGCACAATAACCGCTCCCTTGCCGCACGTTACTACACCTGCAGGCAAAGCCTCAACAATACCTGCTATAATGTCAAATTCCACTTCTACTCCACCAGCCTTCCGCTTGTCGCTCTACGTGACGCTTTCTTTAGTCTTTATAGCTATTGCTTTCCTTCTATATGCAGCACTTCTTATATCCTAACATAGAAGGCTAAGGAAATAGGATAGAACGCCTATTAGACACCGCCAGAATCCACCACCTGTGCCTAAGAAGGACCTGCACATATCGAAAGCATCTGTTAGCTTGTTTAGATGCGCAATAGCATATAACAGCGTTGCGCGTAGCAGCCAGGTTCATAGCTACTAGGTTGCTTACCCTAAACGAGCCAGTCAGAGCGCAACATGCAGCGCGCACCAAGCTCTATAAGGCACAGAGGCGCTAGAAGCTGTGCGCACGCCGTACCTCCATATACAAGAGCAGCCTATTGCTATAGACAAGTCGCCAGTAGATTATAGAAGCCCCTTCCGGTAGAAACGCGAGCCCACAAGACAACTTAGCCTAGACTTGGAAAGTGCTTGGCCTCGACCTTTATACGCCGCTTTAATAGAATAGGAGCAGGAACGTTTGCTTGCGTTACGGCTGTAGAAGAGCCCTAGCGATAACTCGAGTAGTCTGTATTCACGGCCGAGTTCGTGGTGCAGTCTCCCTAACACAGAAGAACGTGGAGTAGAGGGCCTAGAGTCCAGTTTAGGAGCGGGACCAGGGCCAACAATCCAATCAGGTGCAGTTCCCTCGCGTAGATGCAGCATACCGCCCCCTGCTCACACGCAAGAAGGGCTTAGTTGCGAACAGGGCTCAGTTGCAGACTAGGCACTGCCAAGAGAGATAGAGTAGAAAGTTCGCAGTAACCTGCAGTATAGTACGGCTCTGGCCACGTTTCACCCTCACAGTTCCTGCTTTCAGTCGCACTTTTTCCACTTAACATAACTGAGCGCTAGTTGTGCCTTCTCCGTGTAGAAATCCAAGCGCTAGCTCCGCCACCTCCTTGCGACGCTGTAGGCACCGACCGTGCCTTGTGCTGCGCTAGGAGGCTTATAATCCCAGCAACTGCAGTCTGCGCCCGAAGCTCGACTGATGTTCTACAATTATATAGAGGGGACTAACCTCCTGGTTTACAAGCAGGGCGCCGCTCTGCTAATCAACAGCTAGGAGTATTACAATCCCTCAGACCTCCTAAACTGCAGACTATAACTGTTACTGCTTGCACCGCTAAGATTCCGCTTGACTGCAGAGTACCTTCCCCTATATACACCTTTTGCGCAACAGGTACTGATCCTAATATAGAGAAGGAAGCCATTTCGCGATGCATTCAGGCACAACGATCCACACTGCCACAGCTGTGCGTTTCATCTCGGTCCGACCTGTGTTGATTCAGATTGCCAGTCGGTCTCCGCGATGCCGCCCATCGACTGATTTGCTTCCTAACAGTATAGTCCCTAGCAAAGATATCAGTATTCCATAGGACTAGGATAAGGGCCTGAACTTAGGCTTCCTCCTAATTCTGTCGGACAGCACCATCCCAAAGACCTGAATCTAGCACTACGTTCGCTCCTGAAGCGTCGACATCCTCATAAAACCAGTAAGGGGGGAGCTCCTAGACATCTACCTTGCGGTAAGGCAATTTAATAGGTGGTTAGCCCTGGAAGGCACAGCTAGAGGTAAGATCAAGGGAAGAAGACTTTAGATATCAATGTTAAGGCACAAGGGAGAACCTGCAGTGTGCAAGAGATAAGAGACGCAGTGTGCAAGAGATAAGAGACGCAGTATGCAAGAGATAAGAGACGCAGTGTGCAAGAGATAAGAGACGTAGTGTGCAAGAGATAAGAGACGCAGTATACTTCTATTCTAGGCATTAGTTACCTTATATCTCTTACAATTATACTACAACGCTCTATCTAAATACTATTATAGCTGCGAAATACTAACCTTAGAAACCCTACTGCATTTTTGCGTAAGCCTCTTGGTTCTCAACATCTATGCAGAAGTTCCTCGCGGCTCTGCAGCCTTAGATCGCTATTCTGCAGGCTATCTTAATTCCCCTGCACTACTTAAACCCATTGCAACTCTTGAAGCAATTGATTGCTTACCCCCTTGTGCTCCATGCGAATTCCTACTCCTACCGCGTTAGTTACTGTGCTCGATAAGGAGCGTCTTTCTTCAAATGTCGCCTTACTAGTCTTCTAGCCCTGACCCCACTAGTACCTCTATTAGCTTTATTACTTACTATAGCTTTTTCTTCTTATAGCTGGATAGCTAGGCTTAGTGTATAAGATATACTAGGTTATTATTAGTAAAGTACACGTCTTTGCCGCTCCAAGCCGCCTAGTGCGCGTTGCTGCAGTGCTTCTACATCCTGCTCTTGTTCGCGGTGCAGAAGCCGCAGTCGCTAGTGATCCTGCATCGATAGACGTCCAACGGCTCGCCCAGCTGCTCGATCGGCGGCCCCAGCGGCGCGGGCAGCTCAACATCTCGCGGCGCGGCGATCCGCCATTGCCGGCAGTGCTCTACGATGGATTCCCTCTCTTTGCTCGCCACGCCGTGCTGGTCGCGCAGGTGCACATCGACGTTCTGTATCCCTGTAGCGTGCTCCTTGCAGACTAGCACCTGATAGCGCTGGAGGTAGCAGAAGCGCTCTTGCACGTTGTTGATTGTGATCTTGCTCGCGCGCGGTCGCTTGCGGTGCTGCGCTGCGGTTGGCGTTGCGGGTGGCTGCGCAGTCCAGCAGAGCTCCATGCTTGGCAAGTTAACCCTAAGAAACCCTAAGATGACCCCAAGTGCAGCAACGCAAGCCAAGAAATGCAGAAACAAAGGCTAGGGCGCGATAGAGCAGATGATTCTTGGCAGGTTTTGTATAGAACACGTCGCGCGAGCAGCGCAGCTTAGGGGTATGATCGGGGGTCGAAGGCGCGATGTTCGCCCCCTACGGCGGGCCCGATTCGGCCGCGCAACCCTAGCGCTACGCCCGCTTCGGCGATGTTCGGGCCCGATCGCGCGCGTCATATCGGCTAGGTTTTATATAGAATATATTACGCAAGTAGCATAGCTTAGGGGTATAATTAGAGGTTAAAAGTTATAATATTTGCTCTCTATAGCAGGCCTAATTAGAACGCGTAACTCTAGTGCTAGACCTAGTTTAGTAATAATTAGGCCTAATTATATATATTATATTAGCTAGGTAGCTTAGTAAGCGCCTTAGAAATAATAATCTTAACTACTATAATTAGTAGGATTAATTATACTAAGCAAGTTAATTAATATAAGGTCTAGACTAGCTAGTAGTCTAGAAAGGCTACTAAGCTAAGTAATCTCTAAAACTAGATTAATAAAACTATTTTAGCTAATCTTATAGTACTAGCTTTAATTAAAATAATTAATTAAGATAAGTTAATACTTTAAGCCCTTATTTAAATTCTTAAAGATAATCTAGCTTCTACTAATACTAATACTATAGCTCTAGTTAGGTAGTAATACTAATTATACTTTAATAAAGCTAGGATAGAATAAATAAATACTAATAAGTAGTTTAATAAGTAGTAGATAATCTATTATAAGGCTTAAGTATTTAAAATTACTAATATTAAAGAATAGCTTATAATTATAGATTTTTTAGATACTCTAGCTCCTAGAATTACTCTAGAATAGTCTTAATTAATAAAGTACTATATTAATATATAAGTAGCCTTAAAAGAGAAACTACTTATAATTAATAAACTTACTTAAGTATTTACTCTAAAACTATAGAAGTAAGCCCTCTCTCTAAAGAATAAGAGATTAGGTATTTACTTAATATTTAGATTAATCTCTAATTAGAATAAAAATAATAAAAAAGATAAATAATTATTTAAATACCTCTATAAGCTAAATAGAAACTACTTCTAGAAGCTAGTTAACTACTAATACCTTAAGACTATGCTAATTAAACTAGGCCTAGCTAATAGTATACTAGTTAATCTAAGTAATAAAGATAAAACTAAGATTAAGAAAAGGGCTAATAAATTAGAATAGACTATAATTAAGAAATAAGTAATCTAGTCTAGATAGAATTCTAATTCTAGTAATAATAAAGGAACTTTCTTAGTTAAATATCTAGGTTCTATAAGAATTAACTATTAATATCTCGAATCTTATAAATAAGATACTACCTAACTTAAACAACCTCTAACTTAGCTCTAGCTCGATCCCGAATTAAGTCTTAGACATATCTGTAGCTATCTAGAACCGACACCCCTCTAACTCGGTCCTAACTTACCCCTGTTAATATTTCTTATCTATCTATAGCTAACTAAGACTTGTAGGTATAAAAGGCAGGCTTGTAGCAGTCTTAGGATAGATAGTTTTTAAGTATTCTTTATATAAGACCTATAGGAATAAGATTCTCCCTAGTTATCGACTTTCCTAGTGCTCCTATATACCTTATAGTAGAATCGGAACTATATTAGAGGATCTTATTACCTGCGTTGTTATAGGTTCTATAGTTATAGCCTTATTTAATCTAAGTACCTTTCTAGCTAATTTTAAACTAGTATTTAGTACTACTTATTAAGGCTATCTACTCTCTAAGAGTACTATCTATAATAGAGGATTAGTAGTCTACCTTATTAATAATTAGAGCCTCCTTATTCTAGGTACCTTTAAAGTATTAACTATTCTAGAAATAGTTAATATAGGTACTTAATTACTACCTATATTAGGTACTAGTAATAGGCTAATTAAAAACTTCTTAAATAGATAAAATAGACTTTAAATAAAGGATCTCTTAATTATAAAGGATCTCTTACTTAAGAATATTAAAGTAGTTAACTATTTCTATATAAATATTATAGGTAGTAATATACTTAATTAAGTAGGTATATAGTATCTAGAATTAGATAGAATACTTTAAGTAGGATTACTAGAAAATAATATTATACTAAAAACCTTTAAGAAGAAGTTTAAGCTACTATTTATTAAATATATTAAGTTTAGCTTTTATACTACTCTACTTATACTTATTAAAGTAATCTAATTAGCTTATTCTATTTAAAAGTCTAATAGTAAAGATCTCTAGTATAAATAATCTAGCTATCTAGGTAAATACTTAATCTAATTACTTATTAAATTAGCTAGAAATATCTTAATTAATAGTATAAAAAGAAGTAACTATAAGCACTACTTAGTTACCTACTTAGTATAAGTAATTTTAAGAAGGCTAAGAGAATAATTATCTAAACTATTCTATAGAATATTATAGAATCTATTTAATATACTAACTAGAAGGCTTTATAAAGAATAGGCTCTAATTATTAAGAATAACTTCTTAAGTAAGCTATTTAACTTTAATATTTAGAGTAAGATACTTAATAAGATTATAAGAGTAATTACTACTTTTAAAAGTAAGATTATAAGAAAATACTAGTAGTAGATTATTAAAATCTACTAGGATAATAATACTACTATAAGACTATAGAGAGGTTAATTAAGATATAAGAAATAGGTAGAAGAAAAAGAGATTAAGATTATTACTCTACTATTATATACCTATAAGCTAAATAGATTAGTAGAGAGAGTAGAGTAGAAGCTTATTACTAAATCTATAAAGATAAGGATTAAAGTAAACCTTTCTACTTACTTTTAGCTAGAGGTTATAAATACTATAGCTTATCTTTATACTCTAAGCTCTATAGCTATTTATAAGTATTAATTACCTAATAAGGTTCTAGACTTCTAGTTTAGGTAGTACTTTTACTAGTATAAGCTTCTAGAGATTAGGATTAGAACTACTAATCTCTGCCCTAATTAGAGTAGAATATATGCCTATAGCTATTAAGTATATTCTTTAGATAGAGAGTAATTAGTAGGTAGAGATAAGTAAGGATTTAAGGTTAATCCTTATAGTTATATTAAGTACTTAGTTAGCTATTAAGCTTTTAATATCTATTTAATCTAGGTACCTACTTTTAATTAAGTAATTATTATATAAAATAATATATTTAATAAGAATCTATTCTATATAAGTAGTAAAGATAATAAAATACTAAAGAATTAAGTAATTAAAGTAGTAGATATACTCTATATTAGAGAATTTAATAATCTAGGATAAGATATTAAGATACTAGTTCTAGAGGAAGAGTACTAGATAACTTAACTAGAATAATTAACTACTAAGTAAGATCTTAGAAGTAAGTAGATTAGAATATTAACTAGTATAGAGGGCCTACCTACTAATTAGGAAACTAAGGTTATAGAGGCTACTTAGAATATATATAAGGCTAGTAAGTATCTAAAGAATTAAGTAGATTAATTAGAAAGTATAGGTTTAGCTACTTCTAAGTAAATACCTAGACTAATTAATTAAAGTATAGGTATTTAGAAGAATTTAAGAGTAGATAATTAATAGAGAGTTAACTCTCTTATAAGAGCTAATCTACCTATCTCTAGTAAATAAATAGAGTCTAGAGGTTTAATATATAAGTACTTAACTAATATTACCTCTTAATCTAGTTAAGCTATATCTATAATACTAAGTAAAGTATATTAAAATAATCTATTAATATAATTAAGTTATTACTAATAAGGCTTAAGACCTAAAATTAATTAACTTATAAGTAAATACCTTCTAGTATAAAGAAATAAGTTAGATTATAATAATTAGATAGAGGGTAGATTATTATAAGAAAGTATAAATATATTAATTATAGATCTAAGTAAAGAAAATAATCTATAGTTAGACTTATATAATACCTTCTTCTTTAGTTTAAATAGAGACTAGGATAATTAGCTAAGTTATAAGACTATTAACTTAATTACTTTAGTAGCAATACTAAGTAATTAAAATACTAAGACTTTAAAGTTAGGAGTAGAATAACCTTATTAAGATTAGCTTCTACTACTACTAAAGACCTAGAAATAATTACTATAATATCTACTTAAGAATTAGTTTCTCTAAGCCTATAGTAAAGAGATTAATTAGCTTATATAAAAAGGTATATAGACTAAGATCTCTATATTAAAAGATAATTAACTACTTCTACTTAAGTAGGTATAGACCTATAAGTTTAATTAAAATAGCTACTTTATTAAGTATAAAGCTTAGATTATTATTAGAGGTAATCTTTAAGAAAATAATATGTTAAGTAGTATATATATAGCTACTCTAGCTGCTTAATTCTTCTAAATAGTAATAGTAATTATAGCTTAGTTTAATCTAGAAGTATACTAATATAATATAGTTAGAGTATTTCTAAATACTCTAATTACTCTAGATAATTTAATAATCTATAAACTACTAATAGAGTTTAAGAAAGTAGGTTATAATATTTAACTAAATTAAGTATTATATAGATTAAAAGAATCTTTACTTCTTTAGTATAAAGAGTTCTTTAGAATACTACTTAAGCTTAGACTTATAGTATTAAAAGAAGAGCCTTACTTATTCTTTAATAAAGAGTAATTAATACTAATTCTGTTCTATTCTATATTAATAATATTCTACTTCTATTCTATAAGTTCTATAAGTAGAAAGCTAAGGCTATTTAGAATAAAGTATTTAGCAAGTATAAAATTTAAGAGTAGGGACTAGTAGAATAGTTCTTAGAGATTAGAGTAATAAGAGATTAAGTAAAAAGAATAATTACTCTAGTTTATAATATATATATTAATAAGATTATAAAGAAGTTTAGATTAGAGAATAGAACTTTTCTACCTACTCTACTCCTCTTAGAAGAACTAATTCTAAATTAGAGAGAAGTAACTAAGTAGAAGGTTAAGTTATTTTAGAAAAAGATTAGATTAGTACTGTAAGAATCGACTATCAATATCTCGAATCTTATAAACAAGATACTACCTAACTTAAACAACCTCTGACTTAGCTCTGGCTCAATCCCGAATCAAGTCTTAGACATATCTGTAGCTATCCAGAACCGACACCCCTCCGACTCGGTCCCGACTCACCCCTGTTAACATTTCTTATCTATCCGTAGCTAACTAAGACTTGTAGGTATAAAAGGCAGGCTTGCAGCAGTCTTAGGATAGATAGTTTTTAAGTATTCTTCGTACAAGACCTATAGGAATAAGATTCTCCCTAGTTATCGACTTTCCTAGTGCTCCTATATACCTCGTAGTAGAATTGGAACTGTATCGGAGGATCTTATTACCTGCGTCGTTATAAGTACTATATACTATAATTATAATTAGGCCTAATATTACTTTTATAGTATTAAAACTATTATACTTCCTTATAAATCTAAGTAAAGAATACTATACTATAGCTAATTAAGTAATTACTTATCTATACTAAATAAAGTATAATAGAATTAAGTATAGTAATTATAATAGCCTTAATCTTATAATCTATAGTAATATATTATTTACTAATAATCTAGATACTTAAAGATTATCTTATAGCTATATATTAATTATATTTAGAGAACTAATCTTTTAAAAAGCTACTAGGTAACTAATAATTATAATATTAACTATAGAGGCTAAGCTAATCGCCCTAGAATATATAGCTAAGAAGATAATAGTAATTAAGAGATTCTTTAGTAAGCTTATACTTAATCTAGAGTAAGTCTAGAATATCTAATATAATAACTAGTAAATAATTAGGCATATAATAAGAAAGAATAAGTAGATTATAACTAAGCTATATTATATAGATATATATAACCTCTAGCTTAGGCAAGAATATTTAAAGAGATTATTTAAGGTTAAGTACCTTAATACTAAGAGTATACCTATAGATAGATTAACTAAGAAGCTTACTAAGTAATAGTTTAACTTATTTAAAGTACTAATTAATATTTAAGATACTTAGATTAACGTAAAGCATCAGCGAGCCGGCCACACCAGCGAGCCGGCCACTTTTCCTTGGCACTGCAACTTCTCCGTACAATACAACATGCAACAACAACACAAGCAGAAATTAACTCAACAAGAAGGTAGACTTACTCTTGCCCTTCAGGCGTACACTAAGGGACAGTTTCAAAGCGTGCGACGCGCTGCTGCAGCCTACAACGTACGTCATCAACGGCTCTCTGACCGGCTCCACAAAATCACATTTCGACAAGAAGCACTACCAAACAGCCAGAAGCTCTCTGTAACTGAAGAGCAAACAATCGTACAATATATACTCGAGCTTGACTCGCGCGGATTTGCCCCTAGGCTCTCTGAGGTGGCAGATATTGCAGATAAACTTCTCGCTGTACGTGGTGGGACACCTGTTGGCAAGAACTGGGCAGAGCGATTCGTCCGGCGAACAGAGAAGCTTAAAATGGCCTTCAATCGAGCAAAGGATCGTCAGAGAATACTCCAGGAGGAGCCAGGAGTTATCAACGCCTGGTTTAAGCTCGTACAGGACACAAAAGACAAGTATGGGGTTCAGGATGCGGACATCCACAACTTTGATGAGACCGGCTTCCAGATGGGAATTATTGGCTCAATGAAGGTTGTTACAGGTTCAGAGAGACGTACAAGACCAAACCTTATCCAGCCAGGTGATCGGGAGTGGGTTACAGCTATACAGAGCATCTGTGCTGCTGGGTATGCTATCCCACCCTTTATTATCTACAAAGGGCGTGTACACATCTCTGCCTGGTATGAGGAGACCAACATACCGTACGACTGGAAGCTCTCTGTCTCTGAGAACGGATGGACAAACAATCAGCTTGGCCTAGAGTGGTTGAAGCACTTTGACCAGCATACAAAGGCGCGTCAAAAGGGCTTGTATAGGCTGCTTATTTTGGACGGCCATGAGAGCCACCTTAACCAAGAGTTTAAGGATTACTGCCTGGAAAACATGATCCTTACCCTTTGTATGCCTGCTCACTCATCACACATCCTCCAGCCACTTGATGTGGTGTGTTTCTCACCGTTGAAACTAAAGTACTCTCAACGCGTACGAGCCTTGGCATCTAAACGCGTCTACCACATTAACAAAGAAGGCTTCCTTCCAGCCTTTAGAGACGCATTTTTCGACGTGTTTACGTACGAGAACTGCAAGAACGCCTTTGAGGCTTCAGGGCTTGTGCCTATTAACGCGCAGCGTGTCTTGGATCGCCTGGATGTTCAGATTCGTACGCCACCACCAGCACCCCTACCAGAAACACCATGGCAATCCCAAACACCAAGCAATTCACATGAATTTGGGTCACAGGCAAGGCTTGTAAGGCAAGCTATTGTACAATCACCAGAAGTAGCAAGAGAGGGGTTTGCACAGCTTGTAAAAGGTGGTGAGCTTATGCTACATGAGAATGTTGTACAAGCAGCTCGCATTCGTGAGCTTGAAGAGCAATTAGCAGTACTTACTAAGCGCAAAACCCGGAAAAGAAAGCAGATCCAGCATGGTGGTACAGTAGAGTATGGTGAAGCAGCAGCTTCTATAGCTGAAAGCGCAGCTGCAGCTCGTACAGTGTTAAAAAGAGCGCGTGTTAGGAGTGGTCATGAAAGAGCCCAACCAGGTCAACGGCACTGTGGCAACTGTGGGAAGACTGGGCACAACGCGCGTACGTGCCAGGAAGATGCAGAAGAAGATTCTGCATCTGATGAAAGTGCGTCGTACGCAGGTTCTGCAAAGGGTAGTGAGTAATTGCTTATCCTGTATGTAGTGTTCGCAGTGCCAAGGAAAAGTGGCCGGCTCGCTGGTGTGGCCGGCTCGCTGATGCTTTACGTTATAGAATAAAATATTAATTATTAGAGCTAAGGAAAAAAGTAAACTATTAAATAAAGAAAAGTAGAACTAGAGATTAATTAACTATATAAGAGTAGTAACTACTTCTACTTCTTATTCTCTTTATAATTATTACCTACTCTAAAAATATAATCTAGAATCCTAAATACTTATATAATCTAAGTAGATAAAGCCTTATAAGCCTTAAAGTACTAATTAAGCTAAGTCTAAGAAAAGTTAAGGTAATTAGTAGAGAGAGATTAAGTAAAAGCTTTAGTATTCTTAATTCTAGACTTAATCTTCTCCTACTTAGTAAGCTTCTTCTAATCCTGCTCTACCTTTAACTTCTTTTTAGCCTAAATATAAGTAGTATACTAAGTATAAGCCTTATTCTTAGCCTTAAGCTAAGTATTAGCAAGAACTTAATTAAGTAAGTAGTAATTAAGAATAGATAAAGTAGAAATAGTAGAAGAGAGAGATTAAGAAATAATAGAGGACTTCTTCTAAGTAGATTAGTATAAGTAAAGGAAGAAATAGAAATAAATACTTATAGAAAGATTAACCTCTTAATTAGAAGTAGTAGCCTTAAGCTAATTATAATATAATAAGTAGTTATAAGTATTAGCACTTTTCTAAGAGATTATATAAGACCTTAGCTTATATAGGCTTAGAGAAGCCTTAGAAGGACTAAAGACTTCTTAATTAGGAGTAACTAAGTAAGAATTAAAAAGAAACTTTACTTAAAGCTAGAAATAATTTAGTAAAGTGTACCTAAACTCTAATTAAGGACCTACTCTCTTAACTATATTAAGCTTCTTCTTCTTAGAAGAAGGAATAAGATTAGATAATTTACCTAGAGTAGAGTACTTAGAGCTATTTTTTAACTTTAAAGTTACTATAATAGAATTAGTAATTAAGTTATTAAAATACTAGATTAGAGAATAAGTAAGACCTTTAATTAATTAAGGAGTAGAGGGCCTAAGCTTATTAAGATACTTAGCATGCTTAGTAATAAGCTTAGTAAGATAATTATAATCTAACTTCTAGGTTATAAACTATAATCTAATTAATAAATAATTATAACCTTATAAGGATTAAAATAAATACTTATAGAATAGTTCTTATATATATACCTAAGGCACTAACTAAAAACTTAAGTAATTATACTATTTATAAGTAGATATAGATATATACTATACTTAATATACTAATTACTACTACTACTTAGCTAGTTATAATAGATCTAGATCTTAAATATAGTAGCCTAGGTTTTCTTTATATAACTAAAGTATATAGAATTAAATATTACTCTTAATTAGAGGAAGATTAAAATAATTAGACTAAGTAGACTTATAATCCTACTTATCTAGAATATAAGACTTATAAGATTAGTGCTGCTTAGAAATATCTATTAGAGCTTTAGAAGTAATAAGATAGCCTAAGCAAGTCTAGTAGATAGTAGAGGGCATAATTAAAGGATTACTAGGTGCTTTACTTAGAGTAGAGACCTTAATTAAAAGATTAGTATATATTCTTAAGTATAATTAAGTTAACTATACTATAATTAGTAGTAATTAAGAGATAGATTAGAGTAAAAGAAAGTAATAATATTATATAAGAGTAATTAGAAGAGTTAGAGCTAGAATAAGTAAGTATAGAGTATAATATTATTTATTTACTATATACTTTAGCATAACTATTTACTTACTTAATTAAGCAAAGTACTAAGAGTAGTTATAATAGTAAATAAGTAATAATAATAAATTTTTAAGATTACTAATTAAAAAAAGAAAATATAATTACTATAGTAAGTAGGTATAGTAATTAATAGATTAATATACCTAAGAGGTATATTATAATAAGTTACTAATTAATAACTCTTTAAGATTATAGAGAAGGTTTAGATTATATAACTTTAATTACCTTAACTATATAATAAGTCTAGGCTATAGTAATCTTTAATTAGCTTAGTATTTTAGCTTAATTAAGCTCTAAATAAGGTATATATTTAAGTAGTTATAACACCTTAGAGAAAATAAAGAACCTAATTAATTTACTTAATTATTTATTCTAGTCTATTAATTAATTTAGTTACTTATAATCTATAATTAATAATACTTTCTAATATAGCTATACTATAGAATAGCTTACTTAAGTATTTCAAGATAGGATTATTTAATACTATAGTATTTCTAAATTAATTATTAGTAATATAGATAAGCTCTTTACTTTAAATTTCTAGATAATATTCCTAGTAGTAATAGAAATAAAGAAGAAGCTTTCTATAGCCTATTATCTATAGATAAATAGATAGATAGAATAAGTAAACTAGATAATAGAGATATATCTCTATATCTACTATAACTAGTAGTAGAATAATTAGGTTTTACTCTTATCTATAGCATAAATTATATATAATAATAAACTATTAGAGGTAATAGGTATAATACTATTCTTTATAAATTATAGAAAATATCTAAATCTCTTTATATAAAGTCTTAATAGTAATATTTAAATAGAATTAGTAATATCCTTAGTATAGAACCTAAAAGAGATATATTAGAAATTACTTAAGAATATTACTAAAGCTTAGTTATAAGCAATCTCTTATATTAATAAGAAAAGAAAAATAGCACCTCTACTAGAGAAGAAGAATAAAGTATACCTTCTTATAAAGAATCTATATATAAGAAGACTAATAAAAAAACTAGAGAAAGTTAAAGTTAGACTATTTTTTATTTTAGAGAAAATTAGCCTAGTTAACTACTAACTTAAGCTACTAAAAGATATAAAAATATACTTTATATTCTCTATCTCTTTATTAAAACTAGCTAATACTAATATACTAATCTAGAAGAACTTCTATTGCTAAAATAATAATAATAATAAATAGAAAGTTAAGAAAATAATTAAATATTAAAAAACTAGACTAGATAAAAAATACCTAGTTAAATAGTTAAGATACCTAGACTTAGAAAATATATAGAAACTAGAGATATACCTTATAAACTACTAGATACTACTTTACTAGTACTAAAGTTTATAAACTTATTAAGATACTTAAAAGTATACTATATAGTAGGAGAAAAAATAACCTATATATTAGTAGTAGAATAGGTAATCTCCTTAGCTTAAATATTTTTACCTTCTATATCTATCTTATTTACTAAATACTTAGCCTTCTTTATAGCCTTATCTTTTACTTATATAAGAATCTTCTTATTTTATAGTAGGTATAATATTACCTCTACTAGTAACTTTTTATCTTCTTTAACCTTCTTCTTATATTTAGCTCTAGTCTTATCTAAGGACTCCTAAGATAAGTCAATATATAAATAACTAATATATATATACTTAGAATATTTTAAGTAATTATTAGTAGAAGGTATAATAAAATAATTATAACTAGAAGTAAAGTAATAATTATAGAAAATAGAAGTAATAGTATTATATTAATAGATTTTAATACTTAAGTAGAGTTACTTCTAGAAAGTAGAAGATATAATACTACTATAGATACTAAGGTAGTAGTAGAGTAAGCTTATAAAGAATAGCTAATAGATTTAGGATAAATCTAGAAGAGAGAGGAGTAAGTATTATAATCTACCTTTTATAGCTAACTAGCTACTAATACTTAATAAGTACTAATATACTTAGTATAATATTATATAGGCTCTCTTATATAGTATAGTTTTATTATAAGTTATATAATAAGCTTACTTCTTAGTAGTTAAGCTAAAGTAGATTCTATATAGAGCTTATATAGCTTATATTAAGCTTAGTAAGCTACTATACTCTCTATAGTATATAGTAAGTAGAAATATAACTCTTATAGTTTATATTTAACCTAAGTATTAATCTATAATATTAGATCTTAACCTAACCTTTAAGCTAGATAGTCTACTCTATACTACTTATTATTACCTCTTACTCTTAAGATAGATAGATTATATCTATACTTCTTAGTATAAGACCCCTTTAGTTTCCCTAATAGTATTTATTTCTAAGAACTAATTAAATAGTGCTTATAAGCTTTACTTAAAGTATAACCTTAATATAGTACTTTATAATAGATTCTCTCTCTTTACTTACTATACTATACTAGTTATATAGGTATATATTAATATTCTATATCTCTATAGCATACTTTTTCTAAACTAGTACCTAATAGTACTAGAGGTAGTAGAAGTGCTCTTATATATTATTAATTATGATCTTACTTATATATAGTTACTTATAGTACTATACTATAGTTAGTATTATAAGTAGCTATATATTCTAGTAAAGCTCTATACTTAGTAAGTTAACTCTAAGAAACTCTAAGATAACTCTAAGTATAGTAATATAAGCTAAGAAATATAGAAATAAAGGCTAGAGTATAATAGAGTAGATAATTCTTAGTAGTTTTTATATAAAATATATTATATAAGTAGTATAGCTTAGAGGTATAATTAAGGGTTAAAGGTATAATATTTGCCCCCTATAGTAGGCCTAATTTAGATGCATAACTCTAGCACTAGACCTAGTTTAGTAATAATTAGGCCTAATTATGCGTATTATATTAGTTAGGATAGATAGTTTTTAAATATTCTTTATATAAGACCTATAGACATAAGATTCTCCTTAGTTATTAACTTTCCTAGTGCTTCTATATACCTTATAGTAGAATTAGAACTATATTAGAGGGTCTTATTACCTATATTATTATAATATTAGCTCTATTATTACCTTAAATTAGCTAAATTATTAGCTTAAATTAGCTTTTAATAAGCTTAATATTACTTAATAGTTAATAAGTCTAGTAATATATACTATTAAGAGCCTAGCGTGCCTTTTAGGTTTAGTAATAGTTATATTTTAATTATAGCTAAGGTACTAGATAATATTATACCTATTAGTAAGATACTATATAACTTAATAATAATAGGATATATAGAGTATCTACCTATTATAGTAAATTTTTTAGTAGTAAAGAGGTATAATAGTATATTATTTTTATTAATTAATAATTTGTTTAAGGTAGAGATTCTAAAGAAGAGTAAGGTTAGGTAGAGTAGAGTTGCTAGTAAGAATATTTTATTAAGAAGGGATTAGCTATAGTAATAGGCTTATAGACTATATAGTATAACAACTACTAAAGAATTGCTTTCTACTATTAGTAGGAGAAGGTAATACACGTTGAAAACTAAACGCTCTATCTAGTCCTCGACTAGATGCTCCTAGTGCTAGGATCTACCTAATCGAGTGTTGCGCTCTAGAGAGCTAGCGGGCTAATTGCAGGGCTATCTGCTTCCCCTAGTAATGCGCTTAGACTGCATTGTTGCGAGTTAAGATGAGAATGCTTTAGTGAGGCGTTTAATATCGAGTGCAGGGAAATATCTTGGGCGACTGTTGGTCCGACAAGGGGTAAGCAAGATTAAAGTTGCGAGGAGTATTTGAATAGGCACTAAGATGGAGGCATAGATTTGTATTGAAACAAATTTTTAAGGAATGATGAAGAATTCGCGAAGAGAAAATATACGACCCAAGGCACGTAATCGTAGTTGGTGTGCCGACAGAGCATCAACTGGCCGGCCCCCAATCGCTAACTTGCCTATGACTCAACCTTGTGGCTGTGAGACATGGTCACAGAGATCTAGCGACGATGAGCTACGGTAACGTTGGCCGCACTGAGGCCGTTCTGAAAGAAGGTGGCGAGCGTATGGAAGGGAATAAGCTCTGTACGGTCGTATAGATCCACGTGGCCGGCGTCTTGTACCCAAACTAATTCTTTCGGGTGGGCTGCCAGGTTGTATGCGTCGACAGAAAACTCGCGAGAGTGTGCCTGGGTACCTGCAACAAACATGACTGGACGACCCTGGACAACATCCAAACCACTCAGGGGCCAGTAGTTCATGAAGCGGTTCATTGAGAGAGCTGGGCGCGTGAGGTTCAGGGTTGAGCCCACAGGCGGATACTCGGCGCGTGGAGTTTGGTAGAAGTCAAAGAATTCCCTGTCGACATCTGTAGAGTTCTCGTTCAGTGGCGGACGACCAAAGCCAGCAGCAAAAGCCGTCTCAGGATTATCCACTCTAGACTGTCTCCATCGTGTATCCCCCTCAATCATTGCCTGACGTTGTTCCAACCCGATTGCGTTTTCCATCCCATCGCGAGAGGCAGCGCCCATGTCGTACATGCTGACAGTAGCAAGGGCCTTGATGCGAGTATCGAGCTTGGTCGCGCTTACTGCCCATGAACCGCTACCACATATACCAAGGACACCAATTCGTTCGTGGTCAACATAGTCTTGTAGCGTGAGGTAGTCCACGGCCCCGCTGAAGGATTCCGCAAACATGTCCGGTAGTACAGAGTTCCTTGGCTGGCCGTCAACTGGGCCCCAATATCCAGGATCTATGGATATTGTAATAAAGCCTTGCTCAGCCAATTTTGTAGCGTAGAGGTTCGCGCTCTGCTCCTTGGCTGCACCAAAAGGAGGACCAACAACGATAGCTGATGCTTTGGTGGTAGAATCAAAGTCTTTAGGGACAAACAGATTGCCCGCAACCATTTCTCGGAACTGGTTTGGAAAGGTGATAGGCGCGACCGTGACGTTGTCGCTAACGTAAAAGTTGGCGGCACCAAAAGACATGTTCTGAGCTATCGAAGTCATTGCGTTGGTTGCCACAATGGCTCCGAGGGCAGCTAGACTGCGGCTAGCCATGATCGATGATTTGGTGATTTGTTGTGGGTTATTCGTCGGGGATTTCTGGAGCAGGTTCGCTGTGATAAACTGGTGGTAGTGATGCCTTCTTCAAGCGGGACTTCTTGCTCGCTTTATAGCTGAAGCAGCGTTGCAAAAGAACTCAGGGAGATCATATTGTCTCACTGCTTCTAATCATCGGAAGCTTCTTGGCACTCAATTACGTGTACAGTAGTTGCGTATGCTGTGGCTGTGCGGTCTCTTTCCAAATCCTTGGCACTATAGAAAAATAACACGGCATTGCAATCTCTACTAACGTACCTGGCTATATACTGTACCTGCAAAGCCATGCGACACACATTTGCAGAGCAGGGAATCCTGGTTCCATCCAGGTATTCACAAGTCCCAGACCAGACGTTAATGGCCTGTCTCAGTTATCGGAATGGTCTGGTCTGACTTGGTCTTGGCCTGGTCCGGCGATTTTTCGAGACCATGGTCGGACTGGTCTAGATGATCGGACCAGTCCAGCTATGAATACATACAAGTAACTTGATCTTAGTCTAATTCGGTTAGAGCATTCAGTACAACATGAAACATTGAGATCTGTGACGGTTTGGGCCTTAAACAGTCAAGACAGTGCAGTTCTGCTCTCCGTCTTCAGACCATCGCAAGACCAAGGCGAGTATTCTACTGATATAGAACAATCAAGTCCTCAACAACCTAGTATGTGATTCTCCGTGGTAGCAACCCCCAATACTTCCTGGTTAGTCAACCGTGCACCCTGCCCCAAAATGGCGTAGTTAGATGTAACGCGTCACACATGCTGTCCCTTCCCCTTTGTAGACTGGTGCGGTGCAACCGCTTAATTTAATTGATTAGATCTAGCGCAGGCTACCAAACCCATCAAGTACCTCTCTGAAAGCACGATGCACGGTGAGACCATCCCTTAACAAGCAGACAGTTTCGCCTTTCCTTAATGGTCGTGCTCGAAGCCTAGAGATGGCGGCAACTTTGATTCTGTCAACACCAGCGACTATTGCTAGCCAGAATGTATTTAATGTCAGTGGCCATCTTGCCAAACCTGCTGTCTGAACCCTACAGGAACATGAGCCGATCGCTCTAGACTACGTCACGTTTGTCGCTAGCAAGAAAGTCATTACACCTTGTTGCACTGCAGTACCTGTTTCCAGTTCAGACAATCACTTACGGACTTGCCGCTATGTGCCTGCCAAGCTACGTTGAACGGAGTAAGTAATTAAACAAAGATTTTATAAGTACTAATATAAGTAAAATCAGGTATTATTTAATATAACATAAGATAAATTCTTAAGGTATAAGACCTTAAAATTAAAAGAGTCTATATAGGGGCTCTATGCGCTTAGCCTTAGCCTAGGGTATACCTAGAGAGAGACTAAGGCAGCCCTCGAGGGAAAACCCCGTAACAAGACAACAACATACAACCTACAGAGCTTAGCGGTCGAATGTCGGGGTTATGCACACTGCTGACAGCCTGACCTATTAGAGCGGTCTGCAGACGATAGTGCATAAATGCGCGCCGAGGATTATTAATTGGTTCGTTGGTTAGTAATTCCTACACGGTTTCAGTCGCAGACCTGCAGCTGTCCCCAGTAGACAAGCTTGGCAGAGAGCCAACGTGGTGCTGACGTTAATCTGCGCCGCCCCATTTCATCCCTTAAAGGATCAATCTCTCAAGGCCTGCTATTTCCCTCTTATCACTATCTCCCTAAGTGATGTCGCGCAGATTTCGTATCCCAATAACATCAGCAAGCGAGAAGCGATCAAATGAGCGATTAAGAGAATAGATTAAGGGCTAAATTGATGTGGTATGTAGCTCTTGAGCAGATTATGGCTTGGGCTCGTTCTTTGGGTCCATGCGAGGATTTACAACAGCCGGTCCAAGGACTCTCTCTCTAAGCTTCCATCCCGTCTTTGTCATAACTAGCCGATCATACATGATGTTGTATATCCAAGTCTGGGGCAAGCCCCCGTCCACCTCGATGAAAGAAGAATCCTTCCCTTTAAGCTGGCTCTTGAAAACGTTCGGCCAGGCATAACGTATGCACTGCTGATGATATCGAACAGAGACGCCACCTGTCTCTTCGTCGCGGTCAACAATGTGATTGGTAGCGTGGCGACTGACTCCCGGGATAATGTACGGGTAGGTCGTACTGAAAAAGTTTCTCATCTCATCAGTGCCATTGATTGTTCCGTGCCAGTGCCTCAAGGTGACGTCCTCCGTGCCTTGAGAAAGAAGTTCATCGATCTGAAATTGCTCCATGATGAAATTGTTCCGGTTTACGAAATCGATTGCCGAGCTACGTTCTGCAGCCGTGACATCCGACAACCCATGGGGCTTGGCTGGGGGAATGGAAATAGTGGGCGTGATTTGTGTCGCCATTGTTTGGCCGGTGCAGTCTACGGAAGTGTGAACAATTCAAGACCAGACTGCGAGACACGTTTTAATAGCACTCTGCCTAGGTGGAGGAAGTTGGTTATTAATCATGTTCGGTCGGAAAATCTTCAGTAATCACGGTGCATAGAAGTTACGGGCATTTGACTAAGTACAATGTTTGTTTTGGGGGTCGAAGTGTCAGAATTAGCTATGAAAGCGTATCATTTTCGGCTGTCGGTTGAACAACGCAGGTGGAACCTCGTGCAAGCACGATACGTGAGCAGAGCCTGGTGTGCATGTATTTGTAAGTAATGCAAGTGATGAGTCTATTGGAGTATAAAAGTCTAATTTTCGGATGTGTGATATCAAAAAGGGTGTGTAGTTGCTGGGTTTCTCGCATTATAGCCGAGTCAATATCCAGGCCCAAGCAGGACAAGGTTGTTAACACAATTCATAGTCACAACAGCGGTTGGCCTACGACTGGACTTGAGTTACGGGAGCCATCAAGCAAGGTTGCACCCCTTACAAGGAAATGACCAAGGGGAAAAGAAGCGGCAGTCGTTCATTTCCTTCCGAACGAAAATTAAGCTTGTCTTGTTGCCAGTATGCATTCGACATCTGTCAGCAGTTCACAGTCAGAGTCTGCATAAATCACTCGAGATACTAGATCGCAGTATCTCGTCATCGAAGTTTCTTTTTCCGGTATAGTTTGACTGGAGACAGTAAGACAGTACTGCTTCGCCTGAGCATTTGCCCTTCTACTATCTGCCCGTAGACACTCGAGATGTAGTTGGTCTTTTTCAAACTAGTCGAAAAGCTCCCATGACTTCACGGATTTACATCATTCAGCAGTGTCTCCGTCTTTCGCTCAATACATCGCCCCTAGCGCAGAGAACAATCTCCTCGTGCCAATAGTGATGAACCCGCACTGCAGCCTGTAATGACCCAAGCATTTGGCTAGTGCAGCCGATGCGTCGCTCGATCAGTTCACGTACTCTTCGGTCGTAGACGCCGAGCCAAGAGTTGCCAACACATCCCAATGCAGACTGCTGAGAGCATTCCATGGCCAATCATACAAGGACACGAGAACATAGTCTTGTTTTGAAGTAAATCACGCCCTACTTTCAACTAGGATTATTGATCAGATCGAAGCACTCTCTGTCAGCTGAGCGTTATTTGGATTGAGGGTCTGAATCGTAAAGTATACTACATGGGTATGTAACGCACGATTATTGGTGAACTCGTATCGGGATCCAAGCAGTGACGTTGACAAATCACTGCACCGGAAATCTACAAGCTTCACCCGGGCACAATGATAGAACTGATTCTATGAAGTTGGGTGCTCTAGATTGCGCCACCCCGACAACCTCGCAGCTTCGCTCCCCACCCTGCACCACGACCAAACACCAACACTTCGTTGACTTCCAGATACCCTTTCACATCAATGTCTCTATTTTCGAGCGACTAGATACTCTGAAGAAGACGTCCAGAATGCGATCGCAGATCTCGAATCTGGGGTTGCTGTGACCACTGCTGCCACCCGGCACGGGGTCCAATGCGACACTCTCCGCTGCCCTCCAATGGTGCCCTACCTCATCAACACGCTCGCGACAGTGGGCTATGGCTTGTAATTGTTCAAGAAGGATACCCAAATACATGGGTTCTCCAGTAAGAGGCCCTTGATTATGCGCCGACGCATGCGCAATTGTGGACCATCGTAGTTGACGTTCTCAAGCGACAGAGTGACCACGAAAATCTGAGGAAGAAGTGGACGATTCACTTTTGGCTCAGAGTCTCGTGTGTGTTCTCAAACGAGCTTTGTGTCAACAATCGTCGCATGATTGGGTGCGTTGATTGTAGATGTGTGATGTTTAGAAAAATGTTACGTTGTTCTATTGTTCTTGCATCATAGCTCGGCTTATATTCAGGTCAATTGCACGGCACAACTTGTAATAGAGTTCAGATCAACAACTACACATGGCCTGCGACACAAAGTAACAATTCGTTATCAATGAACTTTTTCAAAATCCAGGGCAGTATCATTAGGCCTCTGGAACTAGCTACCAACTCTATTCGCCACAGCCCTCCAAGTTTCCTCAAGCTGCGCGTCCCAGTCCGCAGCAGTCTTCTCAGGCTTCCAACCCAAATGATATGCGTTCTTTGGGGTGGTCTTGGACCTAAAAATCCACCCACATATTAGTTTCGGGTAGCTCACACTATGGACCATGAATACCCACCTGCCAGCATGATTTATTTCAAGAAGAAGTTGGTTACCCTCAGTAAAACCCCACTGTTCGAGGGCTTTGCTTAAGGTGATAGGTACAGGCTTAGGAGATCTCAAGATGCCAAGGCGGTGACCAATTTCTCCAAGCCTTTCATTCACTTCCTTCCAAGTGAAGGCTCCTGTATTGCTGAAGAAGTAGCCCTTCCTTCCATGGGGTACATCGGTACCAGCCAGAATCTTGCTAAGGAGTACTTCGTAGAGACTTGCAAGGTCAGCAATATGGACATATCCCACGGTTCCTGAGCCATCTCCAAGGTACTCCGGATACCCGGAGTGGATCGCATGTCGGACAGTGAATGGGAGTTGAATCGATTCTTTGTTGAACATTCCAAGTCCTCTGCCATACACGGTCGGGGGCATCATAAGATACGCCTTAACGCCAGTCTTCTCGGCCGCCTGAAGGACCACAAGGTCCGTCTGCCGCTGCGGGTAGAATTGATCGCTGGATAGGCGAACTTCCTCTTCGTAAATATCATCGTCGACGTCCGAGAAGTCACGAATGGAAGCTTCCGGATTAGAAAGCGAGCTGTAAGCTAGGTTTGATGTGCCAGTGGTCTGAAGGATGATGTGATGGTCAGTTTTCATCCTGCTAGAGCTTCTGCAGAGTGCACATTTTGCTTTGTAAGAGTACTTACGTGAATGTAGTACGCCTGATTACCACTTCTCTTCATCGAATCACCTAAACCTAAAACTAATGCTTCCGCGGAGGGAGTATGCAAACCCGTGGCGCAATGGAACACGATATCGTAGTCTGATGCGAGATGTCTAAGCCGTTCAGTGTCGTCCAGACCTTCAAAAAGCTCCGCTCTGATGCCACGGTCTGCGAGAAGATCTGCTTGGTCTTGATGACGCACGAGAGTGGTGATGAGAAGGTTTTTGATGTTATGATCGATGGAGGTCATTAACATGGTCAGGACGGAGCCTCCACTGCTTTCCACATTAGTTCTGGATCAGCTGATCGGCTTCAGTTGTGCGCTTGACGTGGGACATTACATGAACCCTGTAGCTCCTGTCAGAAGAACCGTGTGTGGACACATGATGATGGCTATGCGGATTTGGCAGTCGAGTATCTGACGCCTTTATGTTGCAGGTTCCATGTGAGATCAAAGCCCGTTCCATCCACATGTGGCTTTGTAATCAAGATGTTAAGATGCTTGCAAATGTGACGTCAGTCATGCCTGAAGTGGGGTTACTCAAACCACTGTCCGGTGCACAGACGCTTTAGCCAGACGTTCGGAAAAACCGGTGTTATCTTAGGATGACGTCTCAGCGCGATAGCATTCCTTGTTCCAACGCCAAACTCAACATCAAGCCGGCGCTACTACAGTCTGTTTGAGACCAGTGCGTTATCGGCGCTAATGCAAGGTGCTTACAGACACTACGCATAAATACTGTCGACACTGCTGGACAGGAATGGAGTCTACCATCACGAGAACAGAGACACGATGCAGTACTTAAAGACTTTGCTGGGGATGACGCACGAATGTTATTCTAGAGCGTACTGTTGGACCAAGACGTTTTGCCAAGAGACTGCCCTCCGCAGTTTAAATGTACATAGACTGATTTTATACTTCTCGTGAAGTAGACGAGCATATTTTCTAGTGCATTGAAGCAACGTGTGTGATTCTGGACTTGCAAGCAGGTCCACATGGCAGTGGTCGCGTTAAACAAGAAGCCGTTGAGTCTTTCAAGCAGGATACCAGGCGAAGCCTTCCAGTGCTTAGAGTGTGCGCCTGGGATCCAGGAGGCCAATGGTATCCACCCTTCTATGAGCGCTTTGGCATTCAGGAAGAGCTTTGATTAAAATGCTCAAAAATTTTACCAAACTTCCTGGCGACCCTTATGAAAGGGATGCTGAAAACCTGTGAGGTAGCGCACAAACATTTCCATATGGTACCCCCTCAAGCAATGAAATTGGAATTATAAGAAGGACCAATGAGACTCAATCCTTGTCTGACAGGTCCGACAGTCTCAAGAGACTTCTGTCCTATGAGATTCTGAGACATGAGACTCTTGAAATACGTAGCAAGTAGGAGCGCAACCCTCGAGGTTTGTGTTGAACCTCGTTAATCAAGTTTTTCTTTGGAATCTAAGACTGGTCTTCGAGCTCGATCTTACCCTCTTTACCACTCATTGTTACCCTTTGTCGCCTTGGTGTTTACTTTGAGGACTTAGGCTACCGTTCAAGATACAGTGCTCATCCCTAGGAACCAAGAGAATCTGTATCACAAGCTCCGCTTACGGCACGTCTATAACGCATACGTCCGATCTGTGACCCATAGGCTGCACAAGTATATGCCAACGCGCTTTGGAGTGGGCTAGCCGGTGGTTTCAATTAGCAAAGGCGGCTCACCTGGCTTTCCAAATCATCATGTCAAGCAGCTTTATAAGAGCTGGGATGAGCCGACAAAATATGCAAAGATATCATTGTGCAGGGAGTTAAAATGGAGCACAAGACATCGATAGCCAGACTGCTTCAGGTACTAGGTTCGGCGTAGATATTCGTTCAAGACCCATGTGGCAGAAGTTTCTATAGAGTCACAGTAAATTTCAGTCATGGCTTATCTTGTAGTGCAGAGACTGAATCAAGGGTTCATAGTGGGCTTGATGAATTTTCGGCAAAGATATTGATTTTGGCACTGCCTACCGGGGAGAGACCAAGGGGAAGTGTTAGGTCCCTTGGCCTGCGATGATGCTCTTTTTGAGCCTGGCGCACTATCTATGCTGACCAATAAATTGCCTGATACGACGTTGAAGTCTGAGAAACACTGTTCTAACGGTGGGGAATGGCAGTGACGCTGGTAGTGGCGTTGGCCGCGTCAAGGCTTGAGTGGAAGAAGCTGGTGAGCTTTTCGAACGGGATCAGCTCGGTCCGATCGTACAGGTCAACGTGACCCGCTCTCTCAATCCAGAACAATTCCTTAGGATGAGCTGCCAGATAGTAGGCATCCTCGGCGAACTCGCGTGAGTGCGCTTGAGTGCCTGCAATGAACAAGACGGGACGCGGATGCAGAATCTCCAGGCCCTCCAACGGATAATAGTTGATGGGCTTCATTGCGGTTAAGCGCGGGTGTGGGGTTCGGCATGGACCAGCCGATGCGGGCGCCTGTCGGGAACTCACGTTACCTACATCTCTGCTCCGCCTACTAGCAGTTTCTATCGGCACTTTGTCTAAGCAACAATATTGGTCCGAGGTCTTGCTAAAAGCTTTGATGATGACATGTAGATTAATATAGGTACAGATTGCCCACGCTGCAGACGCTACTTTCTGTATCACCAATTGTTTTTTGGGTTCTCCTCATTTGCGTTGCGCTATCTCGGCATCAATATGCCGCCAGCTCCTCCTTTGAACATCACTATCATTGGTGGCGGTATTGCGGGGCTGTTCGCTGCGAGGGTTCTACGCGAAAAGCACAACGTAACCGTTCTAGAGAAGAGCAGTGGTGGCAACGAAGTAGGTGCCGCTGTCACACCTGGACCAAATGCGACCAAATGCCTTTACAAATACGGTTGGAATCCTCAGAAATGCGGCGCGCTCTCACTCAGCAAGGTCCGAACCTTGGACCATAAGGGTGCACTTGTGCAAGAGCAGGATGTGTCTGGAATCAAGGAGCTTTTCGGGAGCGACTGGCACGTCGTACATCGACTTGACCTATGGAACGAACTGCTCAGGCTTGCAACGACTTCATCCGAGGACCTCGGACTAGTTGGTCAGCCGGTGAAGATCTTCTGGCGTGTCGATGTTGTCAAAGTGGACATTGAGAGTGGCGATGTGAGTCTTGCGGATGGTACAATCATTTCAGCGGACCTGGTCATTGGTAGGACTATCTTGATCCCAGTTGCACTATCATACGCTCATATAACTCAGGCGCAGACGGCATCAAATCAACCATCAGGCCACTTGTTGTTCCAGAGGCTGGGCAGCCTATTGCTTCGGGAGCATCCATGTTTAGATTTATCCTTCCGCGTAACGTAGTCAACCAAGTCTCACCAGATGTGCTACTGGGAGATCCCACTAGTGGGACTGAACTCAACATCAGTATCGCTTCAGACGGGAGCGGACGCTCTGTCGTTACCTACCCATGTCGAAACCTGGAGCTATTGAACGTTGGCTGCATTGCGCCAGATCCGCTCATCAACGTGCCGATATCAGACTCGTGGTCCGCGCCCGGAACCAGAGAAGACCTACTAAGAGTCTTCGGCGATTTTCACTTGCGGCCAATCCTTGAGTAAGTCAGATTCTACAATCGATACAACTTCTATAGCTTCAACATCATGACACCTTCTAGGCAAGCAGAGAACATTAAATTGTGGCAGCTGAGAGATAACGACCCTCTACCAAACTACTTCAAGGGCCGAACCTTACTCATTGGAGATGCGGCTCACGCAATGACACCGCATCAGGGGCAAGGAGCATCACAGGCAATTGAAGATGGTGAAGCCATGGTTCTTTTTGTGGATGAGCCTGTGACCCGTGATACTGTAAAGTCTGTGCTGCGAGATTTCGATCGGGTGCGCCGAATTCGTGCTACAAAATTACAGGCGATCACTCGCAGCGTACACGATGCAAAGAATCCAGAGATGATGTGGAAGAACCAGCATTACAACTTTACGTATGATGGAGTCAGGGATTGCCTGGCCAAATTGGATGCTGGTAAAGATATATAGTTATCTCTATTACATCGAAAGTCTCTCTAGCCGTTGCTTATGTTATTAAGGATACTTATAATGTCAATGTCAATACAAGATGTTATCTAAGTAAGAGTCGCAGCGGTTCAAGAACGTAGCTCGTGCATCATAGTAGAGCCGAGGTCTGATCTGTCGGGGTTTATGTAATGAACGTGCTACAGGCTATGCGAAACCCCACTTTCCGCTACTCCAATAGGGGCTTAATTGCTACGCTGGTGTCTCACGGCCTCTTTTGACAGCCCTCTGTGACCGCTTTCCCAACTTACTTTGCGCACAATGTCCGAACAGAACATCGCGCAAATCGCAGAAGCGACGATTACTGCTCCGTTTCAGTGCTCATACTGTCGGCAAATCTTCTCCCGGATCGACCATCTTGGCCGCCATGTCCGCAGGCGTACGCTACGGTCCCAATACCTCGAAATATAAGATGCTGATAGACCGTAGACACGCACGAAAAACCTTACCAATGCAATACCTGCGGTAAAAGATTTGCACGAACGTATGTCCTACCCCTGAGTCACCAAGTCAAACTAATGGCCACCCACAGAGATCTTGTGAAGCGCCACAGGGCACAGCACGCTCTTGAACCGTCTCGGCCGAGGGTGTGCGAACCCCATTCACGTGCAGGGCGAAGAGTTAATCAAGCCTGTAAGGCTTGCGCGGCTTCGAAACTGAAGTGCAGTGACGGTAAACCATGCCAACGCTGTGTGCGTAGGAAGATGATGTGTGAGTATGAGTCGGCAACGACTGCCGAACGGAGGCCTTCATCACAGGATTCTCACACGGCCGATATCCCGATGAGCGAACACGAGCCCCAGACGATAATAGCGAACGCAACAATCACTTCGGTTCCGTCAACGTCAGTCGAGGAGTTATCTCCGCCTACTGCAGCTATGCTTGAGTCAGCCGAGGTACCTCGCGGTACCAGTTCGAGGGACAGCCCTCCAACAGCTTTAGCGACAACTACAGGCAAATTATTGGGACACCAGAGCGAATTCCAGAATCCCCATCATGACGAAATCTCACTTTCAACTGGGGACTGCCCTGCGATCGAGCAAGCGAACTTTTGGCCGGATGAGGTAGCTCGCAACTACAGCGAGGTTCTGAAAGACCTTCTTGACTCCAGCGTGACGTCGCCAATCTTTTTGGAGGGCATGGATCAGGCGGCCAGTACCTTTTGGGACACCTTCATGGGCTCCAATGAGGATTTTCTGGATATTGCTGATATTCCTTTACTTGATCTCCAGCCGTTCGATTTCGAAGAACTTGAGGGCCGATCGACTGAAGTAAACGACAATGAAGACAGCGGCCTACCTCTTCACATTGCGTCTGCTGCAGCAACTCAGGCTTTCAGAGTCTCCGGGTGGGATTGGGGACCAACCCGCGGAGACAGCACCTCCGCAGAAACGACCAACCTAATCCTTCCCTCCGGCATCTCTTGGAATGATACCATCAGTGGCGCTGTACGAACACAAATAAGTCCCATGGTGAAATCCGAAGATCGCGACCGCTTGCTATCGCTGCTCCTGCATCATTGTGTGAAGGAGCAATGGATCCGTATCGCCCCAAGTTTCCCTTCTGAGTCATTCTTAGATCAGATGGTACTCCAATTCCTGGCTTCCCAACGACTTGAAACAGTACCTTGGTTCCACATACCGTCACTTCGACTGGACAAAGTGAGAGTAGAGCTGTTGGCAGCTATGGTCGGTGTGGGAGCATGTTTCACTCCGCGTGAAGCTGTGCAGCGCTTTGGATACGTCATGCCCGACATATTACGATACGCTGTGGTCGAATGTGTCAGTAAAAATCTTTGCATCATGGTCGAATCGACTGCCGTCGGGAAACCTGACTGATTTCTATGGTAGTGGACCATGGACAATACCACATCAAGAGACCCTCAGCTGCTCCAGGCCTGGCGTAGGTATCGCAAGTAACAAACGCTGAGATTGGATACTGAAACTTCGCAGTGACACAAGCCGAGCTCTCTACATGGAGCGGTAACAAGCGACAAATGGAGATCGGAGAGAGCAATTATCAGCAACCCATTACGGTGAGTCTCAGAACGTTGCTTGTACCTCAGATGATATAGAGGCTTACGGGTCCTCTCTAGATCATAAGACGCGCTCGCTGGTTGCGACGAGACCAATATCGACGTATTCGTCCTGAGCCGAGCGATGAGAGCGAGGCTTTGAGTCAAAAATGGAAAGATTGGATCGAACAGGAGACTAGAAAAAGGTAGTGTTGTTGCTCTGGTGCCGATACTTCGCAGAGCTGATTCCAAGCAGACTCATCTACCGAGCCTTTGTCTTCGACGCTGAGATGTCTATGAACAACCATGTAAATCCATTGATGTCGTACGCGGAGATGCGGGTTCCGTTCCCTGACCCAAATCCATTGTGGTTCGCCGCGACAGCAGAAGAATGGAAAACAGAATACTACAACCACCTTCAACATATCCCAGACATTCCCTTGACACTCGCGGATACCGTACGTCTTACCATCGATGAAGGGCACTGGTCACAGCCAGACCTCAGCCAACAAGTTTGTCATTACACACTCTACGGGTTGTGGAACTCAGTTTGGGAGCTTCTGCAGTTGTACGAAACAACTCAGGGGGACAACTCAGGGGGAATAGACGTTATGCATACCGCGCCTAGTCTGATGATCTCAGTGCGGCGAGAGGCCCTTACCAAGTCTTTGCATGCGCTCCGAGTTAGGTTGGACTCATTGGCCGCAGAGAACTCGACATTTACGACGGAAGCGACGTTTTTACTAGAGTATCTGAGCATGGTTCTACTGGTACCCCTCCAGGGACTGCAAGCGTTTGCTGGTAGAGACGGCGAAGGGGAGGCTCGACGTGTCTATCCTGCACTCCAGGAATGGGCTCAGACACGAGAAGCACGCCAGGCCATCTGGCACGCTGGACAGGTCTACAGGGCTGCTGATGCTCTGGCAAATCGCAGTCTGCGAGGCACATGCGTTCACTTGGTATACCAAGCAAGCGTTACTTTGTGGGTCTATGGGATTATGTCAAGGGCCCGCCGGCGGCGCGATCAACCTATTTTGGAGGCTCTAGAAGATGTCGATCACCGTGCTCTTATATGGCTTGATCGAGATGATCTCCGCACAGTCCGAAAATTCATCGCAACGTCAGAAGGCATACCAGCGATTCGTTCAAGCGATCGTGCACGGGGAAGCAAGGCATTCCCGGCAGACGACAAATCAGCGTGTTTCATTGAGGATGCCAGTGCGACTATGCGTGCTGGAGTCAAGATCTTGAAGAGAACATCCGGCCAAAGAGAGGTCTCCCAGCACGCAATCGTCAGCAGCGTCTCTCGTTTGATGATAGAGTTGGCCAAAGTCGCGGAGATATTGTGGTCCAGTGCACGGGCTTGATACTTATCGTAGTTCTTACGTATCACGATCCAGGATCGTCTGATCTGCTTTCGTAGTCTATCACATCGCGGAGAGCTCGTGGTAGCGGAACTAAAATATAGAACAAGAGTCCCTAACGTCCCGCGATAGGTCACGCAAGGAGTATTTGGCAGATATGATATGTGAGATCTTGGACGTCCATTGCTGGTGCAGCACTGCAATATCTAGCTACTCAGACCCTGATACACTCCCCATACAGCGTACCCAGCACCCAGTGTGGTCAGACTAACGATAGGGACAAGATAGACTAATGCACCCAGGATAATCCCTTGTTCAAAAAAACCCCATGCACCTGACGGTGCTTGGCCCGTGGGCCTTAACGGCTTCTGTGCAATCTTGTCAATGAAGTCCGCCTTGTGGAGGATGGAGGATATCAGATGCGTTTTAGCACCCGCCACAACCTGTGGGCTTGGTGTTTCAAACATATCACGTGTGTAGCGGCACTTCAGGTTTGTGCTGTATCCAAAGGGAACCAATGGACCGACTGAGTGTTGAAATTAGCAAGACCAGAGGGAGACGTCGGCTACGAACGTTCAGATGGATTCTATGCTTACCGATCAGTTGAGAAGGTATATGATCAATGTAGCTGACGTTGCTTTTGATGTGTTGTGACAGGTATTTTGCCTCTCGCGCGCCGCTAAAAACGTAAAGTGCGCCGACGAGAGACGTGCCTGCGGGGACAACATTCAAGACATCGATCAAATCATCGAGACTGGTCATTTTGCATATAGCAATTACGAGCCCCAACCGCTTGCTCGTCATGAGTGTACTGCTTCTGCAAGTTGAACGTCGTCAGTTGACGATGACAGAAATAACAGTGGCTCCAACTTACCTGTCTAGGATGTTCACGACGCCTCGCTCACAAGTTCCTAACATCAACTGTGCCTTACCGCTCGTGACCTCCGCCTGGGTTATGTATTTCCCACTGGTGTTGACCAACTCTCTGCCTTTTGAAGACGACGACATGCCATTGCCTAGCCTAGTCGCCTTTGCGTTACCTGCCATCTCCCGGCCAAGAGCTTGCACGAATGCATCCGACATGAATTCGTTGACGAATACCAGATCAACTGCGTAAGGGCTAGCTCCTTCGAAAACCGTGCATGATGCGACAATCTCCTTTGCAGCCAACGTCATATCACCTGTGCGATCAATTACAGCAACATTCCGCTGAATGTCTGACGCAAGAAGATGTTGTGATGACGAGGCACTCATTTTGCCGACCTGGTCAACAATAACGCAATGGGCAAGAAACTCAGCAGGCGCCCTTGATGAAACAAAGCCAAGCACATCCCTGTCGAGAGCACTTGAGAGAACTCGTTGTAATAGTGCAGAGGTTTTTCGATGCGTTTGATCAAGCTGCCAATAGGTGTTAGGCTGAAGAGAAATTAGACCAAGTTGTGGTAACATACCTCTAGCACAACGCACGTACCGGCTTCCAGCGCAGCGGACAGTGCAGATACTATGCTGAAGAGTACTGTAAAGGGGCTCGAGATGATATATGCGATTTCGAATGGCACACGCCTAGCTTCGTTGCTCTCTTGTTTGGCCAGGGCGTATTCTTGCTTGAATTCAGACTCAAAGTCCAACGCATCGTAATGGTTGCGCAGGTCTATGAGGGTGCTTCCAAATATGAGCTTAGCTTCCTGTTCAGAGTAGCCTTCATCATCTTGTATGGCGTCCAGCAGTGCTATGCGGTGCTGGATCAACGCTTTCTGGAGTGAGATGAATTGTTTCTGCCGAATCCTGAGTACGCGGAGCCGGCCATCAATGGCGGCTCCCTGGACACGAGCCAGTACAGCAGCTTGTTCACTCGACATTTCCGTTGTTGTCTTGCCTCGATGTATCGAAACCCCACTTATTTAGTACGTGATCGAGGTTGCGTGGTTCTTTTGTAGAATGTATATAGCTGTGCTGAAAAGTGGGAGCCAAACAGTCAGTCGGCGTAGAGACGTCGAGCGACCTGACAAGTCACTTGAGCTTTGCGTTGTGGTGAACGATTTAAGCACTGAGATGGTTTCTGTAACTTTGTCAGGTTTCATCGGTCCTAGCGGCAAGTCCATCCCGCTTCAACGTGGAGGGTTTCGAACAGGAAGAAGCCGTGCTCGCAAGCGATTCTGGTCGTGTACCGCTGTTCGGCCAGCGAGCTTCGGGACCGCACCCCACATGATCCCCCGAAATCTCTCCCCACTCGCAACAGTACGTACTAATCAATGAGAATAGAGACCTGACAATATGACTCATTTGCACTCACTGTCTATTTCGGCTCCGCTTTTGCGAGTTCTTCCACACATTCCTAGGTTACCCTTCTATGTTTCAACCGACGGCAAGTTATTTCCAGTCGTTGATATACTACAGATGCGGACTTCTCTGCGCTTCCAGAGCAAGCTCCATAATTTTACTTGAGTCATGTCGTGGATTACGGCCACAGATGTGCGCCAATCGCTTCGCAGCATCGACTCTCTCACTGTCGCCAACGACTACGATGTCCCTCGATTAACGATGGCTGCGGAGGATGAGCACGAAAGCGATGATGGAACCTTCCTTCCTACAAATGGGGGGGTTACTGGAAATGAGCCAGACACAAATCCACGAGACTGGTTGACGAACCACCGCCGAACGCCACCGCATCGCCCACCTGTTGCACACCCACAATGGATCGCTGTTGGCGGCCCGCTTCCAATGCGGATCTTCCTTTGGGACATGTTCATGGGCTGCCAACTTCTCCAAGTAAATAAATTCCTCAAGAAAGACGAAAACTGTCCGTGTTGCTGATACTTGTATACAGTGGGGCTATTCCATCTCAAGAGTGATTGGATTGCACGATCGAGGGATTTGTATGTACAAGATTGCCAATGAATGGTAGCAGAAATGGCCTCATGCCAAGGTCGGATTATGGGACACTGTACATTTTGAAGATATGTAGATACAAATGACAACACTCTCAATCGGCGCGAATGTCGGTTGGCATATAACAAGCTTCAAAGCGACGGACTTCTTTCAAACATGACCGTGAGCTTCTGAAGCTGTAAAGAGACCAGACAGTTTCTTTTCCATGGATTTTACACATTTCATGGACTTGCTTGATAAGTGTAGCCTTGGAGTAGCAAGTACAATGTCTCCAACCTGGGCACACTGACCTGATGTTTTCTTCCAACCCGTACAACCTCACCTATTACGGCCTCGACTTCCATCGTCTTCCCATTCTCTATGTCAGCCAACATACTGGGCTGCACGCCGGGCCACTGCCGAGCATTACTCCGCTGCAATTGTACTTGGACAGCTTCCTCTTGAATTACATCGCCGTAACCCAGTGCGCACGCGACAGCAACGACCTCACGCATTGACTCCAAGACGAATTCTTGTGCTAAATTGGGGGTCGCCTCCAGAAATTGTAGATCGCAGCACCGGGATAGCGCACATATCGGGTTCCAGGTTGCGTTCCCAATCAACTTCTTCCATCTTTCGACTTGGACGTCGTCGCAGACCACAGCGTGTGCTTGAGCGGCTTGGATAAGCTGCGCGAATGTTATAGTCCTTCTCATGTCGACTTCAGTGGCGAGATTGGCTGGATACGGGCCCAGAAATAGCTTTTGCGTTTCGGCATGTGAAACCACACAGGGCTCAACCTGAAGAGTTGGGACATACGTAACTCCCGAGATAATCGTATTCTTTGGGAAAGCTTTGCGATATATTTCCTCCACCCCGAGTCCATTCTGGATGACCACAATACTTGTATGCGCTTCTTGAACGGCAGGTCTGATCGTATCTGTAACGGTGATACCGGTGTTGACTGCTTTAACGCAGACGACAACAAAATCGAAATACTTTGATGGCGACTGATCTTCGACTGCCTCTCGTACAGAATTCACTACCCGCGGGTAGAAGGTTCGCTCGCCGAAGACTGCTGAACGAACGGTGAAGCCACGCACATGCGCGACTCCATAATTGGAGCGACACACGCATGTGATCTCAGCTTCTCCCATAGACAGTAGCATGGCATACACAGTGCCGACACTTCCAGTGCCAATTAACAGTACGCGTGACATAATCAAATGCGTGGAGTTGAGGGGTAGTGCTAGGTGAGCTGGGCCTGGAATGAGGGTGTAATTGATTATTGATGCAATTAACGCGGAAGGAAAGTTATTTAATACCATAGCTTTGGGTCGAACATGTGGGGGACCGGCAATGGCACGATCGACATTAGCTAGTCGAACAGTGATCGGGATCTAGTGGGCGAATTTGGAACACTATTGAGACACATCCGGCAAATGAGGAGTGAACAAGCGACGGTCCTATGAAGTTCTAGTAATTCGACCGTTCCTTTCGCATCAAGATCTGTGGGATCTGGGCGACAAAGTGCAAGCAGCTAGAGCACATCCCCCGGCCTATTTACTGAAAGCCGTCCTCACCCACGCCTCTGGCCATTGCCCAAGGCTGAACTGTGATTCGCATTGAGTTCGCTGCATTAAACATGTTAGCCTTACGCTATTCAACTTCAACACATAACTGTGGGAGCGAAAACTTACGAGCTCCCAAGCCTCGGCTCCAAGCGAAGCTTTTGCGTTGCGGTCCTCGGGATCTCCGATAGCACCAGCAACAAAGCAGGCAGAGACGTAATGCTCATCAGTACCGTGTGCCTCACGGAAATACGGATTCTTCATCAACCGAGCAAGGCCACGCCTTAACTCTGGACCTCCACCATTCCTGCAGATGACGTCTTCAAGAGATTGCCGGAACTCTAAGCTGTCCTCATCTGGAGGACGCTCCATTGCGAAGTTGTCTTTGTACTGAAGCATGAACTTCCACTCTGCTCGGTAGAGATTGTGTGTCCCACCTCCAGAGCCAATGAGGAGGTATTTCTCCTTACGCAGCGAGCGTAGTGCAGTGCCGATCCGAATGTGAAAGAACGGGTCGAAATAGGCGTTTTGCGAAATTACTGTAGTTGGGGGGCATTTATCGCCAAACATGCCGATCAGAACCGGGAAGGTGTCAATCATCCATTCGAACTTCGAGTCCTCCTCGGCGTCGATACCAGCGTCATTGAGCACTTTTATCACGCATCGCGACGTCTCAAGGTCAGGGTTGGGTTTCCAGTCCGCCCAATGCTTCCGATCGGTGTTGGCGAGCGGCATGAATGTTGGCTTTGGATTCGTAGCAACTTTGACTTTCTCGCCCTCTGCATTCCAGTGTGCCCCCTCATATCTAATTAGTCTGGTTCATGATAGCCTGCCAACAGATGTACACGTACCATGATTATGATACCTTTGACTCCGTGGCGCAATGCATCCTTTCCCAGCTTCCTCCAATAGTCACGAACCCTGGAGTCCTCCCCAAGAAGCATGGTTGTACCATGCGACAAGAAAAGCACAGGAGCCAATTCTTTCCCTACGCTTAGCACCAGGTCTTTAACTTTGCATGAGGATTAACCCATCTGTTCCTTACTCACCTGTCATTGTATCGCTTCTTTGGGAGCCGTGGCAACTTGATGTAGATCGTGTGTCGAACACCTTGTGCAACCGCCAAAATCATGCAGGCTTAGGGCTGGGAATGGCAAGTACGAACTTGATCTCGAGCAACACATAAAATTAACCGTGCTGTCTCTCCCCTCCTAGATACATGATTCGAGGAACGTGTCGCACGTTAGGTGCGGAGCCCCGCATGGCGAGGCTGTGGGAAGTGGATTCCAAAGGTGGAGCCGATGTGGACCACATCAGCCGAAAGCCGAAAGTTCGGACCAGGCAAGGCAGAGCCATACAGATCTGGCGCGGCCAAACTGAGCTTTTGGAAGTGACAAGTTTCAAATTATTGCCTATATTGACCACTTCACGAACTGTAAATCGTGCAACAAAACCTTGCCTCCTCTTGAACGTTCCTGTCTCCATTCATCATGCCCAACCAGATTCGGGATATAACCACCTCCGAGAATGGATCCTTTGACTACATCTTTGAGCGAAACGTCACGTTCAAGCCAAAGTCAGTCAGCGGTCTTGTGAGATGTAATGTCTACAGGCCCAAGGATGTGGAACGATCGCCTGTGCTCATGACGTACGGCCCATACGGCAAGGATACGCATACAAGCGAGTAAGTACAACGATTTAGCAACTTCGTGCAGAAATCGATCGATTAACACATTCCTAAGATTCCTGCCTCACGCTTGGCATGACATAAACCCAACTCAGCAGTCACAGCATTCCGCTTTTGAAGTACCAGATCCAAAGTTCTGGACTGCGCGGGGTTATGCAGTCGTACGTGCCGATGAGATTGGCATCGGCCAGTCTCCAGGCTTTCTTGACACCATGTCAGCTTCCACATCGGACGTCTTTGCGGAACTTATTGATTGGGCAGCTGACCAACCATGGTCTAATGGCAAGGTAGGGCTGCTAGGAATCAGTTACTTTGCTGGAAGCCAGTGGAGAGTTGCGGCGCGCCGCCCGCGCGGTCTCGCTTGTATTATTCCCTACGAAGGCATGGCTGATTACTATCGTGACCGCTGCCGTCATGGTGGTATCCTTCTTGAGCCTTTTCTGCAGTTTTGGATGGGAAAACAGGTCAGGTCGAATCAATACGGACTCGCAGGTCGCTCAATCATTGGCCGTGGCCCAAATACAATCGAGGGGGATCTGAACGAAGTGGAGCTCAAGCAGAACCGTGCGGATCAGGACGAAGACAATCTGGGCGCTTTCTTCCGAGACGATGAGTACTACGCCTCCCGAGAGTACAATCTTGAGGATATCGAGGTACCACTGCTTTCGTTTGGCAACTGGAGCAACCTAGTCATCCACCTGCGAGGCAATGTTGAGGGCTATATGCTTGCTGGCTCACGCTACAAGTTCCTCCGAATCGGCAGTGGGCGTCATGATTTGCCTTTTTACTCCGAGCCAGAGGTTCAAATGCAAGAAAGTTTTCTTTCCGCTTTCCTCAAGGAAGATGACTTCGCTGGTTGGACTACTGGCAAACAACCCAAGATCACCTATCAAGCGCGCAAAGGTCCCTTTGATCATAAGAGTATCGAGTCTGCTACAGGCACGATCTACTCTTGGCGGGATGCCCCAGAATGGCCCTTGCCCAACACGCAGTATATCAAGTACTACTTGAATCCTGATCTTGGATGGAGTCCAAACCAACAAAGCGTAGATGTGTCTACAAGAATATCCTATCCAGCCATGACCACATTGGCCAACCCATTTTACCATCGTTTCACCACGGCTCCGTTTGACAAAGAGACCGAAATTACCGGGCACATTGTAGCCCACGTCAATCTCTCAGTTACCCGCTTACCCGGAGGATCAACGCCCCAAGACATTGACGTATTCTTTCTAGTTCGTCAGTGGGATGCCAATGGCGTCGAACGAACCTTCACAGGCACGATTGGCGACGCTGCAGCTGTGACACGAGGTTGCCAGCGCATCAGCTTACGAAAGGTCAACGACAAACATCCGCATCACCAAGACTACCGACCTTATCGTGACTACTTCTCGACAGATGTCTTGCCCGTTATCCCGGGTGAGATCTATCCTGTTGATGTTGAGATTTGGCCGACCAACGTTGTTCTCTTACCAGGAGAGATGCTCTCGATCGAAATCAGCGGAGGTGACACAGGCGGTATCGGTCCTTTTGTGCATGAAGGCGGCGAAAGGTAAGGGTTTCTACCCTCGCATATCTTCTTACTAACAACCAAACAGGACCGCGGAGAGGTTTGCTGGCACGAATCACCTACACTGGGGGCCAAAGTACAGCAACTGGGTCTCCCTTCCAATCATTCCCAGTTAGTTGGCCATGGAAATTGACGGTATACTGTTCCGGAGAGCTTGCGACTATCTGTAGACGGAAAAGACATGTCGAAAAGTACAGCACATGGAGCGCAACCGCAAACTATTCTTGAGCATACGTATGTTTCGTGGCTATAATGCCTCTTGAACCTGTGGCACGTCTTTACGTTGTTAGATAGTAATCAACATACCCTATTGAAGCAAGAACCTGTGGCGAGGCCGAGTGATCGAAGAATTCACAATAATGACGCAAGACACCAATTCACTTGTCATGAACCATCCTCATAGTTGTGTCCAAAGCTCTATTGTATAATTTCACGTGTCTGCTCTCCATTACACTGCTGACCTATCTACTGATCAACGACAAATCCATCGTAATGGGGTCTCATGTGCATGTTCTGCTTGTATGCCGGTCGGATGTCCTTTGCGTTGTCCAGAACATTGATGCCAATACCAGGGCGTGTTGGAATGTCCACAAAGCCTTTCTCAACCTTTGGTACAAAATCGACGACATCGCTGCCGAGATGATCCAGAGATGAAGTGAAAATACCACTTTCAAACCCAGTTGCGTATTCCTGAATGGCGAAGTTGGGTATACAGGCAGCGATCTGGAGACATGCGGCAAGACCAATCGGTGAGAGAGGGTTGTGGGGTACAACCTGCACGTTGTGCGCCTCGGCCATAGCGGCGACTTTCTTGGCACCTGTGATGCCTCCGCAAAGAGCTACGTCAACACGGACATACTCGAGCGCGTCTCGTGAAAGCAGAGCTTGGAACTCGTAGATTGTGCTGAATCTTTCTCCTGTAGCGATAGGCACAGCGATGCGGTCGGCGACACGTGCCATTGCATCCGCACTTTCCGGGCGGATTGGGTCTTCGACGAACATCGGGTTATAATCCTTAATCATGTTTGTGAAGGTGACGGCCTCGGCTGGGGTCAGGCGGCGATGAAGTTCAACCAGAAGATCAACCTCGTCACCAACGACCTCTCGCATCCTCCGCACATTGTCTGCCGCATCTTGCATCTTCTTGACGTGAGGTTTGAAATAGACTTGATCGTGACCTTCGTCGAGGAATGGGTTGATATGACCGAAAGCGGTATAGCCCAGATCTTTCTTCCTTTTGCACTCTTCTAGGACGCCCTCTATTGTTTTCTCGTAGATGTGTCCATATACTCTTGCTTTTTGTCGGCATGCTCCTCCGAGCAGCTGCCAAACGGGCACTCCAAGGGCCTTGCCTTTGATGTCCCACAGTGCGATGTCGATACCCGAGATAGCGGCATTAATCGCCATGCCTTGAAAATAGCTGAAGCGATGCATAACGTTCCAGTGATGCTCAATGTCAAAGGCCGACTTGCCTACAAGGTATTCGGCAAATCGGCTCACAGCCGTGGCGCCAGCTTCGATGTGGCCCCAGACTCCGGACTCTCCCCAACCCACCAATCCATCTTCAGTCTCGATACGCACAAATAGAAATTGTCCAACGTGGAGGGGAGTTACCGATTTGATGGGAGGAGCTGCAGTCATCGTTCGCTGTTGTGGAAAAGACAGAACGTATGTAGGTGTTGCGAAGTTGGCAGAATAAGCGGAGTTGTATCGAGTGCACTAATGTCTGCATATAGTGTTGAAACAGCAGACCTTCTACTATAATCGACATGGGAGTTGGGTGTTGACGGTCCTCCGCAACGCGGCTGAGCGGGCGTTTCGTGCTGCCGATGTAGTACCCTCGCCCCTTCCGAGCACGATCCTCCACGTTCGGCTCAGGTGCGGGGTCACGCCCAGCCGAACCCACGAACTCTTCGTCTGGTCCGATCTCGCATCACGAACGAGCTGCGTGGTATGCGATTATCTCATAATTATAAGGCGACAAATCAGGCCTACCTCCACGCGTTCTACCTGGGGACACCTAGCCTCATTCCCTAGAGTCGCCTCCTCCTCTGATATAGGTAGTGTATAAATAATACAATACAATGAAATGACTTGATGTTACGAAAGGAGATAGTTTACACAATAACATGCAGCATTACCACGAACAGATCTCCTTACAGGTAGAAGACACTTGCGATCGGATTCTCCCGCATCCCGCTTACCGTTTGTGGATGGCGAAAAGTAATATTGAGCAAGATGCAAGGTGGCTCTGGATACATGCGTCTCCTCGACATTGGAATACAGTACTCTATGCAAAAGCGGTCGAGTTTCTCCAGAGGGATCAATCATTCCTAGTGGCGTACTCTTTTGCATCATCACAGGCCGAGCCTGGCGGACATCCGCGTCTGATTTTGCGATCTTAAATTGCCCAAGCTGCACGATTCAATCGGTAAGTTCTGCATCCGATCCGGGAGCGTATGGAAGTCGGGTAACGAGCTAATGAATCTGCTGTCTGGGCTCTTTTTGACGCCATCGTGACAAGTAAGCGAAACTAAGTCTTTGTCTTCTCTGGCTACGACAAATACAGCAATAGTGTAGAATTCGTAACTCCAAGTATACTAACCAAAGAAATCGTGATAGCAATACACTTCTACGCCGTTCTTGTTTATCTTATATCGTTCTGGATCACCCGGAGGCTTTGCTGTAACTTTGACCCTTAAGTCAATCGTCGTTTCTCTATTCCGACATTCCTGTCGAAACCAGGTCTTGAACATCTTCAGAGATTGCTCAGTTATCGCGCCACCGTCACATATGATCTCCAAAGAGCGAATGTAAGGGTTGGCGAAGACAAGCTGCATTTCGGCGGAGTTGGCGAATGCGTCGACAGACTGCGAGTAATCATAGCGGAGGAAGAAGGCGCTCGGGACGGTGGGATTGAGGTGTAGTTCACGCAGCCCGTTGCAGAAAGATACGATGTCACCAAAGAAACGAGGCTCGGCCATCTCTTTACGAGATTTCCTCAGCGTAGCGGACAGACTCTGGGGATGCATGTGTGCCAGTCTCCGTACGTAGCTGTAGCCGGCTTTGTTCGGAAAGCTCTCGAGAAAATCGCGTAATCCCGAATAGCCCGGATAGCGGTACACAACGACCGTTTGCTGGAGATAAACAAGACTAGCTTCCTCAAGCGTTTGTCGGCAAAGGAGCAGACACCCAGGGAGACTCCGTGCAAGTAGGATGAATGGTGAGCCTGTGCAGTGGCGGGGCGTGTCGAATTTCGCGCATTTGATCAATATGTTTGAATAAATGTTGTTGCGAATTTCCAAAGGGATAGCATTGAGCAGCGTCGAATTCTCCATGATGGGGACAGGATTTCCGGTTGGACAACAACGATTGTAGAGTTCTTATTAGACGAAGGATAAAAGATTTACAGATCGCAGAGCCAGCTGCGCTTTGCCAAGGTTATAGTCTAGGCAGCAGGGCAGCAAGGCAGATAAGATCTAACACGCACAGTCACGCAAAGCGTGTTTGATCTGGTACCCTTCTTTGAATAATTAATACTGTAATACTCATGAAGGGAGCTACTATTAGAGTCCTACCTGCCAGCAGTCTATAATATCATGCGTGGATCCGCCAAGAGTGCTACACAAGAGGACGGAGTCCATTAATTACTACACTTATCAAGTAGGATACATCAAGGAGAGGAAACCAGTGTTAGCTTAAAGGGAGATGTCCTACTAGGGAGCAAGGCACAAGATGCACGTATATACCAATTAAGTATCATTCAAGCGCAACGCCTAGGAATGGAATATAGCAGCATTAGTGTCCATGATCGACCATATGTCAGTACCTATCGTGAAATGCTGTGATATCTGATCTTGTTTGCAATATGGCGTTCTTCATTGTCTGATGATCTTGCTGGAATCAAGCATGTGCTTGGCCGCTGTGGGCCTTGGTGGAAGCGGCATCACTTATTTGGGTAGCTAACATTATTGTCTGAAGATGCAAGTGTGCGACGAGCAAGAAGAGGTAGCGAGTTCATCGCTTCCTACTGGCTGATGTGGTTTCTATACCAAGTTGTCGTACAGACAGATCAGCTCTGCAGATACATACTACGGTTGCTGGCATAGGTAGTGTAGGTGGACCGGAAGACCTGGGTTTGTGTATTGAAAGTCTTGCGACCTCGCATTGGGCGGCACGAAAGTTGTTAGTAATTTAGAGGACTCTCATTTGCTTATAGGCAGTGTCCTGGGTTTCCTCTTCTTTGGTCCTAACGCCTGTCAACCTTAACCACCTACACTACTTATGCCAGCAAACGTAGTAGGTATGACCCTAAATACAGCATACGGGCATGTAGCGTTGACGATCTGTGAGCTGAACTTAAAGCACAGAGTCGTGAGATAATCCAACGCGTTCCAGCAAGTCATAAAGCCCATTTCCTACAACTCTCGTCCTATCTACATACTCTGCGGTCCATGTACAATGATGTAGGCATGTCAAACCTAGCCAGGTCCTAGTCTTGTGGTTGTGAGTGTGTGGAATGAACATCCTC
This sequence comes from Boeremia exigua, assembly GCF_020726555.1. Lineage (NCBI taxonomy): Eukaryota > Fungi > Ascomycota > Dothideomycetes > Pleosporales > Didymellaceae > Boeremia > Boeremia exigua. The sequence goes on along the minus strand of NW_025763527.1, from coordinate 1,717,861 downwards.
TTCGGCCTGAGCTCGTCGTTCCTCTGCTTGATGGAGAAACGGAACCGGAAAGTTGAGATGCAAATGGCTGTCAGATTGTTGACCGCTTCTTTCTGGTGCGTCCCACACTGGAAGACTCCAGCTCTTCATGAACAGAATTGACCCCTCGCAGCGCTTCGACTGAATGCAAACGAAAATACGCTGGTGCTCCGTCGGGCATGTCTACTAGAGTTCCTGCTAGTGATGCCTCATAAGAGCGAGCCTCTATGTGAAGGGACGAACTCTGTAGCAGGCTTTCTAGGATCAACGCCTGTAGGCCCGACACTCCAAGGGCACGCCTTGCACCGCTACCGAGTAGTCGCTTGCAGCTTGTCCGCTTATGGTTTAGCTATCACGGGCCGTTGGCTGCCCATGTGGGCGCACCCGCCCGTCAACATTGCCGTCGCTCGTGTCCATCAAAGCCACAATTGGCTTTCTGGCATTCTGTCGACCGCTTGATGTTGACAAGTGATGCCTGGAGGCTAAGGCTCTCGAGGTCATGTCTCCACTTGTCACAGCAGGCACTCCCCGCTGATCAGGATCTATGCTCCCGAGGTTCCTTCGCCAATACCGTCGTTTTAATGCCGTCGCTGGTAGCGACCCGGAACAGTGACACTGGCCCTTACCTTTCAACTTGCTAGGCATTCCCAGCATGTGCAAGATGTATTATCTGCGGAACAGGAGCGTATGCTTCGGGCCGTCGACGGCTTCTCCAGCTACCACCCGGACGCTGCTCCGCATCTCAAACGCCATCATCACCGAGACGTTGCGCCTTCATCATCCTGCCTCAACCACCATGCGCATTGCCCCACTTGAGGACATGATCGTATGTACCTGGTACCTTCAACCCGTGCAACATAAGCGTCTTCTCCCCGCAATCTATCATTGGCCGCCCCTAGGCCCTCTGCACAGACACTGATTGCCTTCGGCCCGAATGCTGGCATTCAGTCTGGACCTCGTCAAAGATGGCGCCGGCTGTACGTCCTTTTCTATCGGCCAGCCAGCTGTTCAGGGCGACCTTTCGCCCTCACGGAGATGCACGTTGTTCTCGCCCAGATTATCACGGTGCGATGTGAACTTTGCCCCCAACTGTGACTAGGCCTTCTTCCACGTCCCGTGCGTCACTGCATATGGTGGCATATTGGAACTTGGCTCTTGCATTGCCTTTAGCTATACTGGCCAGTAGCGCACAACCTCGTCTCTTTCACTCAACGGACATCCTCGAGAAGGCTTGGACTTACGCTTCATTCCAGTCCCAATACGTCTTTCCTGACCATTGACCCTTTCTGTAGTCGCAGTAGTCGAATCCATACGGCAAAAACAAATTCAGGCTTGTGGAAAAGCAATAAAACCTCAGCAGTCAATCATCGCAGCCTTCACGCGAACGAAACCTACCTAGGTAGTGAACACCTCAACATTAGTGCCATGCGTGGGGAGAAACAGCAAACGCTTTACTGCATATTTAAATAGCGTCCACTGTTGGCGATCTAAGTCCGGATGTAAGTAGCCCACATACCAGGGAGGGAATTCAGGACACGACTGTTTGCGTGTCGCTACCTAGGCGCGCTCAAACCAGCACGGCAAATCACCATTCTTGGTCAGTCCGCACTACGCAAGCGGTGGTATAACTGGCTATTTATTGATATCATCAATGGCAGCCCACGTCTCATCTTGCCAGTGGTCTTTGATGCTCATTGACAACCCCCACACGATGTGCATTGTACCACTTTATTCCCGCTGTGCCCTAACTTCTAGCGCAACTGCAAGCAGTCAATGCAGCGATCCCCATGTGGATTCAAAGACCCTGTGATATGCGGGCTTCACCGTTAGTATCTTCGGGTGCCCGCACTGTCGATCAATCCGCGAAGGTTCTTTACAAGCGAGTGGAACCCTTTCGCTACCTTTTGCATCGCGCCAAAGTCTGTCGGATTGAGCGGCACAAACTAGGTGTCTTTGCCCCAACATTAATCGCAGTGCCATGCACATCTCATCGTCCTTCAAGCATGTAGATTGGGTGAGCCGACGCCGGCGGTAGTGTGTGTATAGGTTGGGCGATGTTGTGCTGCGAGCTTTCCTTCAGGTACTTGCTCTCTCACTAAGGTCAAACAATTCCTCCTCTATATACGTCGGCTTTGGGGAACTCTTGCTTCCACATGCTCGGCGTTGACTGCGAATTCATTAAGGACCTACAAACGTGTGTTCGCTGGTGCATTGTTGTTTAGCGGATAACTACGGACCAGCTCAATAACCCAGAGCGGGATATTTTGGGTGAACCCTTAGCTTGCATCCAGATTAATGAACCAGAGGCCAACGAGATTGAAAAAAAAAGGATACAGTGCAGTTGTCGAACTCAACAGCTGGCCGCAGCTGTCAGCTTGGGTATCGTTCCAGTTCCTGGGGAGACATTGTTCCGGTTCGGTTCGGCACGGCAATACCCGACACCTTACCTAGCATGCGGTATACAGTTGCGCTATTACCAGGCGCATGGCTACAAGTGGGTAGTATGTCGGGTCAATATTATACATGGCATGGCATCGGTGCGACATGCAAGGTAGTCGCAAATTGAAGCATATGAACAAAACTTGGCACCCTTCAGTTGACAAATCGGTCAATAACTCAATTGTCAAGTTCTGAGTTCGAGAATACATGCCTAAGTACATAGACACCATCTTGCATGTGCCAGTTCTAGTCTTGCTCATGAACACTCTAGATTGGATCGACGCGTCATCATGCACGGAGAAAGGTCACGACGATCGATTGACGACGGCAAAGTCTGGATAGAACCATGTAACACTTGTTATCTTCTGAATAGCAGACTGTATCATTAGCAACCTCACACTTACTCCGAAGGTGGCATGTAACATCTGACGATGAGATGACCGCTACTCGCATAGTTGCACCAGCGTCTGCACTGTGCAATTAATAGTTTTGTCATGTAAATCTACATGAGGACGGGACACGTCGCCAAGGTTGTATTTTTTTTCGTTACCGCGCTTCCTTGTTTAGAGGGTTCCTTTCGCTACCGCTGCATTCTGCTAGTGCCCGGCGTTTATGCAGCTTCACTTTTAGGCCGACAGGGACAAGAGATAAACTGCAGATGCAAGGCCATCCCTGATGCATGCCGATGGGCATCACGGCCGTAATTGAACAACATCTTCGATGAACATTTGACTCAGACCGCTCCTAGATCGACGTCTTGAAAAACACAGCTGATTGCGCAGCGTCGAACAGAAATAAGCACTATCCACGGTCTTTTGGTCATCGCTATCTCATCTTAAGCACGATACCGGAGTTTGGACAGGTAGGGTAAAGCCGTTTGACCACGATGAGTGACCCCTGGTACCAAAAAACCTCGTGCAGCCCAGTCCATCAGCCTTGCACGCTAAGTGGAGACGTCAGCTACGTCATTCCCATGCCTAGCCCGGAGGTGGTCGTCGCCGCCACTACCTAGTCCGACAACGCAAGTTTAGTCACCAAAAAAAGGCCTCATCGTCTTAAGCGGTCTATGCTCTGCCGGACCCACAGCACACCGTACACGGCGTACGGTGACCAGGGCATTACTAACCATTCCAACACTGTGCACACCGGCCCGAACGCCAAGGTAAGACCTAGCGTCACGGACCGAGAGGCTCTCTTCGAGCCGTTCAGCTCGGTTGTGCCCAACGGCAGATCTTGCGGGAGAATGCTCACCTTGAGGCGGTTACAGCTTGTCAAAAGCTGTGCACAATCAGCCGCAGACCATGTCTTGGATATCGGAAGTAAGACGCAATCACGACTGGTAGGCTGCATTTGAATCTCACTTCAATCAAAGCAAAGATCTTTGCTGCGCACTTTGCTGTAGAATAGTCATGCCATAACTATAAGAATGACGGCAACGATACATGCAGACGGCCTTGTTACTACCATGAAACTTGGCACCGATGCCACTGCTTGGTTTAGCAACATATTCGACGTCACCGTAATAAACGCTCGGCGACTCTCTTAGCCTCACGTCGTCGAGATGAATAGGCTTCTTAACGTGTTCACCGACAGACTTAGCGTCTACAAACTATAGCTCCGGTGAATCAGCACAGCAGAAGGCCGAGACACAGTAAATCTTCTCATCCACTACTACTGTACAGTCGATGAACCTCTTCCATCAGGTCCATACGTCACTTCTAAACTTATCAAGAGCTGCCTCATTCCTAAGGATTGGCTCGTCAACTCTGAGGACGTCAAGTTGGTAGTGCTACCTTGATAGCAAGCACAGAAGATCGATACGACTGCGAACATGGTCTACTCAAAAGACTCGACTTAGCGTTACAGCATTCTGACAGGGCCATTTGTCGAGAACAATCACTTAATTCTTGGATGATGCTTGAGTATCTATGGAAGCTCTCCTGAGAATGGAGTAGCGGCACTCAGGATAAGCATTTGCCTGCATGAGCAGGATCCGCCTGCATAGTCGCCTAATCTTGTGAGAAGCGGCATGAGGCCTTGTGTAGTACAAAACATGGGTAACGAAAAGAGGTAACGAGGCAATAGATCATAACGCGGTATTCTCTGTGTATTTTGCGCCCGGGACTCATAGTCCTACGTTGGCATCTATGCCAAACAGGACAATCGATTCGGCTCAGAAAGTGGGTTGTGTACAGAAAAGAAGGGGAATAGCCAGTAAATGCGAAAAGTGTTTAACCCTGACTCCGATGACAATGAGTGAAATAGGTTTCCAAAGATGAAGGAATGATGAGACAACTTCTCTGGTTGCCTTAAGACATCCTCTGGAACCTCATGATATTTCTTCGCAGCAACTGTATTGACTGCACGTAATTCCCCGTTCCATGACAACCCAATTCGACCAGGTCACACTTCGCACTCAGAAGCGTTGCGGTCCAGTGTCCTGGCAAAAGCCCCGATGTGTTCTTGTCCTGTTGTACCGATACACGCAGTTCGGCCGGTAAGTTCAATAGTCTCTCGATGGTCTCGAAGTGGTGGGTGATAGCGAGGACTAGTATCTTGACCTGAAGACTTAGCTCATACACCGGGAGGCCCGTGAGCTTGAGTTCAGAGAGAATCTGCATGCCGTTCGACCGGGAGACGAGGTTATAGGCATCTATCTCGCTAGCCAGATCTCCCAAGAATGTATTGAATAGGTCCACGATGCGGAAGAAGCACGATGTGAGGTTCAGCACGCATGAGAATGGGAGAGGAGAAAGCTCAGATGGCGTCTCATATCCGATGCTCGTCCCAGATCGGTCCGGCGAGGTTGGCGTTGTGCTACATGTATACAGGCTCTGGAGTATGTGTACATAGCTTTCTGTGCTCTGGAGGACGCCCCGTATAGCACTGGGCGTGTTTGAATTGTGGTTTTGTACTGCACCTATAGCGTTGCTCGTAGGAGTGACAAGTTGTGTGTTAAGTTGTCGACATAAGTCTAGATTGAGCTGAGAAAGTCGCATTTCGCATTCCATTTGGCGCGTGGGGTCTGGGACAAAGTCGCTGGCTCCTGTGAGCATGCAGCAGCCATCGGGATCTGGAGAAGCTAGTCCGGTTACTGACGTAGAAAACGCGTCTTGGGAGAAATTGAGTGTCTCTGTGTGAATGCCTTCAATCTCGAGATCTCTACAAATGGAGAAGTAGTCAATGTCTGCTATACCGTCGTCGTGAGTCTGGGTTTGTCCGGGTTCGTAGCTCGCATGTACGTGGTGAAAGAATCCGTAGTCTTCTAGTAGAGACAATGACTGCGTGCTTGTATCTTCTGTGACACGGTCTAGAGTCGTTGAAAGTGGACTCGCTTGTGTGGGTACGGCCGAGTGCTGCGGTTTACGTGCGTCCTCATTGTCCTGCAAGACACTATTCCTTGGTGTGCGGCCTCTAGGTCGAGTGTAGCCCATCACACAAGGTACTCCAGCGCGAAGACAGCGTGAACATGGTTGATTGGAGTCTTCTTTCGTTGGACAGCGTAGCTTTTGCTTTCGACAGCGGTCGCAGGATGAGCGCTTTGATGTTGAGAAGTAGACTGACGACATGTGTTGGAAAGTAGAAGAAAAGATCGCATACGAGCAGGTTTCCGGATGCGGTAGTCTCGTTGCTATTTATTTAGACGAAGTCTAGAGCATGCACGTGGTCGTGTGTACGAAGTACCGACATAGACAGGCAAGCGAGGAGACAGTAAGATGAGCAGCCTACGCTGTGGCCAACGAGCTTCCCGCGCTGGCACGGGAAGGCCCGCCTTCGGGTGACGGTTACGATCAAGTATCTACATGTAGCCCAACCTTTGTTCTCGGCCACATGAAGTGGTCGGCACCCCACCCCAATGGAGTATGGCCGACGACGTGCGGCACACCGGTTCGCGCGATCGATGTGCCGCACACTAATTTTTGACGTGTTGCACTAGTTCTCAACTAGTGTAAGGCACACCGTAGATCTCAAGACGGCCCGATAAGCTCAAAGGCAAAGGGGCAGGTACTCTGTGAAGTACCCTATCAGTACCCGCGGATCGCCAACGAGCATGTGACTCGCTAAGCTTATAGGACGTTAAATTTCACTTGTTTTCAAATAGGCACGGGGGTTTTTCTTTTTATTGACATTTCTACTGCGCACTCTCCGTGCCTAATTTTGTTGTAGAGACCCACCTAGGTAGCCATCTGATCAAGTGAAGTGAAGTGCTGTATAATGACCTCGTCGTTCACTACATTTTTCAAAGGATGGAACCCACGCGTTGATATCGCTGCTGGTAAACCATGGAGATGAGATTTACCTAGGTAATTAACTGCTCAGGTGTGCTTTTTTCTCGGTTCGATACTAAGTTCCCCGTTCAATCCACTCATAGTACACGCATCTGTGTCTTAGATAGCTGGAGTATCTGATCGGACGTGCGAGAGGTATGCCGCAATGCACCCCTGGCTTTTCTACTCAACGACCCTGATGGGAACGTGGGTATTGTCCTGGCGTTCTGTATAAACTCGCGTGGAGGTCACATAGGAGGCACCGGGATGGTACGCAGCTTGTGGGAAGTCTGAGAGCTTGTAATTTGCGACGTATCACACAGCCGCGGCATCATTGTATATGAGATAGTCAGTGTCCGCTCTATAGCTTCACTTTACGAGCATTGTACCTTGTTGGACAATCGTACCGTCTCAAGTTATGAACCACACGTAATTTGTAGTTACTACCCACATTTTCAGTCTCAGAAGTACCTGGGTATTGGATATGCTAGGCTCCATGCGGTGATCTGCGCGTACAGAACTATCTCTGCATGATAAGATCGCCAACTTATTTGTTCGATGACCGCTTGGATTCATTTGCATCAGCTCCTTCGTGCGCAACACGCAATGGCGAAGGCGGAGAAAGAGGCGCCGACTTGAGCCAAGATCTTAGGTAGATAAGGAGGATATCCCACCAAAGAGGGCCCCTATATATCGCCTTCGCTTCTCTAGTCTCAGGGAACGCGGCAGCATGCTTCCGATCACGCACCCTAGCCTACGCCATTTTTGAACAGAAATTCATACTTGCACGCTTTAGCCCTTGCAACTCTGCAAGAAAAGTAAACTACGCTCAGAGACATCTACTGTACAAGAGCGCTAGTCTTGGTAAAGACTTAGGGTCGCGCACGTCGGAGATTCTCACTGTCAGAGGAGGGCTTGCAATGCTAGACAGCAAGCGACCAGAATCGGTCCCCCGGTCCACTAGCATTGGCGGGGTCGTTGGAGATCTCCTACAGCCTGCATTACACTGTTTTTATCAGGTAAAACATCAAGGGTTCTTGGAACAAACAGCTTACTCTGGTGGCCTAGTGCGAACCGACGATCCAATCGTGCATCACAGCGTTGGTTGTGGCGTACTTGACATATTTCATACATGTCAATAGTACTCACGACACGTAGTGTGATCCAAAGGGAAGACAACATTGCTTCTCTACATTTTGGTACTGGTTGTTTCCGCGCCCCCTCACTCTCCTTTTCGACCTCACCACGTGCGCTTCACGATTGCTCGATCTGTAGATATTCAGATGTCAGAACTAATACCAAATTAGTCACATTATTCAGCATGCGCAGACATGGTTCCCTAGGCGTCATAGTCAACATACACCGCCAGAAGACAGAGTGTCACCGCCTCCTACGAACGCCCCGAGATAGCGCATTCTACTCCCACACTAGTCCTGGATACTGTCACACCGTCATCATACACTGCAGTATGATCCATGGCCACTACATATGCATGTTGCGTTGTTGCGGGGCGCCGACCTGCAGATACTGTCGGTGAACTAGGCCCGGCGCGCCAATTGGTATGTTTGAGGGTGAAGCTGCAGTAACGCTCGATGATGTGACTGCGGCAGATTTACTCACCGTACTCGATACAGATCTGGTCGAGACAATGGAACAGTCATGTTCAACGGACGACTTTTTGATTGTGGAGACTTTGACTGGCGGTCGTGTTCGTCTTGCATGGTTCCCGTACGCCGACACTAAGACATATAACTCGAGCACTGCACTCTCCATGATTCCTGTATCAAGTTCTGACGCCAGTATCGCCCATCCAAGTGCTGTATTTGCGGATGTTCTTGACGAGAGTGTTGACATTTCCCCAATAAGGTTAATTAGTCCTGGTTCGGCGAGAACCAAGTATAGACTCAGCTTCTTCTATAGTCACAATGTATTCATCAATCAGCACGCAATCGCAATCAGGATGCATGTCATCAGTGATGACGTGGGCAGTGGCGAGGATTTCCCGAAGCTAAGCATTATCCAGCCATGTCAGTGTCATTCACAGTGTCAGCCACTCACGTGCTGCGACAACTTCCCAAAAGACCCATATGTCGGTCAGCTTTCCGTTCTCAAATCACACTAGCTGAGATCTATCCGCAACAGATGTGCTTTGAATAAAGAACATCATCCCTAACACAATCCCTCCGAACCGCCCACTCATCAAATGGCTCGTGGTTGATATCACCATGTGTAGATTCCATCATATCAGAATGAGAAAGGCGACCTTTTCTCCATGAAAGAGTTCCTCAACGGGTTTCTGTAGACTATCGTACATTGGAATAATCTAACAAGTAACGATGCTAACAAGAGGCAAAATGTTGAGAGGTCCGTCTTCTACCCTAACGATGTACGACCCCCGCTTCTCTTCAAATAGCGGCGCAGTCTAAGGCTGATGAGAGAGAACCAATAGATGAATACACACACTGCGACTACCAAACTCATTATTCACATAGGCGCTTATACAGCACACTGAACTAACAATCTACAAACCCCTGGTCTAACAGTCTAAATCGAAAGCCTCACACTATACTTCTCCGCCGCTCTCCTCACACCCTCCACATCCACATCGCGACTCTCATCCGGCACAATCGTGCCCTCAAACGGCCCCCCAGCCTCCGAAATAAGCGCCTCCAGCCCATCCCCGCTCGAATACGCCCAGAACCTCACATAGCGATCCACAAACGCGACCGCAATCTGGGTGCCCGCCGGCACAAACACCGTCTCGCCCGCACGCACCAGCTGCGCACTCCCGTCCACAGTAACGCTAATTGCGCCGTCTAGCACGCAGTACACCTGGTGCGTCTTGTCAAACGCAAACGGCCTGCTGAGCACGGTGTTGGGCAGCCGGTTACTAGATTCGATGCTGGTGATTGCGAAGTTTCCGGTGGGCGCGCGCGACTGCGTGGTCGTGATGAAAGGGCGGCTGAGCACGCCTTCGAGCAGGTGGCACGGGCCGGTGTTGGCCTTGAGGTAGTACGGGACGCCGGGGGTCGGGGGCAGGACGGAGTTCTCGGGGCCCCAGGCGGAGAGAGAGCCGCCGGTGAAGCCGTGCTGGAAGACGACGTCGTGGTTCTCCTTGATTTCGCGCATCTTGGGGCCGAAGGTGTCGCGCGGGTTGCGGGTGTCGTGTTCGTTGACGACGACGCCGTCGTAGGGCTCGGCGACGAAGCGGAAGAAGTCTACCCACTGGCCAGGGGTAACGAGGCCGATGGTTTCGTTGATGCCATCGTCGAGGAGTTGGGGCTGGTGCACGATTGTGGGTGGGACGTAGCAGAAGTCGCCGGGCCCGAGGATTTTGCAGTCGTTGCCTGCCCAGACCTTCAGGTGTCCCTTTGTGCACATGAACACATCGTGCGCGAGGTTGTGGTAGTGGAAGCCGGGGGGATCGGCAACAGCGCCATCCATCCCGAAGACGGAGATCAGGCCCTCTGTCTCCTTTGCGGAGGCTAGGATGCGGACTGTCGATTTGGTGCCAGGTATTGTGATAGTCTCGCCTTCATATGCGGGAATGATGTAGGGTGAAGGCTTGCCGAGAGGCTGCTGCACGCGTGGAATTCCAGAGGCTTGAGAAACAACCATCTTGGTTGGAGTTTGTGTGGTGGTGGTGCTCATTTTGGGTTAGATGTTCATTCACTTTTCTCCTGACCTGTCGAATCTTCGTTGCTTTGACAAGGCACTGCGAAGAATATGTAACACCTGCAGTGACACTATATAGAGCAGAATAAGTAGCTGGGGATCTCCGTCAACGTGGAATACTAAGTAGTCCACCACGTGTAGAAGCCTCAATGTACGACATGTACGAGCCCAGCGGACCTCCACATTCCACAACGACAGACCTCGGAGTTGAGCACCATCCGCCCCCGGCTAGCACGATGCCATACCCCGCGGCCCGCGTATCCCCAGATCCAAACACGAGGGGCCAAGCACATTGAAATACGGTCGCGAAGCTTGTCTGGACCGCGATCTATGACGCGTAGTCATTTGATATAATCCCTGCATAGAGACGCTGATTGTGACCAAGCGCAAACGCACTCCTGCACGGGTTTCTGCTGGCGGTTACAGGCGCTGCTCCGGGGCGCATGTACGAGACGCTGAGGCAAGTGAGGTGATATTCGCCGTACGTAGATCTGCCTGGGCAGAAAAGTGGGGCCCGTCCACCGTCCACCGGTCTAGCCGCGGCTGCACATCAACCGCCGTCGTGGATCGTACAACACCTCAACGCCGACCGCACATCAAGCGCGGTAACAATGAAAGGCGTTGTATATAGACCAGACATAGCGTATTGCACACTCCAAGCCCCCACCCCCAGTCCTCCACCATGGCTTCCCTCCGCGTCCCCTACAAAACCGTCGACGACATCGACATCCCCACAGACATCTACCTGCCCGCCCCCAGCAGCACCCGCACCCGCCCCGCGCCCGTCCTCATCATGTAACACCACCCACAGCCACCTTGAACGCGGCTAAGCAACCCCCAAGGATCCACGGCGGCGCCTTCATGCTCGGCCACGCCGCCATGAACAACCCGGACCAGATCCGCGACTGCACGGCGCGCGGCTGGATCGTGCTCGCCATCGAGCACCGCCTGTGCCCCGGCGTGACGCTGCTCGACGGCCCGATGGCAGACGTGCGCGACGCGCTGACGTGGGCGCAGAGCGGCGGGCTGGCGGCCGCGCTGCGGCAGCACGGGTCGGGTGTCGAGGCGGATAGCACGCGCGTCATGGTCATGGGCACGAGTTCGGGCGGGCACCTGGCGCTGACGACGGTATGCGCACCGGTGTGTTCTGCGGGGGAAACGGTAGCTGATAGGACAGGACAGGCGTGGAATGCGCCGACGCCGCCGCTCGCGATCCTGGATTTCTACGGCGCAAAGTGCTTCGCGGATTACCACTGGACGACGCCGCTGACCGCGATGCCGGCGTCTTTCCACGACCCCGTGGATCCGGCCATTACTGCCGCGGTGCGCGCCGAGAAAACCATCTTCATCGGGGGCGCCTCGCTGGAGGGCCACTCCAAACCCGCTGCTGGATCGCCCACCCCTTCCTCATCTCCCCCTCCCAACCCCCCACCCCCAGCCAACGCTGCAGCCCCCCCGCCCGGCCCCCCTATGCCCCCGAACCCCTCTCCGCGACACATCTACACCATGCACGCCCTCGCCACCGCCACCCACCTCCCCCTCCTCCACCCCCCCTTCCCCTCCTCTCTGAACCTCATCGACCCCCTCCTAAACATCCACGCCGGCTGGCCACCCACCGCCATCGTGCACGGCACCGCCGATGCCATGATCCCTTTGCGGCTGAGCCAGGAGTTCGCGACTGCGCTGAGAGCGAAGGGGGGGAGAGTGGAAGTCTTTGAGGTCGAGGGGGCGGGGCATACGTTTTGTGGGGGTATGCAGAGGGGCGGCGAGGTGTGGGAGAGTCAGGCGAGGGGGTGGGAGTGGCTTGCTGAGCGGTTGGGGGAGAGCTATGTGGAGGGGTGAGGCGGGGTGGGTGGTGTACAGAGTAGTGTACAGAGTATACAGGGTGCTGTGTTGATAGGACACGGGTGCGTTGGGAGTTGTAACGATACAGGTAACAAGGGCCGCTAATACGGTTCTGTTTCCACTACAAGGGGTATAGGAGCATGAGGAAGGTTGGAACTAGTGTAAATCTTATTCCTGTAGGTCTTGTGTAAAGAATACTTGAGAATTACTTATTCTGGACCTGCTACAACCTACAAGTTTTGGTTAGCTATAGATAGATGTAAAGTAATAAGGGTAACGATTAGGCCTCAGTACCAAGCCACTAAACCAGCAAGCCTAGAAGGTATCACGACTTACTCTTGATAACGAGTCCTCGCGTGGTATAGTATATATTGTTGTTCCACCCCAAGTCACATGAGATAGGGCCTGACAGTAAGAAGTGAAAGCTTCGTGATCACCAACCTAGACCGCATCCAACTCGCCCGACCCATCCCCAGAACCCAGCCTTCCCACCTCCAATCCTCACAAGCAAGACCCCCTGCCGTGCTGCCAAACAATCCCACAATTTCCCACTCCCTATATCCCCCCGCAGCGAGCGAGTACGAGACCCGCACCACCCCCCAGTCCCAGTCCCGCCGGAACCAACCTCCCCTCCAGACCCCCGCGCGCGGTTCCGGGTACGAGTATTGTACGAAAGCGCCCTGTTACCAGGCATCGCTACCATCACGCTTTGAGGTCTGGTGTTAGTGCTTGATCAACGTCATTGTCTGACAATCAAAGGCATGCTCGATCAAACAAGATAGATTGCATCTACTAGCATAGAACATGGATGTCTAGCGGTGCTTTCCCTCGTGGTGCGGGATGCCTATACAATACAATAGGAATTTCCGGATTCTGGATTCCGGATTCTGGATTCTGGGTTCTGGGTTCTGGGTTCTGGCATCGTGCTAGCCTGACTCTGCAGGGCACGGCCAAGTCCACGCCGGCCGGTTCCGCAGGGAACGGGTCGGGGATGCATCAGCGCTCCATACAGCCGCAATCCTGCTGTATACTTACTTACGATCCCAGGGTGTTGTGCGTACACCCGCGAGTCAGGGTATTGTACGTACCGTACAGCAACGCACGTGTTGTACGCACAGCCGCAACCCAGGTAGGTTATTGTACGCACAGCCGCGTGTCCGCACATCCGCAACCCAGGTTATCGTTATCGTACATACACATACACCCGCCGCCCACCCGCCGCCGACCCGCAGCCCCCACGCGCGCCGTGGAAACCGATGTACGAGCACCCCCGTACAACGCCCTGCGGGGCCCCGAAGTGGAGACCGCCGACGCCGAGCATCACCGACCACACTCCCAAGGCGCATGGACTTCGTACAGGGCGCGTGCGAAGTACAATACCTACATGTCGGGCTAAGACAGTGCGGCGGGGCGGGATGCGTGCAGCGCTTGGGTCAGCTGTTGATGGATGGATGGATGCGCGTGAGCCGACAGCTGGGCGGATGCGCCGGGGACACTGCGAGCATGGCACGGGTGTTGCGAGCGTGGACAGGGACGGTAGGTAGCTGAGAAATCGCTTTTCGAACGCCTCTAAATGGTATCTAATGCAAGCCCCGGTTCGCTTCACTTCACCTCCTACCACCACCACCCCTGCCCCTCCCGCCACCGCCCCTGCCCCCCCCTCCCCCTCCCCGCCCAAACCCGCCCCTACCCCTCGGACTTTTCCCCTTCTCCACGCGCCCGCTCGGCCCACGCTGCTTCTCCGCGCCCAGCGGCCTGCGCTGCGTGTGTGCGCCGCCGCGGCCCATGCCGGACCCAGACTTGGCTTTGCGATCGACATCGGCGCCGTCGTCTTCCATGTCCATGTCGTCGTCGTCCTTGGTGCGTTTGTTGCTGAACTTGAGTTTGTTGCGCTGACCGCGCTGGGCGGCGTCGCGGCCGCGGATGGCGTCAACGTAGGCGTTGATGCCGGCTTCGAGGCCGAGGGCGGAGTCGTCGATGTCGACGTCCATGTCGACGTCGGCGTCGTTCTTGCTGGGCTTCTTGAACTTGACGGCGGTGTCGGTGTCGGAGTCGCCGAGGACGAGCTTGCCGTCTTCGTTGGTGCGGGCCGCGGTGCGCTTGGCGGGTTGTTGGCGCTGGCGCAGCGGCTTGGTGGAGGAGATGTTGCCGAGGGCTTTCTTGGAGAGGAGGTCGAGCGGCTCGTCTTCGTCTTCGACGATGTACGTCTTGGGCTTGCCGGCGCGCTGCTTGCCCTGTGTCTTGACGAACTCGTCCTCGGAGTCGCCCTCTTCACTGCCCTCGCTGTCACTTCCATACACAGCCTGATCATACTCGCTTTCGAACTTGCCCTTGGGCTTCTCGGCAGCGTTCTCGCCGTCTTCTTCGGCTTGCAGCTTCTTCTTCTTGCGCTGCTCGCGTGTCTTACGGATGTTGACAATGAGCTTGCGGTCTTCGGGAGGACAAGCGCGCTCAACCTCTTCAGCACCGAATTTTCGCACCAAACGCTCGACAATGTGCTTCACCTTTGCCTTGAAATGCGCCTTGTGCTCGTGACTCCAGACCATCAGGTTCTTCAACAGGTTCTGCAGACGGGGGCGGACAAGGGGCGCGGGGAGCGTAAGGACCTCGACCTTGACGAAGCCGAGCACACTCTGAACGATCTCCCTGTTGGGGTTTTGAAGGAAGATGTCCATAAGCTCGAGCAGGTTTGTGATTGTCTCGTCCGAGATTCTGTCGTGGAACTGAAACAAGATGCGAGTGACGGCGGTGATGGATGCAGAGATCATGTGAGGTGTTGTAGCAGCCAGACCAGCCGAGACCATCGTGAAGTACTCCTCAAGCGAGGCCTCAACAGTGGGCGCATCCGCAGGCATGTTGGGCACTTTAGTCTGCACGACCTGGCCGCCTTCGGCCATCTTCTCGCCCATAGCTACAAGCAGGTTGTACGCAGCCTCGCGTGCCTTCTCGTTAGTCTCCTTAGCGGAGATAACGACCTCAGACAGAACCGAAGGGATGAAGTGCAGATCGGTCTGCGGCAGGTACTCGATGACCTGCGACATCGCAAGCAGTCGGTCGCGGCGCGCGGGGCCTGTGACCTTCTCAGAGCTCTGCAGCAGCAACTGCTGCAGCTCGCCGTTGCGTGCCTGCAGGGCCGACTTGCCGACCTCGGACTCCGAGAGGCGAGGAATCAGCTTGTAGGCCTTCTTCTGGAGCTGGGGGTCGTCGTCCTTGTTGATCATGATCTCAGACATGCGGAAGAGCGAGCCGTAGCTGTCTCTGGGCAGGTAGAGGGCGATTGTGATGATCAGGTCCATCAGCGTGTGGCTCATGGGCGGCATCTTGTTCGCGCCCTTGCCCTGCTTCTGCTTATCGGCCTGTGTCTGGGGGCCGGCTTCGGGAATGGCCTGCTCGAGGTTCGAGGCTACGCGCTCGAAAGTCTCAATCAGCTCTTTCTCGGGAATGATGCTCAAGAAAGCATTGATAGCCTTAAGGATGGTGCCGCGGTATTGCGGCAGTGTCTGGCTGTAGACGTTGAACAGAACTGCGAGCATGTTGCTTGCAAAGCTAGCCAAATGCTCAAGGTTCTTCTGCGCGTCGGCCTTGGATACGCGAAGCTGCTTGACAAGATCGTCGTCGCCGTCCAGCTCCACAATCGTCTTGTTGCTGTCAACGAGGTTCTGCAGCGCCTTGCAGATGTCTGTGCGCAGGTCGGCCTGTCCGTAGAGCAGGTTGGCCAGCATTTCGCAGAACGACTGATCGAAAGCCTCGCTCAAGTCCAGCGGCAGATCGCAGTAGCCCGGGAGAATCGACCAGATCTGCTGTACGACTGTCTCGAACACCTTGATCTCCATCGTCTTCTCTCTCTGTCCGTGTTCGATAACCCTCTGGAACAGCTGCTCACTGAGCGGGACCATCACGGATCGGAAATGCGCAAGCTTGGTGTTGTGCACGGCGTCGCGGAGAAGCGGCAGCATCCAGACACGACCAGTCTGGCCCGGCGGGGGTCGCGGAAGGTTCAAGGGGAGAACCTCAAGCACGGCGTCGGGGCCCATGGAAGCAATCGCCCTCGAGATGACGGCGTCGGCCTCCTTCTTTCCGGAGAAAGTCTCGTTGCTCCTTAGATCGCCAACGACCCTCAGAACAGGCCTCAGAATGGGCTCTGATCGCCATCTGAGCGTCTCGAACATAGCGGACAGCATGTTGAAAACCTCCATCCACGCAGACTGGAACTTAACAGTCAGCAAATTCTGAGCGATCTTTGCGACCTTTTCCAGAGTCTTCTCGTCGTAGATAGACGGCTCCAGAATAACGCTGTCGGGGATCAGATTGACGAGGAATGAGATCAGGCACTCGGACGCCGAAACGCGAATATTGTGCGACGACGAAACCAAGAACTCAGACACCATGGTGAACAGCTCCGGGAGCTTCGCGAACGTGTCCTCGGGCTCGAGCTGGGCGGCGACCTCGTAGCCGCGCGATATAACGGCAATCCAGGGCGGCAGCAGCTGCGAGTCGTTCTTCGACGGCTGCAGCTCGGAGATGACCTCCAGCAGGCGGGGGAGTTTCGCAGATGCAACCTCGTCGGCAGCCATGCCGGCGAAAATGACCTCGAAGATCTCGAACGCCGCCATAGTCAGGAACTCGTTGGTCGACTTGGAGATGTTCAGCAGCAACTCGCAGAGCACGTCCATCTTGCGGCTCGGCCAGCCACCCGACGCAGTGGCAATCGTCTTGATGAGCTGCAGCGCGTGAATGAGATCCGGGTCCTTGCTCTCCGCGTTCTTGCCGGCCTTGCCCTTCTTCATCTTCGCAGCCAAGACAGCAATATCGTTGAGCACCTTCAGCGCCGTCTCGGCGCACATATCCGCCGCGGGGTGGTCGAGCGACGGGCTGGGCGGCGGGTTAGCCAGGACCTTTGCCAGGGCCTCCTGCGCCCGCTTGCGGACCTTGGGCCGGTGGTCGACGGAAATCTGCAGCAGGCCGGCGACGGCGCGGCGCGGGCTGATGGTCGTCTGCGGCAGCTCCCAGGCCTGCGCGTCCTGCACGACGAGCAGCGACTCGAGACATCCTATCGACGAGCGCAGGAACGGCGCGTCGGCGTCTTGGTGTGTGAGGGCCGGCGCAAGGCTCGTGATGATCTCTGTGAACTTGGAGCGTAGCAGCGGGGCGGGGACGTGTGGGGTAACGAGGTCGAGCAGGTACACTACGGCGGTCGCAGTTTCCTTGTTGGCGAGGCCCTGGTCGGTGATCTGGCGGCCGAGCAGCGAGAGCAGGGCGGCGAAGTACGCGGTCGGCGTGAATTCTGAGTTTTGCTGGCGGAGCGTATCCTCGATGGCGGCAAGCACCACTTGGGACTGTGCCGGTCAGTGCTGCAGGACATGGGAGGGAAAATTTAGACGCACCTGCTGCACGCTCTGCAGCTTCGGGCTCGCCCGGATTTTGGTCAATCTCTCCTCGAGCGACATCTTGGAGGCTGTCGTTGCGGAGAGGCGTGCGGGCTACCTCGAACAAAATTATGAATTTAGACAGGCTAATCGATAACGGTGGGTCTTTCCCTGGGTGGCCGCGGTCCGTCCTGATTGGCTGCAGCCCAACCACACCACCGAACGTCTGTTGACGTGGAAAACGCACCAAATATCTCCAATGCAGGATATGTAGCAGTCTACTGCGTCCATGCGTATCTTATAGCTATTCGAAACGACACACCAACGCAACAAAATTACATCATCTACAACAGCCAGTCTACCTGACCAAATAAACAAGGGTATAGACTAACACCGCGCCCACTAGTGTACAGCACAAACAGCCTCCCTTGTCGCGACACATATATTACAATCCTCCTTTCCAACGCGCTTCATACAAACCCGTGATTACGCGACGCTTTTCCAATCCCTTCCTCTCCATACACGGTACCACCCACCAAACCAAGACAACGCTCACTCCTCGAAGCAACGCTTACTCCTCCACAAGCACATCTCCCACCCCTCCCCTCCCCTTAACGCTATTCTTACTACTCTTCTTGCTAATACTCATGAAACTGAGCCGCTTCTTGACACTCCCCATGCGATGCGCGCCGCCCTCCTTCTCGCCCTTACTGCGCTCGCTGCGTCCGGTCTCGGGCCTGGACTTCTGGCTCGCGGCGCGCGTCAAGCCGCCGCCGACGTGCTCGCTGCTGGCGAAATCGGGGAGCGCTTCGAGCGGCGACGAGGGGCGCAGGAAGCTCAGGCTGAGGCGCGAGCGCGCCGTGTCTTTGGAGCGGCTGCGGCTGTGCGACGAGGTCGTTGTCGAGTCGGTGTCGGAGGCGCGTTGGGGGAGGGCGGTGAGGTCGTCTTTCTGTGGCGAGGGGATTGGCGGCGAGTCACCGGTGATGGTGCCTTTGGTGAGGAAGCTGAGACTCATGCGTTTCTTGTCGTGGCGGTCCGGGCGCGATTCGCTGGTCGCGGAGCGGAGGCGGGTGCCGTTTGGTTGCTGGGAGGGCGTGGGGCTGGCGACTTGCGAGCGCGAGGTCGCGGCTACGAGCCATGAGCCTGTGGGAGATCGGGCATGCATTACTGTGTTGGGTGGTGCGAGGATCTCGAGCTCTCTGTGGAAGGAAGTCTCAAACCCTGGAAATGATGTCAGTTAAGCTATTTCGAGCATTGTGCAGAGACTTACGCTGCGATAGGTCCGACTTCGTCGCCTGCTGAGCAGGCCTAGTGTACATAGCCAGACAACGTCTGATGACCAGCGCGTAATCAACCAAGCTGACCCGCAATGCGTTCTCCAGCGGATTCGGCGGGTCGATCTGAGGCTCCTCATCCTCGTCTTCTTCCATCGAGCGCCGTGGATTTGGCAGGAGATCATGGTAGTTGGCAACGCATCCCTCAATATGTGTGTCAACGGCATACATGAGCTCTTGAGTGAGGGTGTTGAACACCGTATCATCCCCATCAGCGATCTTCTTCTCGAGAGCCGCGATCTCCACAGCCTTGCGTGTGGTACGCTCAATAGCCGTCTGCAGAGGGCTCAGGGTGATGGTCCCAACAGCAACAATCTCGCTTCGCCGCAGGATGGTGGGGAAAGACTCCGCCGTGGTGTACAAAGTCTTCTCCACGGTATTGTCACTGGTCGTGGCGCGAGACGGCGAGCGACGAGATGCCGAAGTGAAATGTGACGGCCGCGACAGGAGGTGGTAGTCCCGAACAGACTGCGACACCTTGGCTCGTTGGTAGATCGGATGTGTGAGGTCCTTCTGTGGGCTGACGGGGTAGATCTGCAAGTATTGGCCTTCAACATCTTGCTCGGCACCAGGGTTTAATATCTGCGCCGAGGGATGCTGCTCTTGCATGCGATCAGTGAAAGACGCCAATCGATCTGTAGCAGAGCCCTCGAAGATGAACTGCTTGTCACGGAGCCCCGCGGGGAACCCAAGGCCTTTGTACACGACTCGGAAGTAGCGTGGATTGGGTCGCTGGCCCTTTGCTATGCTCTCATGAATCTTCGCAACCGCATGCTGAGTTCTAGCCAGCTTGACAAAGTCGAAGACGTTGCGCTCGTATTGGGACGCCAGCTCGGCATACGCACCAAGTGCATTGTCCCATGACTGACCGTTCTCAAAGTGCTCGATCATCTGGAAGTATAGTTGCTCCTTGCGCTCGAACGAAGACTGTGGCGGCATGTCGGGCTCCGTCAATGGGTCGGCAGTAGAATTGGGATCCCATTCGTACAGTTCGGCATGCATGCGCAGAGCGAGGCCGGCTTCGGTATGGTTGTTGGCTTCAACTTGCAGGTCTACCAGCTGGTGGACGTAGCGAATGTACATGTCCTCTTTCTGCATGTCTTTCAGGAACGTCATAAGGTGCAGCGTATCCATGATGTGGAAGATCTCGCCTGTGGCTTCGGTGCTGTGCACGGCGACGAGTAGGTCCATCAAGTCGTCGATGGTGGCGATGAGTCCCTTCAGCGCAGCAAGCAGTGGCTCGTTGGGATCCTGGGAAAGAGGCTCAAACAGCTCCACAAGCTCTTGGATGAAGTGCTTCTGGAGCACTGACTCGGTGAGATGCTTCGTCTTGAACAGATGGTCCAGGCAATCGATCATCTCGGCCTGGATCAGCGACAGATCTTCGCTGAGCGTCCATTCGCTGACGATCATGGTCTGCAGGACCTCAATCGCAACGCTGCGCAGCCCTTCATGGACGCTGAGACACAGCTCCACGATCGGTGCAACCAAGCCAGGCACGTACTGCACCTGGAAGCCACCCATCTTCTCCAGACCATATTGGCTCTTCTCCTCTATGCTCGCTTCCCAGCCAATTGCCTCCCAGCTGCGTTGCAACAGCTCGGCACCGTGCTCCCGGACATCGCCCGCAATCTTCCACACAGCCCTTCGTTTCTGCTCCGGGAAGGTCTCTAACGCAAGTGCATCGCTGCCGACAAGCTTCAGCAGAGCATCAAAGAACGCTCGCCAGAGGTCGGTATTGAACTGGCCCGCCTCGTCTGGAAGCGGAAGGAACGAGTCAGTCAAGATGCTAGACATCTTTGAAAGCGCGCGCATAGTGGCCTTGTGGTGGTATATATGCACACTCAACCAAGAGCTCGGGAACGCTTCGCAGTCGAGAATGGAGATGTAGACCTGCAGAACAGAGAACAAGAACTCAGCGGTCTCTTCCTTCTGCCAGTCGAGGTGTATCATTGTCGGCAAGCTAGACATGGCGGCGAGGACAGCAGAGATCTCGATCATCGCTTCGTCGAAGTTTGCCTCGGTGGTCGTTGGCCGCGATTGGAACGGATACGATGTCGGAAACAGAAGCGAAAGGGATTTCTTGGGCGCTCGCGGGGTCGCTTGGATCGCGCGGTACGAGTGAACCAGCTTGGGCATGTAGTCAGCCGCCTCTTGGCCCAGCTCCTCCACTTGCAATGCCACCACTGAGCAGCACAGCCGTACTTGGTCCTTCCATTGGTCTGTCACGGTTTCAACTTGGCCCCAGTATGGAGCAAGCCATGTGACTGTCTTCCTGAGCAGACGCTTTCGAGTATCTGGTGTGCGGAAAATCGAGAGTCCAGAGATGTGATGTATCAGCAGCAGTTTGTACAGTACAAGCTTGCCCTGTACGTCAGCGCATGCCTCGATGAAGTTTTCTGCGATCTTGAAGATGTCCATGTTCGGCATGCAGCCTTCCAGTTCTGGCAGCCACGAGTGGAAATTCTGAACCAGCAGGGTCTTGGTGCCAATGAGCACCGGAGATGGGTTTTTCATCAAGTGCTCGAGAGAGCCAAACAGACTCTTCAGCTCTTTCGCGAACTGGGTGCGGTCTTTGATGCCGATGCTTTCCTCCTTGGCTCTCTGCTTCTCTCGCGCGTTCACAAGGAACTTCACAACAAGATTCCCAACCTTGAAGGTCGCTCGTAAGCGGCGCGAGCTCTCGGACTCGAGAGGCCTGGCTAACAGCCGTCCAAAGCTTTGTGTCAGACAAGACGTCACCAGCGAATGAAACACCTTTGTCCTTGCGTACTGATCGACCAAAGGCTCCAGGTTGAAACGTCGATCGTGGACAATACCCAGAACAATCACTACAGCGTTGAAGATGAGGTCCTCGTACTCGTCACTGCCAGCATAGTGACTCTGGATAGCGAAGAGCGCATCAAATACCTCACTCAGCAACTTCACAATCTCAATCTCGGGCACGAAGTTGAAGCGGCGAAGCAACCCCACGAGTTCGCCTGGTGGCTGTTCTTGCCACTTGATGAGTCCGAGGATGGTAGGATCTTGCGAGTATTTCGTACTGCACAGGAAGGTCTTGACGTGTACAGCCGCCATCGGGCCGCCCATGACATGCTCGTCTTTCTTCTTCGCACTCCAAGGCAGCCCGAGGTAGGCGCCTTTTCCTGCGATTATTCCGGATGTATACTCATCGTACCGATACAGGGACAGGGCGTGGTCGCCATCTCGGAGAAAGGCGTCCTTGCTCCATAGTGGCATCCAACACAGCGCAAAGGGAAATCCTGGTGCATCTGCCACGCTCATAACCAGGTGAGATCCGGGTACGTCTTGTGGGTCGATGGCGAGTCGAATGGTGGCATTCCATCCTTCACCTCTCTCGACTGCTGTCGTACGCCAAGCAGTGTGTCCGGTGCTGTTAGTAGACGGATAGATGCAGCCCTCGATCCTCTCGCCAGAGCTTTTGCGGACTTCGAGAGTCAACTGCAGACTCTCCATGGGTGATGACTGCACAAGGGGTACGGTTCCACTTTTGGGATGAGCCAGGAAGGCATTCTTGGGCAAAACGGGCGCTCCAAGTGTCACGTATATGTCGCTACGTGGCTTCGTCGGTGCACCTGAGAACCCAATCTTTCTGGTCTGCTTGATGTGGTGCAGCAATGTGGGCGTCTTCTCGATGAGCCCCTCAGCATCTGGGTGAACGAAGGCCTTGAGGTGTACGGCAAGACTGTCGATGTCGCCGTTGCGTCTGTACTTTCCGCTCGCACTAGGATACAGCTCGGGCAGTACATCATCCCAGCCAGCGTCCTCTTCTGCGCCCGCGTCAGATGAGCGAGACGTAGTCCACAGAGTGACGGTGTGATCAGCCTCGCCTACATTCTTCATGACCTGGTTAACGCGCAAAACACCAACGGCCACGGCTCTTTTCAACGTCTTCTGGTCTCTTGAAGGCATCCTGTTTTTAGTAGCAGCGGACCCAGGTCTATCTTCGAAGGTATTAGATCTTTGCAGGTCAGGGCTTGTGTGACGCCCTTCAGGCACGTCAGTCATTGTTGTGGATGTCGTAGTGGTAGCATTGGTCCTCGACATGGTGGCGAACGAGTCCTTTCTCTTGGAGCCAAACATGGCGCTTCGTCTGCCGCTCTTGATACTTCCTTGCTGCGAAGGCTGTACGCCGGAGCTGCTTGCGTTGGCACTGTCTTTGGGCGCGCCAGACTTTTCCTGTGCGACTGTGCGTATTGGGTCGTTGATCAGCAGTCTGAAGACGAGGTATATGCTTGATCCTGAGCCAGCACCTTCACCAATGTCAGTCGAGCTGAGGCCTACAATAAGTGAGCGCAGCTTGTCGCCGGCTAGCGAGACAGATGACCCGTCTCGTGCCGTCAGATCGAACGAGTATGCCTCTGACAGGGGCTGTGGCGCCGTGCCCGGCATCTTCAGACATAGGTACATGCTCAATTGCGCAGCGCCTGGTACGACATCGCCTGCCACGCGCCTCAGGCTGACGAACAGGTGGTGCAGATTGTGCTCGTCTGCCTGCGGCATGGGCCGACTGTCCAGCAGGCTCATCATGGACTGCAACTTTGTGGTCTCAATAGCCGAGTCGTCGCCAGTCAGGATGCGACCGCGCTGCGAGGGGCTGCGCACAATGACGTCGCCTGACAGCAGCTTGTTGCCTGCGACCAGGTCCCAGACGGTGGCCTCGCGCACCTTCTCGAGCTCCTTTGCAGTGAGCACCTTGTGCAGCAGCTGGCGGCGGGCCGTGTCGAGGCGGTTGACCAGCGACGACATCCTGTCCAGCAGAGTGTACTCGCGCGCCAGCAGCAGCTCGTGGACCTTGGTGGAGTGCCATTCGCGCAGACACGAGGCAATCTCGTCGACCAGCGGCTCCTGCGACGACGTCGGCGTCTCGTCGCCAATCTTCAGCATGGGCACGGGCGCGGGCGGGCGGGGAGCGGCGGGGTCGGAGACGGGCGACAGGGGCAGCATCAGCTGCTGCAGGCGGTCGTCGCGCGAGGTCCACTGCGAGCCGTGGCTGGTGGTGCGCTTGCGGTGGCCGCGGACGGCGGGCGGGGCCGGCACGACGTCGCCCGAGGTCGCGCGCGTGCTCTCGGTCGGGGTGAGTACGCCGTTGGGGTGGTCGCCCTGGGCGGACTCGGTGCGGGCGTCGAGGGGCTGCGGGGGCTTTGCGTCGCCCAGCACCTCGCGCACCTCGACGCAGGCGCGCGGGAAGATGCCCGAGAAGACGCGGGCCTCGAGGGTCTGCCCCTTGACGCTCGTCAGGCCGGCCAGCAGCGACGGCGGGGCGACCAGGTAGCCGCGGAACCAGGCCCCCTCAGCGCCGCCCTGCTCGATGATGTACAGCTCGTCGCCGATCTCGAGCGGCAGGTCGGCCGGCGACGACGGCTGGAAGGGGTGGGTGCATATTGCAAAGGCGATCCGCGGGAGCGGCCTCCAGCTCGGCATGGCACCGGTCGGGGGCTATCGAGGGGGATGGGGGCGCGCGGGCATCACTGCCGGCGCAGCGGTCGGGGGCGTGGGCGGGCGGCGCAATGCGGGCGGTGGGCGTGCGCGATGGGCTCATGTGCTGTGGACGGGTGTGCGACGGCGGCGGGCGACGGGCGACGGGCTGCAGTGCGACGGGCTGCGGGCTGCGGTGCGACGGTGCTGCTGCAGCAGTTTCAGCGCAGTTGAGATGCCCCTGATAGGCGTGCCTGGGCGCTGGCACGGGGCGGCGGCGGAATTGGCTCGCAGCGGGCGGGCGTCGAGCGCAGGAGTCAGACAGCAATGGCAGCGCAGTGGCAGCGCGCGTGTCGGAGGAGCACGACAGGCGAACGGCGTGGTGCGACGGTGCGACGGCTGCTGGGCGCGCGCTCGAAAAGTCACGACGATCCGCCTGGCGTTCCTGCAGTTCACGGACCGTTTCACGCCAGCATGCAGTCGCGCTGCCCTGCGCGTCTGTCGGCTGTCACCATCACCCTCGCCCACGCTTCTGGTGAAATCGTGGGGCAGTTGCCTGTCTGCGCCTCTGCGACGCGCAGCACCCACACGCAGCAATTTGCCATGCCAGCGACCAGATCGCCAGTGTCACGCCCCTCCACCTCATCTCGAGAGCTGCCCCGTTCGGCTGCGCACCCCTGTCCGAAGATGTGGACGCGCATCTCCCGCCGCCCTTATGGCCTTTGGGCGGCGTCTGAATCATGCCACTCTAACCCACGTGGCTGACTCGACCTGTGGCCTCGCTGTCCAAAAGACCGCAACGAGGTGTGTATCTGTGCTGGACACCACGTTCGCAGTCCTCCAGCACAGCTTTCAGCAGCGCAGACCCACAGCCAGATATGCATCAACGACTCGCAGCTATGACCCCAGCCAGGAGCGACGCACCCGGGCCCAAAACGTCCTCCTAACTACATAGGTACTTCGCTTAGACCAGGAGGTCGCCCGTGCCTGGAGAGCTGCTCAACGTCGATGCTAGAGAGTTTAGACGCTTGCCGGAGCATTTCCGTAGCCCGTGTTGTGCGTGCTCGCGCCTCTCAACGCAACCTAATTGTAATTGCTTCACATCGCCATCTCTTCAGCATGCAGTCGTGGCTGTGGAGCTGGTAGATACCGGTGTTACTTTTGCGGTCGTTCATCGACGTGCGCGTCACAACAAGACTCGTCCTGTGGCCTGTGGGGCTGACAGGTGCTGCACGCTTGTTGCATGCTTTCCGATGTTTTCGCGTTGTGCCTGGCCCGTGAGCGTGCAGCTGAGACCTCACGTTCTCCACCACCGCCGCGTCACGTTGTTTTGAGCACAACGGGTGTGGCTGTGATTCATGAGCTGTGGGTTAAATTTGCTCATCAGTCTTTGTGACAGCAATCGTACACAATCTTGACATAATCTATGCAAAGTGATAGACTGTCTAATCTGGCAAGGTACTGCGTCCTGCCAGCACTGACAGGTGGCTGAGCAGAACACCGCACCCAGGCATGTCCTTTTTTGGTAGATTTGAAGGACGGAGGTTTCTTTGGAGCAGCCGATAAACTTCAAATTACGACTGGAAATATCCACCCAAGCGTGACTGCACTGATAAGGAAGCTTGTTGTTGCTGTTATTGATACTTAGTGTCTGGCCTCACGAAGTACATATGTACATGCTGCGGCTGAGTTTCGTCGATGAGTAAAGAAGCTCACTACACAAGAGCAGTGCAATAGGCAACAGCAGTTAATGAGCGATGGTTGTTGATTTTTGCAAACAGGTGAAGCTAGCGAATAGTAGAGTTGTCTCTACCATTTCGTATTTCCAAACTGCCTGGCTCCCGGTCGGCAGTGGTAGCAGTAGAACTTGGGTTTGTTTGTTTACGAACACTTAGTCACCCATAACTAAACAGAAGTGGACTAGCTCCAACCTTGTCTTTCCCTGCGGAGCGCAGCATTTTCGCCCGGTGAACAAAGATCTCAAGAGTTTCAGGTATCATGAGTTATTGATGGTCTTTTTGTAGTGTTGATGCTTTTCTTGTTGCTCTTGCTATCATTCGCGTTCTTCTTTCGAATCAAGAGAGCTGCGCCTTCCTTTCTGCTCAGTCTAACCTCTCGACATGACCCTGCCTGCCTCCTATGGCACTTCATCCAGTAGCGTCTGTTTCTTCCTTTCTATCATCTTCTTTTCATTTCCCCTCACCAGGGCTGAGTCTCTCGGCATGGTAGGACTTGATGTGCAGCATGCGAGGCTGAGTCCGATTGGCTCTTCCAAGCCACCTCGAAGCGCTGACGGATGCCTTGGCCTGCACGTCGCCTCAGCCTGATCAAGATGACAACAGTCTTCAGCTCTCGTTGTCTTTACACTCAGCCTGGCTGCTATCACAACTGCGCACACGACGGCCACGACAGCAACACACACGCTCGCAACCTGTTCAGAGGATTGAGACTCGGTCACTCGATCTTTCATGTGGCTCGCGAACAAGTGGGACTCCCAGAAATCCGCGGTATATCCTGACGCAGGTCTTGCGGTATGTTCGAATAATTGGTCCAGTGCTTCGTGGGCCCAGCACTCGGGATGTCGGTATGTAGCGCCGCGCGCGATGCAGTCTACGACCTTCGATACCAAGAGCAAGGAACCTCCAAGCTATTCTATCCCGTTGACAGGCTACGAGGCTATTTCACATACGACAAAGTGAGAGAGATCCTAGCTTGTACCTGTTCATCATGCCGAGAAGATTTGCGGATGTTTGACAACGGGACTGAGCCGACAGCTTATGTGGAACGCATCAGGGGTGATCCGGACTCCAGTGACTTCAGGAAGAATTTCTACAGCGTTTTTGGCCTTCTCGTTCACATTCAACATCCACTCTTTGTCTTCGGCTTTGTGGATCACAACTGCGACGATCTTTTCCTGGAGCGTTGGACAGCCATTCCATTATTCATACACAACGAGCTTCAGCTGTACACAGGCGACTTGAGTCAGGACTCCCAGAAGTATGAACGATTCGCAAAACGCTTCCTCGAAAGTGTTTTTCAATTCTCCTTGCCGCATCTCGAGATAAACGGTTTCTCAAGCTACAATGAGAGAACGGTCTTGCCTTTCAAGGAAGAAGTGAAAATTGTGGGAGGAACGGCCACGGACGAACATCCGGATTCGCAAAGCGGGAGGGTGTTCGTTTTCAAAATCTATCACGAGTACAATTTTCCGGTAAGTGCTTGATGCTTCTCGCCTTGTACCAACATTGACTTGCAGGCAAGCGTTATCACTCAGACACAGAATATGTACGAAAATGTATATCAACGCCGACACCACGAGCTTTTCTTAAGCGCTCCAACATCCAATACGTGCAGCAGTTAGAGGATAAGCATATCGTAAAGCTTATCAAGGCGTATGGACATGGACACAGCATTAACTTTGTAATGCCTAGAGCATGGACAAACCTCGACCATCTACTTCGCGACTGGGAATTTAAATATGATAGCAAGAGGGGCACGCGACTGGAGGAAGCTGATGCTTGGACTCAGCTACTCGGCATAGCCAGCGCCCTGGAAAAAATGCACGGATTTGGCGACCATGTAAAAATCCACGCAAAAGGCAGCATTGAAAGCTCCATATGTGCCCATTGGAATCTGAAGCCAGAAAACATACTCGTCGATTGGGATGGCAATTGGCTAATCACAGACTTCGGTCAAGCTATCCTTACCGAAAATCGACAATCTGAAGCGCACATTGTAGGTCTTCACCTCAGCACTGATGCGTATGCCCCGCCGGAGATAGAAGATCCAAGTATTGCTCTCGGTCGGGCTTACGATATCTGGTCCCTCGGATGCATAATGCTGGAAGTAGTCAGCTTTTTGATCTTTGGCCATGCTGGCTTGAATGGCACCAGCACATTTAGAGGCCTAGACGAATCACGCAAATCGAAGCCAGCATTGTCTGAAATTGTCGACGAACGATTTTGGTACCAAGAGTCGCCGAACGGAGATTATGTCGTAAAGGAAAAGGTTCAAGCGTTCAAAGCTAGCCTACATGAGCGTTACGTTCTTAGCTACGGTGTTACTTCCAAGCTGTTGTCAACAACAATTGGCTTGATCGATGACATGCTGCGCCCAATGGCGAGGGATAGAACGGACATCTCGAGGGTGGTGGACAGTCTCTCCAGCGCTCTGGCGCGAGCGAGGACGCAGTACACTGTGGAGGTCGCACCAGACGAGGTCATCCTTGGCGGAAAGAAGGTGAACGAAATCAAGTTGTGGCATAATTCAGCGACGAACAGCATCATAAGACATTCAACCCTCGAGATCCTGCAAAGTGATGCAGGTTGCATACGCCTCCATTGCTGGGCCCAAGACCATGAACTCCCTGGTGTCATTTTCCGCCGAAATGATGCGAAGATCGTACCGATGTATGCTTTCTGCGACCGAGAGAAGCTCGTAAAGTTGAAAGCTTGGATCGAACTTCTAATTCTGAGTTCTAAGGGCTGTAGAAAGATTCCCAGTGCGAGATACTCTTTCGATGGAAATTCTCGTCTTAGTGAAGCGCAGCTCATCCAGTCTGTTGTGACCTCACAGAGCATCGTGGAGAGTTTCGACTTGGAAAGTTTTAAACTTCACAAACCGGTGTCGCTTGGTCAGGCACTAAAGACGTGGTTTCGGCGAAAAGACAAAGACGCGAACCATGCAGTCAAGAGCAACGAGTTACAATCTGACTTCGGCCCCGCAACTGTTCAGCTATGGATTGAACAGTCCCCTCCTCCACCAAGGGCAATCAATAGTTCAATCTCGTTGGCATCTAGGTCTGGACGCCTGACGAGAGCGGATTCCCCGGCTGTTCCGCCATGCCGGGTGGCTATATATCTCCACGAACTGCGCTTTATATGCACAATCAAGCTGGATCTGAATTGGGTAATAGAGGAGAGTAAGTCAGACAACAGAGTACTTTCTTTCATCCCGCGTCCAGCAGGGCGCAACCAACCATTTTACGCCTCATGGCTGCGACCGACACCCGATGAACTGAACGACGAAGAGCAATACCCTGCAGGAATTCCGCTAGACCCCGGGGTGCTTCATGCGTATGAGGATCGCGATTCTATTGAGGTTGAGAATCTTACATTAACCTTCTTGTGCAACAATGATCGTGACGCATTCAAATGGAAGTACCTCGAAACAAGAAAGGCTTGGGATCTCAGGCGCCAGGAGGTCAACGATACAGTCGAGGTGAACAGAGCCCCAAGCAGCCGCCAACAGCTTCTTATGGGTGTTGCAAACCTCCCAGTTCCAGCTATACGGATGCCATTCTCCGTGAACACGATCATGGACATAGATTTGGTGGCCCCGATCAGTACGAGCACCTCTGGAAGTACACACACCCTCGCAGCGGAGGACGCATCCCCGCAAATTACGGACTCCCCCGTTGCCATGCCACAGCAAAGAGACTATGAAGAGAAACGACTTGATTCATTATTCAAAGAAGAAATTTCGCTATCTGACGCGGGAGATTCCATGCACATCATCCGCCGGAAGGCTCGATTCATCAGAAAACGTGTGCTACCAGAACCGAAAATTGAGGAAGCCAAATTTGATCGCGAGCCAGCAACCTCTGCCCCAGAAACCGAAGTGGTTGCAAAGAGACCACAGCTTTGCAATGGTAGTGAACCTCTCCAACCACTTCAAATTCCAGCTGCAGAGGAGGTTGATCATCCTGATAAAGAGAGGAACGTCAGTTCTGCCCTGCGAGATCCAGAGGT
Organism: Boeremia exigua; assembly: GCF_020726555.1. Lineage (NCBI taxonomy): Eukaryota > Fungi > Ascomycota > Dothideomycetes > Pleosporales > Didymellaceae > Boeremia > Boeremia exigua. The sequence continues at coordinate 1,687,727 of NW_025763527.1, read as the reverse complement.
GGCTAAGCGCTTGGCATCCGATGACGGTATGAATTCACAGATACCACTTCTGCAAAACTCGGAATCTGCTAGTCCGCTTCTTCACGTTCACTCGCCGTCCGAACAAGATGATTGTGCGATGACACTGGACGTAAGTGAAGACGGCACCAAAGAGTCATTGACCCTCATTGAAGACAGTACGAAGGAGGCTTCGACCCTTGTGGAGGATGGTGTCGAGACAATTTACTCCCTAGATGGTTTGAACACTGGTCCCAAATCGCAGCGTATCCAGACTTTCGTGTCACAGTTGACTCAGGACGTTACCCAAGACTTCTCTAGTTACGTGAAAGATATCGAGCCTTCTAACCTAGTGGATATTGTAAGGACATTTGCAAGGCGACTTTACGAAGAATCTACAGATCCCTTTCAATGGGAGACAAGTGTTGTGCTGCACCAAAAGCAGTGGTAAGTGAACTCAGGCAGCAAAGAGACTGGCTTAATCTCAGCTACAGTACAAAAGGCTAATGAAAACTTGTTGCGCACAGGGAAATTGTTCGCCTACTAGCATCGATTGACATCCCCTCTACCAACGAGGTTGTGCTTGAACACGAGGAAGAAGAGGAGGAGGATCATCCTGACGAGAACCGCACGCCTTTTCAAAAATCTTCGTTGGACATTCAGTCATGGGTGGTGGAGGTGCATGACGGTTCAGAACCTGCGCCGGAGACGAATCCCGGATCAGCCATACAGTCTGAACCTCAAAAGAATGATCCCAGTGATGCCAATATTTTCGACGAAGCCATGAGCATACTGGAAGCAGAAAAAAAGGACTTACAGCAGTCTGTCGCCTACAAGGAGTTTGTTAGTCGGTCCGATGCTTATAGATGGCTGGTAGCGAGCTTGCATCAGTCTCCTGGGCAACTCTCTGGGGATATTGAGTCGATGGTAGCAATTAGGGCCTATGTCCGTGATCAGTTGAGACAGCAGCAACCATTGCGAACACTGAGTCGACAGAGGCCCCCAGCAATGGTCAACTTAACGGTGAAGCTGGAATGGAACCCAATCCAGATCGCGTTGTCTTACGGTTTCAAGTACCCATTTTGGGGCATATTAGACAATTTGTATTGTATGACTGGCTCAGAGACCGAGGCTCAAGTCACTACGATCATGGAGTATATGACACAAATGTGGCCATCTACCGGTACTTCTCTGATCGCCCTGATGCGGGAGCTTGTATCCAAGCCTGAAGGCGATGTCTGCTTCTGTAAGTCGGATCCATCTTGCCCCGTACATCCAAAAAATGTCTGACATATTACTTTCAGTCTAATCTTCGAAGCCGGTAAAAGCCAGACTGACCGCTGTCCTTCATCAGCCGAGTCAATGTCTGGTCACTATAACTGGTGGTCCCTATCTAGTCTCTGAGTTTGTTGAGCAGCTTGGATGGCTGTATTCAGCTATACAAATGGCACCTGTCAGTAAGGGCACCGTAGCATGCATTCCAAAGGTCGGAGACTTCACCACACTCCCCTCTACCAAGATAGTGTCCGGAGTCGCAGTGATTGCGGATTGTCGCTTGAGTCTTGAGTTTCGAGATTCTAATTCCATGCGATCAGGACAGCCTACATCGCAGATTCCTTTGCGACTCAAACCGTTCTTGATTCATGGATTTCCAACACTGCGAAGTGTAAAAATGATGCAAGAAGACGGAACTGGCACAAACCCGGTTTTGGTGAATCCATCACGTATGAACAGCGATAGTTTGCAAACCATGCGCCTTCAATTACCCGGAGTTCTTCGACAGGTTGTGGAGACCACACCCAAAAGTTTGATAGAAGCGCATCCTCGGAATGACGAATCTGTTATGAACAAAGGTAAGCTGTGGTTAGAGGACTGTACGGGATATCTTTTCGACTGGAGACCACTCAAGAATCCACGTGAAAATGTACCACCTGGCATGTGGCGCGTTGAATGGACTGTGAGTATACTATATCTTCTCGAAAGGAGACTACTGACCAGAAAGATGTTCCGACATCGCCTTCAAACATCAACAACAGAGGAGAATGCACTGCTTCTAAAGGACCTCCTCAGTGTTGTTGAGGAGCACCCAGATTCTTGCGATTGCTGTATTCCCAAAGCGCCGCCTCTGAGCTTGATGGACGTCATCGACCTCATCCGGAATACTCTTATATCCCACGCTCAGAGTTGGATGGGAATCGTCTCGCATGCCAATCAGGCCTCATCTTCAGCGGCTCAAAAGTATACACCGAGTAATACAAATCCCAGCGGCGCGACCAACTCCAAGACTACCTTGCATCTCAGGGGCCAGAGAAACACCGCGCCCGCGCCTCCGCAGCCAAGTACACCTCCAACGACAACAGCCTCTATCATTCCTGCTTCACTTCAGCAAACTTGCCATCAAGTCCTGTTTGCTGTCAAAGGCTCAAGGTGGTCGTGGGAACTCGAGCCGGTAGCTATGACGAACGCGATCTGCGACTCGACATTCTTCCACAGCCTCCGAACACATCACCGAGCTCACCGGCACGCTTATCTCCATTGGATATCACCCTTCCGCTTTAAGAACTGCAGATGCGTCAAGGTACGCCAGAACCACAACCGATTTTTACACTGCTAACGCACAGTCCAGCTCGATGTAGTAGAACCCCACCGCGTCCTAGCAGGAACTCAACAAGCCCTTCCCGACGACTACGGCCAAACATCCAGCTACGAATACGCTCCACGACCACCCAACGTCAAACTCCCCCTCATCGACCCAAGACACTACCTCATCTTGCTCAGTGAATGCTCAGACACCTGCTTATGGCGTCTCTGGCCCACCCATGAATGCATCCACCTGCACGCCTCCAAATCGCATCGCCTCAAAATTCCCCGCAGGAAAGACGACGTCAAAGACCTACTCGACGCTGGCGAGGGCGTCGCCTTCGGAATCGAGGCCGACTACGTCTTGTCACTGCGTATTCTGGCAGCGTACCATCTCGCGGCTATTGTGCCGGCGTTTATATTCTGGGCGTTCTGGCTCTCGAAGCATGAGGGAGATTGGCAAAATGCGTCCGTGCCGCTGTTGACTGTACTGGCGCTGACGACGGTGTTTTGGATTATGGCGGGGAAGAGGGTGGGGATCTCGTAGGGGGAGGGTGCATACAACCAAGGGTAGATCTAGAGATGTGGGGAGAGTTGTTGGAGACTTTGTTTAGAGACGGGTGCTGCTTTCTTGCTGCTGATATATACCCAGTGTCAGCTATAAGACGACAACCTCAATTGTTGTTGTAGATATATTTGAATTGTTGGGGAAGCTCTCACGTAGAACAGTACCGCCTTCAAATCAGCACTCAGTAGAAGTTCTACACAAAAGATAGTACCTTCGCACGCCTATGAACAATTCCCTTATCGTCATTCAAAGAGCGCGACAGGGTGCGGTGCTTGCTTACTTTCTTTCCGAATGAATTATAGGGGACATTGCTTCCTGAAATGTACAGACCACTCCTAGTTTAGTACATTATACAGGAAGCCCCGCTGTTAGAGAGCGTCCTGCATATAATATCTTAGGTAAAGGTGCTAAGCATCTCCTAGGTATCTCTTAGGTTTCTATAGACGGGCAAGCCTCTTCTTATCTCTACCTAGCCTAAGGTTAACAATGTTGTGACTGTTCCGTGACCTCTGTAAGTGGCTACCTAGTAGAGTAGTACCGTGGGTATAGAGAAGTCTAGTCTTTCTACCTGTTATAGGTACCCCGCACTACTATTATATATAGTCTAGTCCTCCCCTACATCATGCATATACGCACCCTTTAGCTGTTTAGCCAATTAGGGTGCGTGGGTACCTGAATCGTGACTGTGACAGTATACTGTACCAAGGTAGGGGGTGTTCAGCACATATCGACAAGCACTGATAATGCATATGTTTTACGACTATGTACGAATATGCTGTCAACGCTGACCACTAGCAACCATCCAAAATCAACAAATTAAAGCAAAATTCAGCAGCTTCAAAGTGGGAAGCTGAATCAGGGAAATAAGGGCCCTCAACTCACCACGATGAAATTGACAAATCAATAACTACCCTCCCCTTCAACTTCTACACCACCATCCCCTCAGACGCATCTGTCAGGTTCTCCATGGCCCCTCCGCAAGGGCCACGAAGTGAGGCTCGCCAGCCATGTTGGAAATCGAAATACGAAAACAGAATCCAGAAGACGCGAGAACTTTTCGGGCCAAGATACCTCGACTATAACATTTGCAATTCCTTTTTCGTCCAATAGAGACAATGGGTCTGCACCCCAGCCTGATTCTTCCGCAGCCACGCATGTCGAGGCTTGGCGAGGCTGTGTACCTCCAGTAGCAGGGCACACAAATCAAGGCTGTACACCGATTATCGCTCAGCCAAGATAATCAGGCTTAGTCTATGTGCACAGTTTCGTGTTACTGCTGTGTCCATGCAGGTAGTCCTGCTCGGGCTGTTGTGGTCAGTCTACCAGCATAGCAACAGAATTTCGGCCGCTCTTACAATACATAGGCACTCAATGCGCGAAGAGCAGTGAGCATAGCCTGAATATCATGAGACATCTGTCTGAGGTTAATAAAATCTCTAAGCACTTGCTGTGCACCAAACTGTACAAGTCCACTTCGCGCCGGATCTATTGACCCTGTCACCCACGTACTTTTCAAGGAAACTGTTCCTTATATATTTTCGGAGAATTTTTGCATCGTCGGTCAAAGAGGAATGCTGGTGCAGTACCGGTGTGTTTGTATCTAAGCCGCAAAAAAAGACAGTCGTACAGAGGCGAGCACAATCGGTTTCCGGTTCCTGCGTCAGCTTTCTTCTCGTCGCACGGTCTACGCGACAGGGATCTTTCTTAATTTGTGCTAGTGCTTTGCAAGGGCAGTTGTGTGAAAAACATCGCGTTCCGTAAAGAATGACTGCAGGCAGGACTAGTCGTCCCATATGAGTAATAGTCTTGCATAGTCACCTTGTAGCATACATGTAAGAATACTTATCCAAACAGAGGTCTGCGGAAAAGGCTTAGGCTCTTTCACACAAACCTGCTAACTAAGAGAAAAGAGAATTCTTGATGTATTTAAAAATAGCTTCCAGTGTTAGTCCCCTCTGGCTCTTTTATGGTGGTTAGTCATCGATAAGCTGCTTAGCGTGTGTGAATTCCAGGCACAAATCTTAGACGAGGAAGCAAAGCCTCTAATGCCGGACAGCTATCATGTGCTCGTTCGCCGCACTCTGCGTATAAAACTTCCTGGCGCACCTCTTACAAGGAACAGTAGGGTTCCCGTGTCCAGTGGATGCCATGTGCCCATTTGCTGCACTTTGTGTGTGAAACTTCTTCAGACAACCTCTACAAGGAACAGTAGGGTTCCCGTGTCCAGTGGATGCCATGTGCTCATTTGCTGCACTTTGTGTGTGAAACTTCTTCAGACAACCTCTACAAGGAACAGTAGGGATCCCGTGTCCAGTGGATGCCATGTGCTCATTTGCTGCACTTTGTGTGTGAAACTTCTTCAGACAACCTCTACAAGGAACAGTAAGGATCCCGTGTCCAGTGGCTGTCATATGGCTTGCTGCCCGACCTGAGCTAGACTTCTCATTGGATATGCGATAATTGAACGGTGATCCGTGGTCTCCAACCTCCACTTGCTGCATTACCACTCTCTCTGACTGGGCATCTGTGTCGCAGATCTGTCTTTCAAATTGTGGCTGTTCCCTTTTGCGCTGATACAAACTATTATGTCGTATGTCGAGAGGCGGAACGGTAGCACACTCTTCTTGAAGTCCGTTTCTCTGACGATGAAGAGCTGTTGCAGCGTCAGCGCTAATACATTGCCAGACAGAACACAACTGCTACACTAACCAGCCGTCTCTCGGATCGCTTCGTCCACGGTGTGGGTGTCGGCCACCTCCGCTGGTGGTATCACCGACAGCACCTCCTTCGCGTACGCCGCCGCCGTCCCCGCCGCGTACCCCTGCCACCGTTTGTTCTTGTGCGAGTCCGCGTAGTCACACACCCCGCGCACCACCAGGCATGGGAAGCTGTTCATCAGCCCCGCCGCCTCCATCTCGAAGCACAGCACCCCGCCGAGCTCTGCGCTGACCTTATCTCTCTCGGCTGCGCTCCGCATCACTTGGTTGCCAGACGCGATTGTGCCGTGGTGCACGACCACCTCTTGCCTCCGTGCCTCCCGAGCGACTGCGTACTCTGTGCTGCAGTTCCTGCACGTTGTCAATCCTACGTGATCATACTCCACCTCAAAGAGGGTATCCGACCCAGCAGCTTCACGGCTGAAGTCTGGCAGACTGTCAAGCTTGGACAAGTACTCTAACAGCCTGCCCCTCCCTCTGATGTGCTTAGCCCGCAGGTTCGCAACCGCGTTTAGCAAGACAGTCGGCGGTGTGTTAAGGGATCCCGTGCGCTCAAACCCGCTTGGCGTAGCCTTGCCCAAGTCGTACTGCACCACCCCGCCGTGCGTCTTGTGCGGCTTGCTCACTACCACATCCCCAAGCCGCACGTCAGCTTCCTCACTCGGCACGCCGCCGCCGATGCCTACCATCAGGCCGAAGCGCGTTGACGAGAAGGTCAACTTCATCTGCATAGCGACCGCTGCAGCTGAGGTGGTGCCTGTCTGGCCTTCAGGCAGACACGCGATTACGACGTTGTGCTCGCCAATGCGTCCGCAGGTGTAGAGGTTTGTGTCGTAGGCGTTGTACGGGGGCGTGTCGTGCTCCTTGTCGAGCATCTCCTGCGCGGCCGCCAGCTCAATGGGCAGCGCGCACACCCATCCCACCGTGTAGTCTTCGCGGTGCAGCGGGCGCGCCATTCGTCGTTGTTACCGAAAGAAGGTCTAGAGGCTGACGTTATGAGGGGGACATAGACGGTACGTAGAGGCTGTGAGCCGGGAGCCAGGCAACCCCCCAGCCTCTCAGTCCCTCAGCCTTGCGGCCTCCAGCTGCCTGCATGCCAACGGGGTACAGCCAGACTGAGCTGGACAGCCAGTAGGATGCATGGTGCTGCAGACGCGGGAGTGTGTGGGGCATAGGCGCTCAGCCAGACGGACCGTGCAGACGAGCGGGCTCCAACCGCTACTTACGGTCCCGTAAGCGCCACGAGGTCTTTGAGCGAAGTCTGATTAGAGTTTTCGGGGCGGATGCGCCCCCGGGCGACAGATCCCTATTGTGTTTATGAAGATCATCTTTCAAAGACTAATCTGCATGCCGTGCAGTCACACTGAAAGATTACGACCCATTGAGGGTGGCTGGTTCGTCTTGTAATCATGCTGTACGGTGCATAAGATACACTACAAGCGCACCCCTGCTGCACTAGTACAAATTTGGAAGGACCCCTGTTGCGTGGACCGCGGAAACCGATTGTGATCGCGACTGTACAAGGCAAGAAGGCGAAAACGCGAAAACGCGAAAAGCGATCAGGCTGAGCCGTCCTTGGACGCCTGCTGATACGAGGCACTGCCAGCACTTATGTGCCAAGCTGTACGCAGATTATGTGGCTACCTGATGTCGGGCAAGCGAGATATTTCTGCATGACGTCCACCTAGAGAACCAATAGGCTAAGAGACGGGGTTTGGCAGGTGAAACAGTAGAGCAGGCCAACCCGTTCCCTTCCGAGCGGCCTAGTTCACAAATCGCATCCACTGAAATAGAACCATCAGATCATGCGAGGAGTTTGAGACCAAATCGTTCTTGAACTTACACAGAGGGCGCACATTATCAACACCGAGAATGTGAGTATCAGGCTGAGATTCAAGTTAACTAAACTGAAAACTAATGACAGACGCCGATCTACTCTTTGTAAACTATCAAACGATTACTAAAGGATGGCACGCACGTTGCAAAGCCACACATCACATCTGACTTTGGAAGGAACCGAATTGGATACGATGTATGGACAGCAGAGCATGACGTTTCGTATCAGTTCAGACCTGGAGTCAGGGTCTGAGAGTAGTCACCCCGAAATCATGCTCTCTCGACCGGGTTCCACGCTCTCAACAAGCGAGCAAGCCGCGATACAATTTACACAAGTTGATACAAAGCGCGAAGGATACCACACAGACTCAAACGGTTTTGATGACACGGGGGTACATGAAGGGAGCAATCCCAGAAGCTCCGAAACCGGCTTGGAAGACCCCAAGGCCGAGCTTACAAGATTTGATATCGCCGCGCTCATATTGAACAAACAAATTGGCGCTGGCATTTTCGCGACCCATGGGGCAGTATTACTCTCAACACAATCAAAAGAACTGAGTATTGCGCTATGGGCGATCGGACGGTTCTGGAACGGTTCTGGAATCTGATTTTTCTCCTCATTTACCTTGAATTCGGGATTGCATTCCCGTTCAACGGTGGCGAGCTTGTCTATCTTGATGAGATCTACCACAAACCCGAGCTGCTTTCTACCATCCGATTTTCCGTTTTCTTCCTCATGTTTTCAAACTCTTATGGCAATGCCACTCAGTTCGCGAAGCATGTCCTTCTCGCAAACGTTCCAGACTTAGACGACAGTACACAGCTCGACCCACGCCTGGTCCGATTCATAGCTATTTCTGCAGTCACCTTTGTGTGCCTCGTTCTATGGCACTCACGCAGAGCTGGCTTATTTCTCAATAAGTTGATCGTCTGGTACAAGGTAGTTCTCTTGCTGATCATCCTCATTTTCGGGATGGTCAGGAGCAGAGGGGAAAATTCGAAATGGGGTGATGATGGCTCTCCAGGACCCACTGCAGACGGAATGACAGGCATGGTACTGATATTTTACTCATATTAAGGTACATAGCACGGTCTGAACGGTGAAGCACAGCTAACAACATACAGGCTGGGAGAACGCAAACTACGTACGACGTTGTGAAATTAGCCGGGGATCTGCTGACTAGTTCAGATTGCAGGCGAGATTCGCGGCAATAGACACACAACAAGAAAAACACTGATATACGGCACTATCATGGGTACCACAGTCACCTGGATACTGTACGTCTTGGTTACTTTAGCCATAGTAAAACCAATACGGCTTGTACCGTAAAAAGCTACTATACTGATGAAAAAACAGTATCGAGTTTTGGGATACGAAGACCTTACGGGTCCACATTCCGACCTCGCTGTGGCGCTCATACTTGCTCCGAGGATCTTCGGCAGCGCTACAGGAATAAAGATCTGTACAGCAATATCTGCACTTGGCAAAGTTCTTGCAGGCGCGTACACTGCTACCAAAGGTGTGTTTCTCTCGTTATCTAATCTGGAAAAGCTACTGAACAGTTCCAGTGAAACAATCTATTGCTATACAAGGAATCTTGCCCTTTTCTGATCTTCCATCGAGTGATAATCTCACACCCAAAGGGGCTCTAGCTTTACACTGGATTACATCAGTGATATTCATCGCAGCAGCGCCAACCAACTCGGATGGATACAGCTTTGCGGTCGGTTTTTAAACGTACGGACATATACTATTTAGTCGTTGGTTTTCTTCCCTACGTTCATCTTTCCAGGTACTGATGCTTTTACTAGTCTTCGTCGCTATCGGCCTAGTCCAGCTCCAGAAACGGAAACAACGCCCGCGTCACCAGTGGAAATATATACTCTTCAATTCCAAGCCGGTCTTGTACAGCATACAGGTCGTCTTTGCTCTCGGGAACGTTCTGATTCTAGTCTTCAACCCACTACATCTACCTTGCATAAAGCGCCACTATCCTAAGCATCGACCAGCACACACCATCCCCTCACTGAACACGAGCCCACATCCCCACCCCCGCAGAAGCCAACAGCATACACCCCCGCGCCAAATTCAACCTCCCCCACTTCTCCACCAGCCCCCGCGTCCCCGACTCACCCCCCTTCTCCCCCCTCTCCGCTCGACTCGCCAACTCCGCATTCACACTCCCCATCAAAATTTGCGTGTACGGCGCCAACCCCACACCTAGCAGCGCCGCCACAGCATACAAATTGCGCGCCCGGTGCGACACGAGTCCCGTTGCCGTGACGGACGGCGTGAGCGCAGCGTTGTACGCCAGCGTCGCGAAACCCGCGGCGGAGGAGAGCGTAAGTGCGACGACGGGGGTGATGCCGTGGTCGAAGAGGATTTTCCACTGTTTTGCGAGGGTTGCGGGGGGGGACTGGAGAAGGGCGGGGAGCGTGACGATGGTGGAGCTGAGGTTTGTGCCTGGATGTGTTAGCGGCGGGTGGGCGTGAGGTTATGGTGGGTCGCGGACCGGCTGCGAGCGTGATTGCGAGGACGCTGTAGGTTTGGAGGATGGGGCGCAGGGTGTCGAGGGGGGTGGTGGAAGACATGGTGAGTATGTAGGGGATGCTTGGAAGGCGAATTAGCTGCTTCGAAGCTTCGCGGCGAACAGTTGGCTTATGTACATCGTAAGGCGTTCCAAATGGTCCAGCTGAGAGATGCTAGTGGTACGTTCGGCCGTAACAGGTACAGGCGGAAGACAAGCCTTGAGCGGCGATTAGCGAGCGGTAGATCGGCGCTACTAGCCCCGCACTTGGTAAGCGGGGTGAAAGATAAGCTTCTGCTGACTACCATTGACAGGGCATGGCAGCAAGACCGACTTTGCATTGCTATCTTGATGCCAGAGCAATTCACTGCAAATGCCAACATACCAGCCGGGAAGCGATGATTCGTTCATGGCTCACAAGGGTTCTTATCCGCGTTGTACGTCCCTACTTGACGGGACATCGGAACTTGCTGCTTGAGCATACTTGCTTTCATCTCAGGAGGAAGGTATCTGCGGGTCCAATGACAGATGTCTGAACCAGATCCAGCTCTTGCTGGAAACCACTGGTACCTATCTTTCTAGCACTCTCTCTTGCTTCTTCTTTCTCTTGTTGGCCTTAGATAAGCACGATCTCTCGCATACTCTGCTCGCCACCCAAGATACTTCGTAGCTGTATCCGGAGTTCCTCTTGCGTCTTGATTGCTCTATTACGCCTATCAATCCACCCATCTTGAGGCGTTAGCCAGACATCTTCGATCCCAAACCATCCTGCGCGAGAGTATCGATCTCTACCTTCTTCCAACACAACAATGACTTCAGCCCCTTGGAAACCAAGGTTGACAAGCAACAGCAAGCCAAGCTTGTGCTCAGAGCGCGGCTGGACTCTGGGGTCATCTCCGTAGTCAAACTCAATTACGACTCGGTGCTGCTGTAAGTCGCACTCCGCGGCGTTGTATTCGTTGCGTGCAGGCATCGGAATCAGTAGCAGTAAGCCCCGGATTCTGATCTCAGAGGATTTCACCTCGCCAAACAACTCGCCCGGCATTGTCAGCTCAGTCACGTCACCAGTGACCTCGACCTCGTCATTGGGGAGCCACAGATCACGCTTGTGAGACCACCATGTTGCTGCGCCTTGGTAGGATGCCCAGCTCCAGGACGGTCCATGCTTGACACTGGACACGGCATGTCTGGTTTTGATCGGAAACCACATCAGCCCGATGATCAAGTCCGACTTCCACAAGCCACACATGTATGTTGTCCCCAAGATCGATGCAAACTCCTTCGCTATCGCAGATATAGCAGGTAGTCTGTCTTTCGAGTAACGCAGTGTGCGGGAGGAGTATGCCTCGATGAGGTCATACCAGTTCGACAGCACGCTGCTGGTCTCAGCAGAGCGGTTTTCGCTTCGCAGCATGGACATGGTGGCGACGAAGTCCGCATCGGAGTACGCTGCGTAGTTGTGGCCATTGCCAGCCAGCCAGCCATCGCAGTCGTAGTCTAGTGGCTCCGCGCAGTGGCATAGCCACGTTGTCTGTTTGCTGCGGAACTGGAGCCGGCGTCGAGAGAATATCATCTCCTGCAGTGTCCATCCCCGTTCGTACCACGGCTCTATCGTGTCCAGATCACGCAGTCTAAGCACAAACGAGGTACTCTCGCCCGTGCTGCTGGCGTCTTCGGAGCGGAGTTTGAATACCGGTTGGGGATGTCCGTTGACAAGACCGACGCCGTCTGGCGTCATGGATCCGCGATTCAGAAATCCCTCCGTGACACTCTTGGCAGCAGATACTACGATGGTCAACGTCGCGTTGCGGTAGATCTGGCCCATGATTCCCAGTTCTCGTGCTTTCCACTGCTCGTCGTCTTGGACTATGCAAAGCGCGTCGACCCACAGTGGCCGAAATCCCATCTCCCGCGCAACCGTGACAGCGTCTCTGATGGTGGCATCCAGATGCTCTGGGTTGACTCCGTGAACAAGTTCGTCTTTTTTGCTCTGCGTCAACATGAATGCCTGTACATCTGTTCCCCAGCAGTATGACAGCGCAACGTAGCGCTCTCTCAGATCGGCAGGGATTTGGAATAGCTTGACACGGGTTCTATCGGATACGTCGAGAGCTAGTGATGGCATTGACCCCGGCGGGTCATCGAATCCACATCCATGAGTGACACTACATCTCTGTAGCCAGAGCCGGTACAACTCCATCGAACTAGAGCTATCCGGACGCGAGTTGATCGGCATTCCTACACACGTTTTCGCCGAGTCTGCAAGTGTACCTTGCACATACTGTTAGGCTCCATCGACGATAGACGACACGGACAAGAGCGTGTTCTTACCTGGACTCGCCAGGACCCAGAAATGCGTCACATGTGTAACGATTCCGAAGCCAACGTTATTCCCCGACTGTTCGAGCATGGCCACAGCGACCTCAGCCGCGACAGCTCTGTCGGTAAAGTCGTTTGCAGAATCGTATCTCACAGCCACCCGAACGGAGTCTTTGTGCATTGCGGGGGGCACGGCGCGGAAGGCGGCTCCCCCCTCAAACCCCCAGTACACAGGGCTGTTCTTGAGGTGCCAGAACCGCTTCTCCTCGTCCCCTCCCAGGGACGCAGCGAGATCCTTCATGTGCTCATCCGACCACCAAGACCGGTGCTTTTTACTGTCAAAAGGAACATTCTTGGATTCCCGCTTCACATCTGCTTCCAGGCCGATCAGTTCGACCTTGTTCGAGATCATGGTCCAGAAGTTGCACCCAGATGCTGCGAGCGACTCGACTTCTGCCACGGTCGTATCGAGGAGGTACGAGGGCTCGTATTTCTCTCCCAAGGCGACTCTTTGCTCAGGGATATGCGATATTGTTATTTGCTGGCATTGCTCGCACGAGTGTCCCTGTGTCCCATCGAGCACGACCTCGCGCTTGAGGCGCACGATTTCTTCCTCAATCTGAGACGTTGCTGTGGACTCCATTGTCGTCGATAGCTTGGCGCTGCAAGACTGTACTCAGATCGGAGACCATGGAGGCTGAACGACGATGTGGGGGCAGGAAACGAATGGTCTTCTCGAGACGCAAGAATCCACCTTCGAGCAGTTTGTCGTGGCGATCTGTGGTTGGATGATAACTGTGCCGTATCTAGGCAGCAGAAGCCAGGGGTACGTCTGCCCGACTTTCCTCCTAAATCTGTAGAGCCGAGTGCAGCATTCACGGGAGACTGCTCAGCCAGTGCCATCCTGAGACTGAACGTTAAACTTCTCTTCCCACTCTCCCAGCTCACACTGTGAACGTACGCTTCTTGTCACGCGACACGCATGCTCCTACCAGAACTCACCTGCCCATTCCCCAATATAAAGGTCCAACCTCTTTGGAGTTGAAAACGATCCAGGCGAAGCTGTGCAAGTACGCTTACAATGCCCCAACCCAACAAAGCGAGCTGTAATTCAACACAACCAGTTGCCAAAGTTTGCACTCGAAGCCCAAACTTCACTGCGCCTTCTGAGTACCGAACGCTCCTTCCCGGTTTCTAAAACACAGTAAACCGTCGCCGTTCAACTAACCAAACTCTTACCATGCCAAATTCGCCCGTTCAGCCCTATCTTCACAGCGAATCCCACGCCTCACGTCCCAATCTTCCGCTACATAAACCCTTCCTCCTCCAAATAGTACTTCTTCCCACCCAGATCCCGCCTCAACACTGCCCGACCCCAATACAACCCAGTCTCCCAGGCGTTCACCCAGCTGAGTAAAGCAAGGGAACTTCACGCCCATGCCTCTGGTCGCCCCTTAGCGTGACTTTCAGACCGGAACTCTACCACTCACTATGCGAAACAGGTGGGTAGGTACTGTCTGCAGCTTGCAAACTTCGAGCGCGCGAGTCGGCAGCGAGGGACCGTTGCTGAGAATGGTAATGGTGCATGATGTTCTGGGTGCGGGCGCATGGCGCGTGGTGGCGGGTGGGTTGGGCCTGCTAGCGGGTGCTGGAATGGCAATCGCGCGGTGGTGTTGGCTGAGTATGGTCTGCGTTTGAGGCGCACAGCATGCTTGTGTAGAATCCAGTTGTGCATAAGTTTTTGAATCGCCACGAGCACAGTCTCGCAGGCCAGTCTCAACATCGATGGAATCTTGAGATCTTGACGCTACACCATAGTTCATCCGTCCATGTGAAATCCACAGCGTAAGACGTCGAGTCTCACGGCTGCGAAGCATCCTTCTGATACCCCATACCGACCCTCCACCACTCCCAGACGCCAAAACTCTCCATCTGCGCCCCAAACTCCTTCACAGTATCCAGCTCCTCCAGCTTGCCGTACTTGATACTATCTGCCGGGCCGTTCGCGTGCTTCTGCGCCGGCTTCCTCACCAGCTGGAAGTCCTTGTAGCGCAGACGCTGCACGTCGGCGACCCAGTCGCGCACGCCCGCCTCCAGGCCCTGGCAGTACATCACGCCGGGACACCCCCCGTAGCGGAGGAGCGCGTAGACATTGTGGTTCGAGGCCGCGGCGCGCAGCTTCGCGACCTTTTTGCGCGAGGTGATGTGGTGCGTGCGGATCAGTGCGTTGTACAGCGGCGCGGACATGGCAGTGTAGTTACATAGCGTCTGACTGCACGTGGATAGCGGGTGTAGGTGAACGGGCCGCACGTGACGTCACAGACCCAGATTTTCCAGTCGCGAAACGCAGCCGCGACTTTGTTCGTCGACAGACTCGCAACACCCGCATGGCGACCCGGTGACGAGCGATCCACCACCCGGAGAGACATGCCGCCGCTTCTGCTGCGCAAAGGCGCCGCGCCGTCGCCGCAGGTCCTCAGCTTCCTGCGCGCGCAAGTCCATCATGCCTTCGCGTCGCCCGCCGCCCCATGCGCCGCCCTCAAGCGCCAGCGCCGCGCCTACACGCCCTCGCCGCCGTGCCCGCTGAAGCCGTCTACGCCCGCGCGCAGCTTCTCGACCTCCCGCCCATGCGCAGCCTGGCCCAGCATCTTCCGCAGCAAGCAACCGCCCGCGCACGCGCGCCCGGGGCTCGTCCAGCCGCCCATCCCGCCGCCGGACGACACCGCGCCGCTCGCCGGCTACGGCGGCAGCCTGGGACGAATGGCGCGCACTGCGAACGAGCTCAAGATGCGGTGCACGGAGCTGGACGAGCACGGCAACGTGACGCTGGTCAGCGGGGAGTTCAAGAAGAGCGAGCTGATTGCGAAATACGGGCTTCTGCCGCGCGACCTGCGCAAAATCGATTCCTCGCTGCTGCCGCACATCCTGGTGCGGCCGTCGGCGATCCTCATCAATCTGCTGAACCTCCGCGTGCTGCTCAAGCACAACCGCGTCCTCGTCTTTGACGCCTACGGCACCACAGACTCCAAGTCCCAGAGCGTGTTTATGTACGACCTCGACCTGAAGCTGCGGCAGAAAGAATCCGTGACCACGGGCACCCTCGCATACGAATTCCGCGCGCTCGAAGCCGTGCTCATCAGCGTCACACTCTCGCTCGAAAAAGAATTTGAAGGCGTCAGCGACCCCGTGGTGCGCGTCCTGCGCGACCTGGAAGAAGACATCGACCGCGACAAACTCCGCTACCTGCTGATCTACAGCAAGAAGCTGGGCAGCTTCGAGCAGAAAGCGCGGCTGGTGCGCAACGCGCTCGAGGAGCTGCTCGAGGCCGACGACGACCTGAGCGCCATGTACCTGAGCGAGAAAGCCGAGGGCCGCCTGCGCGAAGACGACGACCACACCGAGGTCGAGATGCTGCTGGAGTCGTACCACAAGGTCGCCGACGAGATCGTGCAGGCGGCCGAGAACCTGGTGTCGAGCATCCGCAACACAGAGGAGATGTACGTTTCTTGCCTCCCCCGTCTAATATCCCCACCCCCTTTAAGAATTTAAGAAGAAACCCCTGCTGATGATTACTGCGCAGCGTCAAAGCCATCCTCGACGCCAACCGCAACTCCCTCATGCTGCTGGACCTGCGCTTCTCGATCCTCACCCTCGCCATCACCGCCGGCACCTTCGTCGCGGCCCTGTACGGCATGAACCTCAAGAACTTCATCGAGGAGTCTGACCTCGGCTTCTGGGGCGTCAGCGCCTGGTGCAGCGTCTTCGGCACCATTGTCGCGGTCTACGGGCTGCATAAGCTGAGGAAGGTGCAGCGGGTTAGTATGTATGCGCTGGGGCCCGGCGGGGGCGTGGGGAAGGGGTTGGGTGCGCCGTTGAGACTCGGGGCGAGGAAGGAGGGGGTGGAGGTGGGGGGGAAGAAGGAGGGGGTGGTGTCGAGGGTGAGGAAGGGGAGGGAGGCGGCGCCTTGAGGACAGCGGCGCCTTGAGGATAGTGGCGCGGCGCAGGCGTGGTGGCACTCGGACTGCGTGTCCAGCAGGCCCCTTTGTATAGTCCAGCTTCTCCTCTCATCTCTTCGCTTTTCGCGTCCAACTTAGACTCAGGGTCTCTTGCTTGCTTGCTTGCATAGCGCGGCGTTCGGCGCGGTACCGATGGTACAGATACATAGACGGGAACACGTGGTGCACGCTGTACACGTGCGGTTGTTATGGTAGATACGATAGACACGGTAGACACAGCCCACGCAGCTCCACCAAGAATGTACGATACTCACGATCCGTCGTTCCCAGTCTCGGTTACCAGTCTCGGTTCTCAGTCCTTCTGTGCCAGAGCCTTGCGCTCCGGGCCTCGAGGTCCAGCGTTCGACACACCGCACGGCACTGAGCAATCATGGCATGGCGCCGACGAATGAAGTTCCCGTTTATTGATGCTGATTATGGGGAGTACCGATGGGCGCACATCCGCGGCCAACACTCTCCATCTCTCCTGGCGCTGCCTTCCTGTCGTTGCCGCCCTCCCCCCGCCATCCCTCACCTCCCCCCCTCCCCCTTCAGTCCATACTCTTCAACCCCCAATCCCATCCCCCTCCCCGCCCTCCGTATACCCCATGGCTTTCCTAGCATCCCCCGTCCCTTCCTCCTTATCCACCACCCCGCCCATCCCCACAGTCTGCCCCCCCATCCCGCCCTCGCTGATGCTCTGGCCGTACCTGATCTTCTCCGCGGGCGTGATGCCGTGGGTGTTTGGCGCGTTGGTTTTGGTGTCTGAGGCTGAAGTGGGTTGGAGTGTGGATCCGCCTTGGGCTGCTGAGGCTGGGGGGTTGTTAGTGCACAGGTATTGGGGAAGGGGGGTGCGTGTGCAGGGCGTGAGGGGCGTGAGGGGGTGAGGAGGGAGAGAGA
This sequence comes from Boeremia exigua, assembly GCF_020726555.1. NCBI lineage: Eukaryota > Fungi > Ascomycota > Dothideomycetes > Pleosporales > Didymellaceae > Boeremia > Boeremia exigua. The sequence goes on along the minus strand of NW_025763527.1, from coordinate 1,670,287 downwards.
CAGAGGGGAGGGAGGGGACTAGAGGCGAGCTTGCGTTGAGGAGAGGTCTGAGGGACCCGAGGGTATGGAGAGGGAGGGTGTGAGACGCACCACCTAGCTGCCCGGCTTCTTTCTTGTGCGGCACCATATCCGAGGCTTCGGCTTCGTACTGTGTCTGCTCGCCGCCTTTCTCCGTGGCCATGAGGTTTGATGTCATTGTTTGATTTGGCGTCGGAACTCGGATTGGGGGTGAGATTGTGACGGTAATGGGAATTGGAATTGGGATTGAATCGGAATTGGGATTGTGAGTTCAAGCGGTGAATGGTAGAAGATCGTTGTGTTGTTGGAGCTGTGGCATTGGGAGGAGCTATAATAGAGCTACGATGGCATGACGTAGTCGTCTAATCCCCACCTCAACACCCAACACATCTGCTGCACCCCACAGTCGTAGTATGCAAGGACACCGCATTCCTCACGCCGAGTCGAAGTCGATCCCCATAGAATAACTACTCAAATTAGCAATCATCCAAATCCACCACGTCGCAGCACATACCTCTCATACAACCGCATATACTTGGCCACAAACGCCTCGAGGTGGAAGATCTGCTTGCTGCCCATCTTGCAGCGGTGCTCGTAGAACGCGGCCCATTTTATGACCTCGGGCTTCAGCGCGTCGTCGGTCTTGGGTATGAGTTTCCACGTGAGTGTCTTGATGATGGTCGTCGAGTCGATGCAGTGTGAGAGCAGGTCGTACAGCGAGGCGCGGACTTGTAGTAGGCGCTGGGGGCTGCGCTCTTCGACGATTTGGCGCGCGATTTGCTCGATGAGGGCTTCCCAGTCGGGGGGTGGGATGTGGGTTTGCTCTGTGACTTTCTCGCTGGTGCTGTTAGTAGACGCTTGAGAGTGTCAAGTGTGAGGTGTACTTCTGTGCGTGCACTGCTTCGAACATGAGCAGCGCTTTCCGCAGGTTTCGCCCGCTCTCTTTTGCGATCCGTTTGTTGAGCGGCGCGACCTCGCTCCAGCCTTCCTTCTTCCCGACCGTGCTCAGCACGTCGCAGATCTCGTCCTCTGTCGGTGCGGCGACTCTGACGAGCAGGGTTCTGCTGCGAATGGGTGCGATGATGTTGCTTGTGGAGTTCGCCAGCAGTATCAGCCGCAGATTGGGACTGTACTTCTCCATCGTCCGTCTCAGCGCCGCCTGTGCATCGCGTGTCAGGTGGTCGGCCTCGTTGATCACGACGACCTTGAAGCGCTGCTTTGCGCCTAGATCGACCTGTTGTGTCTGCGCGACCTCCTTGAGCAGGTCCTGCACGACCACTCTGTCGTAGTTGCCGACATCTGAGGGTGTGATCTCGAGGTGGTATACGGACGCGACAATGTTGAACTCGAGCTTGCGATTCGAAGTCGTCTGGAAGACGCGGGCGTCGATTTTGATCTTCTCGACACCAGGCCCGTAGAGCTCCTTCAGCGTTGCAACAATGCGAGTTTTCTTGCCTGCGCCCGACGGCCCGTATACGAGAAGGTGGGGGAAGTCACCGCTTTGTGCCTGTCGTCGTTAGTGTTGTCGACGGTTGTGCTGCAGTCCCTACAAGAGCTCTGAGGCGCTCGGAGAGCTCTGGGTGGTAGTTAAGAGCCTCGAGATTGCGCGGTCTGTGTTTGTCTACGAGGAGTGCCATTGTGGGTGTGTTGTGGAGGTTGACAGTTCGACAAGCTCGACGCGTCGCGCTTCTCCGACGCGTAAAGTGGCTGGCGCTTGGACCGCAGTGCATCAGATCGGCTGCGTTTATGCACCCATGACTTTTCAACTTTGTAACATCACGTATGTGCAAGATTTCAACAATGAATCGATTCGATGCCGTGTCATTCATGAATATACAACTTGCGCGAGTTTTCAATCTACATCTACACAAACAAAGGGTATCCACTAAACAGGGTATGTAACTCCAGCGAAAATGGGGTATGAATGGGAATCTCGTAATCTTCATAGCGTCATGCAACGCCAACATGGCAGACAGAATGCCTCAGTAGCGGCGAGACTCGTATCCTCTATCCTCGTATCCACTCGTGCCGCGACCCCGGTAGTCATCATAGCTCGCCCGTGCCTGCGTATCGTACGAGCTGCTGTCTGCATCGGTGGTGCCTCGCCGGTGACGGTGCTGTCTTCTATAATCTTCGTCCTTACTGCGGCGACGGTCGTCGTGGGCGTTGTGGAGGTTTGATGCGTAGTAGCTGCTAGGCACGTCGTTGATGTTGCCATCAGAGTACGTGCCGTAGTTTGAGAAGCTGGGGCTCCTGGTGCGACGGGTGTTCGATCGTGGTTGCTGGTCGTAGGGGTCACTCGGAGGTGGTGCCCATTGGCTTTGGTTCGCGGTCGACTGTGCGCGTCTGCGCTGGGAAGGTGCCGGCGTGGTGTCGGAATGCGTGCTTTGAGACAGGTCATCATACACCTTGCCGGCATTTGGCGTCGCAGAGTAAGGCTTCCTCTCGCGCTCGATCGGGACGAAACCTGTGCCATGCTCGTCCTCAGGTTCAGGGCTTTTCGCGTCAGGCTGCCCTCCATACGGACTGCGTTCACGCTCGAGAGTCGGGCCGGCTGCGCTGGCGTCGACCTTGGGTGGCGGCGGTGGGAAAGTTGGAGCCTTTCGGAGAGGACCAGCACCTTCAGCGGATAGGCTGGCCGCACACCTCTGTTGGGCGTGCACGTTCTCGCTTCTCGGGAACATGCGTCGCGGCAGTTCCTTGGGGAACCTCTCCTTGATGTTGTCTGCGTTGCTGATGGGCATGTCCAACACGGCCTTTGACATTCGCTCGTACTCATTGTCGGGATAAGCCGTTATCATAGCAGTCATCCACTCCTGAAAGCCTTGTGGGGTCAGAGCGGGGATGTAGGGCGCGTCTGCTGGATGCTCTTGGATGAGGTGATGTTGGCAGCGCATGCTCTGGTAGACCTTGGACAACGCAGGGTACGATAGCTCTCCGAAGATGGCTGTCTGTATTAGCGATGATAGCACTGAACGAGAACAGTCTACTCACTTCGCCAGGGGTAGATCTCGTCCGGCACCTTCACATCTTCGTAGAATCTCAACATCTTTGCAGGCGATATGACGAGACTGCGCTTGGGTTCGTAGTCATCGATCTGTGGCCATTAGCACATGTAAATGACTATCAAGAAAGCTACATACCAGGTGCATTGCAAGTCCGCGAAGAAACTCGCCCAGGCGCGGCAGAGGTTGCCCTTCAGGGTCGAACAGACGCTGCCACATCTTCTCGATGGGAGTGAAGTCGTCCGTCGCCATCCTGGGTGCAGGGGCCGGTCGCTCTGGCCCTTGGTCCTTCCTAGGAATGTCGATAGGTGCGCTCGAAGTGTGGCGAGGTGTCGGGAGGTTGTCGGTGCTGCCGTCCAAACTTGAGTCGCGAGGAAGACTGTGAGCAGAGTGTTGTCCGGGAGTGTCTTGGTAGTACGGAGACGGCGGCGTGTATACGTCTCGCTTCGGAAAGGATGCGCTGGTGGAGTCTGGCGACGGTGGGATGTGCTGTGGCGGCGGAGGACCAGGCTGAGCTGGCGCAGTGCCTGCCAATCCACTCTGTTTGATCTCATCCAGCACCGACTTTTTGACTTCAGCTGCTATCTGAGCAATGAGTTCGGGGTCGACGGTCCTTGCCGCATCAGACTGCTCAAAGGCATTACCGATGGCACTCTTGAGCGGCTGCTGGGCCGGCTGCGGCAAGCCGTCTGAAGCAGCACTGGAGGACGCGCGCGATCGGCCACGGTGCGGGACATGATGCGGTGCATCGTGACCATACGGAGCCCCGTACCCGCGGGAGTCACGAGGGTCGTAATCGTCGAACGGCGTGTTGCGGTACCTGTCGTAGTCCATCGTGTTGAACGCTGCGGGCCAATGATGCGTCTAGTGCGCTACAGTATAGTAGCACTCTAGCGGTCTGTCAAACGGATGGTGCTGTGGAGCGCAAACAGGCGCTGTGCAGATTCCAAGGTCCCATGCAATGGATTGAAGTGCGAGCGTGGCAGTGAAGGGTAGGTATGGTGGTTGCAGGCGCTCAGCCTGGCGGCGCCTGATGTGATGTCTGACGTCCCGCAGACAGCAGCGTGGAGCAGAACAGCCAGACAATACAACAGTCAGTCAGTAGGACGGAACGAGGACCCGGATACTTGGCTGCGCACGAGCTGCCGTTCGCATGTGCGTTGTTCTAGTGATGCAGCTTGTGTGAACGGCCACTGCCACTCGATGCGAGCGCGTTGCAGTTGCGTCATCTGGCAGCCATGCCTCAGACCTGTTTCCAACCTTACGGCTCAGCAGCGCGATCGTTGCCAGGATAGGCGTAGTCAGCAGTTCACAGCATCAGAACGCTCCAGCTATGTACATACTTCGTCCATCGAACCTAAATGCGTACCTAAACACAGGCCAACGTCTCTCCTGTCGGCTGTGTGTTCGGCTATGTACTCGACACAACTGGTGGCAGCACGCGCAGCGAGCACCGATGACGGCGCGCCCCACCTTGTTTGCACGTCTTCGTTTCGACGAACGAGCGCTGACCGGCAGATGCCTGCGCGGTGCTGCGCCCCAGAAGCTGAGGTTTCAGTGCGCGCAAACAACGTCCGAGTGCAGCTGCCGGCCAGTGCCAGACGTCAGATGCACTGTGGCAGCCTGCATAGCTGCAACGGTCGCAGAGAGACAGCCAAGCACGGCTATGGCGCCGAGCAGAGTCAGCGTCCCTCACGCCCGCTGAGGCTCTGCGACGGGCTGGCTGCAGCTGAGACACGGGGCGGCGCTGGAGGGCCAGCCGTGGCGCGGGCGAGGGTGCGGCACAGGCACGCCGCAAGGAGCGCGCGAGAGCTAAGCAGGCCTGAAGCCGCAAGAGCAGCGCGCATCACAATTATACGTTGTCGGATGATGCTGGGGGACGTGATTGCTGGGGCGGGGGTTCATGCCGGCGCAGCGTGTGGACGACGGCGAACCCGGCCGGACCTTGATTGGTTAGAGTGGTGCCTGCCAGTTTCACCAGCGGTTTCAGAGTGCATTAGCGTCGTCGCCCACAGGGTCGTCGTCTCCTCAGCAGCATCCGTTTGTCTTGACTGCGCGACGGCTGTCTTGGTGCTGACCCTCATCTTCTCGCCACCGCGCTCGCCGGCGGTGCTGAAGTCTGAACACAGCTGCGACCCACTGCCCCCGTGCAGACGACCGCGACACACGGCCCTCGCGCCCCGCTGCCCACAACCTCATAACCGCCGTGCCCCGTGACTGGCCTGCCCGCCGCTCACTCTCACCACTCGTCGCCCGGCACCCGCTCACCACCACCTCGCCGCCCGCCGCGCCCGCTGCGCTCTCTTCACCACCAGCCCCGCGTTGCTTCACCGCCCGACCACCCCGCCCGGCCACCGCGTATGATGCGTACATGACCTCGCTCCCACGCCCGCCGCCCGCTTGATTTCCTCGACCCGCAGCCACCCGCCTCGCCATGGCCATGCTTGCCGCAAAGTCGCCCTACCCAGCGCCAACGCTCGGCGGAGGCCCCTCGCAGCCATCGTCGCAGTACGCCGCCGCCATGAACAGCTACCGCACCCACACGACCACGGCGCGCGCCGACCAGACCATGTTCGCCTCGCCCACCGAGTCCGAGTTCTCCGACATCTACGACGCGCCCGACGCTGTCCGGTGCGTGCCCCGCCCGCCCGCTGCCCGCACGCTGCTGACTGGCATAGGAATTGGGACGAAGACCGCGTTGCCGACTGGCTGAAGAGCATCAACTGCGCCCAGTATGCCGAGCTGTTCAGAAGTACGCCCACGCTGCCTGCTGACTGAGCCCCGCTGACCCGTGCAGTGAACAACATCAACGGCGAGAATCTGCTCGAGATGGACCAGACGCACCTGCGCGAGATGGGCATCAAGAAGGTCGGCGACCGCGTCCGCATTGGCTCGCAGGCCAAGCAGCTGCGCAACAAGGAGTTCAAGAAGGCCTCGCGGCGCACCTCCAACCGCCAGTCCCTGGCCACCCTCGACAACTCGTCGTACACGCCGCCTTCCGGCTCGCCCCGCCCCATGCACTCGGCCGCCCGCGCTGCCCCGCTCAGCTCACGCACCGAAAAGCGCATGTCCCGCCAGATCACCACCGCCGAGATGAGCTACGCGTACGGCACCAAGTCTCCCTCGCGGCCCAGCTCGCCTCTGGTCGACCAAGAGAACCGCCAACTCCGCGCCCAACGCCCCGGAGCGCTGAACAGCCCCAAGGAGCCTGGCAAGACATACGGCGCCCACCCGCTGAGCGCCCGCTACGCCCCGAACCAGCGGACCACACCCACCGAGACTCCCCAAACTGCCCGTTTCGCCCACCACGTGCGAGCTAGCCCCAGCGTCGACGCAACCAACAGTATGATTCTCCCCCAGGACAAGGCCTTCATCCGCGTCATCTTCGACGGTGGACGCACCTCGGTGCTTAACATTGAAGGATGCAAGACGGCCGAGGACGTGATGCTGAAGACTCTTCGCAAAGGCACACTGAACGAGGCCCACGTCAAGAACTACTGCTTCTACATTCTCAACAGCAGCGAACCCGATCCGGCCCTCGCCGAACGCCTCAGCGACATCGAGGTCTACCGACTTTGCAAAGACGCCAACAGGCACGAGCGGGGGCGACTCATCCTGCGAAAAGTCCACGCAGGAGAGCCCAGCGAAGAGCAACTCGCCGCAGCTGCAAACATCTACGCCCAGCAGAACTTCCAGCACCCTCAAAACATCTATGTTCCGGCCACCAACCGGAGTCAGCTCAAGATCGAGAAGCTGACTGGCGAGTCTCTGGCAGCCGTCAGCTATCCGCTGTCGCCTGCATCCGCACGAGAACGGGAGCGACACATCAACTCCACTGCACAAAATCTGGAGGGACCCGAGAGCTCCATTCGGTCGCCAGTATACCATGCACGCGCTCGTAAGCTCAAGCAGTTTTACGGCGCTCGACCGCCTAGTGAGCTGATTACCTCCGACCTCACATCTTACTTCCCAGACGTCCAGAAGGATGAGATCGACAAGACTGTGCGCATGTCTGTTCGCCGCTCGCGTCGCCTGAGCAAGGCAGCGTCCCGTCTGTCGATGGCGTCAAACTTCAGTGTAGCCTCTAGTTTGAAGGACGCACCGCCTCTTCCCTCCATTGCCGACAGCTGGCTCCAAGGCGGCAACCAAGCTCGGCCGTTGAGGCCGCTCTCGGTAATGAGGCTCGGCCTGCCGTCGCAGCACGGCTACCGCGACTCTATGGCCTCGTCCGTGCTAGAGCCACTTGATGAGGAGTCTCCTTTAGAGCCCAACCGCAAGTCGTATGTGTCCTTTGGCGACGGCAGCGGGTCTGACACCCTGGCTGTAACCGATCCAGAAGGCAACACCACGATGCAGTCTTACTTTGACGATGGCGGCAGCAGTCTTGCTGGCAGCAGCACAGACAACACCGAGAACGGCGACTCGCTCAACAAGCGCCTTTCTGAAGCTATTGCAGAAGACGGCGAGGAGTACGACGACGAGCTGACTGAGTACCTTGAACAAGACTCATGGGAGAACGTCAAGTACATGAAGGGAGCCCTCATTGGACAGGGTTCCTTCGGTAGCGTATACCTTGCATTGCACGCCGTGACCGGTGAGCTTATGGCTGTCAAGCAAGTCGAGCTCCCCTCCGCAGCAGGCACAGCACAGATGGACCAGAGGAAGACCAACATGGTCGAGGCTCTGAAGCACGAGATTGGTCTGCTGCGCGAGCTCAAGCACAAGAATATTGTGCAGTACCTTGGCTCCAACTCGGACGAGAGCCATCTCAACATTTTCCTCGAGTACGTCCCTGGTGGTTCAGTCGCCACCATGTTGATCAACTACGGACCGTTGGGCGAGTCTCTCATCCAGAACTTCGTGCGTCAGATCCTTACCGGCCTGTCATACCTCCACTCGAGAGACATCATCCACCGCGACATCAAGGGCGCAAACATCCTCGTCGACAACAAGGGCTCCGTCAAGATTTCCGATTTCGGTATCTCTAAGCGCATCGAGCAGTCCACCCTCGGCGGCAGCAAAAAGAACGCCCAGCGCGTCTCGCTCCAAGGCTCCGTCTTCTGGATGGCCCCCGAGGTCGTGCGCCAGACCGCATACACGCGCAAAGCCGACATCTGGTCCCTCGGCTGCCTCATCGTCGAGATGTTCTCCGGCAGCCACCCGCACCCCACTCTCACGCAGCTGCAAGCCATCTTCAAAATCGGCGGCAGCGGCGACGCCTCCCCCACCATCCCCGACAACGCCGGCGACGACGCCCGCGCCTTCCTCACGGACACCTTCCTCATCGACCACGAGAAGCGGCCGTCCGCCGACGAGCTGCTCGCCAGCCCCTTCATCACAAACCAGGGCGCCTGAGCCCTCACTACCGGTGCTTTACGCGCCACACCACACCACACATAGTTTCTCGACACTGCAAGCAGTGTGTAGCCTCAGTGCACAGCGCACACTGCACGTTCCCCCGTGTCTCTTCTTTTTTTTTTTTTTTTTTTGGCTCTGGAGCTTATCCGATTTTAATGGCTGCTACGCGTGAACGCTACGACATCTTGTACTATACGATACCGCATCTGCGGATGCTTGGGGCGGGCGGCTTTGGCTGCGGCTCGGCGGCGTTGGAGGAGGGATGGCCTGGGCCAGGGGAGATTTCAGGCTGCGGATGGGGGCCTAGGGGGCCTAAGGGGGGTTGAAAGGCGAGGCGAGGGGAGGGGGTAATCATGTTCATATCCCGGGTAGACAGGATGTACTATATCATACCTATACCTGCTCACGATGGCTTCATATGTCTGCATGTGCATGCTGGTGCTCTTGTTGCGAACGCCTGCTGCTAAGGAATAGCACGCTTACGCAAAGTACAATAGGTGGTGTAGCAGACCTACAAATCGAAAAAGAGACAAAGAGACAAAGAGACACTCGACATGGAACCTATTGACGATATCCCCTTCCGAGGCTGCTCGCTTCCCGAGTGCTTGAACACGCTCTGCTGCGTGTTTTGTAACAGTGCGGAGCTGGATTTCCAGGCGCTTTGGTGGCTTTGTTTCTAGCTGGGGAGGGGTGCTGGAAGCTGGAGGCTGGTGGGAGGAGGAGGGCGATGGAAGAGGCTTCGGTGGAAAGACTGAGCTCCGGTAGGAAGAGAACTTCTCCGTTATGTTCGGTGGGAAAAACAGATTCTTCGTCGACTACCCTATTGATTACTCCTCGCTGATTACTCACCCCATCTATCTGCTTCGCCCTCGGGATTCTTGGCCCCGTCGGTACGGCGGTGTGGAGCGTCCATCGCTGGTGCTGGGTTCCACCGGTGTTGTTTGACGCGGGTACTGCCGGATGTACGTGTGCGGTACATGTACAACAAGTACAGCGACCCGCCGGCAGCGTGGCTGCCCCGCCGATGCCTGATGCTGCATGTGCGGGCTCGCGATGCAGGCTGACTCGATGGAACTACACAGCGTACCTACTGTAGGTACCAGACCCTACTGTCGACGCGACCGCACGTCTCTCACAATCATCGCCCTCGCCGCCAGTCTGTTATTCACATCCGTACATACAATCATCCACTTGCCGAGTCCTTTATAGTAGTCTACGGAGGGTCTTCGCGCCGTGATCCGCTATCGAGATAATGCTGTACAGTAGTAGGTACTTGGTAGCGCGCGATCGTCAGTACACAGCTCCACAATGACATACGCGCCCCGCCCAGCCTGGACTCGGACGACGCGTTGCGGGGTAGCTCCGTCCAACGACGGACACCTTGGCGAGCTCGTGCACACGGAGGGCCGCACCTCATCGCACTTTGTGTTCGCAATGCCATGAGGAGATGGGTGGGATTGGTATGCTGTACTGCACTGTGCCGTAGCATACCGCACCGTGGTGTGTCGGTGCGAACACATTGGTGTGGCCGTGTAGCAGCACCCGTCAAGCAAGCAAAGGCAGTGAAGCTGGAGCTCGACGCCAGCCGAGGCACCCGCAAGCTCGACTCAGCAGTTCCTGTGTAGAAGTGGAGTAGCCGACATGCGATAGCCAAGCGACCGCCCGGAGCTGCCTCATAGCCGTGCAGCGCCGCCGTGCAGCGCCACCGTGCAGCTTGCAGCGCTGCAAACACGCGCCGCGGACGCCGTTTTGTGGGGTAGACTAGGGTGCTTCGGTGGGTGTGACGGCGGCGGTGGGTCAGATGGCAGGTGGGTCTGGAGCGGGTGAGGGGTATATATGGGCGGGCGTGGATGTTGGTTATCGGTTTCTGATTCTGCTTTGTACCTTTGCACACGCAAGAACACAGAGACTAAGACGGCTTTTTTGTGCAGTTCGATCGCGATTCGGAACTGATTCGTGAAGATCATTGGACGAGTAAGGAAGGGACTGATAAGAAAAAGAGAACGATATTGTCGGATAAAGAGAGGAAATCGCAGTCATGAGTGACATTCAGATCCCGAAGAAGCACAAGGCGGCTGTGTATGATAAGCCGGGCACGCTGTCGACAAAGATTGAGGAGTTGGATGTACCTGAGCCTGGGGCCGGTGAGGTGTTGATCAATCTGTATGTTCGCCGTCATTCATCGCCCGGGACCACTCGCGGTCCAGGGCTCGCTCTGAAGCTACGCGCGAGCTACACTGACCTTTCACAGAACACACTCGGGAGTCTGCCACTCAGACATGGGCGTCATGCTCAACGCATGGAGCATCCTGCCCTTCCCCACCCAAGCCGGACAGGTCGGCGGCCACGAGGGCGTCGGCAAGATCGTCAAGATGGGGCCCGGCACCGACAACTCGGCCGTCAAGCTCGGCGACCGCGTCGGCATCAAGTGGATGGCCGGTATCTGCGAGGCATGCGAGGCCTGCCGCGCCGGCATGGACGCATCCTGCTTCAACGGCGTGCGTACATCCTTTCCCCCACGTCAATTCCTACTGACACTGCCAGAAAATCTCCGGATACTACACCCCCGGCACCTTCCAGCAGTACGTCCTCAGCCCCGCGAACTACGTCACGCCCATCCCCGACGGTCTCGACTCGGCCGCCGCCGCGCCGCTGCTCTGCGCAGGCGTGACCGTGTACGCAGCGCTGCGCAAGACGAACGCGGACTCCGGCAACTTCGTCGTCATCATGGGCGCCGGCGGCGGCCTGGGCCATCTCGCTGTACGTCCCTCTCCCCTCACATACATGACAGCACGCTCACACCCCGCAGGTGCAGTACAGCGCGCGCGGCATCGGCCACCGCGTCATCGGCATCGACCACTCGTCGAAGAAAGACCTCGTCCTCGAGAGCGGCGCAGAGCACTTCATCCCCGTCGACGGCACCGCCTCGCTCGCCGACGCCGTAAAAGAACTCACAGGCGGCCACGGCGCGCATGCCGTCGTCGTCTGCACCGCGCACCAGGGCGCCTACGACGAGTCGGCCAACCTGCTGCGCTTCGGCGGGCGCGTGGTGTGCGTCGGCATTCCCGAGGGCGACCAGAAGCCGATTGCGAGCGCGACCGCGTCGTTGATGGTGGGCAAGGCGTTGCAGATTGTGGGGTCGGCGGTGGGGACGCGGAAGGAGGCGATTGAGGCGATTGAGTTTGCGGCCAGGGGCGTTGTGAAGACGCATTTCCGCGTCGAGAAGCTGGACAAGCTGACGGATGTGTTTAAGGAGATGGAGGCGCAGAAGTTGAAGGGGAGGGTGGTTATTGATCTTTCTGATTGAGCGTGTTGTGTGTTTAATGAAATGCAAATGATGGATTTAAATTGTGCTCTTCAACGCAGACCAGGGTTTTGATCTTCTCTGTCACTATGTATACAGTGAGAAAACGACGTCATCGCTTTCCAAAGCACATGTATGATCCGCGTCGCTCGGGAAACTCAGATGCTCCGTTCAACACCACAGCCAGACTCACACTGCAAAGTCACTTCCGTCGTAAAGTTCTTGCTAGACCCTGCCTTGCTCTTATGTACTCACGCTCTCCAGCACTCACATAGAGGAATTCAAAGAATAAGTTCCGACCTCCGCCATACACAGCCCTGTAGACAGCGCTGCGATTTCGCAGAAATACCACGGTCGTCAGCAGGATCGGTAGCACTTCAAATCTTCGGCGGCGGTGCCCAGACCCGTCTGAATCCATTCAGTGAACAGTGAAGTCGATTAATGCTCGATGGCTATTGGACCTTCTTGGAACGCGAGACACGTCTAATTTTCTCAGGGTGCACCTTTCAAACTGACGTATTAAACTATTGGTGTGAGAAAGGTAAAGAGACTATTACAAGAACAGCATGCAGAGTTCACAAGGTTCGAATTCGTGCCAAAAAGAAACTTCATAACAGAGAAGTAGCCGACGTGACCTGCACACTGTACCTGGCCCCAGGCCGGGCCTTCATCGCAGCCATTCACGATGCCCTCGCAACGCCACCCATCTACGCCACCAAAGCAACAGCGATCTTCTCAACCCCATCATCCAGCCCATCAACCTCCTCCTCCACCACGAACACCGCCTCCTCAGTCCCGTCCCCCGCCTGCGCGTCCTTGATCTTCCTCACCAGAAAGGCCACGCCCTCATCCACACGCGTCCCATATGTCAAATGAAACGGCAAAACAAGCGGCACGCCACGACACACCAGGTCCCCCCGCTGACAAATAACCATCACCTTCTGCGGCGGAAACCCCGGGATCCGCCCGCCGTCCTCGCGCGCCTGCGTGTCGCCATACAGCACCACGCCCGCGATGCGGTCCTGCACGGCCGGCGGCAGGGCCTCGATCGCGCGGTGATTAACCGCAGCGCCCTGCGAGTAGCCGCCGGCCACGATGACGGCGCGCGGGCACTCGTGCGCCATCGCGGTCAGCGTGTCGCGCATCAGGGCGGCGGCGGCGGCGTCGGTGCCGCCCGGCTCGAGGTTGTCGAGCAGCGAGGCTTCGTACTCGAGGCCTTCTGTTGCTACGGCGGAGGCGCCGAAGGCGTCCTTCAGGCCCTCGGAGGTCTGGGGGCCGACGATGAAGCCCTGCGCGGGTTAGTGTGGGGCTGCGCCGGGGGAGAGGAGGGGAGGGTGGTGTTGGAAGTGCATAATGTCTTAGAAACGAATATGGGTAGCGATTGTTTTAGTTAGAGATTAGTATGGAACTGGGCTTATAGAATGAATGGAAAAGCGAAAGAGAGACGGCTCTGACCTTTCAGAAACTGAAGAGGGGTGGACAGTAAGGAAGATACATATCGGTCCAGCAGCCTCGTTAAGGCTTTATTCTCGCATTATTGAATCTACAAACATTATGTTGGGGACGAGGTCATGATATAAGATAGGATGGCACTAAGCTATCGATGCGGGGGTTGCATTTGGGCGCTCAAAGTTAGGGAACGAGGAATATCAGGATAACAGGCTTCTAATTGGGTGGTTCGAGGCAACTTTGCAGTTTGATCTATGCAAACGTAAGACATTGAGTGTGATCTTCTTGGATCACACTTACCTACACTTTGTTCTGCAGTATTGTGGCCGGAGAAGTACCAACAAATCCAGCTCCTATGAAGTTGACGTGGGATTTTGGCATAAGTCGATATGTCTGGCTCTCGTGCCCGGCACCTTGATGCTCTCTGTAGCTGCATTAAGTCTGAACGCAAGGATACCCAGGGAGTGTCAGTAATCAACACAATTCGATAACCAAACATCGTCTTAGAAGAAGTGCGCATAACAAGACTTCCATCATCCCCATCCTCGAGATAAATATGAGCAGCCGATTTCCTCACATATCATCTTAATGCAAGGAAGCGTCTCAAACCGTACAACCTCAGCAGTGCAAACAAGCTTTTGCAACGTCATTAAAGGCTCCAGAGAATCTGCGCTTGGTTGTTGGCCAGCCTCGGTGGTTTCAAGTCTTAGAAGTAAACTTCCACGTTGGATGTGAGAGTTCAGCAGAATGTCTTGGCTGTAGTGGGCACACGTCAAGCCAGGGAAGCCGGTTTTCGCAATGAGAGTTTGAATGGTTTACAATCCGTTGGGTCGGATTCGTCATCATATATATTGGTGGGCTCCGTCGCTTTATGATGAGTATTCCAATGTCCACTTCCCAGGTTCTTCTCGACTTCTGGGGGAAATGACATTCTTATCCTCTCAAACTCCAAGGTTCTCGGAATCCTCCAGGGATTACTTGCAACATCTCCGGTCTCGACCGCCGCAGCTTTACTCCGTTAGAGGTGCGCTGATCCGGATGTCTGCCGCTTTATTTTGGCAGCCTGGATCTTGGTTGGCAATCGCTCATTGTCTTCGTTGTCCTGATTTCCAGTAAGCTTCTACTAATGCTCAAGTTGGCCCCTTGCCTACATGCCTACTACTGCGGGTACAGTGGGGCCTTCTCGTACAAACTAAAGATCGGAATGGAGGAGCAAACTGGTCTGTTATTGGTAAAGTTGAGATATTCAAGCAGTGAGATAGCTCAAGCTCATATTCAAGCTCCAGCTGTCGGAGAGGCCAAAGCGACAGTGACCACATCGCTCTCATCAAAACTAAGTGTGCTATGTACTTGCAGATCACTAAAAGGATTGAGAAAGATTAACATCTGTAACCTGGGTTGCTGTTCCAGAATTTCCAGCGGAGACTGCAGATGCAAACAAACTCTGAGCAAACAGTTAATCACAATGGGTCGCGCTCGACCGGAAGCGAAAAGATACTGGCTTACTGCATCGTCAAAGTTTCCCGCCACGCTTTGACCCTGAGTTCAGCGTAACGATTAGCTGAAATGCAGCGGGGTCTTCGTTCCCTCGTCGATGTCCATCCTGTCTTCAATATCTGCCCTGGTCTTGTGCTCTGGCACATGGACCACATCATCTTCCTTACCAAATCTCATCGCATTCTCGTCCTGGGGTTCAACCAGTTCCATCATATCAGGAGACGATCTCTTTCCTGCTTCTTCTTGAACTTGAAGAGCGGTTTCTTTCGCCATGTCGGGCTGTGCTGAATCCTTTTTCTTCGCATCTTCTTCAACCTTCTCTGTCTGCCAGTGCCTATCCTCAAAGTGCTTGCGAGTGTCTTTGAGCTTGCTGTTGATTCTCTTGCCACAAATCCAGCACTCACGTCCTTTCACATCGCGCAGAAACTCCTCCCACATGACTATCACTTTCTCAGCTTCCGTGGGGTCCAGGATGCTCGCCACTGCGTATTTGATCTCATCCCAGGTGCGCAGCAATGAATGCAAGGGACTCCCTTCGGGATAAGGGTACTTCCATTTCTTCGGTTCCACCGTCTCGAAATCGCCGTCTAGAATGGCGGAAAAGTGCGACAAGAACGCAGTCACGAATTCTTTCTTCTTACGCTCACCATCGATCTCAGTTTCGAACCATGCGAGGAGCATCGGGAGCTTACCGAGCATGTCAGCAAGTTGATTGGCCGTCACGACAGAGTACGTGGCCATGACTGATGTATCCAGCGCCAAACACATGATTGGACAAAACGGTGGCAACCTTATCGCTTCGCCAACGGTCTGCACAAGACACATGCCCCCTCGGAGCTGGCTAGTTACATCCAGTTTTGAACTATCGAATGCTTCTGAGAACGCCTCATATGAACTTTTGAGGATGCCGAGGTTGTGTTTTGATGGCGGCCAGATGATCCAAGCGACTGAGCCCGACATCAAGGTTGTGAATGTGGATCCTTCGTTGCTGTGCTGCAGTGGGAGAAATGTATCGGCAGGTAAGATTGTAGCCATGGTCATGGATTCTCGCAAGAGGTTGTCCTGCTTGATGTCGGCATCGGTACACATGCTGTCCAATGATGGGCTGGGGAAAGTGACAGTCATGCCGCTGTTGGCTCGACTATCGTCGGTCAGACTGTTCAGCAACTCGAGTACTTCGTCCCGCTCCTGCGTGCGCGCAGTCTCAGCTGACCAAACGGCGTTCATGTTGTCATTCTGGATATCACTCTGACGCGACTTTTGTAAGTCATCGATCAAAATCTTCTGCAATTCTGACAAGGGTGGCAGCATGTCGGATCCAAAGGGCGACATCCTCTTGCCTAAGCCCGGGAAGTCGAAGTCACCCGGCCCAAAGGCTAGGCGGCCTGCTTGCTGCTTCGACCCGTATGATAGGTTTTTTCCATTGTCCAGAAGCGATATGAAAAGAGCTGTGTGCGGAGACGACGCCTTGGCCACGGCTTCGCGAATCTTGATAAGGCTGACTATGCGGTCGGGTGGCGTCATAGTATGGGTGGATGCAGATAGCAAGGTCAACGAAATTGCTGGTGAAGCTGTGACTGAGTTATTGAGAGAAGTTGTGGTGAGACAAAAACACAGCTCGTGTGTGCGTTGCCTGGCACAAATAACGCGGTGGACCGTGCATGATGTAAGTGAAAGCGTCTCGGAGCATAACGTTCAGTGAGGAGGACCGATGACCTTACAATCTCAGCAGACACTCCCAGAAAATACGCACTTGATGAATCAAAACTCCTTGGTCAGTCAGCGCATAGCAGTATATGTGCCAGGTCCGACTCAATAACGCCGGCGATCAGTGTCCAATCAAGAAGCGGCGTCAGACCCAGGGCCCAAGCCGTCGGAGTCTGCAGGTCAGAGGGCGTTTGAATAAGCTTTACTGTGGGCTGCGGATCATGGATCGTGCTGGGGTAGTGGGCTTGCGGTACGGCCCAGCGCTTGACAGCTTGACAGCACTTAACAGCGATGTTGACATGCTGTCCGGCGCAAAGTCTAACATACGTACCTTTCGCATATTCTACACCAACGATGTTCATAGAACATGACTTTTCAATGGGAGTTCGGCACCGTCCTCCAGTCAGAAGTGATTCTCGCAACCTTATGTGTCTGCGCGTTGCGGTGGAAGCAATCTGTGGTGAAGCCGACCGTAAGCCCAGCCCTGCTGAAGATGCATCTGCGTTTGAGATATAAATATACAGATACAAATCATACCAACAGCTTTCCAATGACCAGCTTTCTTGCGCAGCCTGTCGACGTCGCGTTAATATTAGTATCGCACCTGGTATTAATTCCAGGCAGTCGAGTCGCTACCTGTACTTGCGACTAGAATAGATCTCCCAACCTCAGCTTATCTGTGAGAGCAAGCACTATCAACCAAAAATTAAGAAGTCGGTTGTAAAGTGTAACCAACATCGTTGATCCACCTGGACCTCTTTGCCCAATCGCGCAACTCGCTTAGCTTCGGCAGCCCTCCCGAGAGTTATCCACCTGCGGAGAGCGCTGCGCGACGGAATCGAAGCAAGTGTCACCGCAACATCAGCAGATCCGCCCAAGGTCCCACTGGCGTTTTCCGCTTGAAGCTATGTAGACCGGCGGGTAAGCGCCAGATAACGGCGTCGGGAAAGCGCAATTCGTTCTCCTTTGCCCGATCGGGATACCTCTCCCCAGACGATGAAAGAGCCCCGCGCTACTAGCGTCAACACGACCACGACATGTGGCCGAGAACGGGCCAATGTGTCGCGAGTGACGATAGTGCTGGATAGTATAAAGATAGATGCTGAAGGAGTCTTTGAAGAGTACTGCCATCGCGCTCTAATCCTTTGACCTCACAGTTCGAAATTCGACACAATGGCAGCATCAAAGCCATCCTATCTGATCGTCGGCGCCGGTGTCTTCGGAGTGTCCACCGCCTACCACCTTATCAAGAAGTATCCGGACCGCCAGATCACAATTCTCGATCAAGACGCGTATGATGCAGATAACCGCGTAGCTGCGTCTTGGGACTGGAATAAGGTTGTGCGCGCTGATTACGACGACATTGTCTACACAGAGCTTGCTCTTGAAGCCCAGGATGTTTTCACCGATGATCCTCTCTGGAAGCCATACTTCCACCAAACTGGTATCTTCTGGGTGTGCCGCTCAGATTACGCCCAGGATGTCATCAACAACTACAAGAAGCTTGGTCGCACAGCAGACCTGCAGGCTGTTTCTGTCGAAGAGGCCAAGAAACTCTTCGGTGGGCTGTTTGAAGACGCCAACTACGACGGCGCGAAGGAGGTGCTCATCAACAAGACAAGTGGATGGTCAGAAGCTGGCAACGCGCTAAGAGCAGTCACCAAATGGTCGATGGAGAAGGGCGTCAAATACGTCGTCGGCAAGGCCGAGAGCCTGGAAATCGACAGCAACGGCACATGTACCGGCGTGAAGACCGAAGATGGCAAGACATTATCCGCCACCAAAGTTATCCTATCCACCGGCGCCTATACCGCCACACTACTAGAGAAGGCCGCAAAGAAGAGCGGAAACAAAGCGCTTCGTGCTGAGCACAGAATTGTCGCCGGCGGCATCACCACGGGCATGACCACCCTCGACGATAAGTCGTACGCGCGCTTCAAGGACATGCCTGTGGGTGTGCAGGGCTACACGGCCGAGTACGGGCCCTTCATTGGCAGCCTGCCGCCCACCAAGGACCGCGAGCTCAAGTGGTGGGGCGAGAAGATCTTCAAGAACACCCATGAAGTGCTCCCCGGCAGTTTCATCTCTGCGCCCCCATCTGGGAAGGACTACAACCAGTGGGACGTCCCTGGGCCGCTGAAGCTCGACATCGACCACGCGAACAAGGTCTTCTACGGCAAGAACGGCGCCAGTTGGAAGATGGACAAGCACCGTATCTGCTGGTAAGTCGTGTTTGTCACCAGTTTCCGTGCATATGCTGATCAAATGACCAGGGACGCATTCACAACAAGCTCCGACTTCATCATCTCGCCCCACGCCGCGGCGAAGGGCCTGTATGTAGCCACATGTGGTTCATTCCACGGCTACAAGTTCTTCCCTGTGCTGGGTAAGTACGTTATTCAGATGCTCGAGGACGACCTGCGGCCCGATCTGAAGGAGAAGTGGGCGTGGGACCGCGAGAGGCCTGCGCCGGCTCTCAACCCTGACTGGCCAAGGTTCGAGATGAAGGACCTGTTGGACCAGTGGCCGAAGGCGAAGTTGTAGAAAGTAAACGTTCGAGTTGGGCATGTGCATTTAGCATTGGCTGCGTGGCGTTCCGGTTCATCACTCAGTCTACGAGTTAGAGAAACAATGAGCATAACAATTATCAAACAATCAAAAAGCCCGGTGTTCCAGTGTAGTGAGCGGTGATGCGATGTATAAGAAGGTATAGCTACGCTAACGACACTAGTGTGCCTGCACGCAAAAATTCTATACCCCACTGCACACAACGGCGGTCGTAGAAGGGAAAAAAAAAGACGCGATTTTGGCGGTACCGTGAATCGAACACGGGCTGGCGCGGATCTGGATCGGAACACTGGGTGTTCGCCAGCCACAACGCGACGTCATACCACTAGACTTGAGGTATGTTAGTCGCTGCTTCGGGAGCAGTTGGTGAGATGAGACTTACCCATACCACCCTGGGGTGAATTGATGACTCATCCAAAAATTAACATATATCTATCTACGGATGTTGGCAGCCATGGTCACTTCGTGTCTGAAATTCATACGCTTAATGTATGTATATTGATTTTTGATATGTACAACGAATGTGGAGTTTCCCCACTTTAAGCGGGATCGCGGTTTGCTGCTTATGCGGTAACCTTGGTCTTGATGAAAGCCAAAGCCTGGGAACCATACTTGTTGACGTACTGCTGGTGAGTGTTGGCATCGTTACCAGTGCAGCAGTATGGGTCAGCAGCATCGCAGTACGACTTGATGATGCTTGTGTTGGCAGGTGAGCACTGGAAGCCAGCGGGGCGGGCGGCGAACTTCAACGTTTGTCAGTACTCATTCGGGCTGACATGAAATAGAATACTTACGCCTTGAGTTGTGCATGTGCCAACATTGTATGGGAGGCCAGCACGGTTGTGTGGGTCGCCCATGAAGATAGCAGCCTTGACGGCTTTCAACGCGTTGCCAGTAAGAGTGGCACCAGCACCACCGCAAAGAGCGTTGTCCATAATTTGGCCACCCTAGGGAAGATCAGCAAGTGTTTTACTAAGCACAGTGGAGCAGCGTACCTGAGAGTAACCGATGAGGACGATCTGTGTGCTGGGGCACTTCTGGTTGTAGGCTGTGACGGCCTTCACGACGGCAGCGGTTCCCTGGCTGGCAGAGTTGTCGTAGCTGATACCTCCGCAGGATGCCTGGCCACCGCAAGCTGGGTAGACAATAGCCTCCGAGCTAGAGCCAGGATAAGCAGCCTTGACCGAATTCACGAGGCCGCCAGCGGTTCCATAAGCATTGCTTTGAGGAACAGTCGTCTCACGAGCTCCGAAGATGTAGACCTTGGGGCAGGCTTGCCTCTCAGCGAGTTCGACTGGGTTGGCAGCGGCAAAGCCGAGGGCGGTAAGAGTGGCGGCGGCGACGGTGAACTTCATGTTGACTGCTGTGATCTTCTGTATGCTGGCTTGGGATATGCTTGACTTGATACTGTGTTGATCGATTATGTGCAGCGACGGTCCGCGAATTTGTAGATTTCAGACGAAGAAGAAGAACCGATCTTTAGGCAGAATTAGTGAGGCTCCTTTACGACCATGATGAGTTGGCGTGGTACAGCAGACTGCTATGTTTTGCGAGCAGTTAGTTCGCCCTTTCGCCCGACCCTGTAATTAAATTGCGTCCTGTGATGGGAATTATTCAGGGGTGATTGCCGACACCCATGTCTGTTTGATGCGGATATAGAGTGTGGCGCTCTGGGGAACATGAATCCCGGTGGCTCAACATCGTTGGCAGATTGCTTGATATGAGCTTAGTGGGTCTCTCCGCACTTTCTTTGAACCAAGGACCATTTGTGCTCACCTACGTGACGCTAGAACAACTGCGAAGCTGGAGTACGATGGCTAAAAGGTTGCATTGACGAACAGCCTGGTAGAGCGAGCCTGGCGATCATGTGGGGCCGAGCTAAAGGGTCGAAACATAGCATCGACAATTATCGACGCAGTGTTATTATTGATTTAAAAAGGCGTCCTTGCATAGTCCGCTTGGCTTCAATGGGGTGGTTGAGCAGGATCGCATAAAGCTCTTCTGTGGAAAAATTGTGAAAGAAAAAAGGCGAAGCATGACTGGCAATAAAGATGAAACAGACAACATCAACCGAGCTTTAGGTTTCGAAACACCATACGACACGTGTTATAGCGCTCTGGTTGATAGAATTCGATGAGGCTGGTACGGTGAAGTTGTCGTCGGGGTCGTCCCTCTAATATCGGAAGTTTGCGTGATGTCATCAACGTTTTCGGCTCGCACTTGCTCCGACATGTCTCGGTTCATCGGTAGCTCGCAACGATACTACATCAATTCGTTATCGCTTTCGCTCCGTCCCAGGTTACTTCCTCGACGCTGACCAGAGAGGAGCATTGACTAGCTATACATTGCGCATAAAGCTTGGTCGATGCTGTTCCAAGTAGGGCACTGTACGAACAGGTCGACGCTCGCGATTATGTACCATGCCTGAGAAGTCGCAATTGTTGCAAGGCCCATGTGTAGCAGTATGCAGAGCGCATCCTTACAGCTCAATGAGTGATCAATGTTCTATATATAAGATTGCTGACTCAGTGGATATCCTCAAGGCTGCGATTGGCTTGCTTAACCCAGTCACCGCAAATACAGGTGTGCCGTCTGCTGTGCTGACGCCTATCATCTATGCGATTTTGATCGCGATCACCTCACACAAGTTCGAAGACCTCACTCTCGAGAAGGGAGTCTGGTACAACCCACGATCGTGGCATCAACATGACTTTGCCTGTTTCGCTCAGCGAGTTTTACACCAGTTTCTTCGTAGGGCTTACTCTTCACCTTGCGGTCGGCACCAGCAACATTGAGTTCGAGCGATATGTTGTGAATTCAATCGGAGCCGTTCTCCTTGCATATGGCGGCATGCTTACTTGGTGGTCTCGATGCGACGATCATGATCTTCTGATCGCTACAGGACGAGCGAGCCTGGCTGTCGCTGGTGCGACCACAGGAGTCCTTATAAGCCTTACCGTCTATCGACTTCTGATGCATCGATGCCACAGGTTTCCAGGCCCACGACTTGCGGGGCTTTCCCGTTTCTATTTGGCGTACCTGAACGCAAATCTGAAGGATTCCCAGTACTATCAGAAACTTGAAGATCTGCATCGAAAATACGGAACCTTCGTGAGGATCGGTCAGTAATGGCAAACTCCTGCAAATCCATTTCTGACCAGACCAGGCCCGCGTGAGATCAGTATACTTGACAAAGATGCGATCCCTCTCATCTATGGATCAAAAAGTAAATGCAGAAAAGCATCATGGTACAGCGCAACCGGATTCGACCCAGACCACGTCAACATTGGAGCAATCCGGGACCCTGTGAAGTACAAGCAGCGAAGACGTGCCTGGGATCGCGGATTGTCTACAAGAAGTATGTTTCCCCTCTACTTTTAGTATACGTGCTGATCTCTGGAGTGCTTCCTGTTTTTGAGCCTCGAGTCAAAGACAAAGCAGATATGCTTATCAAGCAGTTGAGGGATCATGCCGGCCAAGCAGTGGACTCTACAGCGTGGTCAATGTTATTCAGCTTCGATACTATGGGAGAAGTAAGCTTCAGTCAAGACTTTGGTAACCTAGCCACCGGCGAAGAGCACCCAGGTATCCAGGTCATGCACAGCCTTCTTTGGCTTCTTGGGGTTATGTCGCCTTTACCTTGGCTGTTGTATCTTTTTGCTTTGCTACCTGGCGCGGCGAAGACACTGATCAAGTTTGACAGCATATGCGTGGACGTGCTTGCTGAAAAAGAGAAGGTAGGCCTCTGAAGCACTCTTCTTTAGTCATTACTAAAGCTTATAGAACTGGAACAATGAGCAAGAGCCGAGCGATGTAGTTTCTTGGTTCCTCAAAGCTATTAATGACAAAGACGTGTCAGCGTCGCCGACCCGAAAGTCTCTCCTTGAGGACACCCGCGGCGTGGTCATCGCCGGCAGGTAACGTAGCATGAGATGAACATTGTGGCAACTAAGCTGACGCTTTCAAGCGACACAACAGCAAGTACGCTTGCCAATGTCCTGTTTTGTCTCGCCAAACATATCGACGTCCAGCGCAAACTTCGTAACATGCTAAATGAAACTATGCCTCAAGGCTATTCCGACTGGCAATATGCCTCGATCAAGGACATCTCGTATATCGACGACATAATCAACGAGACACTACGACTGAAGCCTCCAATCATACAAGGAACACCGCGCGAAACTCCAGCAGAGGGTCTGCAGATCGGGGACGTATGGATTCCCGGGCACGTCAATGTGCTTGTACCGACGATATCGATTCAACGTGATCCCCGTTGGTGGAAAGAGCCAAACCACTTCGTACCCGAGCGCTGGCACGAGCGGAAAAACGAAATGGGCACTGAGGATGCGCCGTGGATGCCATTTCAGCGGGGCTTACACCATTGCGCAGGAAAAGAAGTCGCATACCTGACATTGAGGACCGCGATTTCCGCGATTGTGCAGAACTTCGATGTCACGTTTGCGCCTGAGGAGAGCGAAGAGAGCATCAAAGCGTTCGATGAGCGGTTCTTGTCTTCGATGTTGATGACGCTCCGCCCTCTTCATCTTGTCTTCACGGAAAGGTAGAGAATAGTAGGGAGTGATTGGTCAGGGTCCTAGTGGTTGAACACTTGCGGCCAGATTTCGGAGCACTGAGGTTATCTTCTATCATGATCCGATACGTACTATACTTTACTCTCCCCTCGAAAGTCATGATATGCCAAACTGCAAGATAACTATCCGTGAACATGTAAACATCTCCCCAACAATTTCTTCAATCTGTACGTTGGGATAGTCCCTAAGCAGATATAATTAATCTTAGCCGCAATGGAAGGCTTTTAGTCGTACGGGAGTTCAAACTATGTCGAGAAAAGTGCAAATGTTCTGGCTTATTCATCGACAGCGCTGGCTTCGTCATTATATCACTCGCCTCTATCAGGCGCTTCAGTCTCTAGCATCGACCAACAGAAGTCAAGATGCGGTTGTAGAACGCCACCACATGGTGCTTCTCAGCCACTCATTTCCGATATCGTAGACTCTATTTACACCCTCTATTGATTTCTCTGTACATGCTCCGTGCCACAAGCATCACACGAGCTAGCTCCAATTATGCGAGCACCACCCAGCCCACACTTCACGACGACTAGCCCTCGAAAATGACAATGAATGGAGTGTCATAGCAACCGATGTAACGACACTTCCTCTACCGCCATTGCGTCAGAACTCTTCTTCCACCTTTCCAGTGCACCGGATGCACTGTGTATCAGCTTGCGGACCAACCATTGCATTCCAAATTCCAGATACACCCCGCAAACACGGAGCACAGGATACCCTGGAAACAGACAATATAGAAGTGCCCTATTGGCTCTTGATTTACCTTGTACTATCGCGAGGGATGTATACAAAGT
This sequence comes from Boeremia exigua, assembly GCF_020726555.1. Taxonomy (NCBI): domain Eukaryota; kingdom Fungi; phylum Ascomycota; class Dothideomycetes; order Pleosporales; family Didymellaceae; genus Boeremia; species Boeremia exigua. The sequence goes on along the minus strand of NW_025763527.1, from coordinate 1,645,995 downwards.
TTTCTCACTGAACACAGGGAGTCTAGCACGTCCAATCCTATCACACCACATCACCCCACGCCGTGATCATCATATCCACCATTTGTGCTGCGCCTTCCACGTGTACCCTTTGCGGAAGTTAGAGCGCCTCGCTCATTGCGCTGGGACTATAGCAGTGGGTACAGCGCGGGAGTCTAGAGAGCACGGAGAACTCCGGGGGGGTGTCTCGAGTGGTTGTTTCGTGGCGAAGTTTCGTGGTCATGTTTCATGATGCTGTCTCGTTGTTTGGTTTCGAGGTAGTTCTGTGGTGCTGTACTGCGCCGGACTACTTTGTACCATGTCGTACGTAGTTCACCAACGCTGCGCTACAGTGCGCTCTGCCGGGGTTTCCTTACCGTATCGTTGACGTGCTCCGCAAAGTAGAATGAACGTGAAAATACTAAGTTTATTAGCACAACGCTCTGCCGAACTAAGATACTGCACCCTGCACTGCGATACACCACGCGGTCCGTACTATACATATCATCTCATCTCCACCACCACGGGAACCACCGCACCCGGGCTACATGCAGGTACACCGTCCCTCTTACCCACTGCACTACCGCTATCTCCGTCAAGGACAGCGTACATCCGTAGTTCACGCCGCACACGAGCCTCGACCAGTCTGGCGGGCAAGCTATTTCGGGCGCGTGTGGTCTGGAAGCAGCCAGGGGGCCTGGCACAAGATGAACCGTAGAACGATTACCTACAACAATTAGGTAGGTCACTAGCATTCCACGAGACGCGATACGAAAGGCGAGTGCAGCGTATGTATTTTTCCACTCATGTGCAATACACACCGCAGACGCGGATCTGCCAGTACGGGCTCGAGTGTGGCGCGTGTGCACTGCACTTTAGGCACCGGTACCTGGCACGCCCACCTGGCACCACGCGCGCCCACAGCTGGACGCGGCGCTGGCTCGCCACAAAATACATGACCACGCACATCGTCCAGGGCCCCCGTCGCCGCGCCCAAGGCTGTTTCCACACCTGGCTCCGTACATGTGTACGCAGCCCCTCGCCGTCGCGAAACCGTTTCGTTTGCCCCAGCGCCCCACATCTCCATATTGCGCGCATGAGCGTGTGGGAATCCCCGAGCGGGCCCGTCGGTCATCAGGTCAGACTCTGCGGACCTCGTGACTGTTGCGTTTGTCTTCGCGTTATGTGCGTATACAGGGTCTCTGTTTTACGCTGCGATGCGTATGTACGGCTGCCTCGGATTCCATGTCTATGTCTGTGTAATTTGCCCTTGATAGCGCAGCGCCTCGCGATTCGCCGGGTGCAAGCGAAAGCGGGGCGCTGCGGGAAAGTGTAATTGGCCGAAGGCGTCATGCGCTAAATCATTAGTTCTGCGGATTCTACCTGTCTACGATGCTTTGGGTGTAGAGGCTCGTGTTTGCATGACGTCATACAGGTCGTTGAGCGGACACGCATGCAGGGGGAATGTTCGGTGTGAAGACGTTGTGTGTGCAAGATAACGTGCTGGGATGGGCGGCGATGCGGACGCGAGTCGGGGTTAGAAATAGTACATGTGTAAGATCGATCAACGGATGATCGCGTTCGTCAGCGCCGCATGCGGCAGGAGGCGTCAGGGTTTCAGCCTTCAGGCCTCGTGTTCGTGTAATGGTGGACAAGCATGAGTAATGGTGGACGGTCGAGACACATCGATCATCGCTTTGGAGATGTTGAGAGGAAGATATGTATTGTCAATAGCGCAGCTACTGATGCTAGTAGTATGACTAGAAGATAGGTAGTGGTGTAATAGGTAGTATGTAGTATGCAATGAAATGCGAGATGGTGTAGCCTCCTAGGAGTGCTAATGCAGGTGGTATCATCGAAACAAACAACACCGAAAATGCTATGCTAAACGAACGCCATGGCCCTGTGCCTTGAGTATCCAACGTCGAGATGATGTAGCTTGGCTCGTCAGCCTCAGCTGCTGTCTTCCTCGCTTGCTGTGGAGGTGCTGTCACCGGGCAGCTTGCCGAGCGTCCAGCGCCAGTCACGGCTGCGTTTCCGTCGACCGGCGACGGGCGTCTGTGGGCAAGTGTCACTGTCATCTTCAGACTCAGACGAGTCACGCTTGTCTCCGAGTCTGGGTGGCTTTCGCTGCCGGGCCGAGCTCTCTATTGTGATGGTGGGCTTGGTCTCTGGCAGTGACTGGAACGACAGCGAGGGCTTGACGAGCTTAGGCACGACCGGGCGGTGCGTGGCTGGGGCTTCGGGTTCAGAAGCAGGGGACTCTGTCGATGTGGAGTCCAGGGTCAACGTCGAGCTTGACGACTCGAGGTCTGAGTTGGCCAAGGTGTACTTGACCGTCTTGATCTCCTCCTCGAGCGGCGTGCGGAAAGACACACGCTTCTCGGCCGGGAACATGGGACGGGAGGCCATCTTGCGCGGGACGATGCGGCTGTTGGCCAGGATGGAGTTGAGGTTGTGGGGCTGCTTGTACGGTATTGTGCAGCTGGCCGTCTCGCTGGAGGCGGATGTGAGTGTCGAGGACAGGGTCGAGGCCGAGTCCGGGGTGCTGATGGTGGTTGGGGCCGGAGTAGTGGTGCTGATGTCCAGACGCAACCTTGCAGGCGGCCCAGGCGGCGGTGCGACGTAAGTGTTGAGCGTATTAGAAGTGTTGGTTGTGGTTGTGGGCTCATATGCGTTGTTGAAGGTGTTGCGCACGGTGGGTGAGACGGCGCTGAGCGTATCCAGTCGTAACGAGGCGCCTTTGCCAAATACGCGGGGCTGGTGGGTGTTTACGGTGAGTTTGGGACGCTGCGACGGCCGCGAGGGCATTATAGGCAGCGAGGTGGCCATGGTAGACTGCAGCGCAGGTGACGACGTGAAGGTGGGCGGCGCGGGGTGGATAGAGAGCATCATGTGTGAGACTGCGAGCAGGTGGGCGCAGACTGAGGCAGTGTGGCGGGGATCCGTCAGCCTTCTCAGGTGCAGCGGTCGTGTCGGCTGATGGGGACAAAAGGTATCGTGAGTCGTCGTCGTGGTATTAATGCGTATATAGTCTTTAGTCTTGTCTACGCCCGGATTCAAAGACTGCGCGCGGGGCCGCGCTGCTTTTGAAAAGCGCCATCGCTGTTCCGTGATAGAACGCGCGTGCTGAGGGCAGCGGCTACCCAGGTTATTTTTGGCAGCCACTAGCAGGAAACCTTGAACAGACAGGGAGCCGCGACCCACTCGCAACCAGCCCGAAGCGCCCTTGTTTTGCCATCCTGCATCTGCTCCTCCACCAACGCAACGTCAGACTGCGAGCCGCCGACTCCCTCCGGCGGCCAGGTGGCTTCGCGTCTCGCTTCGATGGACGGCCCTCGCAGGCGGAGGCTGAAGCGGCAGCTCGACTCGACCATCCTCCACTTTGTAGGTCAGCACAACAGTCAATAACCAGGCACCCCGTCGCCGTGTTACACAGCCTGACGAAGAACGCCCGGGCGCCGTGGACCTCCAGCGCCATCGTCGTAATTGCTTGCGTCGAATCGTGCTCAGCGTTGCTAACGTGCTGCCTGTACGCTTTTAGGACTATGTACGTGTTGCCCTGTGCACCTGCCCGGCACCTGACACGGCTTACACGCGCTCGATTAGGACTGCTTTTACGCCAGCGTCTTTGAACGTGAGCAGCCACACCTCAAGGCGCTTCCTCTCGCCGTGCAGCAGAAGCAGATTCTTGTGACTTGCAATTACGAGGCTCGTCGACGGGTACGCTCCACATTCTCCAAACGGCACACTCACGTGATGCTGCCAAGACATCGTTACGCAAGCAGGTCTTGCGCATTAATAGTAGCATACATGCACTACGCAGCTACAGACTAAGCCAGACGCCAGTCTGCTGACCTGCTCAGGGATTGTACAAGCTGCAGCTGATTTCAGAGGCTAAGAAAGTGTGTCCTGATGTAGTCATTGTCTTGGGCGAAGACCTTACCCGGTTCAGAAATGCCTCGAAACAACTTTATGCCTTCCTGAGCTCGTTCTCATGGAACTCACGATGCGAGCGGCTTGGCTTTGACGAGGTCTGGCTCGATGTGTCTGATCTGGTTGACAGCAACGTCTCGACTTTGAATTTGTCTAATCTAAGTGAATCTTTCTTTCGTCTGTCGAAACAAGATCCTACAGTTGGTTTCTGCTTCAACGCAACCAGTTATGCCGGTCATGTTCATCCAGAGCTATCGACTGAAACGTGTGGTAAGCCTTTCTATCTACTACATCTACAGGGGGCATGAACTACATGCTCGTGCTTCTAGAATGCCCCAGAAACCCGCAGTGTGACAAGTAAGCAGATTTGTCGTCTCATGCATCTTGTACTATCGTTAGGCATCATGCCAAGAGCCCTCGATACAAGTTGGCGTGATGGCAGTTCGGTCGCGTCTGTTTCATGTTTCAAAACTCTCAATCAACATCTAATGCATAAAACCAGGTGATACTTCACATGACCCTCTGCGACTCCGACTGCTACTAGCAAGCCACTTGGCTCAGCACATTCGACATAAACTTGAGCACGATCTGGGCTATACGGCTACTGTGGGCATCTCAACGAACAAGCTTCTCACCAAGCTAGTTGGAAATCTCCATAAGCCCAACAACCAAACAACGCTGATACCGCCATACACGGCCGAAGATGACGAGTGGGATAACGTCACTCCGTTCGTCGACGATCATGAGATTGGCAAGATTCCAGGCATTGGCTTCAAAATCGCCCAGAAGCTTAGACAGCATGTACTAAAGCGAGCTGCAGACTTCGACACTGGTCTAGTATATGGGGGGACCAAGGAAAGTGTGCAGGTTCGAGATGTTCGAACTTATCCTGACATGGGCCCCAATGTCTTAGAGCGACTGCTCGATGGCCCAGGAACCCCGCACGGTATAGGCACTCGTGTATGGGACTTACTCAACGGCTGCGATGATACGGAAGTCGGCCAGGGTCGTGAGATACCTCGATCAATCAGCATTGAGGATAGTTACATAAGACTTGACACGATCGAGGGCGTAGTCAAGCAGCTGCGCATTCTGGCCATCAGTCTGTTGAAGCGCATGCGCACTGACTTGGTTGGAACTGACCAGGAGCCGGCCGAAGACCCGACTGCCATCGAGGTGGCGTCAGCTCCCCGCTGGCTTGCTCATCCAAAGACCATTCGTATCTCAACACGCCCACGTCCATCAGACGGAAACCGCAGCCGCACATTCACACGCATCTCCAAGTCCGGGCCAATGCCCAACTTCGTGTTCAAGCTGGATACGGACGTGGAGACACTGGCCGAGAGGATGGTACATGAAACTCTGATACCACTCTTCCGACAACTGCACCCCGAAAAGAAAGGCTGGAATTTGAGCCTTGTCAATCTTGGAGCTGCAAATATAGTGGAAGGAGCAAGCGAGAAAGGTGGAGCCGGAAGAGACATTGGGAAGATGTTCAAACGCCAAAATAGCACATTGTCACCGTTCAGAGTACGGGATGAGCCCACCGATGAAAGTGCGAGTTCTATATTCGAATACGAGAGCATGGCTACGGAGCAGGTACAAGAACCGGCCCCAAAAGAGGAACTACGCCCATACGAACCAAAGCTTTTGCTAGAGAGAATGGGCTCGGAAGACTTCCCCACGCCGTCTCAAGAGCAGGACAACAATGTCGATGACGTCGGGGAGGAAGATGACGACATGCCGGACGCTGATGCATACCAGTGCGATGTTTGTAGCGCTATCATGCCGCTGTTCGCGATGGGTGCTCATGAACGTTGGCACGCTCAAGATCGGGTCCGCTTTTCTGTACACTTTGACAACAATGCAACGTCGCCGAAGAAGCGCTAAGCTTCCATGTGGCCTTGCAGTCCGAGGTACAAAATTCTAGCCAAGCCTGCAGTGAGAGCGCGATAGCGGGGCACCGTGGGAATCGCGCAAGGGTGAAGATCAGCAGCCGAGGCAGCGGCTCTGACTAAGCATTACCAAGGTTACTAGGGACTGACATGCTCCATGTCAACGCTGACACTGAAACCCGCAGCGTCGATTCATGCTGCTGTGCCAGGATTAGGAGCGGATTCCACAATGCCACATCGACCCGATAGTCCGGCGGGCCCTCGCTCTGCTCCACACGAGCACCCAGAGGCCATGGAACTAGCAGACTTTCAAGCAGATACTGAAGGATTTCCAAACCAGACGACAACAGGGCCGCCCATTGACGGCGGACGCGAGGCGTGGCGCCTTCTTCTCGCTGCGTTCGTCTTCGAATCGCTTCTCTGGGGATTCCCGCTCAGTTTTGGTGTCTTTCAAGAGTATTACACGTCGATTGCGGAGTTCCGCAACAGCCCGTACATCTCCATCGTCGGTACTACGGCGTCGGGCATATCGTATCTCGGCGCGCCGTTGGTGATACCATTCATCCGCCGGTGGTCGGGGTACAGGACGCACATGATCCTTGTTGGCTGGCCGTTGTGCATCGTGGGGCTCGTGGCAGGGTCTTTTGCGGATTCCCTGGGCCCTCTGATCCTCACCCAAGGAGTCCTGTATGGAATTGGCTTCATCATATTCTACTACCCGATCCTGTCCATGGTCGACGAGTACTGGGTCCGTCGGCGAGGCATGGCGTATGGCCTGCTGTGCAGCGCCTCCGGTGTCAGTGGGGCGGTGACGCCGTTGAGTCTCCAAGCGCTCCTGCACAAGTACGGCCACAAGACGACGCTGAGGGGTGTCGCGGTGTTTCTGTTCGTTGCAACGGGCCCGTTGATACCGCTGCTCAAGGGCAGACCCGGCCAGCAACAGTCGGTGAGGCTCAGAACAGACTGGTCGTTCTTCAGGACCCCGCTGTTCTGGATCTACAGCGTCAGCAACCTCCTCATGGGCCTGGGCTACTTCTTCCCCGCGCTCTTCCTGCCCTCGTACGCAAGGTCGCTCGGCCTGAGCGCCTCGGCCGGCGCGCTACTGCTAGCGCTTATGAGCATCTCGCAGGTCGCAGGCCAGTTCACGTTTGGCTGGCTGTCGGACAGGCGCACGTCTGTCAACGCGCTTATCAGCACGTCGGCCGCAGTCGCAGCCATCGCGACGTTGGGCGCGTGGGGCGTTGCGCGCTCGATGGCGCCGCTCGTTGTGTTTGCACTGCTGTACGGCTTCTTTGGCGCTGGGTACACGGCCATGTGGGCCCGCATGGTGACGGCGGTCAGCGAGGAGCCGGCGGCGGCGCAGGCCATGTTCGGCATGTTCAACTTTGGCAAGGGCGTGGGCAATATCGCGGCGGGGCCCATCAGTGCTGGGCTGCTGGGGTGGGCGCGCGGTGACGCGGGATACGGGCTTGGGACGTACAAGGCCGTGGTGCTGTTCACGGGCGTGTGTCTGCTGCTGAGTGCTGGCAGCCTGGCGACGGTTCATGTCAGACCCAAGATGTCGTGATTGTACATCGTACTGCAACTTGGCGCTGTTGTAGGATTCTGTCCGGGTTTGTTGCAGCCAATGAGCAGAGCGGCTAATGTGTTAATCCGTTTAAGCACATATATTGCAACAGGAAAGAGAATTGATGAGATCATTGACCTTCGTGTCTAATGCCATTTCGTCAAGTGGGTGGTCGGACGTGCCAGGTGCTGTGCAGAGCATCACTGGCAAAGCTCGTGCTTGGATGAGTCGGACCGTTGCTCCTACCGGTGTGATGATATCATACACGTATGATTCGAACCATGACTTCCAAGTACAATTCACCCGTATGCGCCGAAACGTGACTTCCGAGTGTAGCAGCATCAGTGCACGATACCTGTCTAGTCATGATCACCTCACGCACTGCCGAGCTGCCAAGTTGCGGCAAATAACATGTACATAGTACCTAGTGAGACAGCAGACCTAATCCTGGCTGACTCCGCAACGGCGGCGCAGTTGTACTATTTCAGTGCGCGCCGTAGATCGTGGTCAGAGTGCTGTAAGCCTCGTGTTCTGGTCCACTTGCGCAATGGCCGTGCGGAGTTTCCGTTGGCGATTGGCAAATGGGTGCCGTGGCAACAGGGCAGACGCAGCCTCAGGCGCGTTCGGACGGTGCGCCTGAGGTGTGGCTGGAGGTACACGTTCGCATACCTACATCTAGACGTGTCTGCTATCAGCGCCCTTCGCAAGGCTGCCCGATAACAGCAGGTCGACATCAAGCTTTCGGAAGCGCTAAGGGCCGTTGCGTCGGGCGCGGAAGCCTTGGAAGCCGACGTCCCCGCATGCATGTGATGGGCGCGCAGCTCAAATCACTCACGGCCCGGCGGGCGATGGCTGCTCCACCACCACCGTGACTCTCCACCACGATGCCTGGCTCCTCGCGCCTGCCCGTCAGTCTGCGCGACACGTTCAATGCGCACCGCGGGTCGCCCAACGGCCGCCTCGCGGTGCTGAACCTCGAAGTGTACGCCACCACGCCGTGAGATGCTTGCTTGTGGAGGGCTCCGCTGACGCGCATGATAGGCTGCGCAACGTCGTGTTCATCCTGTTCCTGCTCCGCTGGACGCGGGTGCTGTTCTACCAGCTCAAGGGCCGCGGCGTGTTCGGGTCGCTGTCCGACGTCTATGTCGCCGTGCGCCGCTATCTGTACGGCGTGTTTCTGAGACTGCCTGGTGTGCGCACAAAGGTCCAGACGCAGGTGTCCGAGTCGCTGCTCAAGCTCGAGCGAAAGCTGGTGCCCAGCGGCCCGGGTGTGGAGCGCCTCACCGCGCTGCCGAGCCAGGGCTGGGGCGTGGAGGAGGTGCGCAAGAAGCTGGGCGAGCTGGCGGATATGGAGCACACGCGCTGGGAGGACGGGCGGGTCAGCGGCGCGGTGTATCACGGCGGGGATGAGCTGATGCGCCTGCAGACGGAGGCGTTTGGCAAGTTCACCGTCGCGAATCCGATCCATCCGGATGTGTTCCCGGGTGTGCGCAAGATGGAGGCCGAGGTCGTCGCCATGGTGCTCTCGCTGTTCAGCGCCCCCGATGGCGCCGTGGGCGTCACCACCAGCGGCGGCACCGAGTCGATCCTCATGGCCTGCCTGTCTGCGCGCAACAAGGCCCACGCCGAGCGCGGGGTGACGCAGCCCGAGATGATCCTGCCCGAGACGGCGCACACGGCCTTCCGCAAGGCCGGCGAGTACTTCAAGATCAAGATCCACCTGGTCGCCTGCAAAGCGCCGAGCTACAAAGTGCACCTGCCCTCTGTCTCGCGCCTGGTCAACCCCAACACGGTCCTGCTCGTCGGCAGCGCGCCCAACTTCCCCCACGGCATCATCGACGACATCGCCGGCCTCAGCAAGCTCGCCCACAAGAAGAAACTCCCGCTCCACGTCGACTGCTGCCTGGGCTCCTTCATCATCCCGCTGCTGCCCAAGGCCGGCTTCGACTCGGAGCCCTTCGACTTCCGCCTCAAGGGCGTCACCTCCATCTCCTGCGACACCCACAAGTACGGCTTCGCGCCCAAGGGCAACAGCACGGTGCTGTACCGCAGCGACGCCTTCCGCAGGCACCAGTACTTCATCTCGCCCGACTGGAGCGGCGGCGTGTACGCATCCCCCTCGATCGCGGGATCGCGCCCCGGCGCCCTGATCGCAGGGTGCTGGGCCAGTCTGGTGAGCCAGGGCGAGAGCGGATATATCGATGCGTGCCACAAGATCGTCGGCGGGATGAAGACGATCGAGACGGCGCTGCGGGAGCACCCATCCCTCAACGCCGACCTGAAAGTCATCGGCCGCCCGCTCGTCAGCGTCGTCGCGTTCCTCTCCGACACGCTGGATATCTACGACGTCGCCGACGCCATGGGCGCGAAGGGGTGGCATCTCAACGCCCTCCAGAACCCGCCGGCCATGCACATCGCCGTCACGCTGCCGATTGTCGCCGTCGTGGATAAGCTGGTCGCCGATCTGGTCGAGGTGGTCGAGGATGTCAAGGAGCAGGAGCGGAGGAGGGTGGCGGAGGGTAAAGGGGCCAAGGGCGCGGTCAAGGGCGATTCGGCCGCGTTGTATGGGGTTGCGGGCAGCTTGCCGAATAAGAGCGTTGTGGTGGATTTGGCAAAGGGGTTTCTGGATACGCTGTACAAGGTGTAGGGGTATTTCGTGATTGAGACTGGATGTGTGTTGTGTGAGCGTTTTGTGCATAGTAAGACGTGTTCCGTTGAGCATGAGTAAGACGGGTCCCTTTGAGCATGAGTAAGACGTGTCCCGGTCGCTTGGTGAAGTGTAGGAGGGTTTCAGCAGCTCGTTCTCAGGACCATCCATATGTAGGCGTCTCGTACATACAACTACAACATATTCGCACAATGCACCACCCGCCGTCCCAACCGCCCCCTCACAACGGCGCAGCAGGCTTACTCGCCGCCGCCGGGATCCGCGCCGCCGTCTGCTCCAACGGCAACAGCCTGCGCGGCCTCTTCAAATCCGCCGCCGTCACCCCGTTCTCCAGCTTCGTAATCCCCATCACCGGCGCATCCCCCTTCTTCACAAACTCATACAGCCCTGTCCAGAATTAGCCACACCCCCCAACCCCCATCACAGCGTACAGTACTCACCCGGCAACTTCGCCCCCGCCAACCGAAACGCATCCCGCACAACCTGCTCGTGCAAATCCCCCTTAACCTCAAACACAATCTTACTCACCGCGACCCTCGCCGTCCAGCGATCAAACGACCCTTTCCCCTTCCCCATGCGCACGTCGTTGCCGCTGGTATACACGCCGATATTCGCCGCCAGCCGCATGTACATGCGGAACTTCATCCCGCGCAGCCGCTTGCGGATCGTGTCCTCGGCGATCTTGAGCTGCGCGGCGCTGATGCGCCGGTCGTGGTCGCGCATGCGTAGGCCGTAGTCGCCCCAGACGACGGTGGTGCCGCGTGTGCTGCCGCCGGTGGGCACGCGGCAGCGGCCTTTGCGCGATTTGGAGGATTCGCCGGATTTGGGGATTAGGTAGTTGGGGCGCGCGGGCGTGCTGGTGAAGGTTCGTAGGGTGGGTGTGAGGCGGAGCGCGGGCGCGGTTGCTGGGTGGGTTAGAGGGGGTGGACGGGGTCAATGGGGGGCGTACGGCGTGGGCGCAGGGTCAGCGCGCTGAGGGAGGCTAGCAGGCCTTGCGGTAATCTGGGCGGCGGCATGGTGGGCGATGTGGTTGACGGGCGTCTGGACGACCGCTGATAGTTTAGAAGTTGAAGTTCGGCGCCAAGGTGTGGCTGCTGCTGTGGCTGATGCTGTGGCTGGTGCAATCCCCTAGCGCAGGTCGCGTCCCTGCCTAATGACTTCGCGTGGGAGGCGCGTCTCACGTCACGGCTGCCTCGAGCATTGTCGGGGTATAATTGCGTCCACGCCCGTTGTTGTCGCGTCGTCTCTACAAACACCTGTACTACTGCGATTGCAGCGTTGAGGTTTGTTGCCACACAAAATGCCGGCGGATATTCGAAGCTTCTTTGGTGGTGGGCCGCCCAAGGCGAGCCAGGGCAGCGAGGGCTCGCAGAAGAAAGAGACGGTATGTTTGCGCCGCTGGTGCAAGTGGGATCCCTTCTACTCCTCAATCATATCGAAAACTACAAATACCCATGTCCCTCCATGCACTTCCGTCTCGACTCCATGACGTCGTGGAGAGCCACGGCTAATACTGCGCAGAAGCCTGCCCCCAAGAAAGCAGCACCCAAGAAGGGTCGTGCGAGTCGCGTTGTAATGGACGACTCCGAGTCCGAGGAGGTTGAAGCCAAGTCAGACCACCGGCAGTGACGTCTAAGACTCCACTGACAGCTGCCAGGCCCGTGAAAGCAACGCCGAAGAAACCCGCGCCCAAGAAAGTGAAGCGCGAACCGACGCCCGACCTCGAAGAGACAACGACATCCGACTTCTTCGCGGCATCGAATAAGCCCAAGCGCAGCGAGCCTGTCAAGAGAGCGGTCGAGAAGGCCGTCGAGACACCCAAAGCTACACCGAAGAAGGCGGCCGGGCGAGCATCGAAGACTGCCACACCGGCGACAAATGGCAGGGCGTCTGGGAGGGCGAAGAAGCCCGTCACATCCTATGTGGAGCGGGATGACGGGGACGAGTTCGACGACGACGAACTGGACAATGCAGACGACATCTTCGGGGACGAGTACAAGGGGAAAGGCAAAGGCAAGGACGATTATGTTGAAGGTGTGGACAGTGATGAGGATGTGCCAATCAAGCTGCCACATCGCGCAACACCAGCGAAAACAAAACAGCTGAAGGTTGAAGATGAGGATGACTTCGAGCCAGAGAAAGATGTCGATATGGAAGACCCCGATGACGACCTCTTGGAGCCTGAGCCTGAGGAGCGGGTCGTCAAGAGCGAGCCCAAGAAAGCTGGGCGAAAACGCAAATCGCCAGAAGTAGACCTGGACGAAGAGGAGTCAGAGGAGGAAAAGCCAAAGAAGAAGGCCGCAAAGAAAGCAGCTTCAAAGTCGCCGGTCAAGAAAAAGGCCAAGAAAGAAGACGCGGTAGAGGACGCTGGCATCCAGGCTATCTACGACAGCATACCGACTGTGCGCGCGCCGACTCCGCCGCCACCGGATGTCAAGTTTGATTGGAGAGCAAACGCAGGCCGCAGCGAGCCGGCGCCTACCGGAGGTGGATCCAGCGAGATGCCGTCTGGCTCTGAGACGTGTCTTGCTGGGCTCAATTTCGTATTCACTGGCGTCCTGCAAAAGTGGGGTCGCACTGAAGCGCAGGAACTTGTGAAGCGGCACGGAGGCAAAGTTACTGGAGCGCCTAGCAAGAAGACCAACTATGTCGTCCTTGGGTCGGATGCTGGCCCCAGCAAGCTGCGGAAGATCCAGGAGATGGACATCAAGACTATCGACGAGAACGGGCTGGCAGTGCTTATCGAGAAGCTCACCGCAGCTGGCAACAAGGGCGACTCGAAAGCGCAGGCAGCTCATCGCGAGAAACAGCGGAAGGAGGAGGAGAAAATCAAGGCGCAGGCGGCTGAGCTCGAGCAGCAAGAGAAGAAGCGCTTGAAGGAACTGAAAGCGGTGCAAGCAGCAAAGGCAGCCGCTGGAAAGGCGCCCGCGCCGGCTACCACCGCAGCGAATGCTGGCCCTGAGGTCGACGCCCGTCTGTGGACGACAAAGTACGCGCCCTCATCGCTGGCCCAGATCTGCGGCAACAAGGCTACGGTTGAGAAGCTTCAACGCTGGTTGCAGAAGTACCCGAAGAACCTCAAGACTGGGTTCAAGCTCGCCGGCGCAGATGGCAGTGGCGTGTTCCGCGCGGTCATGATCCACGGTCCACCAGGTATCGGCAAGACTACAGCAGCACATCTAGTCGCCAAGCTCGAGGGCTACGATATCGTGGAGAGGAACGCCAGTGATACGCGAAGCAAGAAGCTCATCGAGGACGGTCTGCGCGGTGTGCTTAGCACAAATTCGCTGCACGGCTACTTCGCCGGCGATGGCCTGAAGGTCGAGGCGTCCAAGAAGAAGCTGGTCTTGATCATGGACGAAGTCGACGGCATGTCGGCGGGTGATCGCGGTGGTGTTGGTGCGCTTGCTGCTGTCTGCAAGAAGACGGAAGTCCCGATGATCCTGATCTGCAACGATCGCAAGCTGCCAAAGATGAAGCCGTTCGACTACGTCACATACGATATGCCCTTCCGCCGACCGACTGTCGACCAGATCCGCTCTCGCATAATGACCATCGCGTACCGCGAGGGTCTGAAAATGCCAACGCCCGTTATTAACGCGTTGATTGAGGGGAGCCATGCCGACATCCGCCAGGTCGTCAACATGCTTTCGACAGCCAAGCTGGACGAGGAGGCGATGGACTTTGACAAGGGCAAGCAGATGAGCAAGAGCTGGGAGAAGCACGTCATCTTGAAACCGTGGGACATCACACAGAAGATCCTCGGCGGCGGCATGTTCGCCTCGAGTAGCAAGGCCACGCTAAACGAGAAGATCGAGCTGTACTTCAACGACCACGAGTTCAGCCCGCTCATGCTGCAGGAAAACTACCTCGGCACGAACCCCATTCTCGCGGCCGGCCACTCTGGCAAACAGTCAAATCTGAAGAAGCTCGAGCTCGCATCCCAAGCCGCTGATAGCATCAGCGACGGAGATCTGGTCGACCGCATGATTCACGGCTCGCAGCAGCAGTGGAGTCTGATGCCGACACACGCAGTGTTCAGTTTCGTCAGGCCGGCAAGCTTCGTGTCTGGCAGCACTGCCGGCAACCAAACCCGCTTCACGTCATGGCTGGGCAAGAACAGTAATCAGGGCAAGCTGACGCGCCTCGTCAAAGAGATCCAGGCCCACATGCGACTGCGGTCGTCGGGTGACAGACACGAGGTTCGACAGCAATACGTGCCCATACTGTGGACGGAGATGGTCAACAAGCTGCAGCGGGAAGGCAAAGAGGCGGTGCCCGAGATCATCGAACTGATGGACAGCTACTTCCTGACGAGAGAAGACTTCGATGCTATCATGGAGTTGGGCGTCGGGCCCATGGACCAGGACAAAGTCAAGCTTGAAACCCAGGCCAAGGCTGCTTTCACACGACAGCAAGTACCCAGACACGCATGACGAGCGCACGCTAACCAAGCCAGATACAACCAGCAATCCCACCCCCTGCCCTTCATGAAAGCCTCCTCCGTCGCCGCCCCCAAGAAACAAGCCAAAGAAAAACCCGACCTCGAAGAAGCACTCGACGACTCCGACGAAGCCGAGGTCGTCGAGGAACCCAAGGACGAAGACGAAGACGTCGACCTGTCAAAGGATAAATACGTCAAGCAGCCGAAGAAAAAGGCCGCGCCCAAGAAGAAGGCTGCGCCTGCGAAGGGGAAGAAGAGGGCGAAGGAGGATAGTGAGGATGAAGATGAGGATGAGGAGGAGGTTAAGACGGCGGCGAAGGGGAAGGGGAAGGGGAAGGCGGTGGCTAAGGCGAGGAAGAAGTAGGTGCGTGTGCGTGCGTGTGTGTGTGGATGACGGGTGCTGGGAACGGGCTGGGTGGGGTGTACGATAAGCGATGAGCGAGAATAGTGAGGGTACTGTATATGGTTAGCTAGAGATAAGTATACTATACTATTCAATGATCAGGCGTGTCTAGTATTGTATCAAGCGATGAAGCGATGAAGGAAGGCAGCTTATTGATATCATCCTACCCGCGTCTGTAATCCGTCTACGATAGTAATCGTAGACTGCAGTTCTAAGCCGCTGAGGCAGGGAAACTGAAAACGTACCACGGCTTTGTTAACACTAAGTCCATGCCCCGGGCAGTATACATTGCGCTTAAGCTTCCATCATAGCTTACACGAGGTAGGATCTAGCAACGCTCCTCTTTTTATAGTGATATAGCGTAGGGCGTGGATATAGCGCAGGGCATGCTGCGATATGTTGGATTGTTGGGTTGTCGGGTTGTTACTAGACTCTGGCGCTGGGAAAGGGGGGGGGGGGGGCTGAATACGCTACTGGGTCGGTGGGTGGTGGTTTGCGTGGGCTGGGTATGTAGAGGTGTAGTGTGCTGTTTGTTGTACTGTTGGTATTACGGGGGTGAGTGCGTGAAGATGCTTGGTGGCTGGATAGCTACAGGGTACGTGTGTAACGTGCAGGAGAAGGCTGGAGTCTATATTATAGTGGTGTAGGGTAGTAATGGAGTAGGCGGGGGGGGGGGGGGGGGTAGACTTGCTAATTTGTGGTGGTGTTGTATCACCTAGCTACTTGTGGGGGTTGTAGAGTGCGAGCTAAAATGTGCAGACTATATCTAGCTCAGCACATTATATAGAAAGCCTAGCTATTAGAGAGTGTCCTGCATACCTACGTACCTGTAATGTCTTGCATGAAGGTGCTAGGCAAGCCTCTTCTTATCTCTACCTAGCCTAAGGTTAGTGACACTGTAACCATTCCATAATCTCCGTAAGTGGCTGCCTAGGTACGTACCTAGTAGAGTAGTACCGTAGTTATAGAGGAGTCTAGTCTTTATACCTATTACAGGTACCCTGCACTACTATTATGTATAGAGTCTAGCCTTCCCCTATCCTACACACACGCATCCTATAGCTATCTAACTAATTAGTGTGCGTGAGTACCTGACTTGTGACTGTAACAGCATACTGTACCAAGGTAGGGGGTGGGCAGCACATATCGACAAGCACTGATAGAATAGTTGTGATTTTAAAGGCTTAGGCTGGGCGGGAATGAGAAGAAACTTGTCTGTCGGTAGATACCTGGGTGGTCTAGCACCTTGACCGAGGTGTTTTATGAAGAAAACTCTATGATAGCGGAACTACCCGCATTGTGTGGTGAATCAGGAGTCGTCTGCACATCTCGGCCAGCATTAGAATGTCAGTGGTGCATCGAGCTCATTTTTGTGAGTGAAATCGCCTCCACCACCAAGATACGTCATGATCTGTTTCTTCGTGTACAGATTACCATTATTCTATTGTCTATCGTATCTCATTCCCTGGTGTTGGGATCAGACCATATCCTTCTCGCTCCGCAACCCCCCTTCGTCCCTCGTCCAACCCACCTCCGCCCGCGCCGCCTCAGACCCTCGCCCCATCTGCGGCAGCGCCGTGATCCCCTCCTCCTCGCTGCGCCGACCCGCCGCGCTCGTGTTTTTGCTGTCTGCGTCCGCCACATCCCGCATCTCCACTTCCTCCACCGCCGCGCCGTGTTCGCCGCCCGCTGGCCCTGCACTCGCAAACCCCGCTCCGCTGCCATTGCTCGCCACCGACTGCAGCTGCCACGTGCCGCTGCGCAGATGCGAGAACGTGCTCGGCTGCGTACCGCCGTTACTCGCGCGCTTCCAGAAACTGCCCATGAAGCTGCCGCGCACGCCGGAGCCGAGCGTCAGGGGCTCGAGACTCTTGCCGCCCGTGCTCGACGACGTGAAGTCGGTGCTGTTCGAGATGTCGATCCAGGAGGCCGGTTTCTTCCAGCTGCGGGGCGCGGGGGGCGGCGCGGGGCGCGGGGTGGGTTTGCTTTTGGGCCGCGAGGGCGTCAGGTTCGACAGGAATTCTAGCACGCGGGCGGGCAGCAGCCGCACGAGGAGCATGCGGATCGAGGGCAGCGAGACGCAGAGGAAGCCTGCGCCGAGCTCCAGCTCGGTCCATACGGTTACGGGGAAGTAGTCCCACGACGGGTCGATGGAGATTTTGAAGGTGCTGAGGGACGGCAGGCGCATGACGGTGGCGATGAAGCCGCTGTGAGGGTTAGAGTGTGTTGGGGGACGTGGGGGTGAGGGGGCTTACAATGTGCCGATGCAGAACATTAGGCCGACAGCGACTTTGCGGGAGCGCTTCATCTGGAGGTTTCGGATGAAGACGATTGGCAGGATTAATAGAATGAGGTCTTGTAGGAGCGCAGAAGCTGAGACTGAGTATGCCATTGCCTGGATGTTGATACACTTGCCCTTGATGTCGCGGTTCCAGAAGGAGCTGACCGGGCTGCAAGCGAAAAGTGCGATAAACAGGATGATTACGCTGTTGAGGATCATGTAGGCGAGGAAGACGTAGGCAGTCCGTAGGAACTGGGGTGTCCTGAAGATCTCAATGTAGAACAATACCAGAGATACCTTGATCAGGCAGAGCACGACAACGTACGTGGACCATGAAACGTATACTGCGTGTGTCAGCATACAGTCAGTCAAGTCCAGACCCTTAACCGCGCTTACAGTAGTAAAGGATAGGCTTTAGGCTGTCATCTTCAAGGTTCCATAAGTGCTGACCAAAGCCGTGCAAAGCCATCTGGAGTACACATGCCACCGGTATTGCTGTAAGCAGCAGAGCTGCCACAACTACCGCGTCGTCCCAAGCCAGTCTCTTTGAGATCAGTTTCCCGGCGATCCTGAGGGCGACAGCAAAAAAAGCGATCGAGTACACGATACCCGTGTACAGGATCACTTGATGAGTCTTGGACTCGTTGGAGAGGTTACAAAGGTCTGCTTGAACCCTGGAAGTACCTAGAAGATGGCGTCAGTCTCCCGATATTTTCGGGTGGGTTGGCGTGATGGAAGCAACGAGCATACCCAGAGAGTCTTGCATTGTGCAATTCGCCAACATACACGCAGCCAGTGCGTACTCAAGCGACGTACTGTCGCAGATGCACTGAATGTCTGTTGCTGCGCATCCACTCGGTCCAAGCTCGATGAAGAGGCATCGCAGCTGCGTGACGTCAGTTATCGAATAAAGGCAGTATTGCATTTGAAGGAAAGGTACATACACCACATGGTGGAATATCAGCGACTGTCAATTCCCGCTGGTCGAACTCTGACCCCGAGACCCCTTCGTTGAGGAAGGCCAAAAGGCAAAGCAGCACTGTGAGTAACGATCGCACACCCATCACAGCGAGGAGTTCGTCCGATGAAGTGAACCACTACCAAAAAAACAAAACCGGGGTCGGACAGGCATGGCGTTTATGAGTAAAGAAGCGCTGGGGCGTCAGCTTGCTTGACTAGTCTTGTCGTGAACTCTATCCTCAGTACTGGCACCTGTCAGTTCAAGCGTGCATATACTGCGGGTCTTTCACCAGCTCCCTGGCCGGATTGGAAACCGCTACGATTGCGCCATGGGGTGTCAACGGGCGCGCCATCGAAAGCAACAGCGCCACGCGAGTCTAGAGTACGAGCCACACACGCATTGGGAGTACAGGTGACACATGAACCGCCCAGTCCCGGCACTGGCATAGCTGCTGGGCCAGGTACCAAGTTGCTAGTAGTTTGGTGCGAAGCAACTCTGGCGAGAAGTACTTTGGTACAAGCTCAGCGCCGACTCCGCCGGCCCGCATGGATCTTCAGGCTAGTCCACGTGGTACGGAGGCTGACATGTTCTACGGCGGACTTTAGGAAGGTCGAAGCAGGCAAACAGCAAAGGAGTCGACGTCAGCTGGTTGCGTCGCGAGACATGATACGCTTGCCTCGGTAACATCGAGGATTGCGACGGCTTGAAAGCTGAATGTGCGTGCGTGAAGGCGCATGATAACCCAAGTCGATTGAGGCAGAAAAGCGGCTGACTGCTTCCGGATCGACACATGGCGTAGGCATGTCGATCAATATCCAAGGGCGCGGACGGGGAGCGGGGAGGGGAAAGGGCTTCGCTAGCGTGATTGAATTTTCGAAGCTCCAGGTAATTTTCAAACTCTATTCTTGACCATCGCAGAACAAAAGACATTACCCTTGCCGATACTTGGCCGTACTGTGTTGCTTTGGTGCGCAGCAATTGCTATGCTTCATATTATCCGACTTCACGCGTGTGCAGCTAGAAAAAATCGTCCTGGCGGATGCTGAATAAGGCTTCCCCAGTAGATATTCTTTGCACACCTGTCAATGCAAGTACTTGACACGTTATTTCATTCTGATCCCCGACTGAACTGGTTAACACAGCCATGTTATTGACAAGTACAATTAACCCGGCCAAAACCGATCCGTGTCGTTGCCATCACATTTGCGCCAACCTCAGTCTTGACACCAAGTCTAACGCAACTTCTACTTATTAACTAGTCTACGTCTCGCTAATGCTATAGCCTCTAGAAGTAACTTTAGTACGTATTTACTGATTATTGTATACCTAATATATTAATGTTTTTATAGGTGCGCGTTAGGGGTTCAGCACATTACACGAATCATTGGGCATTACGCGCATAGGTGCCCTATCCGTGTGCATAATACGCAGACTCACGTGGATAGAACGATTCGAAAACAATTCATAGCACGTCACTATCTTCGTAGCTTGTCGAAACACCGTAGAACCAGACATGTTCGCGCAGTTCGCCATTTGCTTCGCGATGTTGCATTGAGATTGCGGCTGAGTTCATTGATTATCATGTGAGATGACGGCTCAGGCTGGGTATCTGCAGCCAAGCCGTCTCACTCCTTAGGCAGCACCGTGCCTCCCTTATAGCCTCGTGGTCTTCTAGCCACTGTACCGACTCGTTTCGAGCGATGCGATACAGGTGTTCCTTCGGTACCTGTCCAGCATCTCTCAATCTGGAAGGTCATCAGCAATTATAATTACCACGACACGTCTTTATGCCGCCTCCGCCACAGAATAAGACCCTCCAGATTGCCCCATGTCTCGCAGCAACCCAGATTTGGTAGCCATCGGGGGATTACACAAACAGCAACTCTCATCTTCGATTCGAAAATTGCTTTGAAAGTGCCAGGAGCTTCGATTCCGCTGTGGCACCGTCGCGAAGTGTCTGTAACTCTTATGTGGCTACGCCGATACACAATGCAAACGAAATCCGAATCTCAGAAACGTTTTTCGTACAGTCACCATCCGCTTGACTTGGACACGGATCAAATCCGACTCCTCAAGGTTCATTACACCAAATGGGATGAACCAGTTCGATGTAGCATGCATGTTGTGTCTCTGGAAGCCTTCCAACAACAAGACGAGTATGTGTACCTAGCACTGTCTTATGTTTGGGGGGACCCTGAGCCAACGCACACAGTATACGTTGACGGGTTACCCCTCTCTGTGAGATCGAACCTGTTCGATGCCTTACGTCGTCTGAGGCTCAAATTTCCTTATTGGCCAGAACACGATCTCATCTGGATCGACGCAATGTGTATCGATCAAAGCAGTCTAGAAGAACGGAGCAGACAAGTAGCCATGATGAGTCGCATCTACAAATCATGCGCTAAGGTCATAGTCTGGCTGGGAGACATCGATAGAGAGACACCTCCTGCTGTAGAGATCTTCACGCCTGACGAGCAATACATCCCACCGGCTCGTGAGCCTCACACAGCTGGATGCCAGTGTCAAGACACCGACTAGGAAAGATCAGCTTCATTGTCCTGGAATGGAACTCCCACCAAAGCATCTGCTATGGCAATCAGTGTCTTAGAGCGATTGTCAGCAACAGAGCACTGCGATGATCTTCAGCTGTGCCGTCTTTTTATAAGTATCGAAGAGATGGTTGCATTCCCGTACTTTATGAAGTATCTGCTTCACAATTCATGGTTTACACGCATATGGGTTGTACAGGAATTTGTACTTCCACCACAAGTATCCTTGTGTATCGGCTCCGCCATACTGCCTGTCGAACTCCTTTACAACGCTACTGCTGTTTTTTACTCACACGTACGAAGTGCATGTTGCTTAAAGAACATTCTGAAGCGGGTGCGCTTCACGCCTGTGTTCGGCAATGTCGCTTCCCTGCGACATATACGTAAAGCAGTCGCCTCAAATTCCGATCTTGATTACTTTGTGCTGCGTCACGCTCTGGCTGGAAGGAAGGCTTCGTTAGATCACGATCTGCTATATGGAATTCTTGGTTTAAACCCTCTGCAGACTGATGATTTGGTCCTTCCGGACTACGACCGTCCAGTGACAGAAACATATATCGAATTCTCCAGCAAGTATGTCTCTTCACGAAGCGGCTGTGACTTCAACAAGTTCGCAGCGTTTACGCACGCGCCTCTCAAATCTCGATATCCCGACTTACCATCCTGGGTCATTGATCATACATTGTACGAAGACGACAATTTATTTGAATTTCTCCCCGAGGCTACAGGATTGATGGCGTCTTTTGCCCGGTCGCATGCCACTAAGCACGGTGCCTCACATAGCTTGAAGATCAGGGGTCACCATCTGATTCTGCACGGGCACTTCATCGATTCTATTGACATAATCGGTCAGGTTAATTTGGATCGACGTTTTGCGTACAAAAGCTTGCATGATGATCGACGCTACAGAGTGTTAGATGACTGGAGGGAGACCGTCTCAGCCCGTCATGCATCAGACGAGCCGTATGTGCTACCAGATGAATACGCTTCCTTGACGGACACCTGGCAAATCGCTTGGCTGAAAACGATGAGTTGGGCCCATCGTACCGGAGTTGAAGGTGGTCCCATAAGGCTGACAGATGAGGAAGTCGCTTCATTGATGAAAGATGCCACTCTGGACCCTTCAAGCCCTTGCAATTTGGACTCCACGCCAAGCTTTTGTGGCCGATGGAGCGACGAATACACAGCAGAAACATATGGACAGATGGATAGGGTGGACCTATACATTCAGTATGTCTCTATGCTCGTACGCGCGTTGTATCGAACCAGAATGTTCTTGACCCACTCACATTTTCTCGGGATTGGGAACCCCAATATACAGCCGGGAGACAGGGTCTTCCTTTCAGCAGGCTGCGGTAGACCATTGATCCTGAGGCCTGTGGAGACGAATTTGCAAAGGAATGGACAAATTACGTATAAGATTGTTAGCTCTTGTTATCTCCATGGCTTTATGGATGGTCCAGACCAAGGGACTGAGTTTCCTTGCAAAGAGGTATGGATCGAGTAAGCTACGCTATAGCGATACACCACGCCATCACGTTCCTGTATAACAATCACGTTGTTTTATTAACGTGAGCATAACAACTAGGCATCTACTCACCTTACCTATTACTTATACTATTGCTCTTATATACTTACAGTGCCTGCTGAAATGTGCAGACCACCTATAGTTTGGTACACTATACAGAAAGTTTCGCTGTTAGAGAGCCTCCTGCATATAGTATCTTAGGTAAAGGTGCTATATACCTCCTAATCCGTGCTCTTATTGTACATAGAGTCTGGTTCTCCCCTAGTAGGTTATAAGAGGCTTAGGTGGGACGGCAAAAGTCTAACTGTCAAAACGGTAAGTTACTACTTCACTTCAAACCAATGCAGTCTCGAGCTCACGAGGTCTCACTCGGCATTCGAATAGCGAGACTCATCATTGTACGTCTGGGAATCATTCAAAATTGGTATTATAAAACAAGATACACCCGACAAGCAGCAATCTACACCGGCAGCACAACCTTGACGCCCATGTACTCTCGCTGATGCATGAGCTTCCCATCGATGATGACCTGATGCACGCCAACGCGGTTGTGCACCGTATCCGTCGGATCCGTAGCGCTTGCGATCTGGATCTCGCGCCACTGGCGATTGGTCGGGACCAGTTCGCCCTGCAGCGTGCGCTTCTTGAACTCCTTGTAGATGCCCTGGTCTTCGACGCAGCCTTCGCGCTGGATGAGTGGGGATTCTGCGGCGGGTGTTAGTATATCTGGCATGCAGTGTGTCATACTGCGACGTACCTTGTGCGGGTGTCATGCGCATGTCGCCGAGCGAGCTGTTGAACAGCACCAGCGAGAGGCGCTCCTGGTCGAGCTGGTCGACAGGCGGCTTGAAGACCCGGTGTCGGGTGGCCTTGAAGTGCCCGCCCGATACGATTTCCAGTGTGTCGCCGATGTTGATGACCAGCGCGCCGGGCTTGTATGGTACGTAGTACCATTTCTCGTCCTCGCCCCAGATCTGTAGACACGAGATCGGAACGGAAAAGAGAAGTGTTGTGAGACCGAAGTCGGTGTGTCCGTGCATGCGTAGCCCCTTGGATGCCTCTTGAGTCTGCTTTTGCACAGGGCGGAAGAGTGCGTGGCGGAAGTACCCCTCGCCGGTCGGGCCATCGTGGGACTGAACGTTGTCCCAGAGGTAGTCATCGGGTAATTCGAGCACTCGCGAGAAGAGTGTGAGGAGGCGGCGGTTGACGGACTTGGTCAGGTAGTTGCAGAACTCTTCGATCTCGTCCATGAAGGGGTGAAGGCATTTCGGAATGCGATCAAGATCTTGCCAGTCAGGCTTGTACCAATTGAACTGCTCGATACCGTCCGCAGGTCCGCGATGGCGCTGAATATCATATCAGTGACCGACTTTGGGAATACCCAAACCGCGTATCATACCTTGAAGCCATATGGATGCTTGTAACCAGACCATACACCTGTCTCTGGGCTGAAGAGAAGACGTTCTCTATCCTCTTCACTAATGTTCTTGTACAGGTATTGAGCAAGGGCGAATTGTCGGTGCAGCTGCTCTAGCGAAACGCCATAGTTCTCTAGGAAAAGGAAGCCGTCGTCACGGATAGCCCGCTTCACTTGCTGCACGAGATCATCGACCACTGCCGGATCGTCCGAGTCCATCAAGGACAAGTCGATGGACGTCAGCTCGGCGAAGTTCTCCTTCTGCTGTGTGACGGGCGGGGGGATCCATTCCGGAACAGATGGCTTGCCGGGCAGGTCGGCTGCAGGAGGGTTGAATTTAGCGGCTGGAGCCATGATGAAGTAAGGGAAGCAGTATTCAGGAGGTACTATCGCACAGAAGCTGAAGCTGATGTTGAGATAATGCCGAAGCTCAAGAAGACCAGTCCTTATATCCACTGGCGCAAAGTATGGTGTGAGATTAGAACGCGATTTACTCAGAGAGTACGTGATGGTCTCGAGCTCCTCCACAGGCTGAAGGCTCTAACTGAATGTAGACTTATCAACAGTTCGTACTCCCTTCCTGTTCTTGGACTGTGGAGTGCAGCCTTCCTATCGCCGCTGCTAAATCCATGCTCCGCGGCATTTGAGCCGTGCATTTCCCCGCATCCCGTGTCGTTATCTCTCCGTCTGCACCTCCATGCTCCTCTGCAATCTGGCTCCAGTGGCGGGTGTGACTTGAGCTAGGACGACAGATGAGGGTGTACCTAGCGCATCTATCGCGGAGGAGTGATTATCGGGAGGAGCTCCTCCCCGTGTGGGGTCTCGCGCTAGCCCGTCTAGGTAACTAGTGCTATCTGGATCCACCACGACGGGTTGTGCACGTAGCAATCACTCCGGAAGATGGCGATCTCTGTTGAGCCTGTGGTTTAAAGATGGTTCAGTAGGTACGCATGTTTTCCCACAAGACCCTCGCCAACGCCAAGCTATTACCTTCACCCTCGCATTCATCTGGCTTCATCTTATTCAGTAGCAACCATGTCACGCCAGCTCATCTCAAGCGAGAAGTTCCCTACGAAGCCTCACAACTGCCCTGCCACAAAAGTTCCGGGCCTTGTTTTCTGCGCCGGACAAACAGCCACAGGGGAGATCAAGCAAGCCACAGTACGTCTCAATATTACCGGGATCTCGGCAAAACTAACATGTCTACAGAGGACAGTCTTGCAGAACCTGAAGGAAGTTCTCGAGCTTTCTGGCTCATCGCTTGAGCAGGTCGTCAAGTACAATGTCTACCTTGCAGATATGAAGGACTTTGCCGCGATGAACGAAGTGTACATCGACTTCCTGCCCCAGCCTATGCCGTCTCGATCTTGCCTACAGGCACTGCCTCCCGGTGACGGAACCGTTATCGAGATTGAGTGCATTGCGCAAGCGTAAATGGTTAGAGGTGGAGTACGAGAACAGCAATAGCGAAGACGTTCATAGCAGAGAAGACTTGGAGGAAAGATCGGAATATGCATAGTCTAGAAATATAGCAGCTTCAGCGTCTGACGCGAGCGTGGCCCAGCGGAGACGAAGGCCTTGAAAATGAACACCAGTATTCTTACCCTAATTGATCAACCACATACGTGCAGTATCGTAAATTTGGTACCTAGAAGTTTCATTGGCTGCAGGAGAGGGGCTCTCCAAGGCATCGTAGATCGCTAGAAATGCACTGTGTTCTTTTGACGACTGAACGATGTGTCTGATGGCTACGATCACGTCTGCGCTACGGCCTGTCTCCTTCGATGTAGGATCGAAGATACTATCATTGCCAGCAAGAACGAAGCCCCTTGTTGTGGCGAATGAGCGAACATCTGCGGAAACGGTTGCTTATATATTGTCGCAACGAATCTCTGATCTTCATATTACGAGGTTGTTGGTATCGTTCGTGTCCCGTAGTGGGCGAATACACAAGCCTCCTCTTCATCCCAGAGATGTCCCAACCTCGAGCTGATCTATACACCTCATGACAATCTTGCCGAGCTGCCACCTCTGCCGCCGCCCAAAAACCTTCCTGGCCCAGGCGAGCGCCGCGTGCGTATCCCCGTCCGGCACATCGACCACTTGCATCGACCCCACAATACCATTGCGGACGAGCTGCCACGCAATCATGAAAGCTTTGTATGCATACAGAACCACCCACGGTGCTTCCGTGTCCGCCGTCGCCGTGGCATCGAGATACTGCAGGAACCAGTCTACGTGCGGCTGGACCAGATTGATGATGCGCGACTCGCACAGAAACTCGCACGACGGGGCGTGCTCCGTCAGTTGGTCGAGAACGGCATCCACGCTGCCCTGGATGATGCCGCCGGTGTGCGTGGGCGACCACATTTGCAGTTCGATCATTGCCGTCTCCCATGCGATTTCTCCGAGAGAGGCTAGTGCTGGGTTCGAAGTGCCGCCATGCGGTCGAGTGAAGGGTTCCAGGGCTACGAGGGAAGACCTGAGCGGCTCCACTCTTTCGATGCTGAGGATTCCGGTGATCGTCGACCAGCCCGATATTTCCCGGGCGCTGGAAATCAGGAACTGGGTTATGTTGATGGTGCCGTATGGATCGAATGGTGGTAATGTACAGAGATCGGCGTTTGAAGATAAGAACCGGCGGACCACTTCTGGGTATTGCACTGCAGTGCCGGCCTGACGCAGAAGTAGTTGCCTGTGTGCCCACTCTTCGGGAGTCGCTGCTGCCCAGTGGTCTTCTGGGCATGGTAGTTCGTGCTTGATCTCCAAATGCGACAGTGACCGCGGGACAGAGAGCACCTGATACCACAGTGCGTCGATCTGGTGCACAGCGAAGCAAGTCCGCTTGTGCGCCTCAGACTGTATGAAGTGATACCAAAGGGATTCCAGATTTGCTGTTGCTGTTGCCTCAGTAGTCAGGGGCTGCATGAGGCCACCTGCTCGCGCCAGAGAGATGATCTTGGAATGAGTCTTCAGACCATACGCTGATGCGCTTCCGCAGAGGTACATCATAGTATACAATTGCTGTAGCAAGCATGCTTGTACAACTATCGTGTTCTCTGAGGTACTCAGTTCTCCGTCTTCTATGTCGGTTTTGAGAAGCGCTCGTGCTTGATGGAAACATTGATACGAGAGGCTCGCGCCTGAGCCGGCCTGCTCCCCATACTCTGGATCCTCGCCGTACTGGTAGCCAAGTGACATCATGCCGAGTAGAAGACGTTTATCTGCTTTGTCTGCGTTGAATGTCGGCTGATGGATGAAGGGCAAAAATGACGAAAGATGGTTAAAGAACAATTCAGTGCCTCGAGCGGCTTGTCTTGTCGAGACAGTCCAGTCCTCCTGGACTTGTGGTGATTCGACAGAAAACCAGCTGTTAGGGCTACCCCGGGTGAAAGGCACAAGACCGCTAAAGGCTGTGTTGCCCTGAGACAATTGACTTTCCGCGACCTCCATCATAGGATCCGATCCAAGCTTTGCTTGCCCGTGAAAGTCATGGTCAGATATCGCTGGAGGTGCAACAGACATCGTACAGATTGCCGAATCATTTCTTGATGAGCCACTGTTTCTAGGGTCCCGTTGATCCAGACCTGGCGATCGCTGGTCGTATTGAATGGCATTCTTCCAGGCTCTATCAACATTAAACTCTTCCTGCTCTTCTGTTGTGACAAAGGACAAATGATCCTGTATCTGAGGAGGCGAGGTACTCGAAGTCTTATCTCTCTGCAGCATCTGTCGCTTTCTGGGACGATCAGTCTGGTGTTCAGGGTGCTTCCTCTTGATATGCCGCTGTCGTAGGTCTGACCTCGAGAACGATGCAGCGCAGAACTCGCATACTAAAGAGGACACCGCCGAAGAGCGTGTATGAACAGCAGCATGGCGTTTCAGGTTCTCATGACGAGTGAAGCGGCTTTGGCAGATCTGGCACTGGAACGGCTGGAATGATGCGCGTCGTTCTGGGATTGCAGGTGCTGCTGTGACGGATGTCATGTTGATGGCCACGGTGTGGCAAGTCGATGACAAAAGGATGCATTGTGCCAAACCTGCGTCAAGCAGTCCGGAAGAAGGGCCCCGTTCCTTCCCCGCAATCCGAGGTACGTTTATCTCCCGCTAACAGGTTGTCTGGGATGGTGGCAGACGCCAATTGATAGCAACCTAGTCTTATCTTGGGAAACACATGGCACAGCTTATTTGTGTTGTGACAATTGGTCAATGGCATATCTGCGGACCCACATTTCTGGGATCATTCGCCAGGCGATGTCAAGCTTCGGCCCGATCGGCAATTGACCTCAACACCGTGACGAGGGCATAGTTCTTAACACAGCGCACCCATCCATCCCAACAGAGCTATGTTCTCGCCTACGGGGATGAGACACATTGCGGGTCGGCATGGTGTCACTAACTGATTGATGACACTGGCAGAATTCTTGGGTTGGAACACTGGACACATCTACCGTATGAATCGGTATGATACACCCAAAACGACTGTTAATGCTATCTGAGAATCCCAATCCGCGCACCCGTTGTCCTTACATAAATCATCGCCTTACATTGATACAAAGGAAGAACTGTCCATCAGTACATCTCATACCGCCAGTTGAGCCGGACCATCTCCTCTGTCACACCTCCACGAATGACCTTCGCGATCTCATCTGGATCGCCCGAGTCCAGGCGCTTGTTCTCACGGCGGACGAGCCATCCATAGAAGGTAATGGTGAGGGCGAAAACAAAGGCGCAGCCCATCAAAGTGCCAAAAGCCGCATAGAATTGCGGCGGTGCGTAGTAGAGGTATGAGGCCCAGATGTTGGATGTGCCACCGATGGCGTTGACAAGGGCCGACGCTGCCGCACGCTTGGCTGTTGGTCGTGCCAGGTGCAAGTTGATGGTCTTGTACAAGACTAGTTGAGGACCTACCGAGGCAAATGGAAGGATCATCATTGAGAAGTACCTCGCGCCAACGCTCAGTGTCGCCATTGGGATGACATACATTCCACATGCAGTCAAGATGCAAGCAATAATGATCGGGTATGCCGTGTTCTTGCGGTCAGAGAACCACATGAGCCAGTAGTAGACGATGCCAGCCAATACGTAAGGGGGAGCCGTGAGCAGCAGACTGGTCGTGCCTTTGTATCCGAGCGATGCGACAAGAGTAGGGAAGTAGTTGGCGATGGAGCCCTGCGCCTGAGAGAGAAGGTTGCAGAATATGAGGAGCAGGAGCTTGGGGTCGGTGATGGCCATCTTGAAGCCTTTGAGCGTCTCGTTCTTCGTCTTGCCCACGGCTGGGCCGGACTCGGACTCGATTCGCCACACTGCAAGGTCGCGCTGGATTGGGCTGAGGAACTTGCTGTTGTGTGGGAACTCAGGCATGAGGAGGGCGCAGACTGCACCAATGCCGACAGTGGCAGAGCCTTCGATGATGACTGCGAAGTGCGTTAGCAACCGTCAGGGCATGACGAGGAACAGCTTCAAACATACAAAGCCATTGCCATGCACGGATACCGTGGCTTCCATCAAGCTTGAACACACCAGCAGCGAAGAGGCCACCAAATGCGTTGCCGAATTGTTGCGCAATGTACAGAGCAGCGATGCGCTTTCCAAGCTCTGTCTTGTTGTACCAGGACGACAGGTAAAACACAGCGCCAGGAAAGAATCTGAGATGGAACAGGCAATTAGAATGGTTCTTGAAGCGCCTCCTGAGGTCTGAGTTGGACTTACACAGCTTCCGCCGCGCCCAAAATGGCGCGCACAGCGAGGAGTTGACCGTAGCTTTTGACCGCAGCCGTTGCAGCAGAAATGGTTCCCCAGACGATCACGGCCGTGCAGATGTAAAGGCCTGGTCGAGATATCCTTGCGATCAAGAGGTTTGATGGGATCTGGAACGGAAGGTAGCCGACGAAGAGGATCGAGATGGCCGTTGCAAACTGCTGGGTGGTCATGTTGAGGTCCTCCATGATTCCCTGCAACTTCGCCGCAGCCAAGTTCTGGCGATCGATGTAGTTGAGGATGTAGAGGATGCCGATGATTGGGAGGATGACACAGTCGAGCTTGCGGACCAGCTTCTTGTTGAGAGCCGCGAGCTCCTCGTTGCTGAGGTTCCGGAGCGACTCTGGCATCGCCTCGTCGCGCGCACCATCAACAGTGCCGAACTCGACATCGGTGCCAACAGTTCCAATGAGCTCTAACTTCTTCAGCTCGGAAGCCATTGTGGTATGACTCAACGGTCAAAAGGAAGTTGAAATGAGGTGGTTTGAAAGGTGCAGCTCACAATGATGCTGGCAACGAATGATCAGCATCCCATAACCAGAGGTCATGATATATAGCGATTCTACCATAGCATGCGTGTTCATAGACCTGAGATAAGACTGAGAGGAGCACCCCAGCTGATATCAAGTTCTGAGCTAACGGCACTAGTTATCGGAGGCTTATCTCACGCGAGGACAGAATCTGGGGTACAGCGGGCAAGACCCCTGGCCCATGCACGGGGCTAGCGAACAGTGGGAGGAGCTCCTCCATTTGTCCTCCCTGTGGGGCAACACTCACCTCCCGACATTTGTCGACACGCAAGCGGAGCTGGGTGCTCCTCACGTCCTGCAGGTCGCGATAGACAGCGCGATTGTCGCAATGGATGAGCAGCCAGACGCTGATGTACTACTTAGCCAGATAGTATGCTCAATGACAGATCCCATCATCTGCATTCTCATCAATTTGTCTAACACTTGCCATTGTGCACGATTGTCAAACCCGATCAATTCCAGCGATCAACCTCAAGACTTACATTCGACACTCATCGACGGCAACACACAATGGGCTACCCTACCGCACAAACAACAACGATCCAAAATCCTCGTTTGAGGCTGCTGAACAAAATCAGAGCAGGAGAATTCCCGTTGATGACCTTTGTTGCGATACCTTCTGTTCGCCAAGCCCAAATAGTAGCATTGACAGGCCTCGACGGCATCATCATCGACTGCGAGCATGGTCACATTGGTGACGATGCTATGCACAACTCGGTAGCTGCCATATCAGCCCTTGGCGTGTCACCAGTTATCCGCATCCGCGGCCCAGCACACGACATTCTCAAGCGCGCGTTGGACACAGGAGCGCACGGTATCATGGTCCCTCAGATCAACAACGCCGAAGAAGCCGCTCAGGTCGTCGCCTCTTCGAAATTTCCCCCACAAGGAGTTCGCGGCCAGGGCTCAGCATTCCCGGCCATCGGCCATGGCCTCACGACCCCTGAGTACATGAAGTCGGCCGACCAGACAATCATCACCATGATCCAGATCGAGACACGCGCCGGAGTTGAGAATGTCGAGGCCATCGCCGCTGTCCCTGGCGTGGACCTTATCTTCATTGGTCCGAACGACCTTGCACAGTCACTGCTGGGCTACACTCCCGCACGAGGCGACGAGCCAGAGTTCGTCCAGGCCGTCGACAAGATCATTGCCGCTGCGCGTAACAATGGCAAGTGGGCCGGAAGGATGGTCAACAACGGCACAGCAGCGAAGGAAGCGAGGGAAAGATACGACACGGTTGCCATCACTGGCGACACCAAGGCTATTCAGAACTGGTACATGGCAGAGTTCGAGATCGCGCGGTCTGGTATGGCGCAGCCGTAGATGGATGCAGTGAAGTGGCGGTAGAGAGTGGTGGGGAGCATGCAGACCGAAGGTCAGATGAGTGCGAGCAACAGCAATACATATCTTTGTCCAACAGCTCTCTCGTGTACGATCTGAATGAGGTGATGTGCGCTCCGCCGTGTTTGCTGCTTCTCGTTGTATGGGATTGAGGTGCTGGATATGGATATGTATTGCTGTTGCTCGTACTCATCTGATTTTGGAGATGCTTGTTGAGATTAATGACATCTTGATCGTCCCAAAGTTATTTCATGATACCACGACTGTGGGAGTATGTGATGTCTGCTATCGAGTATCAGTTCCAGCAACATTCGTGACTTTTACGACAACTCATCTGGGTCATATGGTATTTGTCAAGGTCGCTACAAGGTCCGAATGAAAGCGTAGGTAAGACGAGAACTCACTGTGTTCGCTACTCCACTCCCCACGACTGATTAACTGGTTCGGCGTGTGAATTAGTTGGACAAATGTACACTGCAATGACACCATTTCATTCACAATACCACCTTACGCATGCTTTGAAGCCGCTTATTGATTATGGTGGAGGTCATGCGAGCACCGGCGAGACTCTAGCGTGGACAAGGGCCGACAACGTCAGTCACGTCACGATCCACTCCCCACACTGCAGCGCCAGCAAGATTCTCCTCGCACTGCACACTTCCCTGCTCTGCCTTGTTTCCTCCGCACTTGCTGCGCGGGCGCGTTCGAGATATCATTGTGTTAGGCCGTGCTTGCGCTAATTACCCACTTTTACCTCTGCGTACTGCGACAATCACACTTACGACTCACGGCCACGCTTTGCGCCCACGACTTGCGCGCCCACGCCTTACGCGCCACCACCGAGAAGCCCCCGCGAGGCACACACCCACGCGCCGCCACGCACCTCACCGCGCGCACCACCACAGCCATGGAGCTCTCCCAAACCGCCGCCCGCAGCGCCCGCGCCTTCCTCGACGCCCACACGCGCACCGACTGGTCGTACCCCGCGCTCCCCCCGCCGCGCACCGCCAGCGACGAGGAAGTCAGCACCGCCGTCGCCTTCCGCGAGCGCTACTACGGCGAGAGCGAGAGCAGCGACTCCGAGGGCGAGCCGGCCAACGCCTCCGCGAGCGCGGCGCAAGGCGCAAACGGGAGTGCGAACGAGTACAAATTCGACTCCCCCGATGCAATCGGCGCCGCGCTCTCGCGCTCGCGCAGCCGCCGGCGTGCGCGCAGGCGCGCCAGGCTCGAGGACGAGATGGCGGTTAATGAGGGCCTGCGGATCTGGGTGGAGCGCAGGGACGCGTGGACGGGGGCCGCGAGCGTGCGGCGGTTTGGCGTGAAGCGGCGGCGGGGCGCGACGGAGGGGGCGACAGAGAGCGTATTGAAGGAGGGCGACGCGACCGCGGCCCCAGCCGCTGCAGACGCCAACACGGAGACGCGAGGCGCAGACGCGACACCCCCAGACGCAGCAGACGCACCACCCTCCACCGAGTCCCCAGGCCCTCCCGACACCCTCCCCCTCGCGCCCCCCCTCCTCCCCACAAACCCCCTCCGCGCCTCCATAACTCCGAAATCCTA
Source organism: Boeremia exigua (assembly GCF_020726555.1). Taxonomy (NCBI): domain Eukaryota; kingdom Fungi; phylum Ascomycota; class Dothideomycetes; order Pleosporales; family Didymellaceae; genus Boeremia; species Boeremia exigua. The sequence continues at coordinate 1,613,155 of NW_025763527.1, read as the reverse complement.
CCCAGACATATACACCAAAATCGTCGCCTCGTCGCGCACCCCCGCGGTGCCCATAAACCTCTCTGACATGACGCGCGCACTCGTCCAGGGGTGGAAAGACGCAGATGAGTGGCCGCCGCGGGTCGGGGGCGTGGATCCGCTTGCCGGGCGGCGGCGGGGCGCGGGAGGCGGTCTTGGGGGGAGCTTGGGGGGGCTGATGGGCGGGCATGGAGGGCATGGAGGGCAGGGCCAAGGGGGGTTTATTCATAGGCATCCGCATCTTGAGAAGGGGGTGGGTAGTGTGAGGAAGATTCTGCATTTGAGCGGGTCGGCGCATGGGGCGAATGGGAGTGCGGGCGCGAATGGGAATGGGCAGGCTGAGGGGTGAACGGGGATTGGGTGTGGTGGTGTGGGTGTGAGGTGGGTATTGTGCATGCGGACGGGTGCGGTGTACTTATCTGGCGAGGCACTCTGCACGGGGGACTCGGAGTGGGAAGGCGTGATAGTAATAGCACAACGGCCACTGCAGGGTAACAGCAGAATGGCTAACAGCAGGATGACTCCCTTGCTGCTCGACCGAGAAACTGGATTTGAAGTGTGTTCGACTACGCACGTACTGGGACTGTGTGTTGTGGATATGGTTGCCGCCTACGCGTGCTGTGCATACCTATCTGGGGTTGAGAGTGTGGTTACCTACCTGCTTCCATCCCGAGGTCCAGGGTTTCAAGCATCTGAAATGGCATACCTAGAGATACTGAAAGAGCAGTAGCAAACTACCTAGCTAAACCTATAAGACACTCTTGGATTTTAAATAATCATTGATAAATAGAGCTTCCTTCCTAGCGCTGCGAAACGCAGCCTTATGTCACATGTTCGCCTACCCTGGTTCGCTGGATACCCAATGTGGGCGCTCCAATTCGTGAGGCTGACCAGCTGCAGCGTTCACTGAGCAAAGTAACATATTATCGCCCTCGCGCAACCGCACTTATTGTTTCTCTATGCATGGCTTGAGCACATCCATCAGGCCTGCCTAAGTCTCGTTCTTCAGATATTTCCTGTTTCACCTCCAAATTACTCACAGGGCTACATAGTAGGTTGTATGTATCGAGGTATAATCAAGTTGCCATGTACACCCAAAGGTATGCATCTACCTACCGAACATGGTTTCTGCCAGGCATTCCTCAGCATGCTTCACGCCCAAGACTGCCGGTGCAGCTCAAGCCAAGCCATGGGAGCTATCAGTCGCGCGCACTAATATCAATCCGCCAAGGTCGACAAGGAAATTCACGCCGAAGATGGACACTTGAAAGTAGAATGACACTTTTCATGATCCTCCCTTGGAGTGCGTTATTGCTTCTCGCGCTCGGCCGCGAACTCAGGGACGAAGGCATCGTTGATGACATTGCCCACTGGGTTTTCTTCCACCGAATCCCACCAAAATTAGTTGTTCCTCCCTGTGCAAGAGACGCAGAGTTCTATCAACCATTGACTCGGGACAAAGAAATTCGACTACTTGTACTCGAGCCCGGAGCTGCTGGAGACGAGGTCAAATGCCGTCTGATACACGTTGAACCATCTTGGCAGACTAGATACGAAGCCTTATCATACTGTTGGGGGGATGAATCTGTCACCCAGAACTTGAGATGTTCAGGAACCACCATAGCTGTGCATGCTAGTCTTCACGATGCTTTGTCAGACTTGCGGCAGCCTTCACGAGAACGATTACTGTGGGTAGATCGCTTGTGCATCAACCAGAACGACTTTGAAGAGATGGAAAAGCAGATCACCCTTATGGGCGAGATCTACTCTCAAGCTCGTCAGGTACTGATTTACCTCGGAAAGTCAGACTCTTCTGTCGAGCAGGCATTGGAGTCCATCAGTCAGCTTGATCGGAAGTTCAAATGCACGCAGCTCTTCGGCACCGTCTGGCAAATGTTCGTCTTCACTATCATGAGTCCTGTCAACGAAGCCAAAGATAACGTTAACTGGAAGCAAGTCATCAACTTGTTTCAACGTCCTTGGTTTCAGCGCACGTGGATCGTTCAAGAAACCGTCTTGGCACGCAAAGCACAGGTCATCTGTGGCGGCCAGTCTATTACTTGGGCCAAGCTACAACGAGTAGTCCTTGGCATGTCTGGGTACAAAGCTTACACAGCTCTCATACCGGAGTATTACTTGATTGCGGACGCAATATCCAATATCGAGCTGATGGCCCAAACTCGGCGCATCCATCATCCTCGTCTCCAATCAACTGCTGCTCGGCTATTGCGTCGGCTCCGTCGGCGCACACCACATCATGATGATAAGCCAACCAGTCCCACGCTTTTAGACCTGGTGTTGGACACACGTTCGTTTCAGTGCAAGAATCCTCGCGACAAGATCTTCGGCATGCTAGGACTAACGCGTCAGAACACAGCCCACGAGTACATCCAACCTAAATACACTATCTCTACAGAGAGCGTGTATCGAAACTTTGTCCTCTGGGAGGTCTTTCACAACAACAGTCTCCGCGTCCTTGGACTGGCTTCTGATAATACCGTTCGTCAGTCCTCTTGCCCATCGTGGGTTCCGCGCTTCGATAAACTCGATCCTCAGAACAGCCTTACTGCAGAATGGATGAGCCAAAGGTTCAATGCCAGTGCAGGTCTCTCTTTGCACGCCGAACTATCCGACCAAAATACTGTACTTCACCTGAAAGGCTGTATAGTAGACACTCTCCATACAGTTGGGCAGAAGTCATTCAAAACTGGACTGTCGCTACAGCAGGAGAAGCCAAAGGACCGTATCATGTGGTACCAATTCCACGAATTAAACAAGGATATGATCAAGGAAGCTATCGACATTTGGCTTGCAGCGGCAAGACGATCCCTCCCAGGACACAGCTCTCCTCCTGAGGCTGGCGAGTTGCTTGCCATGTTAGATTCAGGTACTGGAAATCAAGAGTACGTACCATGGGGTCACAAGCCGCGCCCACCTCCCCCAAAGTGGGAACCATTTCTGCGAACATTCATGTTCGACCAGACGATAGATGGTACACCGGCGTCTGACAATCACAACCTTGTCTCAGCTGCCGCATCTATTCTGGTGGCTCTACGAGGTCCTCTCACACCCAGATGGTTTCGAGTAGAGTATGTCGATGACGCTACGGTAGGACAGGCTCGTTTGGCGTTGTTTGCACCTTCACGTCGCTTTGCAGCAACCAAAACAGGTTTGATAGGCTTTGTGCCAACAAGGGCTAGAACAGGGGACCTGATCTGTATCATTCATGGCGCTAAAGTGCCATTCGTAGTTCGAAAGATAGCCAATGGCAGATACACACTAGTAGGAGAATGCTATATGCATGGCATTATGTATGGAGAAGGCTTACGAATAGGGCATGTCGAAGACAGAAACATAGATTTTGCTTTAGAGTAGTCTTGGTTCATTTACCCTAAGTATTAGTCAGTAACTATATACTAGAACAGACCAGGAAAACAGTATACACAGTCTACCTATCGGCCCAGGGTCTGGTCCCCCCCGGGTCGTAATTTGTGTTCCGATTCCGTGAACCTCTGATGCCTGCGTTGCAGGACCTGCTAAGCTCTGGTAGCGCTGAGGGAGCGGGATTGAAGTGGTCAAGCCAGGAACATGCCGAGACTGTGGATATGTGTGTCCAAGTATATGAAATCAGAACCGCACAGCGACTTCGCCCTCCTCCCGATAAATCTCATTCCAGCCCCTGCCCTCACCCTGCATCAGAATAGTATCTCCCGCTCTTGGCATGAGATACGATGTCCCCACCATTACCCACCCTTCTTCCTCAAACCTCGAGACAAGAATTGCAAACGAGAAACCTTCAGTGTCCACTAAGTCGACTGGATCGTCGTTCTCCAGAGACTTGTCTTGGATGAAGTTATCGTGACAATCGAGACAACACTCGTTGACGTAGATGCAAGCACGATGACGGTAGCTGTTTGGGTCGAATTCCTCTTCCCCAGATTCGAGCCACTGCTGGAACTTTCTGCACAGGTCTGATCAGCAAAGCGACATGCGACAAAACTATGAAAGTTAAGCACGTACTCGCGGATCACATCTGGATCTTCGTCCTGTAAGTCGGGTGAAGACTAGAAGTGTTGCTCTGATTAGCGTGCTGGTTCTGTGTGCATGTTGCGAGAACCCATACTATGACTTTCCAATCAATCCGATCGTACAGATGGTCTTTTCCCTCTGACTCCAATCCGCAGCGCGTTTGATGCTTCAAATAAGCCATGAACTGTTCCCAACGAGCTTCATCGCTGTAGTCGCCGCGGTAGATGATGAAACCATACGGCTTCAATGGGGTCGATTCGTCAGCCATGATACGGCTTTTTGTAAAGTAGCAACTCGTGATCAATAGGTGATAGGCGGATTGGATATGTACAAAACAAATGTGTGGCGCAGACCTCGGCGGTCGGGCATCGTCAGAGCAACACGCTGCGCCGCCCCCGCTATGCACCTCTACCGATAAGTCCACATTGAGAACCCTAGTATCATGACGTGTTTAAAACAAGGCGGATGGACTGCGCATTGTCGCCTACTGTAAGTATGCCACCCTTGTCGCGGGACAAGGGCGGTGTCTCCGGTGGCTTGGGGCTGAGTGGGGCTGAGTGTTTGGCTGCAAGATTTATGAAATCGCTGATGCGACTCCGTAACTCGAAAGGAAACTTCAATAAACCCTTTAACTGACATGAAGGCCTTCAAGAGTGTATTCGGTGGCTCAAAACCGAAACCTTCAACACCCACATCTGACCTAAACCTTGCCCGCGGACAGCCTTTGGATATTCAACCTCCTTTGGTCCAGGGACCTTTCGGACGACCGTCAAGTTATACATATGATTCTAACCCGTCTTCTTCAACTCCTTCATACTCGGTTATTGGACCAAGAACCCGCGACCTTCCAGCTACGCAACCACCCATCGTTCGCATACACCCCCCAACAGATTCAAATGAAGTTCGTCAGCAGCCATACCTCCCAAGCATTCCCGAGATCCCAGCAAGACCTCTTCCAAGCTCTGCGTTACAAAGCTCAACACTGAATTCGACTTCACCGATAGCAGATCATCCCCATGACTTGCCTGAGTTCGGCTCGCCTCCAGCGTCCCGGCCTGCAGATGCCGGTGTCTCAAGCGGCCTACGGCCACCTGTCAAACGAAGTCTGACAATCAGGTCGGCTGACGTGACAGGCTGGCAGGAGCAGTTCGAACTGGAACGAGCTACCGAGTCGTTACCATCCTCCTCAACCGTGGTACGATCAGATCAAGAGAAGGATGCTTCATCAGAAAAGGTATTTGTAGAGGTACACCCGGCGAACCCCACTTCAACGTTACAGCCAGTGCTTGGATTGAGGGTACTGGCATCAAGGCAAAGCTCTACGCCAGTCAATTTGCATTCGTCAACCTGGGGTGAGACGCATGGAGTGCTGCCTAGGCGATCAGCACTCCAAGATACACGCGATGCAAGCATAACGGCGACGAATGCAACTGCGACAACAACAGCATCCCAAGTGGCACAGACTCACGTGGATAGACCGACCTGCTCGCTCAACCTTTTGTGTTATCGGCCTGGCTATCAGGGCTGCGTGTTGAAGCAGATAACAGTCATTGGCCGCTCAAGGTTTCCCAGCAAAGACGCGTATGAAAAAGCTCTCAACGAACGCAAAGACAATCTCATCAGTGACGATGAGGCGTTCTTTCGGACTCTGCAAGCAACATACAGCCTTCAGATGTGTAGCTTTTGGCGGCGCCATTTTTCGATGAAAACGTTGCAACAGATCAGGCTGCTATCGGTAAGATCATGTCACTCAATCAGCACAGTATCAAAGGTGGTTTGTTCTAACGTGATACAGTACACAGCAACAACGCGCCCCGAGGTGGTGCCTCTCGATGACTTCACACTGCAGGAGGTATTCCATGCCTACAACAACCCATCCATGATTGAGACCGAGACTGCGTGGATTGAATGGGTTTTCAATCTTCGTCAAGCGGATCGAAGGCATGCATTAGAGTTCGTAGAGAGCTGGAGTGGTTCTCGGATCGCGACGGTTGGGTCGATACCTTGGATCTCCGCCTCTATCGTGGGGGTCGTGTGGGTAGCTCGCGGGGGAGATGCACAAACTGCGTTCACTGTTGCAAGCTTCATCCTGACAGTCGGCACTTGTAGGTTGGGTTCCTAGCTGTCCGAATCTGTATGCTAACATACGGCAGCACTGCTTGCGCTTCTTGCAATCATAAGCAAGATTGAGCCATAGCTCTAGAGTTTTTAGAAGTAGAATAAGCGTATCACTAGGGTACTTATACTATAGGATATGCAATGAAAAGTAATATAAGTTGAAACTTATTAGTAGTAATAATTAAGAGAGTAGTTTTATAGTTAGTTTTTTAACTTGCCTGGCGTAGAAATTACTCGACCATAACTTCACTGCCTTCGCCTCTACGCACTACCCTTGCTCTCAAGCCCTCCTTTCGAGCGTCCTTCAACTCTTCCAACATCTCTGAGTCACTCTTCTCACTAGCACCTACTATGTGCTCTCTGACCTCCTGCGATTCAAGGATCTGGGCGAGCGCAGACCAAGCGTTGCCGAGAAGCGTCGACCGCGTGTTCCTAACGAACATGACGACGAGGGCTGCCATAATAACAACATGAGCTACCAAGACCCACAAGAGGATCACAAAACCAAGACTATCTTGTGGGTATAATATATTCTCAAAGACCGCGACCGTTACGTTGTCAACCCTGTCAAAGGCTGCTTGCTGGCTGTAGTAATTCGACATCGAGAGGATGGTAAGAAGATTGGACATAGCCCAGCTCACAGAACTGACCTCTAGGGTGTTGTTGAATATGGCAGCTAATGCTGGATCAGCGGCTATCGCGTGTGTTGTGTCTGCAGCATTGGCTGCAAATCGTCGCAACACAGTGATCAGGGGCTCCCCGGACATGAATGCCGTCCATCCGCCTGGGAGCGGCCCGCTACCACCTTTTGCGAGTGCAAATTGACCTCCCATGTCGCTCTGAACTATGGGCCGTCGCTGCCTCGGTGGCAAATCACCGAGAAAACTCTGAGGTTTTTTCATGGTCATAATTTGGCGTGTGGTCCTATTTCCACCAGGCAGAAAATGTCCTACGACCGCTGAAGTTTCATATCTCTCGACTGATATGTCGTACTGAAGCATCGGCTCAGTCCGGTTTGTATGGCTGACCAAGTCAACGTTAAGAATCGCAGCGTCCCATGGTGCATGACATATGGATACCGAAAGATTTTTCGTCGGGAGGTGCAACCATTCCTCTGTGTAGTTCCTCACAGCACCTTCCGTGGTGACCAAGAAGACAGCTCCAGGAGCGGTCGAGTTGTCGAACTGGCTCCTCAACAGAGAACTCGAAGTGTTGGATCCCTGACCTAGCTGACAGATCGTGGTACCGCCACGAAGACAAGACACCTCGTATATGATTTCGTCTTTGGATGAAACTACAGTGCCGTTGACATAGCCGTAGATCGAATTAGTGGTCAAGTTGGTGGAGCCAGGCGCCTCACATTTTACCCTAGCGTCGAGTATAAGAGCATTACCAGAGTACGACGATACGCTTTGTCTCTCCTCGGAGGTCGCGTATGGCAGCAGGGCGCGAAGCAAAGATCCAGTGCCTGTCGTCTTAGCTGTATCTGGTTCGTAGAATTCTGCATAGACAGGATAGAATGGCGGGTTGGTAGTCCATGCAGAATCACGAGGAATTCTTTCGGCAAGTCTCAGTTCTGAGTACGATAACCCAGTTCGAACCTCGGAACGGTGGGTGTATCCGACTATAGATCCTAATCTTATGTCCGAAAGCAATATGGTGGAAGAGAATTGGAGTATGCTTGTGGTGATGATCATGAGCCCTGCAATGAGACAATACTGATAATTTGAACGTCGATGAGCTGCTGTGGACCACCAGAAATCTTGATATGCACTTCGAGTCAGAGTCCACAAACTGGTGGTCCCCGCGCGTATCGGGGATATCGTGGCAAGATGCCGAAAGTCAATGCCCGCTTTACACTCCAGAAGCAACGAGGCAATGATGGCAGATCCTATAGCAGCCTGCAGGTCTACTGCGGTTCTGAGCACTAGCGCTATAATGGCAACCGAACGTGTGGCCCAACCATTAACCATGATCTGTTTCCAAACATGTGAATTGTGTGGTGCAAACCACAGATAAAGAAGAAGTCCGCAAAGACCACCCAACACGACAGTAGTACCTGAAAGGATGTACAGAGTCTTGTGAGACAGCCTCCGCAGGTCGCTCGATCTGTTGACTTTGCTGATTGCGTGACATGTCATCTGGGTCGTTCGGTTCTGGTCTGGATGGGCCTTGGAAGGGAGGGGCTCACTGTTCACACTTAGCTTCAGTTTTGCAGTTCTAATGTCTGAGCTTATCTATACCTCTCGGAAGCGTTCTCCTGTTTGTCACACCGATATCGCACTTGCCGCCAGCAAAGCCAAATAATCAATGCTATGCATGTCATATTTATCAATACCACTGAGATCGCTCCAGACGTGATAGCAACGGAAGGGCCAATCACCGGGGCATACAAATTAGGTGTGGTGTAGGTAAGTAGAGAAGTTGCAATAACGACTGGGGCGGTCACAATGGCAGTTGCGTTGGTTAAATTCGGCAAGAAGTAGTACTGGTCTAGCCGGTCCCAATACCCTGGTACCAGGTCTTCTGTGGGGCAAAACGGAGGTTTGTTAAGACCAGGTTCACTATTGCAGCAGCCATAGAAACCGTTCTCAACTCCCCAAGTACTCCAGAAAGGCGTTTGTCCTCCACAGGAAAGGCCAGGAATCTGGCCAGAAAATGCTTTGCGAAAGGCCATTGGGAAAAGGCGACCATCTTGCAAGTGACAGCCATTTCTGCAGGGATCGCCGCCACTGCAGCATCCCACGAAATTCGTTCCTGTTTTGCATACATAGAGATCACCGCCCTGCGGACATGAGAAAAGATCATTTGAGTATTCAGCGTATTCACCGTACGAGGGGTCTGCCATAAGGTCGAAAAATATCAAAAGGGATAGATGGATTGAGAAAAATCGATTTAAGAGAGAAAGGCAGGTTTTCTACGCTGGTGGGTGGCCTTGCCGGCCAAGAGTAGGGGGCAAATCGTTCGTTACAGCTTTACGCGCCCATATGCTGTCAGCATGCAGCCAAGTAGCTTAGACAAGGGTACCATCACGCTGGTAGGATAATCGCATTTCGATCATTGTCAGCTAACTGTGTTTGTGGATACCAAGTCTTAACTACGCCTTGCAGTACTCCCACATTGGGCAGGGTACCTAATGTTAGTGCCGGTGCATGCCACGCCGCTGCGAATAAGAAATAGGCCCTCACAAGTTGATCACTGAATGCAACAAACTTTGTGTTTTGGTACAAATTCGTTCGGTGTAGTCGCAGGGGAATAGGTAACGAGCAAGATATGCAGACCCTCCTAACCACAGAACAGAATGACCACAAGGCCTTTGATTGGCTGCACGCATCTAGGTAGACAGAAGTGACAGTCTACGGGGCAAGTGCTGCCTGTACAGTAGTACTATAGCACCTACCTAATCATCCTGTAGACAAGGGGATTCACACAGTTCGCAGACAGTCAGATCCGCAGTACGCAGCCTGATGCGACGCTCCTCGCCGCCACACACAGACATACGCGTCTTAGGGTGCGGGGAATTGTATGGGTCACGGATGATGGGACTCAGTATTGATGTATAGATGTAAAGATGTGTGAATAGATGGCTATCGCCTCTCGCGACCAATCCACTTCATCCTCTTGAATGATACAGAGGGCATCGATCCAAAGATAGCGTACTCCGAGCCATTGAGTAAAAACAACGGCCTCCTGGAAGGTCAATGGCAGTGTCGAGAATCATATGTTCTGCTTATTTTGACGAAAATTCAAGGCTGTGGTCTTCAAGCTGCAGCCGTGCGGTCCCCAACGGTGTGAAAGGCACACATACTGCCCTGTTTCACTTGTGTCGGGTTTATGTAGAGATATGTCATCCTCTGACTGCTTGTCCAGCCCAAGGTCCAAGACTCGAGTCGGAAGTCGTTTGGGACCATCAATACTACAAGAGGGGACATGAGTCTCGCGACAATCATCCAGCCATTGGCGAATTTGGACTGAGAATTCAGCCAGGAGTTGGAGGCTATCCATGCGCACGCCCGGTAGGATTTCCGGTGAACCGAGATGATAGATGTTTCCATCGGTGCTGAAGATTGTCATATCTGGGCTGTAGGCTGTGTGTCCAGAGGAATTACCACGACCGACCTGAGAGGTATGTTGAAACGCCAGTGTCAACCATTGAGGACCTCCACGCTCAAGATATTGCTAGACAAGCACATTGCCGGAGCCACGGGGCCCGCGACAACCTTTCGCAAAGTAGCATGCAAATTGCCATAAGATAAAGCAGCCATCTGGAAGGCAGAATCTGTCTCCACATATGTTTTGATAGCACGATTATCATCTTTGTAGCCTCGAAAAAGGTCGCAGCTAGGTACTAGACAGCGTCAGTGTGTTCATTCACACAATCTGAGCAGGTGTAGAGTGAGCGCTTTCGTTTACTGTCAATTAACATTGTGCCCAATTCTAAAACATTTGTTAAGAATCGCAGATTTCAACGTGCGTACGGTCATCCGAGACGATGGGCATGATGGATAGGGAAGACTGGCAGGCAGCTGTCGACTTTGAAGTAAGCAGGGCGCCTTCACTTGGCATGTATTATGCTAACACGCTGACAGCGCATACTTCGATGGCTGTTGAACAGATGCAACTGTAGCAAAATGTTCAATGACAACAGTCGTTTCCTTCGTGTTCAGACGCACCTTGTATCGACTGGGTACTTGATCACTGGATGCGGCACAGAGCTGGACAATGGCTGCATAATCGATAGGCCCCACCTGCAGACCTGGTTCTCTCTGGATTGGTTGGATTCTTCACTTTGCTGCTCCAGCTAGCAAACACTGTAGGAGGAGAGGGAGTCGCACTTAGTTCATCACATATCTTCACTGGAATGAAGTACAGTCCACATCAAGACGCAAGTGCCAACAGGGGACAACGCCATCTTTTACTCTTTATTAGCATCGTTGCCTTTCAAGATACGATAAAGGCAGATCTCCGTGTAAAACAAGAGCATGGAGTGGTCTAAAGGATTGGGGCTACCCTGAGTATCTCGAATGAAAAAGTTGCACCGCATTCTCTCTTCATCGGTCCCTCATTCATTCACTGTAGGTAAGGAGGGTAGTACAAGAGCTGATGTGTGCTTCTCGTTGGCGGAATCGGCGGCAGTCAGACCTGTCTATTCGACCAGGCTCGAGTTCACTTCTTCCGTGAGTATGAATGGTACGGTAGCTTTAGTTCTGAGTTTCAGGTTCTCATGGAGGCATATACTAATAAATTCTATATTGAAACATCATAAGGGGATTCTATGTATCAGGTACATTAGGAGAATGAAGTCGCAGATGGTATCTTCAGCAATTGTTCAGCCAGCTCCCAGGTGAGGTATGTACTGGCTCCATTGCGGAACCTGATACACTTCCGGTGGCAGTTGCGAGATGTTAATGAAACACTCCACGAGAAGATATACTCGTGCAGCCAGATAGGTCAGACCTAAGACACCCAACAGAACGAAAATAGCAATGTTCCATTGCGTCGAATCCTCTGGAAATATGGCTTTAAAAGCCTTCCCCAAGAGCCACAGAGGCGCGAAAACGACGTAGGCCCAATTCTCGTACTCGACAGCGTCGAAAAGTTTTAGGGCAAGAAAACCGAAAGCGACTATTACGGTTGGACTCGCTATAATAAGGCAGGATACTCTCCACATCCAGCGCTGAATGGGTGTGGTGAACGGCCCGTTCCATGCTATTAGGTGTACGAGACCATAGACACTACCAGCGACTAGTAGCATTATCGGGAAGAAGTAATACACTTCTACTTTCTTTGTGAATATATTGGACCCCCGGAAGCCACTAAGTTCAACACTCCTTGTATCGAAATTGGATATGTAGGGTACCAGCAAGGTGGCGGTATCCGGGTTATCATGGTCCCAATTGGTTTTCCAGATGTCGTTGGCGCCAGATTCAGTGCGCAACACATCTACCAGACGAAGACATTCCAGTGTTACCGGATCTAGTGCAAGATACAAATCGTTGAGACCATCCTGATTCTTCTCTCGATCGTACAAATGATACTCTCCAAGAATAGAGTAATAATTTTCTGCTAGAACAAGGTAATGTCCGTGAATGGACTGACCGATATAGAGCTTGAGTGAAGCTGCAGGTCCATCGTCGGCTTCTACTGTTCTTTGAAGTAGGTCGTTGGAAACGTCTTCGGGTTTGGGGAATCTGTAATGTGCAAAGTATGCACAAGCTGGCTTAACACCATCTTTGTTGTAGAGATCTTTCGTGTGTACCAAAAGTCCTCCTCTATTCGCGATCGTCGATTCATTCTTGAGTAGCCTGTGAGCTCCCAGCCTGCTGTTCATTATCATCCAAGCACACATCTTGCGAGTTGGTTCTGTGTTCATCCTGATGAGTTCAGGTTCCAAAATGTCCAGAGGCTTGTACCACCAGGCGAGGTAAATGATCAGACAGCATAGGGCATGGAGAAAAGTGTTCATCTCCAGTAAGCTTATCGGAGCGGAAGTGGAAGCACGTCCAGTGATTTGAACAATGAACCAGCATGCCTGTGAGCAGACCAGGGCCTTTGCCAGCCAATTAGCCTTGCTCTTATCTTCTATGGCACTTTTTGATAAGTCGGGGATGGACATCGGCTCCACATCGGCCATCTTCCGTAGAGCGCGTGGTAACAGCGTCATGCGGGTGTTTGAGTCTGGAAATAAATTGACGAATGAGTCATCTGCTTCGAACGCAAATCCTCCCATGAGTGCGAAGTGGCTGTGCGTGCGAGTCCATGTGTTCTTTTTCCGGCCAGCTTCTATTGTATCAGATTTGTCGTCAATAGTCGTAAGTTCAGTGGCCTGTTCAACATCTGCCGGAGCGTTATATCTCGACCACATGTGACGTCTAGGTGTCGCGATTGTCGGTGGGATGAGCTTTGCTATGGGGCCACTCATAAAATCCTTCAGATTCCTAGCCTGATTCCACTGCCGGAAAGCAAGAAATGCCACCTTGTCTCAGCATTAGATACGAGTTGTTCGGTTGAGACGAGACTGTGTAACTCACTAGTTCGGGAGCGCATAGCCCAACAAGGACTCCAAAAGTCTTCAAGACCCATGGTTTTTGAGACCAATGTGTGACCTTATGCACAGGTATGTTCAAGTGTAAAGAGGTATAAACGCATAGAAGCAATGTAAGAATGCATGTCGACAGGATGCCGAAAGTTCCTCGTTCGCTAGGGGCTGGTTTCCAATATGCAGTGGCGTTTGCAGGTTGGGTACCGAACGGTTCCCACATGTTTGCAACTTGGTGAGTATTTGCGAATCTAGGTCCGAGAGAACGGAGCAAGATAGATGGAATACATTGATGTCGACACAAAAATGCTGCGCCTCCGGTGTGGTCGTTGCTCAGGCTGCGCACTTTTGAGGGCCAAGATAGTGTCTGAGATGACAGTGAACTCAGTGGTATCACATCAGTACTCAGCCTCCAAGTAGCGACCTCTAACAACGTCTTATAGGCGCTAGGCTGCCTTGGTATGGCTTGGTTGACGGTGGTCAGCAAGCCACTGGCAGCAGCGTCCCAAAACAAGACAAATGTGACCAGGGGCTGCCTTATCTAGCGTGCGACTATGAGGCAACGCAATGAACGGAGTGCGGTGAGTGGACGAGGATCAGCGCTGTGGCGCATGTCCGTTAGTGGCTGGGGCCCCATAAATCGTCCAGCTGCACGACCGACAGCCCTGTCACACCAAGGACCGCACCCGATACATCACGAGTAACCAAAATTAAACCCTGGAGGGGCCAGCGAGTGATCCTCGAGATACGAGAGACTTTAGAGCTTTGACCTTGAGTAGAGAGCTTCTATCCAGACTACAAAGAGATATTACTCTTTGGACGCAAGGCTCGACACAGAGTCGATGACAGAGGCTTTCGCAAAGGGGAACACGTCACTTGCCTCATCTTCATCTGCGTGGACGAAGCCAGAGAGAGTAGATCATAGCATCCATCGATAATTCCAGACGAGTTACCTAGAGGAACTGTGAACTCAATTTACTTAGATGAATTAGCATAGGTGAATTAGCATTAGTGCAGACGCACCTCCGGCCGTGCACTGGTTCCTTCTCAGTTGGTGGCTGTGTTTCTGAAACAGTGTAGCGTCTTGGCAAATGCGGGACAATGCCTTCGGACTGTCACTCTTCCCACACGGTTGCCTTTCCGTCCAACTCTGTTTGCAGAAAGCACTACTCAAAGTGATTCCGACTGACATTCGTAGATAAGAAACGATCATTACATGACACTCATACTTAGGTTCCAAAAAGTTCAAATCAAATCTAATAATAATTGAGCACGATACCATACATCTTCGCATACTCGAGCGTGCTACTAGGCTTGACACAGTAGGAGTAAGAGGGCTACAATAGTAGGTCTGGTAGCATGAAGGATGGTAGGATCGTTCTCGCGACGCGGTCGTTCGGCTGGGCTTGATTGCGGATTTCTCGCTGCACAGCCTTGTTTCGGACCCTAGGCAACTCCCACGTATAAAATCTGACACCTCAAATCGTAAGCTCGTTCTCTAGAATCCCAACCATGCAGGCAATCTTGGACAGAGTAGACAACCTCACGAAACGCGACGTCAACTCCTTAAGAGCTTTCATGCTACATGATCCAAAGCGCGCTTGGCTGGAACACAAAAGACGTCTGGTGCGTAAGACGGGCGTCAACATCTTGGCTAAGTTATGGATCCGGTCAGAACGGCTGAGGAAGCTCAAAGGTGGGTTCGTTCTTCGGCAAAGGGGATGAACATACTTTGGCCTTGCAAGTGGCTGACGCGACAGTAGCACTGTATCTCAAAAGAGCTCTCTCACCAACAGCTAAAATGTACAAGCGGGATCTTGCTAGAGGACAAATCCGATTGCTTCACATCAAGCCAGGCAATTCGTTGAGTACAATTGAGTGTGCATTTACGTTTATGGATTTACCAAAGAACGGAGATTATGTAGCTCTTTCCTACACCTGGGGTACAGCAGTCCCCTCAATCCCCATCATGGTCAACGGAACCGTCACAATGGTCACCGATAATCTTTACATGGCGTTGCTGCACCTCCGCAAAGGCAAGGTGCCAAGAGTCTGGGTCGATGCCCTCTGCATCAATCAGAACAACATGACTGAACGATCAACTCAAGTTAGCCAGATGGCTGAAGTATATCGAGGCGCAAGTATGGTTTATGTCTGGTTAGGAGAGAGTAACGAAATGACCAGGCGGGCCTTCGAAGAGCTCTACAAAATGACTCAGCATGTCGGATGGGACAACAAAATCCCAGCTGCATATTTCGATACTAATCAGGCGCATCCAGAGTGGGTATCGATGTGCGAGCTCCTTTATCGTCCATGGTTTCGCCGCGTATGGATCATCCAAGAGATACTCTCTGCCCGGCACGCTTTGTTTGTCTGTGGTGCAGACTTTCTTGAAGCGAACACCTTCCTGACAATCATCAATTCGATGCTTGAGGCGAAAGTACTTTCGAAAATTTTGTCGTTTCATGCGAACAAATCGGAGTTGGTGAATGGCACGAAGACAACTACTTCTCGACAGCTTGAATTCATTGTACAAGCTCGGAACAGATCAGTCAACCCACTGACGATGATGGATTTTAGAGGTAGTCTTCTGGATTATCTGTCGCAGACACGATGGGCCGAGGCTACCAATCCGCGGGACAAAATCTATGGCATACTGAGTCTCGCCAAGGATGCTTCGAACTTAGGCTGGTATGAGGAAAACAGGCCATCTCGACGACTTCGAAGCCATCGGGTTGATCACAAACCATGGGCGTGGGTACCTTTTACTGTGGATTACGCCGTGTCTCCCGTGCGAGTCTTCACCAATGTCACCAGGGCTATCATATATAAGACAAAGTCTATCGAAGTCTTGAAATTTGTCGACAATGGGACGGCTCGATTGACCGAGCTACCGTCTTGGGTGCCGAACTGGGGTGATAGCTCACCTCCGCGTACTTACCATATACCGTTCGACTACGAGCGACAACCACGAAGCTCAGAAGGTCCAAAAGTGTGGCGCCCCAGCAAACGAAACGACTTTAGTAATGCCAGACTCGATCGTACAAGGAGAATGATCAGTAACTGCATCACTGAACATTGTTCAGCTGTGTTTTCCTTTGGACCAGACGACACGTTGACACTCAAGGGACTTGAGTTCGATAAGATTACTGCTCTTTCCACTGACATCCATCCACCAGTCATCGACCTCTCCAAGGAGCCCAATATCGGAGAGTTGTGTGCTATCAAAGACTACTTTCTACGTCTAAAGCAGTGGATCGAGCAGTGTGTGCAACTATGTGAATGCCATGAGCCATTTCCCACACTCGAAGAGACGTGGACGGTGTTCAAGGAAGTGTTGTACGAAGGAAAAGTAGAAGAAGGGGTTAAGCCCGTACCTGGAGGTTTCGATGATCTCCTCACAGATTTGACAAAGGCCATTGATGCACTGGCCATAGAAATTAGAGTCCATCAGCTTGGAGACGACGAGCCACTTCTAGATGTCCTGAGGACTACTGCCAATGTCCAATATGAAGCAGGGCTGCTTTTCCAGCGGCTCCCGTCAGCAAGCTTATTTTCTTCGGATCGGAGGCTTGCCATTACAGCGAAAAAACGTATGGGTCTGGTTCCGAAAGATTCGAATGTTGGTGATGCCGTTTGTGTCATGTACGGGTCTGAGCTACCGTTCATCCTGCGTTACTGTGGGAGAAGGAAATTCAAATTCATCGGTTGTGGTAAATTCGAGGGCTTCGACTTCGACGATGCTGTTATAGACAGGACGTACACACTGCGTAGCTGGGAAGACCCTGACTGCGAAGACGGGATAGTAATGTGGGTCACGGCAAAACGCAGAGTGTGCATAGTGTTAAAGAGGGCATCCACATTCTGTCTTGTGTGATCACTGGCTGGAGGGGAGAGCGGATTGGACCTGTGAACAATTCCTGCCACTGTTAGTTGGTAGGCGTAAAATCGGGCGAAGCTGCGCACTGCAAAAACAAGCATGTTTACAGTCTTAGTAGATCAAACTACAAATATGGCTTCGCACACTAGAGCCTGCTTAGCAGGGTGGTTGGTATTACGCGCCTCCTTCGGGCTCCTTGGGTCGCTATACTCAGTAGTATATGTAGCTAGAGTCGGTAAGAAGGCTCGGACTTTAGCAATAAAGGAATGGTGGGAAATTGAAGTTGCCAAGAAAACGTATCTACCAGAGGGTTGTATGAGAGTCGCTGTACGTACTACTATAAGATGGGGAAACAGTATTGGCGAGCTGGAGACTTGTTTAGAGGTGTGTGCTCCAGAGAAAACACACAACAATAGCAGCGGCGATAGACGACCCTCAGGTACAAGTCCGGGGAGCCATATCTCGCGAGAGCTTCAGACTACAGATGGAAACTCTTGAATTAGATTGCATGCTTGAAGTGCCAGTGTTGGACTAGCCTCAAAGTGGGGCATTGATTTGCAAAACAAGAACATTGCAGCTGTGTGCTCCTACAGCAGTAGCAGTTCTCCACGAAGTATTGCATAAGGTTTAGAAGAGATCTAGATTAGCAAAGCTGGACTTCAATCCTTACGCGTCCAATCAATCAAAGTGTATGTTGGCATACCTGTCCCACTCAAAACTGGACAGTTTTCGACTCTAGCTGACTACAGCGTGTTTCGCATGCTGCATACTGTGCGCATTCAAGAAAACGGTAACAGAAGGCAACTGTCCCCGCCAGATGTTTGAGAGGGGGGCTGCACCTGGTCAATTGCATACCGTCGTTAATGCGAGGCACAATCCAAATCGAGACGCGAGTGCCACCGGAGACAACGCACACATCACGTCAAAGGCCATGTCTTACTCGCGAATCCGCATCCCAGGACCGCTTTCCATCACTGGCCGCGGAACCAGACGCTGCAATCGCGCCAGTCGTCATGCAGCACGTCCACCACTCACGCCCCGCCATCACCAGCCGGCGCATCTGGAACCCTCGCTTCAACGGCGTCCCTCATCCGTCGCTTCTCCACGAATGCACGCACAGCCACGCCCGTTCGCCACAGCACAATCCCATGCCAATCACAGCTGCAGATGGCGCACCAAAAACAGGGTCCGGCACGGAAATGCCATGCTTAGCTGTGGCTAAGGCAGGTTTGCGCAGAACGCTGGGGTCGTGGACCCTGGATCTGCGGCCTGCTTGCCGCATGTGGGCGCTGATCTGTTGGCTTTTGCCTCTTGATATGCAGGACGGCTTGGAGGCTGTCCTGATAAAGTTGGAGGGCGCCGTGCTGGAGGGGTAGCTTTCAAGTCCAGGATGTGCTCAGAACGATAACGAGTTGACGATATTACGACCTAAACATTATTATATCGGTATCACAAACGGTCCGTCATGCATTTGCTCGGATCGACGGTGCTGCGATGGGTGGTCTTGGGGATGGGAACTCAGTGTGCGCTGGGAGGTGTTGTGCCTGCACCTACTATCACGCCGGCGCCGATTGTTGGACGACAGGACCCCAATGCGTATGTTGAATCACTCTGAGATGGTGGACAGGTCAATTGACAGTCGGATAGTATTGAGCTGGCCAAGGTGCTGCTCACAGCGCTCCCGGCCTCACTGCGTCAGCTTGCTGCAACAAACATACCCGCTGTGTCGAGCATCTTGTGGCGGGAGTTCCTTGACGACAACAAACCGGACTGGTTTACAGCTTTGCCGTCGAGCATACAGAGCTATCTCATTGTCCAGTACGGACCGTCGACGGCATGGCCGACTTCGACTCCGACACCGAGCTCGACTCTGGCCTCAACCACAGCCGATGCAACTGCAACAGAAACTGCAGCTTCTGCTGCGGCTAGCCCTGACAGTCCGCCTGAAACTAATTCCGGTCTCAGCATGGGTGCGAAGATTGGGATCGGAATCGGCGTCCCGCTCGGCGTCCTCGCACTCCTCGCCGTGCTAATCCCATGCTGCATCGCGTCCCGCAAGAAGAAGCCAAAGAAGTCCAGCGGCTACGAACCGCCTCCCTCGCCGGGCTTCATGCCTCAGGGCGCCTTCCAGGAGAAACCCACCAGCTACCAGGAACACCGCACGCCGCTCAACCGCGCCCAGAGCTGGGACCACGACGACGAGCCGTGGCTGCAACCCGCTGCCGACGGGCGCCCGACGCACCCTGCATCCAACTTGCCCGCAAACAACACGGCCATCGTCGGGCCCCCGCTGGTCCACACGCACAGCTCCAGCCGCGGCCGCGGCAAGCGCACCAGCCACAACAGCCTGCACTCCGTCGCCGAACTCACCGAACCCGACGACACCCACGCCCTGCGCTCGACGCGGCGCTCCTCCCTCCCGCCCCCCGCAGACACCCACCCCATCCCGCCCAGCACCAGCATCCGCCGCAAACCGCTCGCCCCGCAGCCCGCGCCCCTCCCCCCCAGCCCCCGCGCCCACGGCCACTTCTCGCTCCTCCGCCCCGCCGTGCTATCGCAAGACCACAGCGGCAGCTCGTCCAGCGGGCTCCCGCTGTCCGAGGACTCGCGGCGCTCGAGCGGCACGGCACCTACAGAGTCGGATCCCAGTTCGCCGGCGACCCCGGGGTACGCGGCGCCGTATGCGCTGGGCGAGAGGTGGAGTAATCCGTTTTCGAATGAGCATTATGTGGATGTGGATGAGGGGCGTGGGTATGGGGACGGCGGGCTAAGGAGTGTGTATGCTGACGGCGAGCGCGAGAGGGGCGCTGGGTATCCCGATGTGCCGGTGAAGAGCGAGAGGCGCGCGAGCCAGGGCGAGTGGCGGGCCAGTGAGGGCGAGTGGCCGCTGGGCGAGTGGCCGCTGCAGATGCAGCCGGGGCACGGGGGGCACGCGCAGGCGCGGCGCGAGCAGTGGGATCGCGTGTACGCGTGAGGCTGAGATTCGCTTTCTTCCACGATCTTTCCTTCTCTTCTCCTTCGCCGAGCACATGCGTTGCCGACGAGTACGCTGGCGCGTACATAGGCATACGATACACGATACACGATATACCCTTTTCTATGGCACACCACATTCAACACACCATCCTTCATCTCTATTCCTTTCTGCCTTAGTATCTGCATAACCCGTTGCATGCCGCCTGTATAGCTACGTCTAAGCAGCTACGAGACACCAGGCCAACAGGCCACAGGCGATAGTGTATAACCAAAGGGAGAAACTTCGCAACGGTGTCCACGTCCACTGCATGGAGACTGGTTGGGTGTTGTTGTGTACGCCTTGACTGTATACTCCTTGGTTGTGCAGTCACCGCCGGTGGCCTCAGACAGCCACTGCAAGAGGGAGGGGGAGGGGGGTTCACAGGACAATCACCAGTCACGAGGGGTCAGGGATGATTCAGAACCGCTTTGGCATTACGTGCTCCCAGCTATTGTATTGTAGCACTCGGTTCCACTCGGTTCGGTTGGGGATGGGTATCAAGGGGGGCCGAAACGCCGGGCGCCGTGGTGTGTAATAGAGGTGCCCGTCTGCGCCTGATCCCTTTCCCTTGTCCTTCGCCCTTGTCCCTGCCTTGTTCCTGCCTTGTTCCTTGCACCTATCCTTTTCCGTGTCCTTTGCCCATGCCTCGTCTTCCATCTCGCGCGCCTTTCTTTTCTGTCTGTCCGTCCGTGTCCGTGTCCGTGTCCGTGTCCGGGTATCATTAGCACCACCATGTTTCCCTGCACTTCCTCCTATGCCCCCCCTCCCCCCCACGCAACCAATCCATCTCCATAATAATCCCCACCTCACCGCCCCAGCAACGCGCCCAACTCGGCATTCCCAGCGACCAGCTGATCCAAGAAATTCGCCGCTTCGGTGAG
This sequence comes from Boeremia exigua, assembly GCF_020726555.1. NCBI lineage: Eukaryota > Fungi > Ascomycota > Dothideomycetes > Pleosporales > Didymellaceae > Boeremia > Boeremia exigua. The sequence continues at coordinate 1,592,174 of NW_025763527.1, read as the reverse complement.
CACACTGCTCTTGCTCAGCCCGCCCGTCCGTATCTCGGGGACCAGGTCGTGCAGATCATCGAACCCGCGCTTGATCAGGTTGCGCCGCTTCTGCTCGGACAGGATGTGGTTGCTGCGCTTCTGGGCCTCGGACAGGTTCTCGCGCTGCAGTTTCTGGGCAGCAGAAGAGGAGGAGGCGGCGCGTTTTTTCTTGTCGTCCGGGGGCTTGGGCTTGGCGATGCGGGCGGCGGTGGTTTTGCGCAGGGGGTCGGGTTTGATGGGTTTCTTGCGCTTCTTGGAGGGCGGCGACGAGGGCGTGCTGCTGGGGGTGTCGGAGTCGGAGGGCGAGGGCGAGCGCGACGGCTTGGCGTCGAGCGGGATGAAGGCCTGGGTGTGGGCCATGTCGCGCAGCAGGCGCTGGGTGACGTGCTCTTCGGTTTCGGCGTGCGGGGCGGAGAAGCCGGCCGGGTTGCTGAACGAGTCGTCGGTGCCGAAGGTGTAGGTGCGCTTCAGGCTCGGGCGGTGCACGCCAAACTCCTCCTGCACGATGTGGTGGGCGTCGCTGCCGGCCCACTGGGCGGCCAGCTGGGCGTCGAGGGTGCCGGCGGCGCCGTGGTTGGGCAGCAGGGCGGCGAGCGGCTCGGGGAGCAGGCCCTGGGCGGTGGCCACCATGGGGCGGCCGTTGTGGGTAGGGACGCCGCTGTGCGAGGAGACGCTGTGTCTGGGGACGCCATGTGTGGGGACGCTGTGTGTGGGGTGGTGGCCCGAGGGCCCGTCGTGGAAGCTGTGGCGGTAGGCGGGCTGCGGGTGCTGCGTGTTGAAGAGCGTCTCGGCGGCCTGCAGGTCGTCGTGGGTGGTGCCCATGTCCAGCGGGGCGAACAGGTCGTAGCCGTGGTGCAGCTGGGCCTGGTCGGGGATGGTGGCCGAGACCTGGTGCACCGTGGCCGGGGCCATGAAGTTCCAGTCGTTGAAGTCGGAGCCGGCCAGCTTCGTGTCGGGGGCGGCGAAGGGCGGGCCGTCGGCCAGGCTGAAGGGGTCGGTGTTGGAGAAGAAGTCGGCGAGCGACTGGCCCTCCATGTCGCTCAGCAGCGACTGGCCGTGCGAGTCCAGCGGCGTCGACGCGCCGGCGAAGAAGTCGCTGCTGAACGTGTCTGCGCCTGTCAGCGTCGCCTCGCCCATGGCTCTGTGCACGTACAGCCAAACGGCGGCGGGTCCTTGTCGCTCATGGCGGCGGCGGCGGCGGCTGCGCCTGCGGACGGCGCGGACGGCGCGGACAGCGCGTGCGCGAGGATCTCCAGTTTGGCGCCGTTTCCGGTGATATCTGCTCTCGGGCGCTCGTCGCGGCGGTTTGTTGGGATGCGCGCGCAGGACGCAACGGCTACGTGATGGGCCGGGCGGCGTGCGGGGAGCTGAGAGCCGGAGCGCGAGCGGGGCCTGTGGTGCAGTGGCTACTCCCAGCAGACATGGCCGACAGCTGCGGCGCAGAGGGCGGGCGTGGGTATCGAGGTCGAGGTGAAGGCGCGCGGCGCTGCCAGCATCTTCACATGCCAGAAGTCTGCGCGGCACGTGTCCGAGGCTCCGCTCGCTTGCGCCTGCCGCCAGCCCCCGAGCTACCCCGGATTGTCCGTCGCCTCATCTCCTGCATGTCACCCGCCGTGGATGACATGCCCGCAGACCGCCGCACCGCGAGTCTGGCGCCCTGGCCCACCGTGCAATTCCCGTGCAGCCCCGTGGTCGCCGTGAGCCCGCTGCCCCCTTCTGTCCCTATTGCCTGCTCCATCGAGTCTCTGCTCCGTCCGCGCGCGAGGCCATGCCTGCGGGTGCCCACCACCTCGGCCTAGCCTCCACCGCTGCCTCCCCCGCTGCCTCCGCTGCCAGCCCTTAAGCTGCCCCTGCGCCGTCGCTGTCTGCATTGCCGTCGCTGGACACTCGAGCCGCTGCCATGCGCGCAATGCGTCCGCCTCCGCCTGCACTGCGCCTGGCGAAACCGTGAGACGGCGTGTCCGACTACCGACGTGACTGACTCTGCCAGCCTCGCGACTGCGTATGCCCTCGGCCTGTTGTCGAGCACTAGTCCGCGTCTGGCGAGGATCCTGGTGTTGTTTGGCCGCGGGAAGTTGACTGTGCGTGCGGCATGGCTGCAGGTGGGTGACTTTTGCAACTCTATTATGCAGGGGACTTGTCTGGGCATGAAAGATCGCCATATCAGCTGATATATGATCGCCTGACATGTATATCAAAAACATGGAAATTGGACGTGTATGAATCGGACATGTAGGAATCCGCTAACATGGCAAGTCAATCTACACACTTCGCGAAGCCCTGGCCCTCCACCGCTTCCCCACATTCTGTGCGGTCCTCATCGGCGGCTCGACCCTCCTGCAGATCCCCATCAAGGCTGTCCTCAACACCCTCATCCGCCTCACCTCCCGGCCTGACCATGGACTCGCCCGCGTGCTGGCCAGGTTTCTCGCAGCCCTCGTCTCGGCATCGGCCGCGTTCAGGCTGCTCAACAGTGCCCCCGTCAAATACGACGCCTTGAACGCGAACCCACCACCAGTGCTCAACCGCTTCGCGCCAGGCCCCTTCGACGAACCGCCAGAAGACCCAGCAGAGGTGACCGCTCTGTCGCGCCCCGCCCTCGCCGGCCGCACCATGGACCTCACCCTCTTCACCGCCGTCCGCGCCCTCGACGTCCTCGTCACCTCGCACCCCAGCCTCCGCAATGCCACCCGCCACCTCCCCGTCCCGCTCTTCTGCTTCTCCGCCGCCACCATCATGTGGGCGTGGTTCTACACCCCCAGCCGCCTGCCGCGCAGCTACACCGCGTGGATCGCCGCCGCCGCCGAGCTGGACCCGCGCCTCGTCCTCGCCCTGCGCCACGCCCGCTACGGCTCCTTCGTCTACGGCAAGGACACGGGCATGGCCCCGCTCCTCGGCTCGCTGGCCGCCGACAACGGCCTGCCCGAAGCCCTCGGCGACCCCGCAAAAACAATCCCTATCCCCTGCCAACTCATCCACGCCGGCGCCACCAAGAGCTGCGAACTCCACGCCCTGCGCCGCTTCGCCCGCGCCTGGCTCGTCGCCGCCCGCGCCTACACCCCTCTATACCTCCTCGCCCTCGCCCTGCGCGTCTACAAATCCCGCGGCGCCCGCCTCCAAACCCTGACACGAAGTCTCCCCCACGCCCTGCAAACCGCCGCCCACCGCTCAGCAACCCTCGCCCTCTTCACCGCCCTCTTCCACTACGCCGTCTGCCTCTCGCGCACCCGCCTGGGCCCGCGCTTCTTCCCCGCCACGTCCCCGCAGACCTGGGACGCCGGGCGCGCCGTGCTAGCGGGTTGTGTGGCGTGCGGGCTCAGCGTGCTGGTCGAGGCGCCTGCAAGGCGCGGGGAGTTGGCGCTCGTGGTGCTGCCGCGCGCCGCCGGCGTGTGGTTTCCGAGGAGGTATGAGGTGGGGAAGAAGAGGTGGGAGGAGGGGGTTTTTGTGGGCGCGGCGGCGGTGGTGGTTACGGCGGCGCAGGAGGGGAGGGGGAGGGTGAGGGGGGTGTTTGGGAGGGTGGTGCGGGGGGTGTTGGATGTGTAGGCTGTAGCATGGGATAGTCACGCCAGATGCACAGCATACACAGGTACTCTGTGATACAGTGCCAGAGCGCTGAGTCCACCGCGCTCCCTGAAGCTCTCCGTACCCTTCCGTCGTCCTAAGAAACTAGGTGTGTGTGTGCTTATAATAGGCGCGTGCTAGTAGTAGTCTATACACAAAAGTAAAAGCTAGAGCACGGGGACGGTGGTGCGTATACCTTACTAGAGGACGTGTTTGTATACACCTCTTCCTTCTTCCCTCTGCTTTTCGTGCTTTGGTCTCGCGGGGCACGAGGGTGTCAGCACTCGACAGAAGCGTCTCAGCTCTCACGCTTCTGCGTTTGTGGTCTTTGCTGTTCGAGTTTGGCCTCGGAGTGTGCGGTGCTGTGTCCTCAACACGTGAACGTGTGCGTAGGCTGCTGTCTGAGAGAACATGGTATGCCCCTTCTGTTGTATGTGGTCCACTACGTGCTCTGTGTTTACTAGATGTGTCTGTATCTCTGTGCATTGTTACACTCTGTATGTCTGGCGGGAGACTTGCTGGAGGTGCACATTTTTCGTCTGCGTTATTGCATACAGTATGGCAGGAGTAAGTAGTCAATGTGTCACAAGACTTTGCAGCAGCTAGCTGTTAACAAAACATAACCTATAAAAGTATATAAAATATTTTAGCTTTAATGTTAGCACTTTATTGTTTAGTCTAGTGTGCTTCACTACAACTTGCAGAGAGGTGCTGCTAGAAGAAGAATATTCAAGGATCTACATTAATTACTTACCCCTGCTATACTGTATGTCTTGTGCGTTGTTAGCAACGATATATCGCAGGGAATGTGGCAGTGTATATCACGAGCAGTGCAACACCACTCAGACAACCACTTGACTGGACATGAGCGACATGCCAGATATCGCAAAGAAAAGAGGCAAAAAGCAGTCACGCGCAACTGCTACATCCTCTAGAGTTACTGCTTTAAGTAGGCAATCTATGCTGCGACACCAGACACCTCCCTGTCGTCGACCTCCTACGCCAGCACCGCCGGCGCCCCGTCCAACTTGAAATACCCCGGCTGCAGCTTCTGAAACACCTCCCGCGGATCGTACCTCTTCGCAACACTCTGCAGCCTCGCCTTGCTCGTCGCCCCGTACCCCGCAATCACGTCCTGGTACTTGCTCGCATAGTTCATGTACATGTACGACCGCGCCAGCCCCCTGCGCTGCGCCTCGGCTGTCACGCGCGCAAACAGCGTCGCCACAAACCGATTCACGCGGTCGTCGTCCGCAGGATCCGTCCACGCCGGCGCAGGGTTAATCACCACCAGCGGGCCCCCCGCGGCATCCAGCCCCAGCGCGTTCCCGCCGCGCTGCCGCATGGCCTGCAGCTGCGGCACGGTGATGACCTGGAACGACAGCGGCGACAGCAGGCCGGGCACATCGGCAATCTTCGCCGTCTCCTCGAAGAACGCAGCAGCCGTGAACTCGACCAGCGCGCGGTCCAGCGCAAAGGTCTGCGTCCAGTAGCTCTGCCGCTGGCCGTAGGGGTTGACGGCGGTCAGCTTGTCGACGAGCTCGACGAGCGAGTGCACGCCCGTGTTGTCGAGGGCGGGCGGGATCGCGTTCCACGCTGCGAAGACGGAGGCGTTGGGCTCGGGCAGCGCGTACTCGAGCTGTGCGGACGCGAGCTTCGTGCCGGCCTGCACGACGAACGACAGGATCTGCGTGGCTTTGGGGTCGGTGGCGGCGGCCTGGCCGAGCGCGACGAAGGCGTCGATGGTCGCGGGGAAGGCGGGCTCCAGGTAGATGCGGTCGCCGCCCCACATCTGGCCCTGCGGGAAGGTGCGCACGGTGAAGGTGGTGACGAGGCCGAAGTTGTTGCCGCCGCCGCGCAGGGCCCAGAAGAGGTCTGGGTGGGATGATGGGGATGCGGTGACGATGAGGCCGGAGGCGGTGACGACTTCGTAGGCCTCGACGTTGTCGCATGCCCAGCCGAATTCGTTGGCGAAGAAGGAGATGCCGCCGCCGGTTGTGAGGCCGCCGACGCCGATGGGCGCCACCTGAGACGTCAGTGAGTGTTTTCATCTAGCGGATGGCCAACGTACGCGCCCTCCCACAACAGCAAGACCGTCCTGCTCGAGACTGCTGTACACTTCGCGCCAGGTGTTGCCGGGCTGGAGGGCGAGAGTCTTTCTGTCGGCAGACAGCGTGCGACCCTTCATCTTCTGGAACGTGACAGTGATGCCGCCCTCGATGTTCGAGGCTCCCGCAAAGGCTGCGTGGCCGCCACTCTTGGCCGCAAAGGGGCATTGCGTGAGGCGTGAGAGAAGCACCAGTGTCGAAACATCCAGAGCCTTTGTCGGGTGGAAGATGCAGTGCGGGCTGACTTCTGCCTGCTGCTGGGACCAGTACGCGGCGCTGAAGTTTGCATAGCCAGGGCTTCCCTCCACGACGACATTGGCGCCGAAAACGGCTTTGAGCGAAGTGCACTACATGATCAGATTGAAGTTCAGTGACTGGAGCGAGAACGTACTGCTGCCGTGCAGCCACTGAGCGCCGATCGCGCGTCCAGATCCGACAGCTCAGGCAGCGCAGACGCGGCGACGCCGTTCTTCAACAATGCCTCGGTGACATTGAAGTCCGCCGGCTCGAAGCTCTGCGACAGCGCACACGCAGCAGACGCGATTACAGCGATCAAACCCCGCATCTTGAAGTCTACCGTCGGCTAGATATTACAGAGCGAACGCGACTGAGCAGCGGACCCGACTCTTATACCCTCCGACATCCCGCCTGATCATCCCGTGCGACCCGCCAGCTTACAGCGGTGAGGCTTCAGGCGGGCCGTCCGAATCCTTCTGTGGCGTGCCGTCACATAAGGGGAAAGGCTCGATAGCGCGCATGTCGGGGTCAAGTCTAAGATGCAGCCCCGCGATCGTCCAGCACAGCAGCACTGATGCCGACCCTTGCTCTGCACGATGCGCGGAAGATCTGGAGAGCAGCGTCTTGAAGCTGCGTTTTCGGTCCGTCTGAGCGCGCTCGAGCTGGATGGTGGTGGAGATTCCCGTCCCGTCTGCACCGCGTTAGCGGCTTAGCGTCCGCCTCCGGGGTACCTGGATCGTGTCCCAAGCCGCAGGATAGCAATATTAGTGTCGGCGCATCTCAATGATAAGCCTTGAGGGCGGCAGCACGATGCTGTTCCGGTCGCCCGGACGTAATATGAGGAGAGTCCCGATGGATGCCTGGAGGTGTCCATGTATGACGTTACCATGCACATACATAGTCCGAGGTATATCGGCGGTAGTACAGAGAAACGCGGTAATCCTATTCAAGCCTACCCCAGACAGCCTCAACGCCACCGCGTACTACCCCACCAACGCCATCTTATCCACCACAATGCCATTGTGTTCGCCAGCGCGATTCCTCGTCCGCCAAGCGACGGCCTACCGGCGTTACGTCCGTGGTCTTAATACTCGGCATATTAAGTTCGCGAGATACGTCCTGAATTATCTTACCCAGCGTGCTGGGACGGCTAAATACTATACATATACAGACTAATCTTACCACAGGGTATTGCAAAGCACGGTGCATAGAGCCAAGCACCTAAATCGGTACTTCAGCTCGCATCTCAAGTGACGACGGACGCTGGACTAGACCACCTGGGCGGCGAAATGTTCTGCAGACACAGTGTCTGAAACAACTAACGCACGAGCGTCGACGGTGGCTCAATACTCGGAGCCCTTGGCTGCATTTACGAGCAAGCGTCGGAGTGACCTGGTCGCTATCTCGGTGCACACAAGACTATGAAGCTGAGCAGGCACTGCCAGGGCACTGCAACAACCAGCCTTAAGTATACAGGCATCCTCCAAGCAGCTTATAATTAGCTCAGCAGACAAACCACGCACGCCCCCATCGCCAATCATTAATCCCCCGATCGACATCGTTGCAGCAAGTCATCAACATGCAGCTCAAAAGGCCCGAAACCATATCATCTGCAGCCTGTGTCCACGACGCGCCCCCATCCATACTATGTAGTGACGCACAAATCCCACCACACACCGGCAGCCGCACAACACCCCCTAGCACGCAACGGGCGAGAACGGTTGCCCAATGCAGCGTAGCAGCAGATCTGGTCTGGATCGCCCGCTATCTCGCGACCGCACGGTGGGACGGTGGAAGTGAGGGACGTTGCACATGGGTACCTATGCTCTACGAGACAGCACGCCACGGCCGCACCGCGGATGCACGCGCGACCCGTCCCCGCGACCGCAGATGCTGCACGACTACCTCGCCCGCCTCGCGACGTGCAAAGCCTGAGGCCCGAAGAGCGATATGTCCATCTCCAGTCACCCCGTCCAGCGCATACACCCCCAGACAACCACACGCCCTGCACACACACACCCCTACAGCACCCGCCCAGGAGATCCACCCACCGTGTACTATATATCACGCCCCTCAGCGGAACTACCCGCATCTACTTATCCCTAACGCCCCGCCTCCGCGCCCGATCCGCCTCCCGCTAGTCAGTAGGGCCGCGCCGGGCCTAGACTGCGCTTTGGTGGCGGGTGGATGGGCGTTGGGTGGCGGGGCTGGGGTGGGTGTGTGGGAGCTGCGCTTGGGGTGTGTGTGTGTGGGTATCTGGGCTTTCTGCGGGGGATGATCGGGAGGCGGAGACGTGCGGCGACGCGCGGAGCTATGCCTGGCTGGCGACGGTGGCGAGACGTAGGAGGTAAGTGGCTGGCATTACGCAGCAGGGCGTGGATGGCACTGTTCGTCGTCGGTATTGCCGTCGATGTGGCCGCAATCACCGTTGCATTCGTAGTCGGGATGAGAGAGATGCTGGAAGGCAATGTGGGAAATCTAATCTGCAGAGACTAGTCAGTTCGGCTCAGAAGGCGGGGAGGATATGAATGCTGCGGGCGGGGAGTGGAGAGAGCGGGGAGGCAGAGAGCAACGATTCAGTGAGCCGCAACGTGGTGTCAAACGCAATGTCTCGTGAACTGCTAAACTGCTCGGTCTAGCATTGCATCGCTTTGCGTGGCTCCCAAGCCGGGTATCGTAGCCGCTCCACCCAACACCTGTAATACACACGTTCTCGTTGCGTTCCCCCCCCCCCCTCCGCCAGCATCAGCACTTGATAAAGTGGAGTCACCCCGCCCAGCCCAAACTCCGCACGCCAAACAATAATAACCCTGCGCGCCGAAACTCCAGTGTCTAGTACCCATCAAAGCGCTTCACGGATCCGTCAGAAACTCCTGCAGCGACTCGTCCTCCACCTTCCACGTGCGTCCCCCGCCCGCCCCCCGCAGCCGCGCATTATCCGCCTTCAGCGCATCCCGCTCCGCCTCCAGCCGGCGGATATACTCAATCGCACTGGCCAGCACCATCGCCTTGCTGGGTTTCGGCTGGCCCATGGCGCCCGCCTCGCCGCTCTGGGGCAGCGACGGGACCGCGCGGCGCAGCCTCTCGAGCTCGGCGTTGAGGCCCTCGCGGTACTTGCGCTCGACCTGGTTGTGGGGCAGGCGGCCGGTCTTCTGGGCCTTGGAGTGCGGCGAGGCGGGGCTGGAGCCCGCGCGGTCGAGGCGCGGACGGCCGCGCTTGCGGGCGCGCGGGGGCGGGGGGGAGTCTGGGGCCGTGTCAGGGGCCGAGTCAGGGGTGGGTGGCTGGTGGGCCGGGGGCGAGGCGCTGAGCGAAGGGGGGGTCGACGCGGGTTGGCTGGCTTCCTGGCGCGGGGAGCCCGCGAGCGAGAAGCCGAACGAGAGGTGTTCGGGCTTACCAAACGGGACGGCATCCGAGGGGTGTCGCGAGGGGGGGTACGAGCTGGTTCTGTTGCTCGGGGTGGTGCTGGGCGCGGACATGCCAGCGACGGGCATTGTGGGGTTGAATGGCGGTTGCTCCTTGGGGAAGGCCGAGGACATGTCGCCCGGGGCGATGGCTTGGTCGAAGAAGGAGTCGAGCGAGTATTCGGGCGATGTGGTGTAGTTGTCTGCGAGGTAGCCGCCCCCGAATTGATCGGGGTAGGAGAGCATCTCCTGCGGCGGGGAGTAGTCGGGATTGGCTCCACTCGGGTAGCCGGGATAGTTCATTGCCGAAGTGAATGAAGACGTGGATGTATAACGACAGTCGATGGGGTGGTGGTTCGGTGGGTATATGGGATTGATATGCCCAAGGCTAAAGTACAAAGAAGGCTGACAAGTTACAGTGAGTCGATGCGCCGACGGCAGGACCCTGCTTTATGGTGGTGTGGGAGACACGAGCCTCTTCCAAAGCGTATCGACGATTCCAGAGCTGTCAGGAACCCAACACGGCAATGGCTGTGCCTGGGTTGTGTGGCCGAGCGCCAGGAGGTCCGCTTTCCGAGCTTGCTGCGTCTCGCTTGTTAACTTCAGGGCAGAATAGTCGAAATGCATGCGGTTGAAACTTAAAACCGTAATTCGGCCGTTGATCCTTCATCTCCTACCTACCAACACAGCAGGTTGATCCCTCCACTTCCGCGTTCCCCGTAAGTGTGCGTGCCTAAACCTGGATCCCACAGTAAGCTTCCGAGGACATTAGACGTATGCGCCTGTCGAACCACAAACTGCCCATGTCGGTCTGCCTGTTTTAGAGCGGCACCTGCTCGTGGAGTGGGGCCATCCCGTGCCCGTTGATTCGTATTCCGGCGTGGCTCACGCGCGCGCCGACATGACGTGCCGATTCGTCGAAGGGATGCGGCACAGGGAACCGTACACAGACGACAGCAAGACGCCTCGATGGGCTGTCAAAGACCGATGGACGCTGAGCCTGCCGTGCCACAATGGCAGACTGCGTCGCCGGCAATCTCTGCAACACCGAGCCGGATTATTGAAAGTACCATGCGTGTGGATACTTCGCCACCCCATGACTCCCAAGAAAACTGCTGCCGTAGGATTGCGTGGAAGCGAGCGGCTCTCGTTCCACGGTGTAATTCGCTGGCGCGCGCTCCGACGGCCACCTCCACAGCACAGTTGATCAACCGAACATGACGTCGATCAGGAACGCAAACCCCAGCTGTTGCTGAGGATCCTAGGCACCTTCATCTTCACTCGCCGATCCTGGCTGCTCGGAGATGGCGCCGCAGCCGCACCTCTGCAGCACGCGTACGACGTGCGAGGCATTGACAGCAACAAGTCGTCGTCGGCGGGCCGTTCCTCTGCGCTCGCCGCTCGGGTCCGCAAACCGAGCCACGATGGTGTGACGCACCAGGCTCTGCGCAGCAGCAGACAGCGCGGGCAATCCCGCCGCCGCCAAACAAGGCGGTAAGGCATTCTAAATAAGGCGAGAAAGCGTCGATAAGGCTGAAGAAGCGACGTTGGATCTGCTCCCAGGCGTCCATCCAAGGTTTGCTCCGCACGTGTGGCCTGCCAATTTTCGCGCGGCGCCCGTCCAGCGCATGGACTGATTGTCACGCCATGATGGTGCCATGCGGCCCAAAGCGGCAACTTACTCAGGCGCAGCGAAACCCACCGAGGCCTGCACGTGCTGCGCAGGCCGGTGCGTTTGCTGGCGAGCAGTCAGCACGCTCGTTCCAGCTATTTCGCAGGTAGGTGGTACGCAAGCACGTTCTCCACGCCCATTCTTCGCGTTCCCGTTGAGGCGCACGTATCCACTCTGCGCCTCAGTCGCACTCGAACGCCCACGCGCACGCTGCCTGGGAGCCTGCGAACGTGCGTGCGAGCGAGCGTGCGAGCCTGTGCCCTGCCCTACGCCTCAGTCTGCCCTACGCCTCAGGCTTCGTGGAACCATGACCGTGAAACCGCCGCACCCACCGCAGCCGCGCTTAGCGCCGTCCGCCCACACGACATCCGCGGCCCATGGATCGCCCCTGTTATAGCAGGAGTAGCTGTTATAGCAGGCAGTAAGTATGAGTAAACAGCTCGGCCGCGAGACCGCGAAGTTCAATCAGCATTTACCATTGCGACCGCGACCTCGGCACCTGCACCTGCACCTGTCGTTGCCCGTCGCATTAGTGATCGCCCAGTGCCTAACCCAACCTCGTCCCGCACCTCTCGCTATGACCAGCATCGCCCTCGACGCTCGAGGCCAAACGCCGTGAGACGACAAAAGCCCATCCACGGAGCGATGAAGCCGCAGAGCTGCAGATGCGAAGGGGAGATGAGTCGAGCTAGCAAGCCACCGCGTAGGAAAGTTTCCCAGTCGCCCTCTCGTCCACAGAACAACGTATGGTACGTACTTCGTACACAGTGCAGCACGCAGTGCAGCGCACGCAGTGCAGCGGGCCACGGGGCCTGAAACCTTGTTCTGCGAGCTGCCTTACCTTGGCCTACCTCCTTACCTGACCCTACCCTACCCTACCCTACCCTACCCTACCCTACCTCCTTACCTTACGCACCCAGTCCGTACAGCCATGGCATATACACACCTACCTAGTACAGACCCAAACCCCCCAGCCCTAGCCCCAGCACGGGCAACACCTCCCAGTCGTTTCTTTACTGTGTATAGCTAGTGCAGTTCTTACCGCCCGGCTCTTACCGCCCAGCCCTGCACTGCACTACAGCCCGCCACTCCCCGAGAGCGAGGAACCTTGTAGGGTGGGAAAAGGACCGTTTGACGCACTCACTGCATTACTGCCTACTTAATCGAACGCTACCTACTTAATTGACGGGCACCGTACCCGTGCTTCCCTGCCCATATTTGTCTCTCACTGGTTTGTCTGCCGACCGATACGACGCGCATGGGACCCAAGGGGGGAGGGAGTCTGCCCAGCCGACGGAACAGTCAGCTACGTCTTTTCTGGGGCGCTGAACGTGGTCACTGACATCGTTATCGTCAGTGTTCCGCAGCCTTTAGTCTGGAGTCTGAAAATAGAAGTATCAAGAAAGAGGGGCTTGAGTTTGGCGTTTGGGCTTGGATGTCTGTAGCTCGTAGGACTCTGCGCAGTAGAGCACGCTCGTGTGGGTATATTGCTAAGGCCTTTCACAGGGCCTTTGTGGCCTCGGTAGCACGGCTGGTGCTCACGGTCCAGCGGTCTCGTGCCGAAGACAAGACGTACTTGGCCGCTTTGATGGGAAGATGGGCAGAGCTCGAGCTCACATCGAGTCTACTTACCGTTTATTCTCCAGTCGTGCCGCCATGTATTAGGTGGCTTCGAACAGGCGCTTGCGATCGGAGCGGGGTGTTGATCTGGGGCACTCGCGTGGGGGCGAATGAACCGGTTGAGCCGAATTCAGAGCCCAGGAATACATATGCTGTCGTGACTCTTCGACCAATCAAAGACATTCCTGTTGACGTTCGAGAAGACAGGTTTGGCATGCCCCGTTCGTTGCAGCGAAACCAGGGCAGAGAGCAGGCTAGGCTTGCGACAGACTTTTGGTTTGAGAACAGGGTAGACAGAGACAGCGATGAGATCGTTTTGTGCAGAGATACCTGAGCGTTGAATTGGTGAGCATGGCAGCGTCTTTGTGGTTAAACAATCGACCTTTTTGATAGACGGAAGCCCTTGAAATGCGTAGGACACACATCTCTGTAGCACCTAGAGCACAGTTGAAAATGAACATGTGCTCTGTTCTGTGGATAATCGGGACTTCTACTAAAGATTGAGGAGAATGATGCAAACACTACATCATATAGTCCCCAGATTGCGGACCAGCATCTTTCAAAGAAGAGAGTGACAGAAGAATAGCTACCGTTCTCCTCTCTTTCTCAGAATCTTATCTCATTCGGCAACATATTCTTTCATCGTGATCACCCATCAAACCTGTCTTTTACGGAAGCGTTCCTCATCTCGATAAGGTTATGAGGAACAGAGGAAGAGGACTAGATCTTGATGTGTCGGAGACAGCCTCGTTACCAATACTTCGGGAGCCAAGAGATCGAACCTACCAAATGCGGCGCGGAGGCGTTTGCTCCGTCCATGCTTTTGAACCAGAGATTCAGAGTGGAAACTCCACTCCATCCACAAGGTCCCTGCAAATTGGACGCCTTACTAAGTGACATCCTAAAGAGAATCGGAGGTCATCCCTCCACATGCTGGTAACTTAAGATACCGTGACCTAGGTATATCCTAATAGACAATAGGTACCACGAAAAGCGTCGCCGATATACAACAGCCGGCTCAATCAAGAGTGTAGGTATGCGCTCCAGATGAAATGTGGGACAGCGCTGGGCACAGAAGCCACCTTTGTTTCGAAGAGATGGCATTGACCCGCCAAATGGTGATTTGCAGGGACACGCACCTAGGTAATGATGTCTATGCAACGTACTCTCACTCGTGAGAGCAAGGACGATCAATGGAGGACGTGCACTTGTCTCTTGTATAAAGACCGAGTTCGGCAGCATGCTGTGTTGGAGTATCTCATCCACAATCACACTCGTTACTACCACCTTTTCGTCTGCTTCATAACTCCCCGCCGTCAAGATGAAGATTTCAGCCATCGCTTCTGCTCTTTCAATCGCGTCTGCTTCGGCGGCCGCCGTTCCTGAGACTGCCTCTCCGAAAGGCCTCGAGACCCGTCAAGAGACGGGCTCGTACACCATCTCGGGCCTCGGAGCGCGCAAAACGCAGGTCACTGCTGCAGGAGCCAACTCGTTCAACATGGCCATTGCCATGCTCGAGACCGAGCGCATGGACACGAACGTAGGAAGAATTCCCACAGCCAGATCCCAAACGCGTACGTCCACTAACAAAGACCGCGCACGTGTAGTATGCGTATGGCGACAACAAGCAGAACGACGCTGCCAACTTCGGCATCTTCAAGCAGAACTGGAGCATGCTTCGTGTGTGCTGCAGCCGCTTCAAGGGCCAGCCGCAGTCGAGCTGGAACAACGGCGCGGTGCTGAAGTAAGTGTCTCCCTGCCACCCTTGACGCCATGCCCACGGACACGCGCTGATCACGACATGCGTACATAGCTCCAACCTGAATGCCGACGTGCAGTGCTTGAAGGACTGCCAGAGTTACTATGGCCGAGACAAGTGGCTGGCCGGCCACCGCAATGGCGAAACGGGGCTCAACAACCCGAACACGCAGGATATCAACAGTAAGCGACGATACCTTAGGTACTTGGGCTGCAAGACGTGCAACTGACGCTTGGGTAGACTACATCAACGGCGTCAAGTATATTGAGCAGCAGTTGTTGACGCAGCCAAACGGCCTGACGAACGATGTGCGCTACTACATCTATGTGGTCCCGATCTAGGAGCGGATATTAAACTTACGTCGTTAGCTGTAGTAGACAAGATAGCAGTGTAGCCCCTTTGCCGCAGTTTGGGTTATACTATAGGAAGTCTACTCTTATCTAAGTACTCATGTATATAGTTATAGAATACTACCGTACGCAACAACTTTTGTGCCACAGGCAGAGGGCCTTGGCCTGTTTTGTGGGATTTCTCGCTACATACCCGTATTTTTCGTGCTCTATCAATACAATCATACTTCATAGATATCATACATAACAACAGAGAATACTCATATATAAGTAAATACTTCTCTGAACAACACAATCTTCTTAATATCTAAAACCTTGACCCTAGCCTTCGGTCTACCTGACCCCACCCTACCCTACCCTACCTCCCTCACCTTACTCCACCCTACCTCACCCTACGCACCCAGTCCATACAGGCTCAGCCATGGCACATACACGCCTACCTAGTACACACCTCAACCCCCAGCCCTAGCCTTAGCCCTAGCCTTAGCCTCAGCCCCAGCCCCAGCACGGCCAACACCACGCAGTCGTTTCTTGACTCTGTAGAGGTATGCAGTTAGTGCACTCCCTTATCGCCCGTCTCTTACCGCGCAGCCCAGCCCAGCCCAGCCCTGCACTGCACTGCACAACCAGCCCTCCACAGGCAATCGCTCTCCCATTCCCTAACTGCAAATGCCAAACTCTCCAACACTGCACACCTCCAATTCCCGCACGTGCACACTTACGCACGTGTGTGCGGCGGGGACAGGAGATGAGAACCTTATCACAAAAAAAAGGGCCGTTTGACGCACTCATTGCATTACTGCCTACTTAATTGACGGGAACCGTACCCATGCATTCCCTGCCACTCAGTGATCCAGACACATCCTGCCACTCAGCGATCCAGCCCCTCAGTGATCCTGCCACTCAGTGATCCTGCCACTCAGTGATCCAGACACATCTCGCCACACCCCTTGCTGGGCCCTTTGATCCAGAGATACACAAGCACCGTCAAGAGCGGGATAAACACCACCGACGTGAAGATGATGTAGCGCCAGGCAGGATACACGAGTGCCTGTTTCAGCGCTGTGCACGCGCCGCATGTCCACTTCCACTTGCTGCGCGGCGTCGCGCACGCTGCAAGCTGCATCTGCTGCGTCGCGGTACCGTGGGCGGTCAGATCGAGCATCGAGGCTTCGGGGTCGTTCACGTCGACGCCCAAGGGATGGCGGTGCGAGAAGCGTTTGTTGTTGAGGCTCACGAGAGTCTTGCGGTTCGTCTCGTCCTTCAGCTGGCTGTCGACTATCGCGTCGCCCTGGTCCTGCCATTCCTTGTAACGTCGCTCGAGTACTCCGTCCGTTTGCAGCTGTTTGATTTCGCGGATCTTGGCCGTCAGGGCTTCGTAGGTCTCGCAGTCCCTCAGCTCCTCGTACAATCCACCATCGAGCTTCTCAGCCTCGATGTTGGCTCGCTTTAAGCGGTCTACTATGTGTATCCACGACAAGTTACCTCCGGCATAATCGAGGACTTTGGCAGGGTTTGGCAGTTGGCGCCATCGCCGCATGTGTACGATGAATTCGAGCACGTTGCAGTAACGTCGCTGCACTACCGCGTGGCGCCTGAGGAAGTACAACTCCAATCGCTGGTCTGTGTACTTCTTTTCTTCTGTACACTGTGTCGCGAGCCCTTGAGTGAGCCATTGAGACTTTCGGAAGGGGTTGGGCTCCTAGTCGTTCCAAAGACAGCATAGGATGTTCAGTAGTGCAGAGTCGTAGCCGGTCAGCGATGCGACGTCGAGCCCCCTGGCGGCTAGCAAAGCCTGTGCCTCATCTGGCAGAAGGATTGGCGTCTCAACGATGAGCTGCAGCCGCATGACGAGGCTGAGAGGTCCAAGGACGTACGGCACCGAGCTGCAGAGGCGGAAGAGCGGTTCTCCCGCATACTTCGTGACGTAACGGTGGTGGTGCATATCCTGGGGTCGAGGTAGATGAACCTGTCGCTCGTACGGTGGGTTTCCTCGGGTGTAAATAGACCGTGGACCGGAAACATGAGGATAGTCGTCGTCGCCTTCAATGACGGAATAAGGGACGTGCGTTGTGTTGGAAGACGTCGTTAACAGTATACCGGGTGGTTGAGACGAGCCACCTGCATCTTGCGTTGTATTGGAAGATGTTGTCAAGAGTATACCAGGCGGTCGAGACGAGCCACCTGCAGCTTGCGACGGTACAGAGGAGGCATGCTGCCCCACACCAGCTGGCCCATTCGGCTTGTGTGCGTGCCCTTTCCATCTGATCGACTTGGCGGACCATTTACTAGGTCCCGGGAGCTTATCGGTAGGTGGTCCTGCACTCGCCACACCTTCGGCCTGAGGGCGAGGCAGAGACAAGGCGGGCTGCCCCAAGTCGGCTGGCGGCAAGAGCGCGCGTCCCTTCCCCTTGTCCAATTTGCCCTCGGCAACATTTTTCTCGCCGTCTAGCGAGCCCGAACCAACATCGCCCTCGGGACCAATAACAAGACCCGAGGTGTCAACGAGCGCAGCAGCATCGGTCGGCGGAAGTGGCGTCGCATCAGTGAGCGCAACAGTGTCGGAGGGTGCAGGCGCAGCGTCCCGAGCATCAAGAGCCGAGAAATCCCACGACGGCTCTTTCAGCGTGGGAGAAGCCTGCATGTTGGCTCCTGGGGCGCGAGACCCGGTTTGCTCGGTGTGGTCGCCCATCGTGGTGGCTGGTGTTGATAGTGAGAGTTGGTAGTGGGAGTTGGTAGTGAGGGATGTTGGATGTTGGATGTTGGATGTGATATGTGATATGTGGTAACGTCTGGTATCTGGTGAGATGTCTGGTGCGAAGAAGAAGGGAAACGTGAGCGAGACGGTAAAGTAGGTTACTCGCATGACGAGGCGAGCTCACAACAACGCCCTCGAGGCAGGCGCGCATCGACCCAAACAACCACCACGGCAAGCATCACCGCAGGACCAGCAAGCAGTAACGAGCCACGCCGCGCTCAACGCTCTTCATTCAACGCCTTCGCATCCTCGACCACCACCCGCGCCACCCTCTTCAACACCGCCTTGCAATCCGCCTCGCGCCACCGCTCCCACGCATCCAACCCCTCCCCCGCCTCGATCTCCAACGTCTCGTACCCCTGCTTGATCACGCCGCTGACCTCCTCCGGGCTGAAATGCCGCCCCTTCTTGCCATCCGTCAGCAAGTCGTGATAGTGCTGCGCGACATTGACCAGCATCTGCAGCGCGCCCGAGGACCCCAGCGCGTACGCGTCGCGGAAGCGTGTCAGCACCGCGCCCGTCTCGACGAGCTTGTAGAACAAGTCGTCGTAGGCGGCGGAGTCGGGCAGGAAGGTTTCGCCGCTGGAGACGGCGTGGGCGAGGACTGCGACGAGGGAGCTGATCATGGTGCGCGATTTGGGGTGCGAGTTGATGTCGCTTTCGTACTGGGTGAGGAAGCGCAGGAAGGAGAGGAGGGTGCGCCAGAGTTCGGACCAGTGGTAGGCGAGGCGGGTTTTGGTGCGGCTGAGGTAGGAGAGCAGGCGGAGCAGGATGCCAAGGGAGAGACTGGGAGTGTTAGCGTGTGTGGGGTGGTAGCGAGGGCGGGCTTACATGTAGAAGTCGACGTCGAGCCGGCGCCGCAGGTTGTGGTTGATGCCGTCGATCATGAGATCTAGGATGACGGCGGCAGGTACTCGATCGCCTGCGACTTGCGGTAGGAAGGGCTGCCGTTGACGGCACAGGCGAACGGGCATCTTGCTATCATCATTGCATAAGCGCTTCAAAATCTCCTTGTCTTCCACTAATATCTGCAGAATGAACAAACAGAGGTGCGTATACAACGCAGATCTTGTCGACCGGTGTGCATGTTGAAGCAGATACGACGTCATCGACAGATAGGCGCTGAACGGCGACGTAGCACCCTTAGTAGCGGCCGGCAACGATGTGAGGGTGAAGCAAAAAACCTTGTTCGCATTGACGAAATCATACGTTGACAGTAACACGCCGATCTCCGGCCCCGGCAGCGTCGCAAAGAGCGATTTGGACTCGTCAGGATTCGGGGTCGGCGTTGTCGGCCGCGATCCTGGCGCAAGTACACCCAAGCCTATTGTCCGCAGCGTCGACCCCAGCGACCAGGCCTCCGGCACATCGTCCTGGATCGCGACGTAGGCGTCTCTAATATCTTGGCACGTAGACCCGAAACACGTGATCATGTCGCGAATGATGCCGTCGTTGACGAAGTCGTCCAGGCGCAGCCGATACGGGTTCTGGAACTCGAATTTGTTGTAGTTGGCGAGCAGGCCGAGCAGGTACAGGGCCGGCAGCACCTGGGCGCTGTCGTCGGTGTCCTGGACGTATTTCATGAGCGACGGGAAGAGGTCGCGGTGCGTGAAGTAGGACGGCAGCGCGGTGTGGAAGCCCGCTGCGGTGATGGAGAGGGTGGCTCTGACAGCTTTGCGGCGCAGGGGCACTGCGTCTGTCAGTACTGGCCGCGACTCCCAGATCCCTCTACATACGTGTGCGCCCCGTCCGTATCACCGTGTCCAGCATGGTAATGAGGTCGGTCATGACGGCGTCCGCATCGTGCAGGCCAGCGAGAACAGAGATGATGTCGGAGCTCGGGTTTGTGTACTTCTTGGTCAAGGCGGCGTCCAGGAAGACTGTCAAGGTCTGGCTAGTGAGCCACGGGGTACATCTCAAGGGTCTGGCGTTCGTACCTCCAGCGCGACCTCGTCCGAGGGTGGTTTGGCTAGCTTGGCCGTCTGTATGGCGCGGCGGAAGAGCTGCTGCGAATGCGCCTGGCGGTGCAGCATCTCGTCGGGGGAAATGGCGCCCAGGATGCGCTTCAGGCCGGCGGAGTCGGGGCGGTGCAGGAAGAACTCCTGCCAGAAGCCCTCGGTGAGCTCGACATCCTCCTCTTCGTCCTGCGGCTGGTGAGCGACAAACACGCTGCGGGCCGGCACATGCGCACCTGGAACAGGGTTTCGTAGAGGCTGATGATTTTCGGCTGGAACAGCTCGGGGCGTGACACTTGCGTCAGCGGCGAGGGCTCCATGGCGGACAACTGCACAGGTCGGCGAGCCGCGAGGATGCGACAGGAGTGTTGTATGATGAACGTGTTGCGCGGCTCCCAGAACTAGTGGACCCTGGGCCGATCACCCCCACACACCCCCGCCGGTCACGTTCTGCGCGGCCAACACCACAGATTCGCAGTGGAAGTCCCACCAAAAACAACAATGTCACAACCACCCCTCCTAGTCGGCATATCCGGGCCCTCGTCGTCAGGGAAAACCACCCTCTCCCGACTACTACGCGACACCTTCCCGCCCGCCTCCCTTACAATCCTGCACCTGGACGACTTCTACCTGACCGACACCTCGATCCCCGTGAAGAACGGGATCCAGGACTGGGACTGCCTGGAGTCGCTCGACCTGCCGAGTCTCAGGAACGCCCTGCTGTACATAAAACAGCACGGCAGGAGCCCGGACTGGCTGGCCAGCAAAGAGGACCAGAACAGCGTGGGTGAGCATGGCGTTTCAGAGCGCGTTGTAAATGAGCTACGGAGAGAGGTGAGGGCGTTGGTGGATGCGAGGCCGGAGTGGCGCGAGCGCCGGATCTGCATAGTCGATGGGTTTCTGCTGTTTAGCGAGGAGATGCGCGAGATTCGTGAACTGTTTGATGTGCGCATGTTTCTGCGCACGAGCTATGACACGGCCAAGAGGAGGAGAGAAGCACGAAGTGGGTATGTCACGCTGGAGGGGTTCTGGCAGGATCCGCCCGGCTATGTTGATGACATCGTGTGGCCGAACTATGTCAAGGATCACAGGTTCCTGTTCGAGGACGGCGACGTGGATGCTGAGCTAGACGAGGATGTCCTCGAGAAGACAGGGATCTGGGGGATGCCAAGGGAGGCAGAGGGGGATATGGAGGTGTGTTTGAGGTGGGCGGTGGGTGTGCTGGAGGATGTGATCAAAGAGACCTAACAAATGATACTGTATTATGATTACGCCTGACGCCGTGGCTGCTGCCGTCCAGTAGGCATGTCGGTGTCGACAACTGCGCAACCCAAGTGATGATACAGACAAAACAAGAAACACAAAACGGTGCCGCTCAGGTGCTACTCTTCACTTTGTCAATATACGCCTGCCCAGGGCTCTCGTACACGGAAGAGAAGAAGGCGTTCACTTGCGGTTCCTTGGACAGCCACGTGGTCATCCCGCTAAGCTCCTCGCGAAGACGGTTGATAGCCTGGACATCCATGTTGGTCTGAGCGATGAGCTCGGGCATCGAAGCTACAACCTGTCAGTGATGCAGATGACATCATATAGTCGAGCTTACCAAAAAGGCGCAAGAGGTGCTCGCCGCCGTAGATCTCCGACATGGACTTGCCAGCAAGGTCGTTCGTCGCTTGCTCGGTCTGCGTCAAAATATCGAAGAACTGTTCACGCTCGAAACGGTAGAGCAGCAGGCGACCCAGAGTCTTGTTGAAGTACTCCTTCAGGCCCTGGATCACTTCCTCCAGGATGTCGGCTTCGGTGTTGCTGCGATTCCCTGTGGAGGTCGCAAACGCAAAGTACTCGTCCAGGATGATGGCAGCTGGCTTGTTAGCCGGCAGCTGGACCAGCTGCAAGTTCTTGGTGATGTTCTCCCAGTCATCAACAAGCAGGCTCTTCAAGCGGTCTGGCATGTAGATGCGCACAGCGCGCTTTTGCTGGAAGGTTTCCTCCTACATGAATGGTTAGAATGTGAAGATCAAGACGAGAACGTCTGGGTATACCTTTTCGAGATCCTGGTCACGCATGCGCTTCTGGCCTCGGGGTGCGGCAGAGACGGACGTCTGGCGCTCTTCACTTCCCCGAGTCGAGCCTTGCGCCTTCTTCTTGACGGGCGGGGGCTGCGCGCGAGCGGCACGCTGAGCTTGGAGCATCTCGTGCCGCAGACTGTTTGCCAGCTCACGGTTCTCCGGGTTGAGCTTGCGAAGACGATCTTGAGGCACCCAGTCGTCCCAGCTGAATTGGTCAGCAACGGCAGCTAAAGATGAGTCCGGCTTAATGTGTGAATCCGAGCTGTGCTCAAGCGTTGCTGGTGTGTTGTCGAGTTGTGGTACTGAAGTGGCCGACAGGGTCGAGTGGGCGAGGTGCCGACGTGGTTTCCACGTCCGAGGCAGCCAAAACCAGACACAGTGCAAACGCGGTAGAAAAAGAGGGATTGTACATACGTGTTCTTCCAGCCCTTGTAGTGGACCTTGTACTGGAAGCCACTCTTCTGGTCGTCGCCCTCGTTCGGCTTCACATCAGTGACCTTGGCCTCATAGAGCAGCTCATGATGGAAGCAGAAAACCTTCTCATCCTTGCGGTACGTAGGATCTGTAGCAGCTGCAGGCGCCATGATTGTCAATCCAAACTTGGAGGATGGTGTTTGGGGGAGGGAGAGCACGGCGGATGGAAAGGGTGAGCAGCGGCACACGTATCTCACGCTGCTGCTTCCTCGACGCGCCACGCAACGTGTCTGCCCACAACAAATACCAAGCCTGGCTGAACCAAGAGATTCGACGATTTTGAGCAGGCCGATGATGGGCGGAGTCGTGTCGCGCGACTTGTAGCAGCCGCATCCACGGCTTTTCGTGCGCACGGACGGCACGCGACGCGCTTCACGCAGCCTCGACGAGTGCTTCACTCCCGCTTCACTGACGCGCCCGTCGAGCACCCGCTGCCTCCCGCGCGCGACGCCCCGCCGCAACTATGTCGTCGGAAGCCAAGCTGCTCGGCGACTTCCTCCTCGCGCCCGCCCCGCTGCGCGACTTCATGACGCTGCGCCAGTTCACCGACATCTTCCCCCGCAGCCACCGCGAGAACCCGGCGGTGCACGACCTGTACCGCGAGCTGCACCGCCTGCGCGAGGCCGAGATTGGGATCGTGCGCGATGACGTGGCGAAGGAGGTAAAGCGCTCGAAGCCGCTGCGCCGGGCGTATGCGCGCGAGCGGCGCCAGATGGACGACGCACGCGTCGCCGGCACGGATGCGGTGGCCCTGCAGATGGAGGACGAGGTGAGTCTGCGCGCAGGTTGTATTGCAGGGTTCGGATGGTAACGCGGCCCAGCTCGCAGGCCACGGCCGTAAGACGCCGCACTCACTGCAGACGGTCCACGCCAGCATCGAAGACTCGTGTCAGAGCATCGAAGCGCAGATCGCCGCCATGGAAGAGGAGAACCGGCGGGCGCTGGCGGAGGTCCAGGAGGCGGTTGGTGCCCTGAGCGACCTGCGCCATGGACGGTTCGTGCAGTCAGCCAGCGGCGAAGACATTGGAGAAGAAGTACTGGCGGCGCTGAGGAGACTTGAAGCCGTCTGCGCAGACCCGGCGAGCTGAGCATGGTGCCATTGCATCCGAACGCCACGACGCGTATCATTATGCCGTGGGAACGCCACGGACGGGCATCACTACAGTACTGGCAGCCTTGCTAGCACGATACCTCCAAGACCACTGCTAAGCACAAGTACTTCAGGTAATAGTCCTCAAACACATGGTCCTAGTCATAGTACTAGTCATGGTTCTGGTCACGGTTATAGTCGTGGTTCTAGTCATGGGCGTGGCTTTACCATGTATCCACAATGCATCGCTACGGACGTTGATGCCGAGCCCAGCGCGGTCGTCACGAGACGACCTGCACTTCTGCTCTAGCACTACCGACCTACCAACGGCACTCCTCTCTAGAGACGGATAGCCAGGCACGAGATCCCCGGTCCGGCTCAGGAACGTCGACAGAACATCCGGAAGTACGTCTGGGA
Source organism: Boeremia exigua (assembly GCF_020726555.1). NCBI lineage: Eukaryota > Fungi > Ascomycota > Dothideomycetes > Pleosporales > Didymellaceae > Boeremia > Boeremia exigua. Next base: position 1,568,682 of record NW_025763527.1, on the reverse strand, counting down.
CGCGCCATCTGATTGGCCACCCGCTGCATAGCAATCAAAATAGATGAGCAACCTCAATATCCCCAAACACAACACTCGCTGATCCTACGTACTTGTCAACACCCGTCCGCAACCCTCAACGTGTCCCCTCTGACCCTATAACAATCCACCCGCCGCTCACCCACAATGCCGCTCAACCCACCCCAACCATGCATCTCCCAACCATACACCTCCCCACGCTCCTCTCCCTCGCCCTCCTCTCCAGCGCTACCTCCTCCGCCCCCCCAAACCCCTCCTTCGCCGGCATCAACCTCCCTCAACTTCAATACCTCACCCCCTCCGCGCGCGATGCCACAATCCTCTCCCTCGTCGCCTCCAACGTGCGCGTAATCCGCCTGCAGCTGCGCCCCACCAGCCTGCACACCGACTTCGAGCCCACGCTCGGCACCTTTGACAAATCGCTGCTCGACCAGACCGACGACGCGCTGGCCGCCATCCACCGCCTGTCCGGCGGCCGCATCAAGGTCGTGCTCGCGCCGCACGATGCGGGCGCGCTGCTGCCCGGCGGCGAGGTGCCGTGTGACGCGTACTGCGAGGGCCTCGGGGGCGCGTATCTGGATTTCTACAGCGGCGAGGAGTGGCGCGAGAAGTACTGGACGCGGCTGGAGGTGCTGCTTAGGCACTATCCGTCGAAGAACTTTGGCGGCAGGGGGTGGGGCGAGCTGGACGAGGTTATCATGGTGCGTATGCGTGTTCCCCGCGGCTTCTCTGCAGTGTTGTTTATGTTCTCCCTGTTGCTCGCTCGCTGGCGTCGTGGTCCATGTCGTGATCAACAAAGTCCTCACTCACCCCCCACCAGGCCGTCGACATCCAATCCCGCCCCTTCGCCCCCATCCACCCGATCCCCGCCGGCGAGCCCTGGCTCTGCGCCACCGCAACTTACCTGCGCACGCTCCTCTCCCCCTCCATCGGCGTCTCCAGCGGCGGCGTCTCCGGCACCCTCTCCCCCGGCGGCACCGAAAACGCGCCCGCCGCCGTGCTGAAGTGCGACGCCATCGACATCGTCGGCGTGCACGCGGGCCCGCAGCTGTCCAGCTCCGGGCTCGCCGCGCTGGAGGACGTGATGGCGGAGGCGCAGGAGCGCGCGGAGGCGCGAGACGCGGGTGCGAAGCCCAAGCTGCTCCTCGTCGAGTCCTGGACGGGGCCGCACGATGCCGACGCGCTGGCTGCGCAGGCTAGGGCGCTGGACGAGCGCGGGATACCTTGGGTGCGTCCCCACGCCCTTCCCCTCTTACTGTTTCTCTTGAGATGGCCACTAACGAGTGTAGTTGTACACCCACGTCCCGCCCTCCAACACCTCCTCCGCCTCCGCCTCCCCCCCAACCACGCCTTTCACGCCCGCCGCCCTCGCCGCGCCCTGCGCCCACGCTGCCTCCTCGCGCGCCCGCGCCGGCTGGGCCGCGTACCTGCCGCCGCTGTCCTCGCTGCCGCCTTTGCCGCTTGTCGCTGCCCAAGCACAGGCGGACGGCGGTGCGGATGGCAAGGCCGGAACGGAGGAGGGCGCGGTGGATATGAACGCGCTGTTGCAGGGGATGCTGGGGATGGATTTGAACATGAGCGCGGAGGCGGTTGCGAAGGCTGTTAAGGGGCTGTAGGGGCTGTAGGGGCTGTATGGGCTGTAGGGGCTGTATGGGCTGTATGGGCTTAGGGAGTTTCGCGCGGCGGCGATGGCGATGGAGACGCAAGGAGCTTTACGCTGTATGCAGATGTGGGCGAGCAGCACATCGTGGCTTCGCCGCGTCGCGCGGTGGCATGCACGTGACGAGAATAAGGTTCTTCAATAAAGAGTATAGTACTGCGTAGGTGTTCCCGTGTCCGTCTCACCATGTCTTGGTATGCGTAGCAAACCGCGCGAACGCTCCTATCGCGGTCCGGGCCTCGGGCGCGAGAGAATGTAGTCTGATCTGATACGAGGCGGTGGCAGGGTGGGAGTTGGCGCGGAAAGAGGGTGATTTGGATGCGGGGAATAGTGAAGTGGTGTTGTGTATTGGTTAGTTAGTTGGTGTCTTGGGAGATCCATACGATCTCGATTCTAAGCATTCAGTTCTGGGTGTTCAGTTCCTGATTCTATTCCGTGTTTCCAGTTTCTCGGTGGGGTTGAATGTACAGACAAGCATTCTCGCACATCGTGGTAGTTCAAATCGTTTAACTACCACAATCACATGCTCAGGTACCCACGCACCCTAATTCTAGATAGCTCTAAGATGCGTGTGTACCAACGTGAAATGTAAAGGACTTAAACCCACTACATGATAGTAGTGCAGGGTGCCTAAAAGGGGTAGAAAAGCCAGATGTGTCTCTATCTGTAGGGCTAATCTACTACCTAGCTACTTACAGAGGTTACAAAATAGTAGTAACATCAAAACCCCAGGCTAAACAGAGATAAGGAGAAGCTTGCCCTCCTATAGAAAGTCTAGTACCCAAGATATCGACAGTCCAACAACAAGGCTTCCCCACGGTGTCCCCAGACTAAGCTAGTCCGCACGTTCTGGCCAGCACTTAAATCAACCATCCAGGCTGAACGCGAGAAGCTTGCAGAACAAAAGTGCGGTGTAGAATTACACACAAAAACCGTCGATCGGCGCTTGCTCCTGACAGCTTGTCACACGACGCCGTTTCAAGCCGTACGCACCACGGCAAGTCGCAGACCGACAATCCAAGTGCCACGAGCAAGACGTCAACCAACCACAAGAAACCATATTCACTCAGTCGTTGTATGCCGAGCAGGGTAACACTGCTACTAGCCACCTTCACCGCTCCAAAACATCCCAGGCTGTAAACAAACAGCCAGAACAGGAATCAGCGTCTGCACAGTAAGCAGCTTAGCGACGTTACACACGCCCAGTCAGGCTATGCGGGATCTGCCAAGTCGCATCTGGCTGGTATCAGACCAGACATGGATTTCTACTGGGCCAATAGGAAGGTACGCCTGTATCCGCGGTATGATTTGTGTGACATGACAGCAAGAGATGATAGATACAATCGTTGGCGTGCGAAGGCTGGGGCGAGCGGCTCGTTCTCGCTGCTGCCGGATCTGCTGTGGAACCGTTGGACTGGGAGATGATAAGGATATGGGGGCTTCGACGGTTGGGGGTGTGTGGGTGGTGCGTTGGCCGCGTTCTTCGCGCGCTGTGTGGCCTCTGGTTAGGTCGTCGGCGTTAGGTTTACAGTATCGAGATATATAGCCAGGCTATATAGTCTGTAGGAAGGTGGACACGGTCTGTGGGTACTATGGCTGGGTGTATTCAGCCTTGCACTTGCTAAGCGCGGACTCAGCAAGCACGCACCGCACCCCTGCAGCTAGGCGGTCTCAGCGTCTTGCCCCTGCGTGGATCTGCGAGTAGATGGCAGTCGGGTATTTGTTGGAGTCGCAGAAACCCAATGAACAGGATATGCGTTCACGACAGGCATGCTGAAGCGACAGTCCGAGCGTCGAGTGTTGGGTGGCAGGGTACTGCAGCTGTGTACCCTGGAGCTGTGTGTGAGCGGACGAGAAGACAAGTCACTTCGTGAAGTTTGTTGACCACATATCAATGCGTTTTGACGGGGTTTCCTCTGTATCTTTCTCTTCTTTTCACTGTCGATTCACGCCACGCAGCCTGACGGAGATTCAGTGATGAATATGTCGATAAAGCCACCGGCCGTAAAGACGAAGACTGTGCCGAAACCAGGTTAGTGCAGTTGACAGATCCGCCTAGGTATGTGATGCTAACTGCATGCCAGCCACGCTAAAGCGGAAGGGTACGGCGACGGTGCTGAGGGCTGGACAGAAACGTGCTCGAGCGGACCGTAGCGCCGATGAGGGTGCTGACGACGACGTTCCTCTTATCGCTTCAAGGCGCTTGTCAGTCCAGAATCGCGTCGATAGCGGTGTAGCTGGAACTCCTTCACCGCGGTCGCCAACTCCAGGCAGCAATCTTCTTCTGCTAGCAGGGCCTTTCGCCGATCAGCTTTTACAGCAGTCGCCAACATTTGCAGGGTGGAGGGACGCGAACTCAGACCTCACAGACCGTACTACTGAGTTAGAACAGAAATGGGAAGGGGACGAGGAAGACCGACGTTCGCTTCGGAGAGAGGTTCGCAGTCTGGAGGGTCAGCTGAACGCAGAATCCCGCCGCCTTTCCAACGACCACACGCAGCTGAAGAAAGATGTTGGAGCCAAAACCACTGCACACGAAAATGCGATGCGCGAAGAAAAGGAACGTCTGAAAAAAGTTATAGCAGGGCTGGAGCGAAAGATCGAAACCGACGAAGCAGCCATCGCCCGACTTCAAGCAGCAGAGAAAAAAGATCATGACATGCGAGCCAAGGAAATCACAGAGAAACAGAAAAATGATGGAGACATGCAAGCAGCGCGGCAAGAATACATCAACTTTACTGAGAGGCTCCAGCAACACATCCAAGACGAGGTCGAGCGACAAATCGGCCCTGCACTCGCGGACTTCAACCAACAGGCCACTGAAATCAGAAATCTTAAGCACACCAACACGCAGCTCCAGACCACGATACAGGGTCTCCAGACCAAAACACAGGCATGGCAAACAAAATTCGCCAAGCTCGAGCAACGCTGCAACGATCACGCAGAAGAGAACATCGAGTGCCGCCAAGCTACTACGGAAAATGGGAACGACATCTCATTGATGAAGGCCGGGCATGTGGAAAACTTCAAGAAACTGTCCAGGCGCATGTCTCGATGCGAGGAGAAAGAGGACGTCCAGGGTTATCAGGAAGCCGTCGAAGTGCTCCAGAGGACCTCTGACGACACCGCGACCGGCCTTAACAATCTGCGCAGGGAGACCGACGAGCTCAAGGCCGAAGGACGCAAGGCTGCTGAGCAGCTAGGCGCTCTGTCGGGTGAGATCCAGCACGTGAAGACCAAGCAAGACGAGCTGCACACACGTGTCGACACCTTGAGCCAGATGTTGAACGCAAATATCGTGGCTTCGCAGAATATATTGAAGACGATGGCGTCGGCTGAGTCGGAGCGGCAGCAGCAGGTAGGTTCTCAAGAGAAGTACTTCGTTGGATGTAGCTGACGGCTCTGTTAGGTTTGTGATGTGGTGGCAGTACTTACGCGATCCGCGGAACCGCCCCAGCCGTTCTCTGAGGCCGGTCTACGAGAGGCATTCCAAAAGGTATGGGTGCATGTCTACAGTGCTGGGTAACAGCTAAGTCTCTGACAGGAGCAAGCGAAGCGCTATCATGAGCTTGCTAAACGTCAGCAAGACGAATGCCCAAGCGGCTCGGAGCTGTGTGGAGATCAGATGAGTACAGTACACAATCCAGGTGACATCAAATCAGGCGAAGCGCAGTAGCAGGACAACAGGCGGCGCTGCGACCTCTCAGGCAGTGACATTCGGCATCTAGGACATGCTGTAGCTCCTCTCCTTGCCCTCCTCGGCGTCATCCATCAGCGTCGGCTCGAACTTTGACTTGCGTGCCTGCGTCGCGCCCGACGCCTTCCACGCCGACAGAATCAGATCCACAATCGCATCGACGCCCTGGCCCTTCTTCACCACGGCGAAGATGGTCGGCCCGCCCTCGCGCATCCTCCTGCTGTCCCGCTCCATGACGTTCAGATCGGCGCCGACCGCCTCGGCGAGATCGATCTTGTTGACGATCAGCAGGTCCGACTGTGTGATGCCCGGGCCGCCCTTGCGCGGGATCTTGTCACCGCCGGACACGTCGATGATGTAGATGATGAAGTCGGCGAGCTCGCGGGAGTAGTTGGCAGCGAGGTTGTCGCCGCCGGACTCGATCAGCAGCAGGTCTGTGTCGAACTTGTGGTGCAGGTTTGTGAGGGTCAGGAGGTTGACGGAGATGTCTTCGCGGACTGCGGCGTGGGGGCAGCCGCCTGTCTCTACAGCGACGATGCGCTCGCTGCAACAATCAGATCATTGGTTCTTCACTACTCGTTATTAGACTTACGCTGGGAGAGCCTTGTGCTTGGTCAGGAACTCGCCATCTTCTCTGGTAAAGATGTCATTGGTCACTGCTGCGACACTGAAGCGCTGTCGGAGTGCTTTGCATAGAGCCAACATCAGAGCCGTCTTTCCGGAGCCTACAGGTCTGTGCATGGTCAGTATACTTACCCCAAAGTACATGCTGCAGTCTTACCCTCCAATGCCTACTGTGAACGACCGGTCTTCCCAATCCCTGCCCTCGATGATGGGCATTTCGCGGCCCATGAAGCTGCCCGGCCCGTCCAGAATCTCATGGGTGTGTCCATGGTCTGCAGCTGCGTGCGAGTGCGAGTGATCGTGTGAATGATCGTGCGACATTGTGAAAGCTACCGAGGTGTGGTTGCTGTCACCGTAGACCCTGGTGTTGCGAGAACGAAGCTTGAGATGGCGGGGCACACCAGGGACGATGGTGGGGCTTATCGCTCCCCTCATCTCCCTCCCCGTCTCCAGATCTCCACCTACAATCACGGCCCATCACGTCCTTGCCACGATCGTCACTGTGTATTTCGCCAGATTTCTGGATGCGCCAAATGTGTGGCTCAATTAGAAGATGACATGATCGCTCCAGGCAAGGCAGAGCGGCAGACGCTTTGATCGCACGCTGGCCGGGATCATGGCTGCGCCGCGGTCTGTTCACCGCGGTCTCCCCTGCATTTTATCAACGCACGCGGTCCTTCTCATATGATGCGCAATTATATCTCGCGTACCTGAGCGCCTCCACTAGCATCTTCCCAATTGTGGGTTTGACGTTCCCGCATCGGTGCGCTTCGCGACCGCTTTGGGAAAGATTGTCGTCGACGCAGCCAGCAGCTTCACCAATATTGCGCTATGCATAGCGAATACGATGACATTCCCACTCATCTCGGCGGCAGCTGTCAGGTCAGCCGCGATTCATGCGTCGGATGATGCGGTGCATTAGGATGCAAATTCCAATTCCTTCGCGCAGATATGAGAAGACGTCGTCTGCTTTCGTCCTGTTTGGACCCGGATGCGGTGCGCTCGACTCACGGATGCCTTCTTGAAGTTTGCTCGCCCACATTGATTTTCATACCACCACACTCTTTTACTATCGTTGACGTTTGTACGAATTGTTTGTTTAATATTTAAATACGGCGCCATGTGGAACAAGTCGCAGCACACCTCGCTTCTGCTTTGGGACATCGACCGCGAGTTCCGGAACGCATACGAGCTTTACGAACAGGTGCGGTCAAAGTCCAGTTACAAGCGCACGGCGTGGGCGTGCCTGGCCGTCAAGAGTCAGGATGACGCCCTTGCAAAGGTCCTCGACATCGGACGGGAAGTAAGGCATTTTATGGAGAGTGGAAAGAGGCGGTTTGGGTCAGCATTCGAAGAAGGCGATTGTGAGTGTGACTGGTGAGAGGTATCGACTGTACTGACGTTACCAGCTTCATGCCACACAACGCTCGAAGCGCAACTCATCCGCCTGCAGTATGAAGTCCGTGAGCTCCTCTGCGACAGCGCCGTGTCCGACAAGATATCCATACCGTACAACGACATCATTACGACCGCAAAGAGCATCCGCCGTATATGTCTGGAGGCCTTGCAGGCCCAGTTTGAACGCTTCTCAACGCCCGCCTCGCTTCTGTATCTGCCGCCCCCACGCTTCAAGGTGCAGTACTGCTCCTTCGCCACGCAACTCCGCAAAGACCTCGACTCGTCAGAAGGGAGCACTCTCAAGACGAAGAAGCTACGACCGCGCGACCGCCACGATGACCGCGAGATCTGCCCCGACTGCGACACATGCATCTCTACTGCCACGCACTCCGGACTCCCCGATGCGCGGTGCATCCTCTTCACGTCACACGTGCGGCCCGAGGCAGGCAGCAAGGCCAAGAACGCAAGCTACGCATGCTCGAGCTGCTACAAGACCTTTGACGATTCGTACGCATTCCTCGATCACGTGTTCCAGAAGCAGATCGGCAGCGACCGGAGCTGCCTGCGCCTCTCGAGCCCCGACCTGGCGATCCACGAGTTCGACCCGTCGCTCATCGAGCAGTGCTTCAAGAACTGCCTTGTCAGAGAGCTGTCGCGGACCGCGGGCAAGACGACCATCAAAGGTCAGATCACGGTGCAGGAGAGGGAGATCGAGGTGCGGTTGAACAGTTTGCGGAGCGCCACGTCGTGGTAGCCGCTTGAGATCGATATGTTCCGTTCATGTATTACGCCATATACCCTAGACTTAATGTTTCTTCGCAGCTACGAATGTTTAATGCCATACACACCACTCTATGCGTTCTCGCACCCAGCGTTACCACGTCGCTACAACTACTCATACCAAATAGAATCCAGCCTCGCTAACAGACCATAACCCGTCAACGCAGGATGAATTGACTGTAGCGAACGCAGCGCACACATCCCCTCCATCCCTCACAGCACACCCTCGGCACCAGCCGAAGCGATCCTCACCACTACCACTAGCGCAACACCACGCACCTCCCACCACCAACCCACGTGCTGTGCGTGCCCACCGCGCACCGCCACCTACCTCTCGCCCACCCCTAGCCCCCCAAGCCCCAAGCCCGCGCCCAAGACCACCCAAGCCCGCCCAGCCCGCCGAGCTTTGGCAGCGGACACGGACTGCCCCGCTGCCCACTCTAGCCTCGCTGCGGTTTCCTCACCTTTCCCAGGTGAGAATGCGTTGTCGCGAGCGCGATGGTGCGGAGGGGGTGCGACGTGCACGACTGCTGTGGTGCATGGCGGGGGAGCAATAGAGTGTGTGGTATGCAGTATGCAGGATGCGGTGCGATGTGCGGGTGCGATGTGCGGTGCAAGAAGGTAGGTAGCGCGGCAGTGGGTGGCACAGCAGGAGGTCACACAGCAGGCAGCAGTAGTACCGACCCGACAGTGTCCCCACTGCAGCAGAAAAATGAAAAATCGCAGCGGGAAAGAGAATGGTTTTTCTTCTGGGCTTGGCGCGCGCGGCGGCGTGTTGGACATCACATAGCACGGCCCCCGCGCGCAGCCGTGAAAGCACCAAGACGCGCGAGACCAAGACACTGAGACACGCTGTTCAGGCTGAGAGCGCGAGTGAGACTCGGATGCTCATCAAGACCCAAGATGCAGTAGCTATCCAAGATTCAAGTCCACGCCGCCACCTGCCTCAACACACATACTCGAAACCCTACTATATACATACCACCCACCCATTTAGAATCCCTTCCCGCAGTCAAACCCCTCTCAAGCGAGACTCTGCAAACCCGGTGCTCGAGGCTAAACACCTATGTGCCGAGTACCTAGCCAGCTCAAAAGCAGGGTCCTGTGTCCCCGAGCCAGCCGCCGCAGGGTCCGACTGCGACTGGGATGGCTTGGGTCAGTGGCTAGGCGTGGGGAACGGTATGTTATGAGATACATTATGGCTACGATCCCGGTTTGTGAAGTATGGAGGTATGTGGTGTGTACGCGGTATGTACATACTACACAGTAGGTACCAAGGCGGACACCGACAGCAAGCCGCCGAGCAAGTCTCGTTGCGTGCTTTTAGTTGTCTCGGGAGGTTGTCTTGGCGATTCCGTGTTTGTGATGCGGGCGATACTGCGTCTCTGGCCTGTGTTGGGAAAGACGGTGCCATTCCGCTTCTTGCCTTTGAGGCTCGGGGGGCGTGCGGTTCCTAGGTGCGGTGCTCCACCATCGTCCTCTTCGGCACACCTCCCCGTGCGCATCGCTGTGCAGATACAGACGCAGACCACATAGCAGAGCAGAACGCAGATCCGACGTCAACGCCGACCCACCTCACCGCAGAACATGCAACCTCGTGTTACCTACGGTGTGACGCACTGGTTCTGCGGCGCTGAATACCTACATCATACATCGTACAACACCCGTGTCCTCGATCTGCGGAGCCGCCGGGTGTGAAGGGAAGCGCCGAGCGGGCGCCGGGGAGGGCAGCATCGGGGCATAAACGAGAAATTTTCCAGTGGATTTGCCTGTGGGGGTCTTGTCGGGGGAGGTTTCTTGCGTGCTGTTGGGAAGCGGGTGTACCTGGGTACTTATTTGGGAGTGTGGACTGGACTGGATTGTGGACGACTGTCTGGCCGTCGCTGTCCGCCAACGGCCTGTTAAGTGGCGCTGTTAGATAGCTGCCGGAGTGGGCATGGTGAATGGTGGTTGTGAGTGCAGAGTGTAAAGGGACCGTCGGCGTTGTCAGTGGTCATTGAGGGTACGTGGGAGGGAAATGTGGACTGCAGACTGCCCAGTGACTACCTGAGCACCAAGCACCCACTTACTGCGTCGACTGGAGCACATCGCCAAGTACCCACCAGCAGAATCCTCCAGAGGTTTCCAAGCAAGTACCTACCCACCCCATACCGTGCGGTGTGCAGGTCCAGCGACGCCTCAGCAGAGTCGCCGGCCACAGACCCGGTGATTTCGGTTTGTGTTCGGGAAGTGTGTCGTTGCCATGCACTCGTGTCTACCATCGTCAGTGTGAAGGAAGACATCGTTGGCTCCTCAGTCTTGTCTGGCTCGGAGTGCCTTGGTAGAGGCGTAGAGATGTGGTATCACGGCATGGCACAGCAGGACAATAACGAGTGAGATATGCAGTCCAATGTGTGATAGATCAATATCATTCACCTCAGCCCCACGGGCCTCCTACACCGCTCCACCGTCCCATCTGCACCACCCCCGCCCCACCTCAGTGTCCAAACGCCAGTCCCAAAGAAAGAAAACGGGGTATAAACCAACGGAGAGAGCCCTCTGATCCGTCGCACGCGCCACCATAAAACGCCAAAGAGAGAGGAAAACGCCATGCCGTGCCGTCATGCGCGAGCCCGCGAGCCCGCGTCGAAAATATGCAAAGAAGAAGGCGGAGCGTGGACGCCGTCTGCCGGCATCCACCACAACAACCACAACCACAGCTGCATGCACCACCACCGCGCCTATCTCAGCGCCCGCACCAGCCACCGCTCCCAATACCCGCGCACCCCGAGAATACTGTCTTTCCCGTCGTTGTGCCGCCCCCCGTCATGACCCCCCGGATCCCCCAAAATCAGGCTGAAGAACCAGAACCCGGCGGCCGTCCACGACGCGACCGCGACGCCGAGCGCGACCAGCGGCGACGCGAGGTTGATCAGCAGCAGCAGGGGGACGCTGTACGCGTTTGCGTCGTCGTCGGCGTCGGCGGTGTCCGCGGCAAACGAGGAGTAGATGCGGCGCAGCTGCAGCTCGAGCGCGGGCGCGAGCAGGCCGGTGAGCTGGGAGCGCAGCGGCGCGCGCGCGGTGCAGTAGCGCAGCGGGTGCAGTGCGAGGGCGAGCAGGAGCGCGACGAGGGTCCAGAGGGTGATGGCGGCGGACAGCAGCGCGCACGGGCCGGACAGGAAGAACTGGGTGCGGGTTAGCGGATGCGTTGCGTGCGGGGTGCGTGTGCGCGCATGCAGGCGCAGGCGCGGGCGCAGGGGTACGTACCAGCAGCTGGCAGGCCTTGTCCTCGGGGCCGTGGTCGTCGAGGTACTCGGTCTTCTCGTGCACGGCGGAGGCGCGGTGCGAGCGCGCCGAGAAGGCATCCGGGGCGGCTTTCTCGGGGTCGAGGTGGGCGCGCGGCGGGTAGGAGACGCGGCTGTGGCGGGTGTCGTGGCTAGGGGGCGGCGCGTGGTGCTGGCGTGCGTCGCTGGAGAAGCTGGAGCCGGGGCTTGGCGGCGCGGAGGCGGCAGAGGAAAAGGGCGAGATGACGGAGTCGTGGGCGCGGGCGAGGTCACGGGGCCGCTGCTGCGACGGCTGGGAGTGTTTTTGGTATGTGTCGTGCGCTTGAGAGATCTCGCTGCGCTTGTCGTTGCTCTCCGAGTCGTAGTCGGTGTCGGGCGACGAGTGGCCGCTGCGGGCCGGCGTGTGTGTGGCCGGAGAGGGCACCGGCGCGTGTCGGGGGTCCATGAGCGGCGGGCGTCGTGGGCGCTACAACTCAATGGGCGTCCGGCGATACGTCTCGAGGGGCGTCCGGCGACGGGGTGCGAGCAGGCAGACGGCGAGCGGGATGGGCATGATATAGCAGACCTCAGGAGACGACAGGAACCCAAGTGGCCGTCTTCTTCTTGGGTCTTGGCCGTTCACTTGGCCGGGCTTGGACACCCGCCCGTGATTGGTGCACGCCGGCGCTGCTCCAGGCGACGCTGAGGCCGACAAGACGGATGGAGCGGCCGCGACGATATTTGTGCGGCGGAGGAGACGCGGCGGTGCGCACAGCTGCCTCTGACTGCCTCGCTGTCCGCCATGCCCGCCTGCTGCTGCTGCTGCCCTGCGCCGCTGTGTCGCCCGCCGCGCGCGCCAGAGCCCGCCAAGCAGAGGCAGAGTCCGCCGGGACGCTGTGGTGCGGAGTCCCAAACCCACAGCTGATGCGGCCCGCCCGTCGTACAACAGCCCACAGCCAGCGCTGCTGCTCTGCCCAGTCCACTGCCTGCGCACCACCTCGCAAGCACACGCACCAGCGCGCCTGGTGTCTTGCACGTGGCCGCCGCAAGCAGCGCACTCAGGCGGAGCGGAGGCCGTCGATGTCCTGGCTGCGGTGCCTAGTCCTTAGCCTCGCGGCGCCAGCGACGCACCTCTCAGCGTTCGTGACGCACCTCTCAACGACTCCAACGCGCGCTCAGCACGCAGCCCCAAGCGTGGCTGAAACCGCACAGACCGCTGATCTCGCTCTTGGCCAACCCAGCCAAAGGCCCTTCTCGGGCCCATGTTAAACACCCGTGCAGATGGCTCCGTTTGCAGCGGGGAGTCGATGGCTGCGACTTCATTTCGTTTTTTGCCTTGGCTCGGCATGCTGCATCACGAGAGCTTGCCGTCCGGATCGGGCGGCAGCACCTCAAACCGCCGCCGACCATGGGTGCCGGGAGAGCCATTCGAAATGAGTCGCAGGTAGACACCTACAAACCGTTGCGCAGACGTTGAGCAGCCCGCCGTTGAGCAGACGTCAGCCACCGTCACGCTGCAACCCTAAGGCTGCAAGTCCGGTACGCGTTACGGCGTGCAGCACCAGATCTTGGTCGCACGTCCCGCACCTCGCGTCGATCTACGGAGTGTGCTCCGCCAACGGTTCTGCCACTCCCAGCACAGACGGCAATGTGAGAACCAGCATGCCACCAACACCAGAATTCAGTCTGGATGTGGAGGTGCAGTGCTTGTTGTGTCCATGGAACAATGCGGTCTAGGCAAGGGATTCCTGTTGTCGTGACATCACGGTTTTACATACATGAGGTTATGAACCTTCACGAACCGAGCCTGGACCGCCGCAGTGTTCCATTGACTGCTACCCATGCGTTCATATGAAGTAATTACCGCACGTTGAGGATATTGGGGTCTGTTTCTAGCACCCCTGTGATCTCTATTCGCAGTCAGCTCGGTCCTGTGAACATGTCTCGTCACTGGCATAGACTCACCGTCACCCCTGACGCCTGTCGACGTAGACGTATCCATCGGCCAGGTCACGTCCTCCAAGATCCGTGTCATGATAGTCTTCAATTGAAAGCCGACGTGGCACTGAGCATGCTTCCACGGCTCCACAGGTGCTGAAGCGCGCCTGCTCACCGACTCCGTCTCCGCGATGCGCATGGCCATCTGTACGTCTGACAGCTTCGCCGCGAGATCTTTGGGCGAGACCCGGAAGCCCTCAACCGTCTTGAGCATGGGAAACAGTCCAAGCTCCCGCAGAAATTTCGTGAACACCGAGAAGTTGTGAGCTGCACAGCTTTCCTGGGCTGCGAGATCGCAGTCGTGTGCGGCTTTGCAGGTGATGCCCTTGGACATGTCCGCCCACAGCTCGTACGTGGCCTTCATAATGTTGCAGAGAATCCGTGTTCGAGCACCGCGAATGAGCGCTGCGCCAGTCAGCCAAAGCACCGTGAAGTGTCTCTCCCAGTCAAAACATACCAAGCGTGTCAGCCCCAACCCTCCCCTCCAACCTCACCCCCCCGGGCCTCACCAAACCCCCAACCCCATCCCCACACCTCACCGCCAACCACCCCGCCAACGTCCCAAACTCCCTCCCGTACCCAAACTCCCCGGCAACGACTAACCACCCCTCGTACCCCTCCGCCAACAACCACCCCTCATACCGCTCAACCCACTCCTCCATGTACCCCGCCAGCAACGCATGCGCGCCCCATCTAGCTGCTACCCGCGCCACCTCCACGATGTCGCCGAAATCCAGCGCCCGCGGGACGCGCGCGAATTGCAGCGTAGCAATGAGCAGCACGATGCGAATAGCCAGGGGCTGCTCGTCGCGCAGACGCAGCGTGAGCGGCTGTCCGCGCAGCCAGTTTGCAGCGCGGCGGCGAGGCGGCGCGCGAGCAATGAGCGTGGCCCAGCGGGGTCCGAGTTGGCGCAGGATGGAGGCGGCGATCAGGAAGGAGTGCGTGGTTGGGTCCGGGCCGACGAGGAGGAGCACGTCGCGGCCGGTGGGCTGGCCGAAGCGCTCGATGATCGTGGAGGGTGCGGGGCTTGGTGGTTGGGGTTTGGGGGACGTGGGGGCTGCGTGTTTGTATGGCTTCAGGCGGGAGAGGCGCAGCTCGGCGGTGCAGCAGGTTAGGCGCATGGTGGTGGTGTGTTAACGAATGAACGCAGGTGTGCGTTGGTATGGATGTGAGTGAATGGTGGTAGTGATGTGGATGGTATGAACGAGTAGTGAGTTGGGAGTGGAGGAGAGGTTTGGGGTGTTTGGATGTTCTGATGGGCAGAAGGGGAAGGAACGAGATGGAGTGTGTTGTGCAGTGACTACCTGGCTGCGCGAGCCGCCGGGTGAGAACTTCCTTGGATGATTCTCAGTACATGTACAGTAATGTTAGCAATCTCGCCCATGCGCGTTGCACTGAGCTCCATATTTACAATCCCCCGTCTCACCCCATAGGAACCGGCCTCAAATGCCCATCCTTATCATACTTCGCCTTGAAAAACGTATAGCTCAACGTCACCGTCTCAATTCCCTTCATGTTGGCATCCGTGACAAACTCGGGATCAATGTAGAAGAATACCGGCATATCCACCGTCTCGCCCGCATTCAATCTTTGCTCTTCAAAGCAGAAACACTGTATCTTGCTGAAGTACGGCGCCACCTGGCCCGGCGTGACCGAGTACGTCGCCACGCCGATGATGTCCTCGTCGGACTTGTTCGTAGCCGTGTAAAACGCGAGCGCAGTCTCGCCGGGGAGGACGCGCACTTCGCGCTGCTGCGGGACGAATTTCCAGGGTAGGACGTCCGAAACCGAGCCGTTGAAGGTGATGCGGATGCGCGGGTGGTTTTCAACAGGCTTCAGGCGCTCGGCGGGGTCGGCGTTGGGGTCGGTGCCGCCGTGGGCTGCGGATTTTATGGGTTGGCCGCCCCAGCCGGTTTGCTGGCATATCTGGGGGATTTAATATAATTTTCTGTGGACGATTTCCGGGTCCTTACCATCTTGTACATGGGCACGGAGCCGTATGTGATTGCGACGAAGCCTACAATTACGCTGAAGACGTAGTTCCTACCGCGTCGTCAGCTAGTAGCCATAGAGTAGTTCTTCCAACATACATGACTGTCCGGTTCTTCTGCTTGTAGCGGGCGTGCATCTGGTCCATGCTCGGTACAGTGCCGTGCCTTGTGTCGCCAGTGGTGTTATTCGAGCTTATCCATCGGCGTGCAGTGGGAATTGCGGGTGCGCGGGTGCGCGGTATGCGGCTGAGCGAGCGCGAACATGCTGTACAGATCCATGGCTGCGCTATGCGCGCCTGGAACTGGCGCAATGGCATTGCGACAGACATAGTGTTGGTGGAGCGGCACTCTCGCAGTGGAGTGATGATTCAGTAGTCGCAAAGTTCCCGAGGTCGCCGCCGGGAGGCTTTAGCCCCATCGGGAATAGTCAAGAAACAACCTCTTGCGCCGGAGTACCGTCATCCCAGCTCCACAATATTTGTTCGCCAAAGTTCTACCAGGAACGGTCTTCAGATCCCTCCGCTACTTTCAGAACTCAATCCGAGATGTCAGACACACTCTGTGGTGTCTGCAACTCCGAGCCGAAGAAATACAAGTGCCCGACTTGCGCACTCCCATAGTACGTGAACTGCACATCTGCCATGACTTGCTAACGAATGCAGCTGCTCAATATCATGTTTCAAAGAGCACAAACCAGCACACGCTGATGCCGCGCCCGCGCCACCCGCACCACCCGCACCAGAGCTCCCGCAACCTCCTCCTCCAGCGCCCGTCCCACGCTACCTCAAGAAGAAGACCGACTTCTCCGTTCTCGCGACGAATCCCAAATTCCAAGACCTGCTCAAGACATACCCAGTGCTGCTTCCCACACTCCAGCGCGTCTATGCTGCCACAATTGAACCCGACGAGGACGACCAGTCGCGGCGCGGCAGCAGCAGAGGCAGAGGGTTCCGAGGGCGGGGCGGCCGAGGTCGCGGGAGAGGAGGCCGCCAGAACGATGCGCCGTATAAGTGGACGCAAAGACAAGGCGACAACGATGCTATGAGGATGCTCAAGGGGGTTAGAGGAAGAGATGACAGCGACAAAGAGAAGCAGGCTATGGCGGCGTTTGTGCAACTCGTCGAAGACACATTTGGCGATGCACAAAATTGAGATATGGAGAGAAGTTCAAGACTTTCTGTTTCTATTTCTGTCTGAACCAGTAACCGCGCATCGACGCTGTTCCCCTGTCAAGTCACGCGAGATCAAGTGAGAGAGGTCTCAGAACGAAAGATCTCAGAGGTCATCCTGGTGTCGTCAGCACCGCCGGGTCAGATCACTGTAGGCAGCTTACGCTTAGCATATGGGTCAGGACTTTGTTGTGCGTATGCTGCTTCAACGTTGCTTCAGCTTTGGTGAGGAGGCCGAAATCGCCGAGACATTTCTCAAAGGTGCAGGACGATTGGTGGTTACCCTTTCCGTATCCCTTCGTGCCGTCGCATGGCATGTAGGGTTTGAAGTCGGTGCCGATGCTCTTGAGAGCTTTCCAGTACCAGATGACACTCTGGTACATTGTGTGCGCGCTTTCTGGTACTGGGTAGAGACCGGCCGCTTGCAGACCCATCACGAGAACACCGATCTTGGTCGCCTTGCAGGTGGCCTTACCGCAGGGAGCCAGAGTTGCGACTCCCTTCTTGTGCATCGCCCCGTCGATGGCGGCGCTGCAGAGCCTCAGCCATTTCTGTAAGATTCTGGTCCGAACTTGATGAATTTGAGCTGCGCATCGTGTCAGTGCTGAGATGGAAGAATTGCTCCCCCTGCTCACCTTGAATGCGATCCGGCAGGTCCGATTTCAGCTCCGTCTTGGTTTCGCCAGATCCATAGTAGTAGGAAATGTACTTCTCATCGACCTGTACCTCCACCGCCAGTCTGGTGACAAGATACTCGTAGTCGTCTTGAGACCGGAAAACATGATTAATGACCGCCCAGTCTTGGTACGAAGGTTCTGCAGGCCACTTCTGCCATGCCGAGCGAGCATTGTTCAACCATTGCTTGGAAGCCAGCGCAACCTCCACAAGCTTCCCCAAGTTGTATTTGTCTGTCAGCCGCGCCAGTTCCTCCATCTGCGCCAGGTCGAGGACTGCGGGCAGCGCATCCATCTGCAAGTGTGCGACGCGTAGCACTAGCTCAAAGGCCCAGGGAGAGTCGTCGGGGAACTCAATCTCGGACTGCTTGCTCTCAGCCCAGGCACCAGTCAGCATCTTGGTCCAGATCTCGCTTGCGTGGCGTAGGGTGCCTTTGTTAACGCGAAAAGCAGCTTGTCCATGGCTACTGCCGGGAGCGCCGATAATAAGGGTGAGGTCGTAGAACGGATCTATTGTGGTGACTGTCAGTTCAGGCTCGGTTGCTTTGCGCTTGCGATCTAGCGAACTTGTTGCTGTCGATTCAGATTTTGTGTCGGTTGGTATGGGGACGAGAGATTTATCTGGTACTGTTGGTGGTACTGCGGTTGGTACAACAAGCTTCGTATCAACAGGGCTTGCACTGCCGTCGTTGGTAGTCATAGTGGCGGAAGAGCAGGTGATGTAGCTGCGTGGAAGTGGGAGGAGAGTTGTGGAGGTCGAGGAAGGAGCGTGGCAGCAGCTGCCAAGTACTGCAAACGCGCCAAGCCGCACTTCACTCTCACCTCAGCGACCTCTGCACTGCTCGACCAATACCTACCACTGGTCTCGTTACAGACACACGGCTAAGCACTGTTCAGGCCATATTTATCTCTCACCTCCCACCCTTTACTATAGTAAATAAAGCAGAGATAGCTCGGTTGCATACCTACCTTTCCTGATCACCTAGCACTGCCAAAATCTGCATTGTGTTGCACTGAATTATGCCAAGACTCATTTCACGCTCGACTGACTGATCTCTGCACTGATCAATCAATGTTCAGAACAGCTCTCACCAAATGTAGCTAAGCACTGTTTGGACTCAACTTCAGCTCTCACTTCAGTGTTTGTCACCACAATAGACCGAACAATGGCCATACAACCAGAAACACATCCATCTTTCTTGGTCACTGGAGAGAGCAACAGTATGCGTGCTGCACCAGTGTAGGTATAGATAGGCAGTATAATTGTACCGCAGCACAAAACAACCTACATGTATTCGCCTCCAAAACGTCCCTGCCACTTACCCACCCGCAAAGACGCAAACAAGCCCCACAAAACACGTTTTCTTGGAAATTCCCGAAGTGCGAACCTCCCCTCTCCTGCACCTGCACCTGCCCGTGCCAGTGTCACAGCCTCAGTGTGTTTGTACACATCCCCTCTTCTCTGACATGACAGGAACACAGATTGTGACTCCTCGGGGCCTGCAATCTCAGAGCGAGTCTCAGTCGTGCTGATCGCGCGTATTTGCTGTGGGTCTGTAAATCCCGGAATCAGGAGCTTGTTGCTCGACATTGCTCACGAGTTCCCAGTCCAATCTACAAATTTCGGTATTTCCCTTCCTCGGTTTTCGTTCTCAGGACCGATTCATTTCCAGGCTCTCAGTCCATAGTATTGGTTTGCCGGCCCGCACTGGGTGTCGGCGTTGAGGCATCGACATGGGGGAATCGAGTGTGACGGATCAATAGCTGTGGATCAGCGATGTTCACGAAATCTGGATTTATATGTGGAGTGCGTCTGCTGTCTCTGGTCACTCTGCTGATAGCCACTCTCTTGCTGGTAATAAGACTGCTGGTGTGATCGACTGTTTGTTTGTGTATGCGATTTGCTAATGGTATTGTGGGGGCAACGTGTCTCACTGCTCTACTGATTTGGGCCACTTCTGGGCTTGCACTCGTACATAAGGCGCTGACAACGTAGTGTCCATGGTGAGCTTTGTGTTGACTTTGCTGTTATTGAACTTGGAATGAGACTAGGAGTGATCGGTCAGGTCGCATTGATGGTACAGTCATCTGCACTGCACTACCCACAAGAACAATTTTACGTGCCGCATTGAGCGTTCAGGGCATCACAGGTACTACTCACGAATCCTTCGATGTACTCACAATTGCTGACACGGTTCTTTGTCGTTGTTAAAGTGCGCATGAAAGAGCCGAGACCGTGGTACTGGTCCGACTGCATGTCAAGTCTCTTCAACTTCTGTCCAAAGATCATTTCGTGAGCGGAGAGTGTACTCGGCAGTAACCTCGATCGTCAAAAGGAAAAGCGGCTTCATGTTTCAGTGCCCTTGTTGCACTCGTGGCCTGGTGATTCCTCGGCCGCATGCGGTTCAAACTCTACCGGTAGTCTCGTCTATCTTTGATTTTACTAAATTGCTGCTATGAACGCAGACAGCAATGGTACTGTGTGAGACTTATGGCAACATCGCATACTGGTATACCTGCGCAACAAGAGCAAAGGGGAAACCTCAGTGTTCGAAGATCGCTTCCTCGTACTTACAGGCCAAAGCTTACAGCGCATAGATATTCCAGAAATATCGGCCAAACGTTGTTTAGCATACCTACCCCTTTGGGGTCTGGAGATGGCGGATGACGCAGTTCCAACGCTTGAATCGCATCTTCCCCAGTCAAGCGGGGCGTGTAATCGGATACAGCGAAGATGTTCAATGTGAAACGCGCATTTGCGTGTGAAAGTTACCAGAAACGGTCCTTCTCCTCGCTGCGATGGGCAGGGCATCGCAGTGACGTCATGCATCTCAGCTTTCTACATCGTCGGAGCATGCTCCGCAACGATTGTACCTGGACGTGCAGATACCTGAATGGTTGGTTCGATGACTACACTTGACGGAAAGGGTTAGAGGCGATCGAATCCGTGTAGAAGCATATATCAGCTTGTACAGCTTGATACAATATGTCAAAGGCATATTCTGTTCCACATCCACACGAAAAGTCGTTTGTATCACAACACACATAACAAGCTGTCAACTACACGAACAACATAATGGGAAAACTTACAGGATACGATATCAATGGCTCGACGAAAGTTCCAAGAACCCACGGAGGAGTGAGTGACAGTGAAAACAGTGGTATGTATACACCCGCAATGAACCTGTAACGGCGAATTTGTAGTTGCCCCTGACAGTATCTGCACTTTTGTTATAAGCCATTGCCCAGAAGTGTTCCATTTTACTGACCACAATTTGGCAGTCCTCGACCAACCACTTCTACAACATTCGTCTCGCGGCATGTACCCCATGGCTAGCAAATCAATCCCGCCTACCGCCTTCAAGCCCGGTTTCTGCGACTCGCAAACCCCAATTGCCGCCGAGCTCACACAATCGTTCCTTGATTTTGCCTCGAAACGCGGCGGCATCAACCTTAAGCAGATGGGCGTGAGGCCGGGTCAGCGGTGGTGTGTGGAGGCTAAACGATGGCAGGAGACATTACAGCATGAGCAGGAGGCGGGAGTCGTGGTGCCGCCGGTCAAGCTCGAGTGCACGCATGAGAGTGCGCTCAAGATTGTCGAGCTGGATATATTGAAGAAGTATGCTGCGCCTTCGGATCTATGAATCTTGGAAACGTTTGTTTCAGGCATTGCTATAACTTCCAGCGCTTTCAGTTCAAAAGTCTTTTGGGGACACTGAACGAAAAGAAAAACCAAGAAGGCAGATACATGAGGGCAGGTTCTCATGCAGGCAGGCATATTCATCATCTATTAAACTTAAATGACGACTTTTCATTTTGAATCCAAATGTCGTCAACTGTTTCTCTCCTCACTCACGGTGTTAAAAAAAGGTGCTGTTTTGATTGATTCTTTCAGCAGCCTTACATAAATCAGGGTGGCCCGGTCCCTTTTGCGGCAACTTCCTCCGCAATAGTCTGCTCGTACGTATCATACTTGTACTTGAAACCCACATGGTCGCTTCTCAGTCCCTTCTGACCCTCACCGTATATTCTTTCACGATATGTGAGAACAGGCGCGTCTGGCTGAATGGGATCATCCAACAGACCCCTTCTCCTCAGTTCGGGCGCAAGCAGCTCAGACACATCCTCAAAACTTCCGGGTGAAACAACATATGCGATATTAAAACCATCGACATCTGCAATGTCCACCCATTGCTCGAAAATGTCGGCGACTTGCGACGGCGATCCCTTCGGCATTGCGCCAGAACCACCGATGGCGACCAACTTTCCAAGGTTGCGAACGGTGAGAGGAGGGATATCAGATCCAGTGTATTGCAAGTTGTACACGATGCTCTGAGCCAGCCGCTGCCACTGGTCACGGGGCAAGTCTTCCTCAGTGAGCAGATGGTCCGGATCGAACTTCGACACGTCAACACCGCTTGAAGCACACCATTGCGCCAGACCGCCTTCTTCAGAAGCGTACTGAAGAGCCTCACGGTGCTTTCTCTCCGCGTCTTCCTCGTCCTTGCCAATAATCGGTGTGATCATTGCGAAGATCTTGATCGACTGAGGGTCGCGTCCAGCTGCCGCGGCTTGTTCCCGAATGGCCTTGACACGCGGCGCTACGACGTGTGGTGACAGCCCGGCCACGAAGATGGCTTCAGCGTGCGTTGAGCCGAAATGCATCCCTGCGGCAGAAGTGCCGGCTTGGAAAAGCACTGGTGTGCGCTGGGGTGACGGGTCAACGATGAAGGGTGCATCCACTGTCCATTTGCCCTCGTGCTTTATGGTGCGGATTTTGGATGGATCACTGTAGATCTGCTTCTCAGTATCTTCGACAAGTGCGTCGTCTGCCCATGAACCCTCCCATAACCTGACCACACGTCAATATACGGGTTATTACTACGGTAAATCTTGTGCTTACTTGTAGAGGATTCGGAGGTATTCATCCGCATTCTCGTAGCGCTTGTCATGCTCGACATACGGTAGACCAACCTTGCAAGTATTAGATTTAGCAGTGACGGATATTAGGAGTAATTTTGACTTGCAGCTTTCGATGCAGCAGGTTTCCAACTTGTGACAATGTTCCAACCAAAACGGCCTCCTGTCAGATGATCCAGAGTAGCAAATCGTTTTGCTACAACATAAGGTTGTTCATATGACGTCGAGGTCGTGACAGCAAAGTTAAGATGCCTTGTGACGCTCGCCATTGCCGAGATCGGCTGTAATCATGTCAGCTAGTATCTTATACAAACGATGATGAACCTACAATGATAGGGTCTGCCATCGGCCACTGTGCTCCAGTCCTGAATGTCGGTTCAGTTCCACTCTTGAATACATCATATGGACCGAATGTATCGGCTAGGAAGTAGCCGACAAATGATCCCTTTTCTAAGATCTTTGCCAGATCAGTCCAGTAAGTGAGATCTCTTCGCTTGTCTTTGCTTCGATCACGAGGATTTGCCCACTGGCCAAAGGCCAGGTGACTCGGTGTAAACATGTCGAATGCATTGAGTAAGAGCTTCTTTTTTGGTTTCAAGGAGCCGTCTGCGTGGGAATGTTCTGAAGCCATTCTGATACCTTTCATGAACCGACGGGACCTGCGAGCGACCCGGTATCATATTTGAGTAGCAGCTCATTCACTGTCACTGACATCGCACTGACACCATTTGCGACGCATCTTACGAATCGGTACCTTTCACCCTACCCCAACAATCCTTCGACCCACAGCTGCTGCTGCAGCAATGCATGACCTGTCGACGTCTCTTATCCTTGATCTTACAGGTCGCCGGATAGTTGCCGAATGATTGCCGGATTGACGTTCTCGATGTCGCCAGCTCGTTAAGGATTGCGCCATCTCACCACCACGTGGAAATGCAACGCTCAACTCCAACAAACTCCAGAGAACCCCACTTTGATGAATGACACTGGTAGTTAGGCGAGATTTGCTCCGATTTCGCGTTCGTGCATATGCAGCAAAGACAGCCATTTGCCATACAGACTAGGGAATCGTCATCAAGCCCTCGCCTGCTGCTCCACTGATAACAATCTTGGCTTACTATTCCCGGATGAAGTTATCCAGATGTTCTGTTCATAAAGATGAGGATGCATGAAATTCACTTTTGAGCATTAGCAGGGTCGTGAACTCCCATTGCTCTTCTTC
This sequence comes from Boeremia exigua, assembly GCF_020726555.1. Classification (NCBI taxonomy): domain Eukaryota; kingdom Fungi; phylum Ascomycota; class Dothideomycetes; order Pleosporales; family Didymellaceae; genus Boeremia; species Boeremia exigua. The sequence goes on along the minus strand of NW_025763527.1, from coordinate 1,545,289 downwards.
CAGCCTGACAGGATGACGGATTCAAAAGCCCCCGATGTGTCCACTGACGCGCCAGAAGTAGCGATAAACCACGATGTAGCAGTCAAAGTACGCCAGAAAACGAATGGTATCGTTGCTCGTGGCGACGTCGTGCACCTCCGAGATGACCCTGAAGCGAAAGCTGCGTTTCTCGCTACCTTCACAGCGGAAGACGAGAAGCGAATCATGCGAAAGGTCGACATGCGCTTCGTTTTCCTTGCTGGAGTTATGTATCTCATTAAGCAAGTAAGTAGCCCTGACCCAGTGGCTTGATGCGTGGACTCACGAGATGTAGATTGATCAGAACAACGCAACAAACGTCAAAGTCTTACACGTCGGCCAGCCTTCCAACATCATGATCGAGCTAGGCATGACATCCAATCAATACAACTGGGTCGGCTCGATTTATGGCATTGCTTACATCATTTTCGAAGCGCCCAGCAATCTGTTGCTGAAGAAGCTTGCCCCGCACAATTGGCAAGCCCGCATCTTTCTGACCTGGGGTATCATCACAGCATGCCACGCCGCGGCTAAGAATAGACATGATCTGTATGCCATGAGATTCCTGCTCGGCATGTTCGAGGCTGGCATGTTCCCAGGATTGCTCGCGCAGTTCCAAGCCTGGTACCGTCCTGACGAGATGGGCCGAGTGATCGCGTACTTCTTTTGCTGGAGTGCGGTGTCTGGTATGTGCTCTGCTCTCTTGGCATATGGTATATCGTACATGGATGGCGTTGGGAGTTTAAGTGCATGGCGATGGGTCTACATTCTCGAAGGCATAGCGACAGTATTGTTCAGTGGTGTGGTTTGGGCGTATCTGCCCGACTTCCCTAAGAGCGAGAGAAGCAACAGGTGGTTCACAGAAAGAGAGCAGGAGTTCATTGAGACGAGGTTACCTGAGAACGCGCCAATGACTAGTGATCCGGACTTCTCTAGTAAGGAAATCAAGGGGGTGCTGAGTGAGTGGTTGATTTGGAGCTTTATGCTCAGCCAGACGCTTGTCAATCTTGGGTTGGTTGCTGTTCTATTCGACCACGCGAGATATTGCTGACGTATCCAGTGGTTACGCCTTGACTTGGTATCTCCCTAGTGTCATCACCAACCTGGGATTTGTCGGTCTTCCCCGCAACCAGCTCTTATTACTCCCGCCCTTCGCTGCTGCCGCGTGCGGTCTCCTGTTCAGTGCGTGGTTCATGGAACGCGCCTGGATCGTTCGCCCGGCCTACATTATGTTCATCCTCTCCGGAATGGTCGTTTGTTTCGTTCTCTTCTTCACCATCTCAGACCGCACTGGCATCTATATCGCCTGCGTACTTGGCAACCTCTTCTACCAATCATATTTCAGCCCGTTCTGGGCCTGGCGTTCTGCTACACTCGTTGGTTCAACGGGAACGGCTTTTACGCTGGGTTTGCAGTCTGGTATCGCGCAGCTTGGTGGTGTTGTTGGACCGCAGCTGTTCCAAAGCAAGTGGGCGTACAATGGATATAAGACGAGTTTCGCCATTGCCGCAGCTTTCACGACTGCAGGGTGGGCGAGCAACCTGTGGACTTGGTGGCTGACCAGAAATACCGAGTATGATGTCATGCGGGTGAGGCGATTGGCAAATAAGGCAAAGAAAGAGGGGAGAGTCAATGCAGAAGATATTAAGATATTCGAAGAGAGGGTGTTCTATAGCAAGGGCTTGAGGCGGGCGAAGGGTTCTGAACGCGACAGTGGCAGAGAAGTGTGATGAAAGCGTTGTATAGAAGAGTTCGTTCTGTAATAGAGAACGGGAAATGGTTTTGAGTCGATTTGATCTGAAGCTGGAGGACTGTCAGCTCGGGAGACTGTCCAGCTAACCGAAGTGCCCGGTTAAACTTGCCCGACTGTCTGAGAGCCTGCCCCACTTTGTCTTCATCGATGCCTTGATGGCTTCAGGGTGTATGCGAACGAGCGAGTCGCGAGGGGACAGATTTCGTTTGGAGAAGTGATAAAACCCTGTGCACCTCTCAGGTTAGCACGACATGAGGAGGAGACCAGCCGGCTTGCAGAACCGGCAGCTTCCAGCCAGTCACACAAGCTCTCGTCACACCCTTCTGCATGTGCCTCGACTTGGTTTTAATGCAGCGCATGAAGCTTGTGTGAGACACATAGATACCCGCACCCTAGCACCAAGTCACCGAGTCTGAAGTACCCGTCCGGCAGTCGTTACCAATATCGACATCTGACCCACAAGTCGCCTTCCATAAAACTGCAACCTACCATGTCCTCACCAACCCCTTCAGCCACAGCACAGCAGCAGCGCGAAGCTCGGGCCGCGGTTATAGCATCGCTCTCTTCAATCGGTACGTCGGTTGATGCCGACCTCCGCACGCGCACGGCGGATCTGCACGCCAACTCAGCAGCGATCGCCAGGCAAGAGAGGGAGCTTGCAAAGCAGACTGCAGTGCTGCAGAAGGAGGGAGACAAGTGGCAGAAGCTCGGCGATACGAGCACGAAGAAGCTGAACGAGATCGGAGACGTGCAGAACTGGGCGGAGATGCTGGAGAGGGACTTGCTGGTGTTAGAGGAGACTGTCAGATTGGTGGATGAGGAGAGGGCAGGCGCTGGGCAGAGGAGAAGCAAGTAACGAGATGTAAACGCGTAATGCGCGTCTTCCGGTCTGTCTGAGGCTGGGAGGTCGGGGGAGCAGTTCGATAGTGGTAGCTTACACTGTGCTCGCCTCTGACTCACTGGTCTGCTGGAGCCACAAGGCACTCGTGTTGTAGTAAACGAAGGCATCGATGACGTCACCGGTGGGCGAACCTTCCAGATCAACACTTTTTGTGGTGCCGGTGAAGTTTCAGCGCACGCGTGGTGGTCGTGATGGCCGTTTCTTACTTAAGCGTCCAAGCGTTCCCGGCGCGTGCATCAACTGAGCTTCCGCTATCGACAACGAGAGTGACAACACCACGACCCCACACAGCCCGCACGACAGAGGCCCAACCTCACCAGATTTGGTATTAGTCATCTGCCAAATACTCTGCGCCTGCTCAGACACGCCCACGCCTGCACCGTGAGCCCTGGCTGCGCGTCCCACACGTCCGCCTCTGTTCCGCGCCCACCTGCGCATCACCTTCCCCGCCTACGACAGCGCATTTGCCTGCCCATACATTCCCCCGCCCGCTGTCGACGTCACCGCGACAATCCCTGTGCCGCTTCGCCATACCAGTGAGCTTTGCACCGGCGAGACAGGTTGTCGCCTACATTGCGCAACAGCCTTGCACTGCGGCGAGCCTAGCCTTCGCCTCCACCTGTGCGAGTGGAATTGCGCCAGAGGCGAAGTTAGAGGGGTTGCATGTTTGGCTAAGTTGCTCTCGGAGCGCCCGGCGCAGACATGAAGATCAAGAAGCAGGCTACCTCGCGGCATGAGTCGACTCTGGTAGGCAGCACCTCTCCATGCAGTCGATACTCAACTAACACGCATACAGTCGCCGATGATAGCAGATTTCGTACGAGCTACCGAGTCAATACCGCTCTACCAGCTGCTCGCACACCTTGCTTCCTTCCCCAAGCAGTGGCCATTTCCCCGCGGAGATGCCTACCACTGGATTCCTGTCCTGAACCGCTTCGATCGCGTACTGGAGCTGTTCAACCAGGAGTACGGGTTGGTGGACGGGCCGCAGACACAGCCATTCGAGCGGCGATTACTGCTGAAGGGCGACGCGGAGGAGGGCTGCACGAGCGCGCAATCGAGCACTACCGATGCCATACTGGATAACCTGCACGTGTCACAGGATGGAGATCGTGAGCTGATTGAGCAGCTCCTGAGTTTTACACGCATGCTGTTGGAGAATTGTGGCAACCGCAGCCTGTACTCGAGCAGCGAGCGTCTGGACAAGCTCTTGAACACAACCTCGACGTCTCTTCTCAAAGCAACCTTGCGCCTCGGCCACAGGCTGTCGCAGCGTTACCAGGCCGCACGCTTGCGTTTGGCACCAGCCACACTACACCCTTCGCTACTCTCGAGTCACTACAACATCGGCCTCGACAAGATTCAGAAGCTGTCTGTGCCCTTCTCGAAGGGTCCCACAGTAGCCGCACCGCTCTTCGGCACACCGACTGGGAAAGGGAAGGACAAAGCCTCAGGCGACCGACGTAGTGACGCGGACAGATTTAATCCTGCTGATTTGACTGGGTTGTACAAACTGTCAGAAGCTACCTTAAAGCAAGAATTCGGAGGAATCCACATCTCCTACTACGAGCCCACTACAGCGCCAGAAGAAAGCAGCAGTAACACCAGCAAGCTTGCAGCGCCTAGCACGGATGCACCCAGCACGCCGACACCCGTCCGTCGAACGTCGAACATGCGCAATCAAACGCCACGGACGCCTCAGAGTGCACCGAACGCATCGACCATAGACTCCCCGAATACGCCAGCTTTCACCCCGGGAGAGCCGGGCAGCCGACGGAACGGACCAAAGACATTTGAGCTATCAGCAGATAAGGTCGCGAAGACCGACATTCACGACCTGCTCAAGCAAGGCCTTGCAGAACTCCCCGCGAGTGTGCACTACGAGTTGTTGCACAAGCTCCGCGTGGCAAACATGCTAAGCAGCGGACCTTCTGGTCGTGACAACGCAGTCGCAATTCGTCTGCTGGCTATCGCCAATATGGGCTTTGTGCACAACGAGAAAGAATTCCACACGCGATTGGGTCAGCAAGACTTGGACGAGCCCCGGCGACTGCAATTAGCATTCCAGCTTTCTGAGTTGGTGCAGCCACCCGGTGACGGTGTGGATGGCATCTCCACTGAGCTTCAGATCTTTACCTTCAACGCATTGGAAGCACTAGCGAAACATAAGACCAAGTCCGCCGATGTCTGCACTGCGCTGAGCGTCACCGTGAACCACGGCGTGCTGTTTTACATTGTCCGCAAGCTTGTGGCTGGTCTTGGCATCGAAGACGGCGACGATATTGATCTTGAAGAGGATGAGTGGCGCGACGCGCTGTTTTCACTACTCAACACTATCCCACAATCACAGTCTCGAACAGGCGAAGGTATGGTCTCTGCCGGACTCCTTGAGATCCTGGTCGAGGTTCTCAAGCTTCGGACAAACAAGGCAGAACGCAATCAGCCCAAGATCCTTAACTTTCTTGACACCTTTGTGTATAACCTGCAACATGCATTTGCAGCTCTTGTCGGTGCTAGAGGGTTGGAGATTATCGCCGATCTTATGCAATATGAGGTCGATACATCGAAGAAGCTCGCCGAGGAAAACAAGGGCATGCCTGCAGAGTACAAGACCCAACTCACCGACTATCAGATTCCGTTTCATCACCAGCAAACTCTCCGATGGCTGTTCAAGTTTTTGAACCATATGATGTCACACACAGGTGGAAACTTCGATCGTCTCATGCGGCAACTCATTGACTCCTCGCAACTTCTTACTGCTCTCCGCACTGTGTTATCAAATGCGAGCATCTTCGGCTCGACCGTATGGAGCATGGCTGTCAACGTTCTTACAAGCTTCATTCACAACGAGCCTACTAGCTATCAAGTCATTGCTGAAGCTGGTCTGAGTGATGCGTTCTTAGAAACAGTGGCTGGCGAGCCAGCTTCAGAGGCAACGGCTGCAGCCATCGCTCGCCTTACGGACGCTGCCAGTCCTCAGCCAAGGCCAGCGTACACACCACGGGAACCTGGACAGCCCCTGGCCACAGGCGTTCTTCCGGTAGCTGAAGCCATTTCAACTCTGCCTCCTGCGTTCGGGGCGATCTGTTTGGCTGAGGCTGGCATGAAATTGTTCCAGTCATCTAAAGCCCTCCCTCGCTTTTTTGAGATCTTCGAGAGTCCAGCTCACGTCAAAGCACTAGATGCCGACACGGAGATGCCTACTATGATTGGTAATACATTCGACGAACTGGTCCGCCACCACCCGCCGCTCAAAGCGCGCGTTCTGTCCTGCCTAAGCGAGTTGATTGCCCGCGTCGTACAGCTCTGTGCGGAGAAAGCGGAGAGAGAAGGCGCCGGAGCGAAATTATGGACTGAGGATAGCGATGGCAAGCTTTTCGTTGCTGGGGGCCGTGGAGCGCTTGTGGGATTGCAATCCGTGAGTGGAGTGCAGCAGTCTGGGTCCGTTGCCACGGATGTCGAGATGCGAGACGCTGATAAACAGGCCACGGCGCAACCCTCGGAAGCGGTGTCCATTGACCAGGTCATTGAAACGGAAGACGGTGCCCAGGGACCGACGACTAGCCAGTATATTCGAGTGTTGTGTCGTTTCCTGAGCGGCTTTTTCTCCAACCACGCTATGTGTGCTGCATTCATCGAACTGGACGGAGTGGAGTCCATCCTGGACATCTCTAATCTAGCCTGTCTTGACCCGAAAGTGAAAGAGTCACGCAGTATGAGCGAGGAGTTCGGACGTGTCGTTCAAGTCCTCGTTGAACAGAAGCCACATATCACTGTGCCCTCCTTGATCAAGCGCGCCCAGCGCTTGCTGGAACAACTCGAACCTCTTTTGAGCCATTCTGGTGGAAAGGCGTTCTTCGCACCCTTCACCAGCAATGTCTCCCAGAACGATGAGGTGGTGAGGAACGGAACTACCTACGTCAAGGCACTCGTTTCTGCGCACACACTAGTATCGGCGATGACCCTCACCTTTCAGAGTCAGATGTTCAGTCCCCGTTCTCAGCACAACGTCTCAGCACAAGTCAATTTAGCTGATATGTACGCACGCCTTGTTGACAGCCTCGGCAAGCTTCACCGAAGTTGTGTATGGGAAGAAGTACTTCTCCAAAGGAATATGCCAACAGCTTGGGAAAAAGAGACTCGCATCATCAGCCCTGGGTTTGGAGTCGCTGAGGCTGACCGCATCTTCGGAATGGGAATCAGCGATCGACCCTCAGACTCAACTGAAGGAGCCACAAGCGAGGATGCAACGCCCGCTGAAGAAGGCCCATCTGCAACACCTATCCCGAGCCAGAACAGCGCTCAGTTCAAGAATACACAGACCCTTCGCTCCCTCCTTAGCCGAATACCGCTTGAGATCGCTCCTTTCTTCCAGTCTCTTGGTAGGCTCTTGCTGTCTAGGCGAAGTCTAGAAACCTACCAGAAGCAATGCGCCACAATCGTCTCCGATCAGCTTGCGCAAGCGGTCATTGATCAGCTTCAATTTGAGGCACCCAAAAACTCAGGATCGTTGGAAGATCGATATGCGTATCTGATCATCACCCTAACATCTCTGTCGCAGCTCATGATCGACCCACATATGGACAGAACTCAGGCGCTGACCTTACTGCTTGTCTCCTTCAGAAACTTGGGCGGTTTCGGTGTTCTCGCAGAGGTTCTCAACAAGTTTTACGAGTCAGCTTGTGAAGCGTCTCTCAAGGAGGGAGACGACATAAGTGAAGAGAGCAAACGAACTCTGCACTTGTCGCTTGGTGGTATAAAAATCATGCTGGCGTTCTACGCGCAGATCACCAACAACAAGATCATAAGCGAATCACCACAGACATCGTCAATGACGAATCGCCCAGACCGCGATCATAGTCGGTCAGACTATTTCTCTGCCGCGCAGTTCTTGGTCGAGCTACGCTTCGCTGTGATCAAGCCTGTTGAGAAGATCTGGAACTCAAGCCTCATTGACAAAGCCACCACCTCGATAGTAAAGACATCAATCAACATTTTGAGGTCTGTACTTGAGTGTGAAGGTGAACATGGGGCGTCCAAGAGTGTGGATAAGATTCCCAAGCGAAACAAGCCCATCATCAAGCCCTGGGCGCCTCGTAATGGCGAGCATACGATACGCTTGAAGGAGGCAGGCTTCGATGAGAGCTTGGCTGAAGAGGCGCTCTATCGCTGCTGTGACAACTACAACTTGGCGCACGACTACTGCCAGAACCAAACCCGAGAACAATCATCAAGGAATCCCATTCCACAGTACGAAATCGAGGCGCGAGGTCCACCATCTGCATCCCCCAGCCGCGCTGAGGTCGTAGTCCCTGAACATGCCGATAATGCCAGCACCGTTACAGGCGACGACGCAAGTAATGAAGGCGTGTCCGAAACACCAGGTGCCCAGTCTGTACAAATGGAAGACGTTGCCACAGAAAGCTCCCGAGAGATGCCGGATGCCGCTTCGTCCAGCATACCAGTGCCTGACAGTCAGCCGTTACAGCCTTTCGTTGCACCACACGACGCCTTGGCGTACCAGAATCGCATGGCCGTTGGCAATAAGGCTGAACTTGTCGCTCTCGACGACCTTGACAAGGAGCGCGCTTTACTCCGTCAAAACCTAGTGGACCGCTCGCTCGACATACTCAATTCCCATGATGGAGTCACTTTCGAATTGGCAGATCTCATCACTGGGGCTGTTGCAAAGGCATCTGACCCAGCAGCCATGCGGTCAGAGATTGGCGTGACGTTGGTTCAGTCTTTAATCTCCTACCAGAGTGAGGATGATTTCCGTTCGCAAGGCAAGAAGATTGCGGCTTCTGCCCATCTACTCGCCCTAGTCTTACAAGAGAAAGACTTTTACGAAGTCATCGTGGAGGAGCTGAAGGACAATTTCGCTACGCTACTTGGATTCATCAAGGTTTTCCCAGACCAGACGCCAGAGGAGTCGTCGCCTTGGATTGGACAGGTGCTCCTCATCATCGAGCGTCTTTTGGCCGAAGACCAACTGCCCCGCCAGATACAATGGACACCACCGACCAGCGATTCGCAACAGGAGGCCTCTATCGACGATCTACCTGAGCCGATCGTCAGCATTGAGGAGAAGAACCTTCTCTTTCAGGCAGTCATGGATGTACTTCCACGCATTGGTAAAGATGAATCTTTGGCCCTGTCCGTCATCCGCGTCCTGGTCATGCTCACTCGCACACGCAAGATTGCATCACGTCTGGCAGAGAAACGCAACATTCAGCGTATCTTCCTGATGATCAAGCAGCTTGCTGGCGTGACCAATGAGGGCTTACGAAGCGCTTTCATGATTGTACTTCGCCACATGATTGAAGATGATGCCATGATAAGGCAGCTTATGCGCACCGAAATCCAGCAAATGTTCGAGTCGCGCGATCGTAGGCAGACTGACACGACTGGCTATACTCGTCAGATGTATGCCCTTGCTATCCGGGCGCCAGAGATCTTCATCGAGGTCACCAACGAAAAGCTGCAACTAGCGCGCTTTGATCCCAATCAGCGACCACAGACTTTGATGCTCAAGCGTGAGGATCCTCCGGTCGCGGACTCAATATCCAACCCCGGGCCAACAGACACTACAGCTGAGGCTGATAAGCCAAAGGAGTCAAGCGAGCTTCCACTTCAGAAGCCAATATTGGAGCGCACGAAGACCGCGGATCTCAAGCTACCAGTCGTTGAGAACCCTGATGGTGTTATTCACTACTTACTTTGCGAGTTGCTTGCGTACAAGGAGATTGAGGACAAGCCAGAACCTCCAAAGCCCACTGAATCTGTGCCAGAGACTTCTGAGACGCCTGAAACCGCCACCGATGCCAGGCCTGCTTCAGAAGAGGCCTCATCATCGTCCACCGCGGTGTCTGAGCCAAGCAAGCCCGAGAAAATCTCGTTCAAGGCTGATGCACACCCGATCTACATCTACCGCTGCTTCATTCTCAAATGTCTTGCAGAGCTTTTGCAAAGCTACAATCGCACCAAGATTGAGTTCATCAACTTCTCGCGCAAGGCTGATCCGTACACCATGACACCCTCAAAGCCTCGCTCTGGTGTCCTGAACTACCTTCTTAATGTTCTGGTCCCGATCGGTACCCTCAACCATGAGGGCGATCTCGCCTTCAAGAAGAAGCTTGCAACATCGAACTGTGCGATTGATCTCATTGTTTCTCTTTGCAACAAGACGGGCGAGAATGCTCTGCCCAAAGCAGAGACCAGCCAAATGTCGCCTTACGCCGAGACCGAGCAAGACCTACTTTTCGTGCGCAAATTTGTCCTTGAGCACGCATTGAAAGCGTTCAAAGACACCAGCTCTTCTGATGAGGCTCTCGACATCAAATACTCTCGTCTTCTAGGCATTGCTGATATCTTCTCAAGAATGGTGTCGCAGCGAGCCAACGGTGAAATGCTCACCTCCAACACTGATCTTACACCGAACCTCAAGCAAATGGCAAAGATTATGTACGAGAAAAACTTCATCACCATCTTAACGACGGCCATCTCAGACATCGACCTCAACTTCCCGAATGCGAAACGAGTGGTAAAGTACATACTAAAGCCACTTAAGTGGTTGTGCTATGTCGCAATGGACCTAAGCACCCATTACGACGATTCCTCAGCACCTGATTCTGCAGACGAGTCCGAGATCTCAACAGCATCTGATGACGATCTTGTTGATAACGCACGTGAGGAGACGCCTGATCTCTTCCGTAACTCTACCCTCGGACTGTTCGAACCTCACGATGACTATGAATCCGACGACGATGAGGACGAGGATGATGAGGAGATGATGTACGATGACGGATATGCCGACGACATGGAATATGACGAGGGCGAGCTTGGCGATGATGACGTCGTTTCCGAAGAAGACGAAGAGATGCTGGAAATGGATATCGACAACATGGGTCCTATTGAAGGCTTGCCCGGTGACGTCGACGTCGAGATAGATCTTGACGATATTCACGAGGGCATGGAATCTGGCACTGACGATTCGGAAGACGACGACGATGACGACGATGATGATGACGATGAAGACATGGATGAAGATGACGATGAGGAGATGGACGCCGAAGATGCAATGAATGCGATGGATGAATTGGTCGAGGAGCTGGAAGAGGTCACAGGTGATGACGAGGGCGGTAGTCTCGCCGACGATCAAGAAGATTGGAGTGACGAGGGCGACGACTTTCCTTCTGGTTTGAACGGTGCTGACATGCCTACAAATCCTCTCAGCGGCTTTATTCTTGATCCGCCCCAGCTTCTCGAACAGATGCGACAGGGCGCAGATATCGATGACTTCTTGGGTGATGACATGGGTGAAGATGGTATGTGTTCTTGTCCTTGTTACGTACTTCGCGATCCTTACTGATCAATCTAGGTGAGGAGGAAGAGGAAGAAGAGTACGATGAGGATGACATTCATTACGATCCTGGAATGGAAGAAGACGAAGACGGAATGCCTGAGCTGGGCTGGGGCGGCAGCGGCTGGGATGAGCCCATCGCCCAGACCTCGCGCCACACCCATCGACTGAGCCCATGGATGTTCCCTGCAGGCCCGGGTGACCGTATACTGGTTCCAGCATACCGTTCTCACCGTCCAGGCGCCGGTCCTCGAGCAACAGATGACGGTGTCAATCCCCTGCTACAACGTGGCAGTCGATCACACGGCCGAGATGGTCCCGCCGGTCGGGGTGAAAGTGACTGGGTCCATGCCATAGAAGGACGTGGCCCTCGTGCAGCCAATGCTGATAGTCCAGTCTCTTTCATCAGCAATCTGCTCAACGCTATGAGCCAAGGCAATGCACCGCAGCTTCATCAGCATGGTGGGGCTATCCATTTGTCATTTAACAACCTTCCAATTGGTATCCCTCCACCTTTCGATGCTGGCTTCCACCGCAACATGGTCCCAAGTAGGTCGGGAAATATGGCACGCTCCGCGCGTGAGGACCCACACTCAGCAGTTGCATTCTCAAAGGCCTATACAAGTCAACGTTGGCAAGAGGAGGCCAGAATCCTTTACGGTCCGGCTGCAATCGAGAAGAGCCAACGCGTCATCAACTCGATTCTAAAGTTGATGGTTCCTCCTGCTTTAGAAGCAGCCAAGAAGCGAGAGGAGGAAGCAAAAGCTGAAGCTGCTCGCAAGGCAAAGGAAGAGCAGGAGCGGAAAGAACAGAAAGAACGCGAGGAGCGCGAAGCGCGCGAAAAGGAGGAAAAGGAGCGCAAAGAACGCGAGGCTGCTGAAGCTGCAGAGGCGGCCAGTCATGCGGCTGAGTCTGCTGCTCGAGAAGACGCAGCTGAACAGCCTGTCGTGGCTACTGAAGGCACATCTATGGAAGGCGTTGAGGCAGCTCCGGCAGAGCCTGAAGCATCTGCACAGCCAGTACCGCGCATCACCACCACGCTAAGAGGCCGCGAGTACGACATCACCGAGCTGGGCATCGATCTTGAATACCTTGATGCATTGCCAGAGGAGCTGCGTGAAGAGGTCTTACTGCAACAAGTCGCCGAGCGACGCCAGGAGCAACGTCAACAGCAGGCACAACGCGCACGTCAAGAACAGCAAGCTCAGCAACAGTCTGCTGGCCAAGCTGGGCAGGCCAACAACGCTTCGCAGGAAGAGCCTACGGAGCTCGACGAAGAGTTCCTAGCCGCACTTCCTCCGGAGATGCGTGCGGAGCTTCTTCAGCAAGAGGCGGCTGATCGACGAAGGCGCGAACGAGAGGAGAATCGCCGCCGCAATGCTGCCAGCGCTGGTGCCCCTGCACCTCAAGCGGAAGAGATTGATGCTGCTAGCTTCTTCGCCACGTTAGACCCTGCTCTACGCGCCGCCGTTCTTATGGACACAGACGAGGATACTTTGCGCCAGTTGCCGCCCGAGATCTCAGCAGAAGCTCGCGCATACAGTGGCAATCGTCGCCTCAACCAGTTTGAATTTGGTTATTCGCGTAGCGGACGTCGAGGTCAAACTGACGACCCTACACAAAAGAAGAAGGCTCGGCCATGTGTCCAGATGCTTGACAAAGCAGGTGTTGCAACTTTGCTGAGGCTCATGTTCATCCCTCAACAGGGCAGCGCCAAGTCTAGCCTCAGCTCGATCCTGCGATATGTTTGCGAGAATCGACAAAACCGTGCCGAAGTTATCAGTATCCTGCTCTCTATCCTCCAGGACGGCAGTGCCGACGTCAATGCTGTTGAGCGTAGCTTTGCCCAGCTCTCACTCCGCGCAAAGCAACCGCAGCAGCCCGCCGACAAGACCCCCAAGATCTCGCGAAAGAGTGGCGCACTGTCAATCAATTCAGACGTGTCGCCACTTATGGTCGTTCAACAGTGCCTGAACACCCTTGCTCAACTGACGGAAAAGAATCCTGCTGTCTGGCAGTTCTTCTTGACTGAGCACGAGACTGGCGTAGGTTTCAAGAACCGCGCTCATCGCAAGGGCAAGGGCAAGGATGCCAAGTCAACACGCTTCCCTGTCAATGCGCTCTTGACACTCTTGGATCGTAAACTCATCGTGGAGAGCTCCTCAATTATGGAGCAGCTTACAGCTCTGCTTCGCATCATCACGTATCCTCTTCAGCAGATCAAGAAAGACAAAGAGAAGGCTGCTGAAGATGCAAAGATGGCGAATGAAGGTGCCGAGTCAGCGCCCGTTCCCGAAGCTCCGTCGGTCGGGACTGAACCAACACCGACAGGCCGAGACGCCGACATGGTGACCAGCACTGACATAGCCGCGCCGACCGATGCACCCCTGGAAGGCGAAGGCAGCTCGCTCAAACCAGACGAGCCCAAGACTGAAGAGGAGAAGAGCAAGAAGCACCGAACGATCACACCACCCGACATCCCGGAGAACAACTTGCGCCTAGTCGCAAAGATCCTTGCGGCTCGCGAATGCAACAGCAAGGTATTCCAGGAGACCTTGTCCGTTATCAGCAACCTTTCACCCATCCCAGGTGCAAAGGAGATCTTTGGTCAGGAGCTTCTTGGTATCGCGAAGGACTTAGCCAGCAACATTCTTGACGATCTTGCCAGCTTGACAACTCAAGTCTCCAAAGCAGCATCTCATACTGATGTGCAAGGCATTGCATTGGCCAAGTTCTCGCCGGCCACTTCAGACCAGACGAAATTGCTGCGAGCGTTGACTGCGCTGGACTACCTCTTTGATCCCTCTCGTGACAATAAGGACAAGCCAGAAGCCAATGCGGAGGCCCTCGAGCCCAAGCAGAAGGAAGACATATTATTGACTCTCTACGAAGATGCCGCTTTCGCACCGCTCTGGACTAAGCTCAGCGATTGTCTAACTGTCATTCGTGAACGCGGGAACATGCTGAACATCGCTACCACGCTCCTACCTCTAATTGAGTCGCTTATGGTTGTTTGCAAGAACACCACGCTCAAGGAGCTTCCGCTGTCAAAGATGCTGCCGAAGGAGTTTGCACTCTCCAGCCCACCTCCAGAGAACAAGATGGAGAATTTGTTCTTCAACTTTACAGAGGAGCACCGAAAGATCCTGAACGATCTTGTTCGCCAGAACCCCAAGCTGATGAGTGGTACCTTCTCACTCTTGGTGAAGAACTCAAAGGTCCTGGAGTTCGACAACAAACGCAACTACTTCAACCGTAAGCTTCACTCTCGCGGAAGCGATCGTCAGCCACATCCACCGCTCCAGCTCTCAGTGCGCCGAGATCAAGTGTTCTTGGACTCGTTCAAATCTTTGTACTTCAAGAGTGCTGAAGAGATGAAGTATGGCAAGCTCAGCATCCGGTTCCACGGCGAAGAGGGCGTTGATGCCGGTGGCGTAACCCGCGAGTGGTTTCAGGTCATTGCTCGTCAGATGTTTAACGCCGATTACGCGCTCTTTGTTCCTGTCGCGTCCGACCGAACGACTTTCCATCCAAACAGGCTTAGTTCCATCAACCCAGAGCATCTGATGTTTTTCAAGTTTATTGGACGCATCATCGGCAAAGCTCTCTACGAGGGTCGTGTTCTTGACTGTCACTTCAGTCGTGCAGTCTACAAGCAGATTATGAGCAAGCAGGTCAATCTCAAAGACATGGAGACCCTGGATCTTGAGTACTACAAATCGCTGGAGTGGATGTTGCACAACGATATCACAGATATCATCACTGAGACTTTTTCAACCGAAGTCGAGGCTTTTGGCGAGATGCAGACCGTGGATCTTATTGACAATGGTCGCAACATCCCAGTCACCGAGGACAACAAGCATGAGTACATACGCCTCATAACCGAATACCGCCTTTCAGGCGCTGTTGAGGAGCAGCTAAAGGAGTTCCTTCGAGGCTTCCACGATATCGTACCGGCCGAGTTGGTATCCATTTTCAGCGAACAGGAGCTCGAGTTGCTGATCTCTGGTCTTCCCGACATCAACGTTGACGATTGGAAAAACAACACCGAATACCACAACTATACTGCTGCTTCACCACAGATCCAGTGGTTCTGGCGCGCTGTCCGTACTTTCGAGAAGGAAGAGCAAGCCAAACTGCTTCAATTCGTCACGGGTACTAGTAAGGTGCCACTGAACGGGTTCAAGGAACTCGAGGGCATGAACGGGTTCTCGAAGTTCAACATTCACCGTGACTATGGCAGCAAGGACCGCTTGCCCTCCAGCCACACGTGCTTCAATCGTAAGTACACTTTGCTCACTTGACCCATAACACGTTGCTAACATTTATTACAGAGCTTGATCTTCCTGAATACGAGTCCTACGAGGATCTCCGCAAGGCTCTCTACACGGCCATGACCGCTGGTGGCGAGTACTTCGGCTTTGCATGAGCATTACCGACCCTTCAGACTGTAACAATTATCCTTTGCGATTCTTCACATATTCATTCATGACCTTCGACATGCATTGCAGGCGCGCTTTTGTATGAGCATAAAACGGCGAAAGATTAGTGGGCGTTGAGCGTTTTGTAGCCAGCATGGCGATGCCGCGAAAGAAGACCAGGAGTGCAGGCCTGTGTCTTCCGAGTGTGCCGAGCACGTGTCTTCACACTGTTACATGATAGTTAAAGTAGATAGTTAGAACGATGTCTTTCGCTCTGATCCCTTGTCTCCTTAAGACGTGAGTCCGTGGGATGTCAAAGTCACTCTGGGCAAATGTGCTGCCAGATCACACGATCATCCGTGTCGTCTCGGCGTTATCAATTCCAGAATGAGCCTGGCACCCCACAGTGCAGTGGGGTCCCGATCTGCTGACAGCGGGAGCTTTGCTACCCATTCGCTAGTTGCCGATGATGATCCCGCAGTCCCTTGCCTGATGCCAACAGGTGAGATGCTAAAGTGTGCAGTTTCGGACTTGCACTTTCCGCGATCCGTCCGTGGTCAGCATGAGCGATCAGCCGCATTGGGTTTAGTTTGAGTCTGCGGACCTGCCGGATGATGAATAATACATAGCAACGCCGACAACGCCCTTTGAAACCTTCGATCTCTCCTTTCCTTACACAGGTTTGGCCATACTTCGTACAGTAACTTCGAACAAGAGTGACAACATGCTCTCAACCCTATGATGGTAAAGCATCGCTCGTGCAACTTTATGCAAGCGCTTCAACTCAACCATCAACCCCAATTTGGTATTTAGACACGACGATTGTAGTGCGCCAGCAGCCCTGCTACGCATGTAGTTGCACTGAGTAAGTTTCAGTTGCCTGTTCTAAGTCTTCGACAGTCACAATAGACTCTCTGGTGCACCACCTTGCGAGATGAGCATGCACTGTAAGGGTAAATCAAAGCGCGAAAACCATGACGGCTCGAGAATCACAGCGAATTTCAGCTTTAAAATCAAATCGTTCTCACAGCAGCTGGCAAACGAAACGACTTCAGCCATGTGTGGTTGACCGACTGGATACAAAAGTCCGCGACTTTATTGTTCGAACCTGCGACTCCTGTCGGCCTGTCGCGCCCTTTCCGACTTGCTGTGACATAGGTACTGTCGAACCAGCATCACGCGACCGCACAATTCAGAACCCGAAGAACAGATCAGAGCTTGTCAACGACGACGCAGCCAGAAACTTTCGCCACCAACTGCCATATGGATATCGACTCATTTAGGATTGCGCCCAGACGCCCGGCCTTGCCGCCAAAAAAATACGGGCCGTATCCCGGGAGCCGTCAGCAGGAGAAGGCACTGCACTGATTGGAAATGAGAAGATTGCGCCTCTACTGTACGCGAGGTTTGACAGGGCACGTTTCGGAGAGCCCCGTTCGCACAAACGTCAACCCGTCGACTCCCAATCGAGTCGCGCGGTCCCGACCCTGATGTTGTCGCCAGCCTGGTGGAGACTGTCGGAATCAGCAATCCACATCTGACGCGGCGTGCCAGAGCTGTATCTGACTGCCTGCGAGTGCGCGCAACTCCAACGCGCCCCGCATGTCTTTTGTGGATTCCACGCAAACGCCAGGGGATCCAAGTGCGAAAGTGGCTGGACCACGGAGCTGGAGGCGTCAAAACACGGCACGGTCGCGCTCAACGATCATCACAAGACGATACAGAATCCTGCGCTAGGGGCGGCGGACATCTGTCGTGACCCCTTCTCCCGCAAGAAACAGCTGTCAGGACTGCAAAGAGAGCGCAGGTGATTAAGATGGTCTTGTGCTCTTTGCCTCTATTTTGTGGCTTTGTGGAGAGACGCGACAACTTCGAACTCTGCACGACGTCACAGGCACAAGATCTGATTTAGGGCAGTATTTCCCGCACGTCAACGAATATTAACGGCCGAGGGGCAAGTTACAGGTAATGGCACCCCTGCTTGTAGCAAACCACGCTTCCAGAAGGTGTCTTGAGCAGTAGATCCAGGCCTAGCCCCAGTTATTCTGCTCCGCCAAGCCCTTGGGGGACGGACGAAAATCCTGAAATCGGGTCCAATTGCGCTTGATAGACGAGCCACGGGTAGGCTGAGCATGATACGAGTCTCACGCAGCGTCGTAATGAGAAGAGCCGAGTTGAGATTGGGCGGAGCGTGCAACGTAAGAATGAGTTACATACAGTGGCGGCGCACTGAACGGCCGCACGCGCGTTCGTGGAGATCCAGGCTAGCCGCAAGTGGATAGGGGTTTTTGGACCCTGAATGTTCCACAGAATCCACTGTCCGGGGTCCAACTTTATGGGCGCAACACAAACGAACTCAGCCCCGTGCCGCTCGCAAGTCGCCCCGTCTTTCAGGGTTTCGGAACCCGAACCGTGCACAGGCGTAATCTTTGGGCTAAGAATACCAAGGGGTTGAGTGCACTTGCCTCTGCGGCACTTACTTATGTATACGCCTTCCTGCCATGTCGTGTTTGTAACGCTTTCCCGCCAACCTCGACTCCCATCATTGCTGTCATGTCACAGCAAAACATGATTTCCGCGCACTACATCGAGGAGCTGGTGGCACAAGGCGAGCCCGTCGTCATCCACGAGGGGTATGCCTTGAACATTTCGGCATGGATCGATAGCCATCCTGGTGGCCGCCTGGCTATCTTGCACATGGTTGGCCGCGACGCCACAGACGAAATCAACATGTAAGTATTCTCGACCCTGGGGCAAAAAGAGCTCTTTGTGTCTATTGGAGCTACATATGGAGGTGGAGCTGGAGCTGGAGCTAACCCCACATCACAGTTACCACTCGAACAAGGCCCTTCTGATGATGAAGAAGTATCGCATTGGCCGAGTAGAGGAACCCTGGACCAACCTTGAGCCTCCTATTCGCGCCGCAAAGCCCGAGGCCAACTTGGATTATGAGGAGAAGAAGGCTGCTGAGGCCAATGCCAGACGGTCAAGAAGAAGCATCGACCTGAGCTCTGTTAGTCTTTCACTTATCACATGCTTTGCGAACATAGTTCCGTGCGTGCTCCCTGGCCTATGCTAATGCCAGATCCAAGGTCGCTGCCACAATCAGCAAGAAGCTGAACCCTGCCGATGGAGGCGCAAACACTTGCAGATCCCGCACACCTGACCCAGAGAAGCAGCCTCTAATTCGCTCCGAGGCCCCTCTACCGATCGCGTTCGATAAGAGAGCCCATAGACTGCAGTACGCTGCCGAATTAGAGGAGAGCGAAATCGCAGATGGTCTGAGAGACAACCCATCTGTCGATGTTGAGACACAAGGCCAGATCCTGTTGGACTACCGCGAGCTCCACGAGCAGATCAAGGCTGAGGGCTTGTACAAGTGCAACTACTCAGCGTACGGCTGGGAGTCCATCCGATACGCTGGGCTTTTCGCCGCCTTCGCGTACCTGCTCTACAGCAAGTGGTATCTCACATCGGCCATGTTCCTGGGACTGTTCTGGGTAAGCCTACTTTACCACCTTCCACGATCTTCGCTGACATCTCCAAGCAACAAATCATGTTTACAGCGCATGACGCCGGTCACCGCGGTATCTCCGGCAATTTCATCATCGATACGCTCATCGGTGCATTCATCGCTGACTTCTGCTGCGGCCTGTCAATTGGCTGGTGGAAGTCCTCCCACAATGTGCACCACCTCATCACAAACATGCCCGAGCATGATCCTGATATCCAGAACACGCCACTCTTTTCTACCTCGCCGACTTACATCAAAGGCGTCATCTCGACTTTCTACAAGGACTTCGAGTTCAAGTGGGACGCCGCGTGCGAGGTTCTCCTGCCCTACCAGAAGTACACGTACTACCCCGTTATGGCGCTTGCACGTTTCAACCTGTACATCCTGTCTTGGTGCCACCTGTGTTCGCCACGCGCTGCCCAGCTTGGTGCAGCTTGGTGGACGCGCCCTGTGGAATTGGTCTTCATGGCGTGCTACTGGTTCATCTTCGGCTACCTGCTCGTCTGGTGCACACTGCCTACCTGGCCAATCCGCATCGGCTTCGTGCTTATCAGTCACCTTATTACCATGATTCTGCACGTACAAATCACGCTGTCTCACTGGGGAATGCCAACTTCCGACCTCGGTCCCACAGAGTCTTTCCCACAGAGGCAGATGCGCACTACGATGGATGTTGACTGTCCGGCGTGGTTGGACTGGGTGCACGGCGGTCTTCAGTTCCAGGCTGTGCACCACCTGTTCCCGCGCGTTCCGAGGCACAATCTGAGGAGAGGCCAGGAGCTGGTCAGGGAGTTCTCAAAGAAGACAGGAGTCAGATACAACTGCTACGGCTTTGTGGAGGGAAACAAGATCGTCCTCAGCAGGCTGGAAGAGGTCGCCAACATGGTCAAGATGATGGTCGATTGCCAGAAAGATATGGCGAGGACTGGAGAGAGCGGTTTACATTAGAGGGAAGGCTACGAAAGTGCTTTGTCGCCTATCCCCAGGGGAATTTCACATCATGACCTTTAACTTCAAAAGCCCTGTGCAGCTTGAATTCCGTGGCTAATTGATAGAGACTGACGACCATGCTTTGCACAGCACAACTCACCATTACCCTTCCACAATGTACACATCTCCATCACAGCAACTAAACGTAGTCCAACCCCGATCATTCCTGAGCGAGCTCCCTCATGCACATCGGAGCCCAACCCGGCCCTAGCACCCACCGAATCACAACCGACGCCCCGATAATTCGTAACACCTCCATACACAAGTCCCTACACACGACATGGTAAGAATGACGGTGAACCGCATGACTCTGCGGACCTCGGCGTTCCACTTTTAGTAGCGTCGTCGCATCGTTATCGCCCCAGCTAGGCTCCGCCCAGATTCAGGGCCCTGGGCATAGGACCGTTTGCGACTCAGCGAGGGGCGTCGCCCACCAAGTCGCGCCCACTGCGGCGACGCTCTTTACGCTGTACGCAGCAGCAAGCGCAATGCTCGCGCCCGGTACGTCGCGGCTGCGCCTGTCATGTTCCGCGGAGCTAGGCGCACGAGCAGGGAGGAGAAAGAAAGGGTCTAAGGTCGTGGTGCTCGTACGAAGTACGGTCGTATACGGTATACCGTAATGGTACGAGCAAATACGCGGGTTCGCGACCACCCGCGACGGGTGCGATTGCGCGTTGTTTGAGGCTGGGTAAGCACTTTCGTCCGTCGGTCCTTTGGTAGATGTTGTCTACTTGGATCGGGCTTGTGGAAGCACCACGCGGCACGCTTAGTGCAGTTGCGACCTATATGGGTTGAGGGGTTGTACGGCCGGGTTCGAGGCGCGGATCAATGGTTAGGCAAGCCTCGTGTTCTTATTGACAACGGCGGATCTTCAAAACTGTCACGCATGTTTGAGTTTTGTGCCTTGATATTTTGTCTAGTAGAGACCTGAATTAGCTGTGTTCCCTCTGTCTCGCCACGCTGCTTCTACAGGAGCTCAAAATCGATAGGTTACACGTCCGGCCGTAGATGGCGTGGGTGACGCTGTCTGAGCAGACGGGCGCTTATACACTGAACCAACGCTGCTCGGAGTAGTCGGTACCCCCATTCTCCTCTCCTAGGTCTCCCCTGGCCTTCCGAATACTGCAGATCATGCATTGACCGCTACCGGGCATGAAGCGCCCCTGCGCGAAACGACCAACGTTCGATTTACCCTTGTTGATGTTTACGCACACCGCGCACGTCTTTACTGATGGTGTAGCATTACTGGCGGGTTGGATATCGTAGAGACTATCCGCTACTGACGCTCCTCGGACAGTGCTTGGGTCGGAATCGCTGCGGTCGTTGTACCGAGAAGGACTTACGGGTGCACCGCTTCTGTCCCCGGTAAGGTGCAGAGGGGCCTGAAGCCGTGGAGCCTTTGACTGGTGCAGCGAGTCATCGTTAAGTTGAGGCTTTTTGTTCTTTCCCTTCGCTGTATGGCGTTGGCGTTTGATGACGTAGATCTCTTCATCCCCTGTGTCGCGCACGCGGAAGAAGTCGTAGTTGCTGGGGAAGTCGCCCATGTGCGTCAATATTTGCTGATCAATCTGATCTCCTAAAACTGCTGAACGGTCAGATAATTATCACAATGATGTCTGAGAATGTTCCTACCTGGTATTCCGTTTACAGACACATCCTCTCGCGGTAGCTGTTCTTTAATCTCAGGAAGCTGACCCCCTTGCACACTCAAATTTTCTCGGACAGTGATGTCGTCTTTCTCGACAGCTACTATTAATACAGATCCTGGAGTTGCTGGAGTTGCGTCCGAGTCACTGACACACTGGCTTGCTGCGACTGGTGAACCATACCGACTCGAGCCCCCAAGTACGGGACTTGCACTGACTGGGTCGTCGTCATCTTCGCTATCTCCAATCACCGAGGAAGGTCGATGGCGGCTGTTTGACAGGCTATTTTGTATGTCACTTGTTTCTTTGACTGGTAGTACATCAGCTGCTCCTTGTAGTGCTTCGAAGTGTCGTGTTTCTAGTGTGTCCTCGCCACGAGGTGAACAGGCTTCAGGTTGTAGGGCTACAAGAGCTCCTGGAATGTCGCACAAGACGCTGGGAATGTACCACTTGTCCGGATCAAGGCCCTCAAATAGTGCTCCGGTGCTGACAGCTTCCGATTTAAGGGTACTGCATAAGCAAGTAAGTTCTGAGATAGCGTCAGTAAAGGTACAAGTGTATGCTTGGCTGCGTACCTTCAGTTGATTGGCACTGACTGCAGACAGTATGGTGCAGAACGACTCTAACTGGCTTGGCCCTGTTCTGATATGAATCGGCAGACTTCCAAGTGACAAGCAGTTGGCCTTTTCTATCCGTTTGGTCGCATTTGATCGATCGAGGCATTCGCGACAAACGGACTCTACCCATATCACGTAAGTGGCCTTCTTGGGAGGCAATCCCGCTGTGTTCTTCAGAGGCCATTAGGCGAGTCATCATCATGTCCCACAGCTTGAGGACAGCGTGGTCACAAACGAATGTTTCCGGTTCCTCGGTGGCATCCGCGTCGCAGAAGCAGCATTCATGCGCACCTTCCCAGGTAAGCCATTTGTCGTGAACACGCCACTCATCTGCAGTCAATCCGACGTTAACATTCAGATGCCTACCATCAACGAAGTGGAGTTTCATATCCCTTGTTGCCGGCGAAGCTTGCAAGATACAATTCAGCATCCAACTCATGTGTGTCGCGAATCTTGTTGATGGAACTTGAACAATGCCTGCAAACTTGAATCGTTTCATGACCTCATCTTGTGGCGTGCGACACAAGCCAAAGTCAGCCAGGATGTCCCATAGATCTTGCGAGATCAAGACCGGATTCATCTTCAGGCTTTGCTCGATGACACTCACGTCGTATCTCAATATGTTAGCATGCAAACGCTGGCTGTGAGTTCAGACGTACGTCTTTGCCTTTCGCGACGTAATAGAACGCCACTCTGCCTTCTGGGTCCTGATTGATCAGTAGCATCTGCGCCCATATCTTCTCCGCGATGTCTCTTTTCAAGGGATTACGTTTGCTGCTGAGCATAACATCTCCAGACTCATTGAGAGATTCGAGTATGAGCCGAGTATACTCGGTGAGTATAGCTGAGTCGTCAGAGTCATCTTCTCGGATTGCTGCAGCCCAGATCTCGGCGACTCGCCTTCCTTCCTCGCTGGCTCCGGAAAGTGAAGTGCGGTCTCGGGTTGTGGTACCAGTGAAGAAATTGTAACCATATCGGTACAGTTGTGCGCTCGTACTACCTCTTGGAAACAACAGCCCCTGCAGATACAACAGACCTTGGTAGGTGGGATCTCGTATGAGGAAACCTTTTGATGTCCGAACAATCTTCTTCGGGGGATTGATATCCAAGGTGACCCGGAGCCACATTTTGAACTCGTCGACGTGGATTCTTTCCCCTTTTCTCGGTTGACCAGAGATATTACGCGTCTTACCAGGGGCGCCAATAACGACGCAGACATCCTCCCACGCGTGGGCATCCGTAGTCCTGGCTAGACCACGTGTGCTATCTTGACCTACCTTCAATTTCATGTCTGGAATACGCGACAGCTTGCAAGCTAATTCATGCTGCTGGTAAATGAAGTTCCATTTGAAACCAGTACTTTCGATGTGGAATTTGTACCCCAAGCGACGAAAAACGAGTGCAGAAAGCTTCAATCCCTCACCAAACTGTCCGGTTTGTCCGCTGCCCTCATGCTTTGTGGTGCCACCGGTGCGCAGCATAGAGCCTTGCAAACTGGCGTTGAAGTTTGCTATTTTCAGCCCACCGCCGATGCTGAAGCCTTCTCGGTCGTAGGCGAAGCGAATGAAGCCAAGCAACTTCGCGGTACCGGGTGTGAATGCCCGAATAAGGATCGTTCGCTGGTGCTCGGTGTACTCGGTAGTAAATTCGGACAGGCTCAGCATGTGAGAGTTCATAATGCCATCTCTCCTACGACGCGTGAGTCCATTTTCTAAAGGAGACTTCTTCAAGCGATCTGGCTTACCAGTTCTGATAAATTTCTCGGAACGCCTCGGATCCTTCCCACTTTGGTACATATTGGTTAGTATAGTTCAAATACTTCGTTGCGGTCTTGTTGATTGCAAAGAGGTCATCGTTTTCGAAAACGCTCGGTATGTAGTCATCCGTCTCTGATTCACTGAGATTGCTGTGATCAACGGCATCATGTCCTAAGAAGTGCGCCATTGCTGGAAGGTCAGGATTCGGGCGGTGAACATCAGCGTCTGTGTCTCAAGTGCGTGTGAACATTGTAGTGACTACGACCTGATAGTGAATGTAGTGCCGTTGTGTACAATGCTTGTTGGAGCAGACAGGAATCGGTCGAGCAGCCAAGTGAAGTGCGGAAAGAGACCAGGTTGCCCATGGAGACGAGCGATAGACCAGGGTCGCATGAATGCCTCGCGTCTGAAAGTCACAAAGTCGCCATTCAAAGTACGGAGAATTCGCATGCCCTTCCAAACTTGCGGCTACAAAAGCCTTGGCTTCCACAGTCAATAGCTAGCAAAGACATACGCAGACATCGCGTTTGGGCTGATTCAATATAGAGTCAGGACACGCAGCGCGCGAAATTTGCATAGAGCGCACAGACTACTCACCAAATGCACGCGAAATCACGTGACCGTACCTAGGTAAGTATCTCAGAACCACGATCATCTATTCTGCTACCTATCCCCGACTCATACATGATAAACCATGTCAAGACGGGCTCATACTCTATCAAACCACAGTTACGGTACCGTTTGCTCTCAGGTCCTTCGAACTAGCACCAGCGTGCACAATGAAATCGCCTTTCTCAACCACATACTTCATGGTGCCATTCCAGAGGCCCCATTTGCTCACATCTAGATCGACGCTGACATCTACAGTCTCTCCAGCTGGGATAAGAACCTTCTTGAACCCCTTGAGCTCGATATTGGGCACGACGATACTGGCGATGACATCCTGCACATATATCTGCACCACCTCCTTGCCGTCCCACTGTCCCTCATTTGTGACACTTACGGTTGCCGTGATCTTGTCATCAGGCGACACCTCGGTCTTGCTGAGACTTATATTGGAGAAGGTGAAGTTGGAGTAGGACAGTCCGTAGCCAAATTCGTAAAGCGGCTGGGGGTTGTTGAGCACATACTGGTGTCCGAACTCGAGCGTGCCGTTCGGCCAAACCTTTCCTGGTTCGGTGTATCGTCCGGAGTTGAGGTAGTCGTAGTAGATCGGTAGAGTGCCGACATCATACGGGAACGAGACGGACAGCTTGCCAGAAGGGTTCACGTCACCGAAGAGGACGTCGGCGAGGGCGTGGCCGCCTTGTTCGCCAGGATAGAATTGCTGCACAAGGGCCGCGGCGTTTTCACTGATCCAAGGCTCGGTGATGGGCTTGCCGGAGCTATAGACGACGATGGTGGGCTTTCCGGTGGAGATAACGGCTTGAACCAGCGGGCCCATAGCACCGACCAGGTTAAGGGAGGCTACATCGACGTGTTCTCCAGTTGTAGCGTTGATTCCTCGCCAAAGTTCGAATTGATCACGCGACCAAGTACCCACTAAAACGACAGCGACATCTGCAGCTTCAGCAGCAGCGATGGCTTCAGGGAAGCCGGATTCGTCTGAAGACCAGCGCTCACAGCCTTGCACAAAAGTGACGGTACCGTTTGTGGCTTCTTGAATACCTTGGAGAGGGTTGACGTTGGCAGGATTGATCGCAGCTTCCTTGACGACATAGTCACCGTAGTTGGTGAAGTTGGCCATTGGACCAATAACAGCGATGTTGGCTGATTTAGACAGAGGAAGGGTTCGGTTCTGGTTTTCTAGGAGCACAATAGACTCAGCGTCTAGCTTGCGAGAAAAGGCGACGCTCTCAGCGGTGTGAATGACGGACTTAGTCTCGGCCGCTGGTAGGGCGTTATATGGGTGCTCGAAAAGACCCAAGGCAAACTTTGCCCTGAGCTGACGAGCGACTGCTCTGTCAACAACCTCGATATCGAGCTTGCCCTCTTCAACGAGCTGTGGAATGATCTCAAAGTTGTACGAGCCACCACCCATCTCGACATCGTTTCCGTTGGGAAGAGTGTACAATGTCACAGCCTCTTTGTCGATCGGCTTATCTTCAGTCTTGCACTGGCATAGCTTGAACGTGCAGCACAGACGATCTGTAGCACCGGCATCTGAGGTGATGAAGTACTCGTAGCCCCATTCCTCGCGTAGAATAGTCTCCTGGAGATGATGGTCTGCAACTGATGGAATGCCATCGTACGAGTGGTAAGCTCCCATAATACTCAATGCGCCGCCGTCAATGATAGTGCGTTTGAAGGAGGGGAGCCACGTAGTTCTTAGCTCACGTTCACCACCGTGTACAGGCCCAGTATTGATCCCCTGTTCTGGTGCTGAGAACCCAGCATAGTGCTTGACGGTGGCAGCGACCTTCTGGCTTTGGACACCTTTGACATAGCTGTATCCGAATTCTCCAGCAAGGTAGTGATCCTCTCCATAAGTCTCTTCGACTCTGCCAAATCGAAGCTCGCGCGCCAAATCCACAACTGGCGCAAATATTTGGTTGATACCAAGGGCTTGGGATCTAGTTCCTCATCAGAATGGGAACAATGTGGTATTTCAATAACGTTTACTTACTCTTTTCCGATAATTACAGCCATATCGTGAATAGCCTCAGGGTCCCATGAGCAAGCGTGGGCGATCGGGCTATTGAACACAGTTGCGTTGCCGACGAGCAGCCCGTGGATACCCTCGGTCTGGACTAGGGCTGGAATACCAAGGGTAGTATTATGCAAGATATAGTCCTGCGCCCTCTTAACTCCATCGGCTATCCATTGCTGCTCAACCGGATACCCGACATAGAACTGACCTCCGCGCTTTTCGAAGTTCCAAGCTATACCAGTGGCATTGAAAGCATTGGTCGTCGTATTGATCCAGTTAGAAATGTCACCTTGGATGAGTTGAGATGTCTTCTCTTCGATGGTCATGCGTGAGAGTAGATCTGCAACCCGGTCATCGACCGAAGCATTGGGGTCCTTGTACGTAGCATTGGCTGCAGCCTGTCTCCGGACTAGGTCCAGAGCATTGGTAGACGTAGGCAGCAACGAGCCAATGAGCAGGGCCGCCTCGAGAGAAAGGTACTTCATCTTGAAGAATGTGAATCGGGCGACACGTCCTGGTAATGGATCCACACAGGTACATGGACAGTACCCTTTTAGCTTTTATACCGTCCAAGTAGACGAAAAGATGAGCACAATTAACCGGACAAAATTGACCAAGATGGACATGCGGTTATTTCCCCGCAGTTGATGCATCTCATTTTGCCTTTATGGTACCGGGATCGTGGTCAGCAGGGTATGAAAGCATGTACTGGTACGAGCAGGAAGCGGGCTGCATGCTGCGGCGAGCCTGTTACATTGAACGAATGCCAGCCGACAAGCGCGGATCCCGAATGTCGGCCAGCCTGCGGACTCTACGTTCGAGCTACGTTACGGTGGTGAAGTAGCAGTGTCATCCCCGCAATACCCATGTGGGGAGACGTGATCGACGCGAAACTGCTGAGAGAAGTACATAGTTGGAATGTTAGGTGACGCGGAGTCAAGTTTGTGTTGATTGACGGAAGAAATGTGGCTGCGCTACTCCGCACATCGACCCCAGATCTCGGCGAGGAAGTTTTGCAGATGCGGCTAGACTGAACTTTTGCGGAATATGAGGATCAAGCCCGGAGTATCACGGTCCGTTGACCAAGGGTAGTAATGCGACCGGCGTAAGGACGTCAGTCTGCATAAACTGACTTTGTGACCTGGCGACATTACAACCACCTGCATGTGCGGATTGCTATCGTAACGAAACCCTTTGTGCCATCAAACAGCCCTGCGACTTGACAAGGATAGTATGAATTCAGTTTTGCGATTGTCGATCTTGAGCTGCGAAATCCAATCATAGAAGGCCTCGAATATTATCTATGTACCTGCAGTAGTCTACACCAGATTCACGCCAGATGTCTGACTCACGGTAGTCACAGACCCAGACTCTTGATCCCTGATACATGATAGCCATTAGTATCCTTAAACCAATATCATCGAAACATTAAAGTAATATCGTAACGTCATATATGTACATGAACCATGAACTCAACTCATCCAACCCATTGAGTCACTATAACACCAAAATAAACGCTGTGAGCAGAAGTGACACCCACCACATCCTCTCCTTACTATTCGAACCAAAATCGTTGGCGGCTCCGGTCTGAACTGGTGGGGCTGGCGGTGGGCCAGTTGTTGTTACTGAGGAAGCCGATGAGCTTAGTGGCGCAGATGTAGACTGTGTGTAACTGATGGAGGAGCCTGCTGCTGTGGGTCGTGTAGCAGATGACGTTGTCTCCGGGGATGAGGATGTAGGGCTGACTGTTGTTGAGAGGGTGGAACCTGAGTTTGCAGCACTGGAAAATGAGGTTGAGGCCACACTCAGGAGAGTTGACTCTACCGAAGAGGGCAACACACTGGATGGGGCTTCGCTAGGTGTTGTTGACGCTGTGGTACTAGAAGATGAAAGAGTCGTGCCAGCCGGCGAAGATGCTGGCTCCGAGAACGTGCTTGATGATGGTGTGACTATGATACCCGTCGGAGTTACCGAGGACAACATAGAAGACAGAAGCGAGGTCTCCAAAGAAAACGTGGGCAAAGGTCGAGAGGAGACATATGATGAGCTAGACACTCCGAAGGACGATACTACTGGCGATGAGCTAGCAATGCTGCCAGACTGTGTGCTTGCAGATGAAGACGCGACTGGAATCAAATTCGAGGACGGATGGGTAGGAATCGGGACGATAAGAGTAGTCGACAAAGAATCCGATGTCGTCGCAATGTCCGATTCTGAGACGAACGTCGTGAGGATCTTTGAGCTCGAAGAGCTTGTTGATGAAGTGGCGGGAATGGAGCTGGAGTATTGAGAGGGAATCGGGATACCGACAGTTGTCGAGGATAGCGAAACGGAGCTCTCAAAGCTACTGGACTTTGAAGTCGATGGAGAATTGACCGGATATGTTGCAGAGCTGGTGACTACGGGCGGTGTTGGCACCATAGTCTGAGATGGCAATGGCGTGGTGCTAGTAGCGCTCTCTGATGATGGTGCGCTCGAGGAGGCAGATCCTTGCGCTGAGCTAGAAGGCAGAGGAATGGCCACTGTGTAAGAGGGTCCGAGCCATGTCGAAAGACCAGAGCTGCTAGGAATATAAGGTATGGCTTGGGTATACGAAGGTGGTAGCCATGTAGAGGCGATCGAGACGACTCCCGCTGAAATAGGATACGCTGTGAGTGATGTATAGCCAGATGATCCCGACGTCACATGTACCACTGACGATTGATACACAGAGCTCGCAGGTTCATAAACGCTGGGGAGTGCTACTGGAGGGGAGATCGTCACAGTATCTGTCTCGCAAGGCTCAGAAGAAAATGGCGGCAGAGATGGTGTGCTTGACGTCGTCCCAGGAGGCTCCTGAGCAGATGTTGGTAACGTTGGCACCGGAATAGCTGTAGGCACAGTGTATTGTGTCTCAATATGTGACGATGAGTACGGTCCTGTACTATTGGTGTAATTTGATCTTGACGGCACATGGGCGAGGGCGATTGTTGACAAAGCTGTTAACGTCCAGATGGACGTTGTGCGTGCCATCGTGACTGTGGGCGACCTGATCAAGATACTGCGCTCTGATTGACCGAGAGTAGGAGATGTATTAGTCGTTGAGGTTAATGATTAGATGTATAATACTTTGGGATGAATACGAATCGGAGTGCACATTCCAGTCATAGAAGAAGCTCAGATATAGCTGGGCAGATGCGTTGGCAAGCTATTGGACAGACGGGGCTGATGGCTGGTACCCAGCCTCCCCAGCCATGTTTGCCGCACGCGAACGACAACGTGTAGGGCGCACCACTTGGCCGGTGCATACTGACGTCGCGTGGGCTGAGCAGGTCTAACAATGATGCGCTTTCCAAATTTGGTCGTCGAAAGCGTGGTCGCGGGCAGCGTCGTGCTCGGTATCTGGGCGGAACACTCAAGCGAGCGTCCAACGTCTAGCCGCATCTAG
This sequence comes from Boeremia exigua, assembly GCF_020726555.1. Lineage (NCBI taxonomy): Eukaryota > Fungi > Ascomycota > Dothideomycetes > Pleosporales > Didymellaceae > Boeremia > Boeremia exigua. Next base: position 1,515,233 of record NW_025763527.1, on the reverse strand, counting down.
AATCTCGTACCTGCATATCAGCTTGCAGCGCGACAGCGTCTTGGGGTGTTCTTGATGCAGCTTCTCACATCGATTTTATGGCTACAAAGTTCGGCGTTGCGTTCTCAGTTACGTATACATGGAGCAAGAAGAGTGACATCGTATTCATGATAAGTTGCTGTCTCACGCATTTGACTGTCTTCTATATCGCCAAAAGCCTCCACGCAAGTTTTGTCGGTCGACATCATCGTTCATCCAAGATCTACGTTACTTGTCAGTGCTGGTCTTTCAGTGCTAAGTGGACGGTGGTGACAGTTGGGTACATTTCAGACAGCAGTTGGATCAATTTTGAGTCCACATTTGGGTTCAGACAGATCTGTGAATATTGATTTTTCATCATTGCATGTGGCGAGGAGGTGGAAGGTTAAGGATGTTGACTTACTGTAGTTATGAGAGCCATCTGATGACCTCGGCACATTCATATTTGTCAATCGACCTTGCGGCGCTTAAAAAAGGTCTCAATGCCTGTCTGGGATGCATCGTGGCGGGAGCTACCCACACCACCCCCAGTGCGCTTGAGACCAGTCAGGTGGTCCTTGCCGTTGATCGTTAAGATCGTGATTGTCCACCCGTGTGCGATGCGTAACCCAGTTGTACGTTGGGACGGATGAGCGACAGCTGCGGCTGTAGCCGGTATAGCCTGTATAGCCTCATTGACTTTGGCATTATCGCTGACCTGGCTTGGTTCTGCCTGGGCAGCGTTCTGAATAGGCTCGACGGCATCAACAGTGACGTTCAGGCTAGCTGTTGTGGGTTGTAATAGGTCCGGCTTTGACATTGCAGTAGTCGCAGCACCTGCAGGAGGGGCCTTGCCTGCCTCGTCGCGAACCATCAGTAATTCCAAGAATCCTGTATTCGACCACGCGCCCAGGTGTTCCAACGATAGGCGGGCGGTCGATTGCAGGTCTGCGGATAAAGATATGCTGTTTGCTGGAAGTCGTCGCAGTAAGCGCTTCCACAGGGTAGAAAGGAAGATGCCATGAGATACAATCGCGATCGTGAGAGCAGAGCCGTCAGTCGTTTCACCGAACAACGGCAATATATGCTCGTCAAGAAATGCATCGGCGCGTCGACTCATGGCTTCTTTCGTCTCCATAGCCACAAAGCCTGGCTTGTTTTGCAGCTCGGCTTGCATGTCCGCCCACTTCTTTCCCTCGAGGTCCCCGAAATCTTGCTCCGTGAGAATGGGCAACTGCACGACTTCTGCTACATTGCGCGGAGCCTCGATCGCATCCGTCGGCAGCTGAGCCTGCCGGATCAGATCGGCTGTTGTCGCTGCGCGCTGCAGATGGGAGGAGAAGAGGTGCGTGAATGCCAGGCCGAGGGATTTGAAGTGCAGACCTAGGCGAGTCGCTTGTTGGTGACCATGGTTGGTAAGTGCTGAGTCTCTGCTTCCGGCACTGCTCGCTCATCAGCATTGCTCGTCAAGCCGTGACACAGAATTACTTACTAAAGCTGAGCAACGTTGTCGACTGTCTCTCCGTGCCGAACGAGGAACAGCCTTATCGATCGAACCATGAAGCCCGTCGCGGGCGTGAACACGCTACAGCGAGTCGCATAACGGCGCTGAGGTGCTGTGAGAAAGACGGAGAGTCATTTCGTGAATGATTCGCCCGTGGGCGATGACTACCGTGTCCGTGCGCGTAATGCGCGGATTCGCGTAATGCGCCGAACCACCAAAACACCCCTATTATCTTACCTCCATAACAACACAACGCGATGGGATTAGAAGAAGCCCTTTTAGAGTGTGATACTTTTGCATCTGAAGATAAGATCCCGTGGTCTAAAATAGCTGAAAAGCATGGTGTTGTGCGGTCAACGTTGACGCGCACGTGGAGGGGTGAGACGCGGTCGCGTAATGAGAAGGCTATTGCACAGCAAAAGCTCACTCCACAACAAGAGGAGGAGCTTATAACTTATATAGGAGAGCTTACTGCTCGTTCTATACCACCTACAAGGGAGATGATACAGAATTTCGCGTCTTCTGTGGCTAAGGAGCGTGTGAGCGAGAGCTGGGTTACTCGGTTCATTAACAACTACTCCATCTATCTCATCTCTCAATACTCAACGGGTATGGACGCCAATTGCCACAACGCTGATTCATACACAAAGTATGAGCTATACTTCAACCTACTACAACGCAAGGTCACTGAGTATAAGGTTGAGAGCTGCCACACATATAATATGGATGAAAAGGGGTTCATGATTGGGATCACTACTAGGACGAAACACGTGTTCAGTAGGCGGATGTGGGAGAAGGGGGAGGTCAAAGCATCACTTCAAGATGGTAATAGGGCCTGGGTTACGCTGCTGGCTTGTGTGTGTGGTGATGGGACTGCACTGCCGCCAGGCATCCTCTACGAGTCTGCCAACAGTACCATCCAATCAAGCTGGGTAGAGGAAGTACAGCCAGGGGTACACGACGTACTTGTTTCCTCATCACCTACTGGCTGGACCAACAACGATATAGGCCTTGCCTGGCTTCAACAGGTGTTTGATCGCTTCACCAAGACCAAGGCGCGGAGGAAGTGGCGCCTCCTGATCCTTGACGGCCATGGATCCCATATGACTATGGACTTCATTAACTACTGTGATCAGAATAAGATACTGCTGGCTATCCTTCCTCCTCACTCAACCCACACGCTGCAGCCGCTGGATGTAGTGATGTTCAAGCCTCTCTTAACTGCGTACTCAAAGGAGCTCACAACATACCTTCACAATGGCTAGGGACTATCAGTAATCAAGAAGAGCGACTTCTTCCACCTATTCTGGAAGGCCTGGACGAGCACGTTTACTCAGGAGTTGATACTCAAGTCTTTTGAGGCAACGGGTATAGCACCCCTCCAACCCAACGTCATCCTTCACCGCTTTGCTGAGCCTTCTCCCCAGGCCTCTGATGCTAGCGGAAGCTCTTCTTCAACTTATTCTGGCAAAGATTGGCTGAAAATAGAGACCCTACTGCGCAAGGTTGCCAAGGATGAGAGTAGTAAGGAGTTGAAGAAGATCAGCCGCTCGCTCCACCACATCTCAGTCCAAAACCAGCTACTCCACCATGAGATAGCAGGCCTAAAAGAGGTTCTTAAGACTCAGAAGAAGCACAAGAAGAAGAGCAAAGTCCTTAACTTCCAGGAACCTGAGGACTATTATGGTGGAGCAGTGTTTTACTCTCCTCGTAGGGTTGATAAAGCACGTCAGTATGAGCAGGTAAAACAACAAGAAGCTGAGGCAGAAGAGGCTAGAAAAGTAGAGATGGCTGAACTTAGGCACGCAAACAAGCTATACAAAGAGCGACTAGCTCAGGAGAAGCGTGAGCAGCGGGTGAGGGAGAAGGAAGAGAGAGACCGTGTCAAAGCCAAGAAGGCAGAAGAAGTAGCTGAACGCAAGGCTGAAAAGGAACGTCAGAAGCAAGCTCAGGACGCCCAGAAAGCTATATAATTGTCCCAAAGAGGCAATAAGACAGCTTTAAAAGCTTCTATAGTAAGAAGAAAGCCTGCGCGTCGTGGTGTAGGTGCGCGTAGTCAACCAAAGCCTGCAACGCCTCCTCCACCAGCTCGCACACACACCACCCGCAGTGGCCGCACCGCCACTCTATATAAATAAAATATATAGGCAATAATTATCGCATAGACCTATAGAACACTCTACTAAACAATCTCGCAATAATAACTATTGTACGTGGCTCTACAACCTCATTTTTCAGGTGCACTTTAGGGGGTTTCGGCGCATTACGCGAATCCGCGCATTACGCGCACGGACACGGTAAGGCGCCAAGTTGCGCCGTCCACTTTCCGCGCGCGACACTTCCTCTCAAATGACAGAACAAACGGCGGATAAGCGACCTTCAAGCTGATCAACATCATAAAAAACTTGTTGCTATTATAATACTAATAGCTAGAATTTGTTTAAGAACTATCTTTGTTGTAGCCAAAAAAGTGTTCTATATTGTTTTTTGTGCACTCTCCATACAGTACATTACTGTCGCGTAGTAGATTATCCGCCTCATATCCTTGATCCGTTGTTTATCCTACGTGAGAGACTTCCACGGCTCCCCATGACCACCTCAGCTCTGTTGTATGTTCCTTTTTCGCCCTTCAAACCACCTTCTGAAGTTATCTGAATACACTGTTTTATACGAGAGGCTCCACCCTTATGACCAGTTCTGGTGAAACTTCCCAATGCTGTCTTGGCTGCCGACGCCCCGAGGCTTCGATTTCTGGGCCAAAGCAGTGTTGAGTCAGGAGAATGCAATGTCAGATAACGGACAATTCTGCGAGTGTGCGAACAGTCTGTACGAATACGCACTACTGCTTTGCAGACTTTGTTCACGCGTATCATCATCGCACGAACAAGCAATGAGAGCCCATAGTCGCGAAACCCTCGACTAGGAGCTTCTCCACGGTCTTCTAGAGCCTGAAATTATGTCAGACGTGTGTCTAGCTTGCGTTGCGTTGCCTATCCTTTACCCGCGTTAGCTTGACGATTGAAAGCTTCTCGTCGACCTTTGCTTCACCTCGCTTTATATTCATTCCCTAAAGTGTCTTCGTACCGCGATACACCGTCTTCTCCGTAAGGTTCGATGATTGCCATTCCAAATGCGTGGCACCTTTGAGTGGAAACTTTGATCTCGCAGCTAGCATCATCCTCTCTCACCTCCCACCTTTCAGCAGCACAGGCGCGCCTTGTTGCACTCACCCAAGTGCTCCACTAAGCGTGACACCTGATACATCGCCCCACATTTCCTCTCTCACCTCCCACCTTTCAGCAGCACAGGCGCGCCTTGTTGCACTCCCCCAAGCTCTCCGCTGAGCGTGACACCTGGTACATCGCCCACATTTCCTCTCCCACTGCTTACGTACACCTACCTAAGGTATAGAAGAAGCACGACATCCCACCAGCAAACCATATCGCTTACTTAAACGAGGTACCTGGAGCCCGCTCGCGCTTTAGCAGTAACGATGGACGACAATCCGCCAACCGGGCCCGACGTCACCTTCGACTTCAATCTACCGCACGGTATCGACATCGAGAATGATACCGTCGAGATTGAGCAGCTCCAGGATAGCTCTGGAATAGCAGATCACAGCTCTCAAGTGATGTATGGGCCCCGTGACGAATACGAAGACGAAGACGAAGACGAAGACGTTCACATGGAAGTCGACTTCGATGGTCCCAGCGATCTATCCAACGACAATCACACCGGTACTCGCAATCAAGACCACGGTAAACACGATTTGAACTATCGCTATTTCTCACCCGGCTTCTCCAACGATGAAGGTAGCGACGAGGCATTTGAACACTATTGGCTCAGCCACCAAGCCAAGAAACAAGCTAGAAAGGGCACGAAAGGCAAAAAGTCTCCAAGACGCTCGGAAAACGGAGGCGACGACTTTGGATCTGCCATTCGAGTGAAGAGGCCACGTCAGTCTTTATTCGGAGGAGCCGAAGAAGAACTCGATGATGAAGAGCAGGCGGACGACTTGCTTAAGGTTGCGGCTGCGGCTGCGGACCACGGTATCGGCAACCGGATGTCCAGCCTGAACCTTGACCAGCAGCAGCAGGGAGACGAGAACATGCCAAGCGCAACAAATACAGGATTCGGCCTGGCATGCTCAGACGTCGGAAGTGTGCGCAACTCACCCATACCTTCCGATGACGAGCCTTTCATTCCTCCAGATACTACAGTAAGTCACGCTGATTCTTGTTTGTTGGATAACGCGAATTAACGTCTTTCTGCAGCCTTACTATCAGTTACGCCAGGGCATAGATCGTAAGAAAGCCGTCACTCACGTTGATAATGACAAATCTGGCAATTGGGACCCCGAACAGGGGAACAGCGAGAGGGCTGCCAGGCCAGGTCGCACAAAAGCAGCCAAGAAGAGGAGGGAGAAAGAGAAGAGAGGAAAGAAGGGCAGGATAGATGCACCCAGCAGCTACACCATGAAGTGCATTGTCAGGCTTCCAATCGATGCTATCGGAGAAGTCCGCAATAGCACGAACGACGAGCAGAACTGGCCAGACAACTGGTCCGAGATCGACTCAGAGCAGGAGCGCGAGCTCAAGGAATACCGAGAGGCCTACCGTTCTAACACGCCTAACCCCCCGGTGCAGCTGTCTCTGGAGGACCCTGCTGGCATACTTGATGATATCACCGGACACCCTGCTGCACGAGGCTGCAAACAATGTCGCAAACTTGATCGAGCTTGTTCAATGATTGAGGGTGGCATGTATCCGCGTGAACAGTGCATCAAAGATGGCAGCGAGTGCCAGCCCATCCAGGAGCCAACAATAAAGGGTAGGTGCAAGCAGTGCGACCATGCCGACGAGGAGGTTTGCTCGTTTGAAGACGACCCCACTCAGCCAATTTGCAATTATTGTGCTGACAACGATCACGTTTGCGAAGCTTTACCTCCTCATGGCTATAAGGCTCCACGCATGAGTGTCAGCGAGGTTGTCTGGGGACCAGATCGCCCTTTCGTTGCATGTACCACTTGTCGCAGCATGAAGAAGCGGTGCAGTCTCAAAACTAAGAAAGACACTCCCCCTTGCAAGTGGTGCCGCAATACCGGCAATCCGTGCAGGTTTGTCGACCCACCCGATCCTAGGAGCGAGAAGCAAAAGAAGCGAATGCCGTCGGATTCGATAGCGCCAAAGGGCAAAACTCCACAGTCTATGTTCTTCACTGAAGAAGACATTGCAAATATGGGACGACGAAATACTGTGATCTTGGAGCGGGAGCCAACACCAGAATTGGAAATGGAAGATGCTGAGGGTAACAAAGGCATGCTCGTCAAGATCGCCACCTCCTTTGCACATCCCATCAGATTCGGCGTTGAGAAGATTACTTGCAGCTTCTGCGAAGATCCCACATTTGCCGTGTTTGGTCACTTCGAGAGGCAAGTTCACGTGATTCGCTGGCATTCTGGTATGGGATATGCAGAGGTCGGTGGCGGGCATTGTCAGAACACAGGCGAAACGGCCATGTGCAATGACTGTATGAACAAGAGACTTCAGATAATGGTGTGTCCCGGACATCAGCTGGAGCGGATCACTGGTGCTACCTCTTCTGACCAGGAAGCTCTTGCCGACGAACTTTGCGCGGCAGAGTCGGGAGGACCAGATGGGCAGTACCAGCTCTCAAGGTGGTGCTCATTGTGCTTCTCACCTGCCATATTTGGTTGCAGCACCGTACAGCCAGATTTGTGCGGAGAGGAAGAGATGGAAATTGCAGGCTGCCATTTGAGGCTCTGCCTCGTTTGTGAGGTGGCTTTGCGAACCCAGCATGGAGGCAACCTTGATGCGATGGCCACTGAGCTCGACCATCAGCCGAAGATCTCCGAACTTGACGAGACTACTGGTATGGGACTTCAGGGCAGACCAAGAGCAGATGTTGGGCTCTTGATGCAAGATGGATTGCTTATGCGCGCGGCTCAGGTTGAAGTTTAAGATCTCGGTCACCCACCTACAGTATAGCAGGGGCAAGTAATCAATGTAGATCCCTAAAAATTCTTCTCCTAGCAGCACCTCTCCGCAAGTAATAGTGAAGTACACTAGACTAAACAATAAAGTGCGAACATTAAAGCTGAAATATTTTGTATACTTCTACTATAGTATAGGTTGTGTTTTGTTAACAGCTGGCTGCTGCGAAGTCTTGTGACATATTGACTACTTACTCATGGGTACCGTAGTGGAGTCAGAAACTCCATAGGTCACGTCCAGGCTGTTGCTCATCTCCACGAATGAACGAGCGTTGTGAAGCTGCGCCTCAAGATCGAACTAATGACATGAAGTGGCAAATAACGTGACTCTCACATTTTTGGTTACCATGAGTACCTCTGACACACTGTAGTGTCACTGAAATATTTTATATACTTCTACTATGGTATAGGTTATGTTTGGTTGACAGCTGGCTGCTGCGAAGTGTTGTGACACATTGACTACTTACCTCTGACATACTGCAGTGTCATTAATTTCATCGGGTTGAGGCTTGGGTCCTAGTACTCGAAACCGACAGCTCCACTGTCAAATGGCGTCTCGTACGGCGCTTCAGCCTGCGGTGTGATCCTTGCCAAATGCCTGCGTGCACCATCGTCCCAGTCCAGTAACGCAGAATGAGCAGTCACTCGGTTGTCCCAGACAACGACCGTGCCCGGCGCCCACTTGACGCGAGCCTGGAAATCCTGACCCTTCGCGATGTGGTCATACAAAAAGTTTAACAGAAAGTCGCTCTCCTCCTTCTTGAAGCCAACAATGCGGCGACTGAACTGAGGGTTTACGAATAGTGCCTTCTCACCGGTAGCGGGATGGGTCCGTACTAACGGATGTATCGAAGTGACAGGTTCACGACGGACAACACCTCCTCGATTCCGGCTATTGTCAGCCTGCTCAACAGCTACATTGCGGTCAGCAAGCATTCATAAGCAGCAGTGCTACAACTTACCTGAATGCACAACCTTCAATCCATGTAAGCGTTTCCTGAACTCCGGTGAGAGCCTCTGGTATGCTGCTGCCTGGTTCGCAAACAAGGTATCACCTCCCGCAGCTGGACCGTCCAATAAATAAAGGAATGTTGTACCTGGCGGTTGCTTTTCATACGTGACATCCGAGTGCCATGTGATTGAGTTCGTTCGCTCTTCGAAAAAGTCGCGAGCTGTTGTGTCATCTGCTCCTCGGTGAACGAGGTGGACCTCAGGGTGACCCTCCGGAGCTCCCGATGTAGGGTGGATGTGGTGTCGACCAAAGTACCCACCAAACTTCAACGCATCTGTAATGGATAGGTCTGCAAAGTCTTGGTCGCGGAAAGCCACAACCTTCTTCTGAGCGACGAACAATGCAAGCTCATCCCTTCCAGTTTCAGATAGCTTGCTAAGCTGGACACCGTGAATCTCGGCACCAATGTTTGCAGTCAGATCTGCAACTTTGGCGTCCTTCAAGAGGTTGGGAAACGACGCATCAGCATCTTTGCCGTGCTCGTAGTGTTCGAAAGGTTCCAAAGGAGGGTACTTCTTTTCAAAGTCCCACACCGGGAGGTAATTAGGATACCTTGCAGGTGCATGCTCGCCCGTCCCTCTCAATTCGAGCTCCTTCTTATACAGTTTTGGTCCGCCAAACGCAGCTTCTTTGTACTGGCCAGCTTGCGACTTGAAGTTGGTGGACGACTGTTCGTAAACAGCAGTATCGACGAGTGCGGGAGCCATGGTGATAAACCTGGACAAGGCAGAAATGTGGAGGTTCGGTATCAGCAATTGTGTGCTTCAGGACTAAGACGCTTCTTATACAACACGAGGCGTGCTAACAACCCGAGTCTTGAACGTCATTCGTCTGGTGCGGGTAAAGTAACGGAAATACCATCATATTGCGCGACCCCGCTTCGCTTTCCTTGGTGGCAACACTCTCCGTCAACCTGAGACGGTGGGGTGGTGAAAGAACCCCTCATGAACACCGCAAGACACCGAGCCCCGTAGTACTGCCGGTCTAATCAGATTCAGTTCTGATGGCATCAATCTGCACGAAATCACTCCATTCGTTCTTATCGCAGCATCACTCGTCCTGAATAGAACGATCCACATGGGCTTAAGCGACCTGCTCGCTTGATGTCGCTACACGCCCGGCCAATCACGCAATACCCCATCAAGTACAGATGCGGCGAATCACTCAACACACCCTCCCGTTTACGCAGTGCGACATACCACCCGAACGTTGCTTGCTTCTTAAAAGCCCCCCATGATGCTCCACTCTCGATGTTATCTCTACCTTACTGGGCGCAAATTATGTGTGGCTAGCAATAAAATTCCACTTGCTCGACATTCATTGGCTAATCTTGTCATCGTCGACCGATATTGAAGCCTAGCATTGACTACTAATACACAGAGTGTCGGCTGGTGGAACTGTATTGTCCCATTAATCCCCGAGGAGCGCTACCATCAGCAAGAGCCGCCGCTATCGGGTCAGTGCCTAGTAGAGATGCACGGTTGGACTTTGGACTGCCGTTCCGATCACGTACTTTTGCCAGGATGAAGCAAATTTTCTCATCATTGCTGTTACGATGGGGTCGATCGGATCCCATATATACTTTAGTAGATTCGTCGCCGAGAAATTCCCAAGACCTTCCAAGAACGCCTGAGGCTTCCCATACCATGGCGAGTAACTTGACTACTGCGCTCAACAATACTACGGGACTTCCTGTCGCCGGCAAGCTAGAGACTGACAGCCCCTCGAGTGTCGCCTCTAGCCAGACAAACCTCGGCCAGGCTGGTACTGGCAAGCGAGGAACAACTTGGGCTGCGAGTGGGCTGAAACAAAGTCACTACCGGCCAGTCGATTCATACGAAGGTCTTCATCGTTATGATCCCGACTTCGAGTGGGAGCCTGAGGAGGAAAGACGGGTGATTCGAAAGGTACCGGTCTCACTGCCTTGTATGAGAATGAACACCAATTGACCTGATTTAGATCGACAAGCGCATCTGCACTTTTGTGTGTCTAATGTTCTTTGCGCTTCAACTAGGTAAGAATTATAGGTCAGATGCTACGTACACATGACAAGATCTGACTGAAGTCTAGACAGAGGCAACATCAGCCAAGCACTGTCGGACAATCTTCTGGACGATCTCGGCATGAGTACTAACGAGTACAACTATGGTCAAACAATCTTCTTTGTCTGCTTTCTCTGCGCCGAGCTACCCTCGCAGTTGATTTCCAAGAAGATTGGGCCAGACAATTGGATTCCGATTCAAATGGTATCGTGGAGTCTCGTTGCTAGTATGCAGGCCTTTTTGAGCGGCAGGAGCTCCTTCTATGCTTGCCGTGCTCTTCTCGGCCTGATTGAAGGTGGTTTCATCCCTGACAATATTCTATACTTAAGCTACTTCTACACTGGCTTCGAACTTCCTGCTCGTCTCAGCTGGTTCTGGGTGTCTTATCAGTCCACTCAGATCATATCGGCATTCCTCGCATTTGGTATCTTGCGCCTCGGTGGCCGCAATGGTATGGAAGGATGGAGATGGGTGAGTCTGCTTGCTTCGGACGAAGACGATATTCAGCTGACCAGCACTAGTTGTTTGCGCTCGAAGGAATGCTAACAGGACTGATCGGTGTTGCGGCCTGGTTTTATTTGCCTCCATCACCTACACAGTCTGCAACAACAAGCAAACTTAACCCCTTTCGCGGCGAGGAAGGTTGGTTCGATGAGCGAGAGGAGAAAATTATGGTCAACCGGGTCCTCCGAGATGACCCCTCTAAAGGCGACATGCACAATCGTCAAGGTCTCTCTCTACCTATGCTATGGGAGTGCCTCAAGGACTATCACATGTGGCCGATATATCTGATTGGACTTTCCTGGAGTATCCCATTCGCCCCAGTCCAATCTTACCTTACCCTCCAATTGCGGTCACTTGGGTTCGGGACATTCGATACCAACCTACTCACTGTGAGACTTCACTACAACGTTCAATTCAATATGTACTAACAAGAAACAGATTCCAGCTTATGTCATCTTCATCATCCAGCTCTTGTTCTGGACTTGGGTGTCCGAAAAGGTCAATGATCGCTTTCTTGTCGGCCTCGTCTCACAGATCTGGGCCCTTCCTCTGCTTATCGCACTGGAGTGCGTGTCGTCGAACACTTCACCATGGGCCCGCTGGGTTCTGGCTATTCTAGTGGTTGGACATCCCTACGTCCATGCTATTCTTGTTGCCATCACCTCCCGCAATGCGGGCACGGTCCGAACGCGCACTGTTGCCTCTGCATTGTACAATATGACAGTACAGGCAAGTAGCATCATCAGCCAAAATATCTACCGCACAGACGATAAACCACTTTATCGAAGAGGCAACAAAGTACTGATCGCAATTTGCGCCTACAACTTTGCACTGTTCATCGGGGCGAAGATCTTTTACATGGCGGTCAATAAGAAAAGAGAAGGAGTTTGGAACAGTATGTCGACCGAAGACAAGGAAACGTACCTAAGAACGACTAAGGATCAGGGAAACAAGCGTCTGGATTTTAGGTTCGCACATTGAGCGGGATGGCATACGTTACAGACGTGAGAGCTTCACGCGTTTTCAAACAAGTTTGAAGTACAGAATGACATCAAACTACAACACTGCACGAACACAACATAGTACATGTGTAATATCGTACACTAATTGGGTCCCATTCAAGGTACCTACTTATCGACAGGAGGCAGATAAGCCGAGAGTAAGGCAATGGATTGATTGAGTAAAGAAATATATGCCGATAGAGAGAAATATGGAGTTCTATAGTCATGTGATAGGTCACGTGACTAGTAGGTTTCGGCATTCAACACTACCTACTGAGGGCCTGCAGAATCATCCTGGATTTTGCAGGTTTGCAGCGACTAGAGCACAGCAACCCCGGCCAAGACCATTGTCACTGCATCTCTGATCTCGTAAGACAAGTTGTTCGACGATTTATGATCCGTCGACTAGGCTTTGCCACTATGTCTCTGCTTTCGCCTTGCTTCAATCTTGAACGAAACAACAGGGCATCCAAGAAACGACTGCAAAAGAACGACACGCCCTGTAATCGTTCCCAGTAGGAGCGTCGGTTTAGCATCGTGAGATGGTTTTCTTGGACCGGGCTATACTGGAATTGTAGAGTTAGCAAAATGAGTGGGCGTTGTTCGAAGCGCAAGGCATTCTGTCCCTGTTCAGCTATTTCTGCTTTGCTATTATGGTATGTAGCGTGTATGCTTAGGTCCGATATGCGACGAGATGTGGCTCTGTGCGAGAGTGAGTCGTGGGATTTCTATGGTCGTATTTAACACTGTAGTCTTTAAAGAGCGCTGTGTGCAACAATTGTGGAGGGTAGGTGCACCAGTGGGTGCCACAGGGGGTGCAATAATTCGTGTCCAACATGTCCCCTCAATTAGATGAGGGTATTAAGCTGTTTGTGGCAGTAACAGCTGCAACACCAAAGCTACAACGGTAAGGTTTTTTTCTAAGATATAGAGAATAGGTAGATCTTGTTCTCTGCTATCAACCTTGTAGAAGAAATCTTAATAAATCTATAGTTGCTGTTGCAGCTGTTATTGTTGTAGCTGTGGCCTAACTGAGGGGACACGAATTATTGCACCACCTATTGGGTGTAAAGATGATCTTACGTCATCGCCGTCGGAAATACAGTAGGTTTATTCGTCCGAACGTTAGTTCACGGGTAGTGATTGAGAGTTCAACCAATCTGGAACAGCTACACTGTTCTTCCGGAGCTCCGGCACGCTGTAGTAGCCCGACGTTTACCCCTCATACCTAAATAGATGATCGTCATAGACCTACCGACAAGCAACTAGGTACATCCATCATGGCACGCATACTCATCACAGGCTCTTCCGATGGCTTAGGCTCCATTGTCGCACAAAAGCTCATCTCCAAGGGTCACTCCGTTGTTCTCCACGCACGCAATGACCAGCGCGCCAAAGATGCCACTACCGCTGCGCCTGGCGCCGAGGGTGTTGTGACGGGCGACCTGTCCGACATCGCATCGACAAAGTCTATGGCAAAACAAATCAACGACATGGGATCTTTTGATTGTATCATCCACAATGCTGGTCTCTACCAAGGTGGATTCCGCAAGACTGGCGATGGCATTCCTGCTCTTGCAGCTGTGAATACTCTCAGTCCTTTCGTTCTTACAGCTCTTATCAACAAACCTAAGCGCCTCATCTTCCTTTCCAGCGAGATGCATCGGTCTGGATCTGCGGACTTGTCTGATCCTCTTTGGGCCAAGAGTGACGAAAGTGAATTCAACGATACTACCGCGTACTGTACCAGCAAGCTACACAACATTTTGTTCGCCAAGGCATTTGCGCGACGATGGCCTGATATTCAAAGCAACTCCCTCGATCCCGGATGGGTTGCTACCAAGATGGGAGGTAGTAGTGCGACAGGGAGCGCGGACGCTGCAGTCGAAACATATGTCATGCTCGCTGAAGGAAAGGAGGAGTACGCGAAGAAGACGGGGCAGTATTTCAACCCTGGACAAAAATTGGGGTCGCCAAAGAAGGAAGCCGACGATCATCAACTACAAGACAAGTTGTTGGAGGCGTGTAGTAAGTTTTCTGGTATCACGCTACAGTAAACTGTCCATATGTCATGCGAACACAGTCATTTATCATCCCCACTCAACCTGTTGCGCGACAGCTTTCTCTTTCTACGTGGCTCTATACCATTCTGGTTATCCTCGATCTTACTTCTCTGTCTTCAACTTGGCGAAGTGATCGTCTTGATACGCCTCACCCTTGCTAGGAACGTATCGAACTTAGCCTATCTGTTGTACCCAGTCACACGCTGTGACGTCGGTCGTCAGTACTAACTGCACGATAACATGCTCGCGCTCGAGCTCGAGCAATGATTGCAGGCTCTTTTGGTGCAAACTATGGTGTGTTGCTCGAATTTGGTACCCTATACTGTCGGTGGAGCTGTTGCATGTGAGTCTGCTGGTTTTGTCCTTCGGTCACAATGATGGCCGGAATGATACCAAAGTGCTCGTTCAGACGAGTGTACACATTTGTTGATGTCAAATCGCTATGCGTTTCCTCATACAGGAGCACGTCATTTCGTGTCCACGACCGGAGGTTATGATTTTTGACGCCATGCGCCAGCGCAACGCGATCGTCCGTGGACAGCGCCAAGTCATAGTAACGCGGCCTGGTACGTGTTTGCTCAGACTGATGCGTGGCCAAAGGTAATGGCAGTGTTCTACGATGGCGGTTGTTGTCTTTTGGCAGTTCTGGTACAGCGATGTTCTCGATGTCAGCTTTCGTCAGAATTGTACCGGACATTTGTACAGACTTATTAGTCGCCGAGCGACGCACAGCGTTGGATCGGCGTAGTGTAGAAGATGACCCGGGAGATCGAAATGGGTGTGAAGCGGGTGGTTCAGCGTCCACCAGGGACGGCATCTCGGGGACCTGTGGTGGAAGTGAAAGCAACTCCGCCGTGGGGTCAGTCTCGTTCGTGTCTGAGTCGCACATCTTCACAGAGAGTACCAAAGTTGCCTGCAACCTTCTCTTGAACTCAGTAGTGCTATACTTATGCTGCAGTTGCAGAGTACACAAGCTTGCACGGAAGATTGATCGGGTGTAGGAGGAATACTTTTTTGTATAAGCTGCGGCCGCTTTGTAAAGTAACAACGTCAACTTTTTCACATTGTATCGCCAGTCTGGTCGCATGCTAATACTTCTCTCTGCATTGTTCTTCATCATAGCCGATCAAAGGGCGTGGCTGCTTTGGTGTCGCACAAAGCCATCACGCTGATTGACTACTTTCTCGAGGCCATAATGCAACACCACTCTCCTTGTGAATTGCTGTCTTACTAAATATTATCTTTCGCATACGAGCACAATTTAAGGCTTGACAATGTTCTTGTTGCATCATGTACAGTAGGCCTAGCAGCAGTCACAAAGAATGCGATCTGACGCCCGAAGACTACACACTCGAATCGTAGGGCCTGTACGAAGACCTCCGCCGAGATCAGAGAACGCAGCAAACTGCTTATATCCGAGAGCGTTGATCATTGACAGAGGCGTATCAGTATCGTTCATTCATCACGTCGTGCTTGGATTGTCGAACCATCAGCGATTACGACACCAGTGACGATGGAGAAGGATTGCGCCAAGGTTTCCGCATCACTACGCTCGCTGAAGTTCCTGAGGGCGTCAACGGTCTCAAGTCGGAATGGCATTGATACACAGCAGCAGTACCATAGCGCCAACCGCCGTTGTTGATGTTGCAAGTACTGAAAAGGTGCCCTTCGTGGGAGAGCATCGTTCGATGATACTACGAAGTGTCAATAAGCAACTCCAAGTCCATTGCTCTGGTTATGAAGGCATGAAATGGTGAGCTCAGTGTTCATGTGTTGCAGTCAAGCTAGACAAAGGGGAACAAAGTGTCTCCCAGGAAGATTTGTCAAAAGTATGATAGATCCCGCCGCTGTTGAGTTATACAAAATTTGTGCTGGAGGGTTTCATATCATTGTGATGTCGTTGTTGGTCGATTTGTTCAGGAGGCCGAGATCTAGCATGCCAAGGTACAATAGCCGCATCGGTGCCCTTTGCCGAAGTGACGCGCGCTTTCCCGAAACTCAATTTCGTGGGACGGAACAAAACCGTTGGAACTTAATCTTGCCAGGAACACCGCGCTCCTATATCGTCACTACAAGGCCTCCCCTCTGTGCAATTGTATGCACTTATGCCCCTGATTCTATATCCGCGAACTTCATGTTGCCCCCCTATAACGCACCGCGGGTCTCTCAGCAGAGTAGGCTCGCGCGGGACATTTGAATACGAGCAGATCCACATGCCGTGCTTAGATGTCTTGCATGATCATCCCAGGTATTCCTGTTTCAACTGTCGTCCCCAGGTCCTGGTGTTGCACAGGCCCACAGGGGCAGTTGCGGCTAAGAGAGGTAAGGCTTTTCCCAGTTTGAATAGAAGAACGGAATACACCTATTGCATACTCAACTTTTGAACGACCTTGAGGCTAACTACCACCATGCTCATTGCCCGGTGCTATTTTTTTTGGCAGGCTCCACAAGGTCTAAGGGACGGCTGGCGGAACGGAAGACAGCCGTACCGTGATCTCGCCATTAGTGAGCTGGTGTTCCTGCAGCCTTGACCCACAGTTGGAAATTCTAGTCAAGATGGGACCCATGCATTCACAGGGTTGATCCACAGAGCCTATGTCCCGTCCACACCGGAACACTGGCCAAAACAGACTTGAGTCTCTAAGATTTGCTTCCGGACGCTGCACCTGCATTCGATGCGATGTGTGTTGGCCAATGGATTTACAGTATTGTCTCTACCACAGGCCGGGATCATGTCCTCGGTGAGGCCTAGACATGTTGACAGCTCCACATCGCGGACACGCTGGAAAGAGAAAGAGATTTTCAACATGACCGATGTGTGATCCAGAGATATATAGGGCCCTGCGTAAGCAAATTATCACTGTATTGAGTCTCCCAGCAGATCAACCTCATTCCCCTTTGTCAACATGCGTGGCCTCCCTCTTTTCATCAACGCAATTTGCGCTTTGTTCGCAACGACCGCCTTTGCTGGCCCGATAGCATGTCGAGCTTCTGCTCCTCCTCATATCGCCATCAACTCAACTTCTTCGTCGGCACCCGCTCTAAGCACAATCTTCCAATTCCCAGCTGGCTCTGGCGCATGGGTTGAGAACATTGCTGAGCGTGCCAATGGCAAGCTCCTCGTCACGCGCATGTTCACCCCTGAGCTCTGGCTCATCGATCCCTCGACCGGCTCTGCCGAACTGGTCTACAGCTTTCCTGATGCCAATTCCGTCACCGGCATTACACCCACTGGTAACAACGATGAATTCGCCGTTGCTGTCGGGAACGTGAATGCCGCCACCTTTACACCTGAGGCCGGCAGCTGGAGCACCTGGAGAGTCAACCTATCTGGATCCAAGGCCACTGCCACCCTCATCACCAAGATTCCCGAGGCCAAATTCTTGAATGGCATGGGTGCTTTCAAGACCGGAGGTTCAAAAGGCCTTCTTATCACTGACTCGGTTGTTGCTGGCATCTGGGCCGTTGATCTCGATACCGGTGCGACGAGCCTCGCGCTCCAAGACGACTCCATGCTCTCACCTGCTGGTGCGACCTTCGCAGTCGGTATTGATGGTTTCCGTGTCAAGGGCAACAACCTTTACTACACAGTCTTCGCTGGTGGTGTGCTTCGCCGCATCAGCGTCGAGTTCCCGTCTGCCGCAGATCTCGCTGCCGGCACCGCTATCCTCAAGCAAATCGCTGTTGATGAGCTTGCAAACACCGGTGGTTCATTCGATGACTTCGACGTCGCAGCTGATGGCACCGTCTACGTCACCACCAACCCCGAGAATACTGTCGTCAAGGTCGCCGCTGCTGGTGGCAAGCCGACCCTTGTGGCTGGCAACGTTGGGTCTCTTGATCTTGCTGGTGCGTCATCAGCACTTCTGTCTACGGTCGCTACCAATGTGCTGTACGTCACCACGTCAGGCGGGGTTGCCGCGCCTGTAAACGGCACCTTGTCTGAGGCTGGAAAAATCATGAAGATTGTGTTGTGAACGATAGGGCAGCAGACGTCAAACATAGAAGCAAATTCATACTCCATTACTGACCGTTGACTGTTGGCCATTGGCGTCTTCTACTTTGTATGCAAACCGAAACTTTGAATGCTGAATAATCCGGGGTATATGAGAGAAAGCTGAAAGCACAAAAGAACGAGGCGAGCGCCACCTCCAATCGCAGGCGATGCGATAACTTGAAAATCATCAGGACCAGCACAACTTCCCCTGCGCAGCAGTTGTGTCTCCTGTCAACGAGACTCCGTTGTGCAAGCTTGCGCCACACAGTGATTCTTTGGTTCAGGCGGCCAGTCCTACGGGAAGCGCATCGTCATGCCTAGCCTTTCTTGTGCCCCGCCCCTTGGTACTCAGCACACGCTTCAGCGCCCTCGCGACCTGCCAACCATGTCCGACCTTTTTCTCGCGGCCGGCGTCGCCACTGACCCTGCGCTTGTCGAGAAACGCGTCGAATGTGTGTTCGCGATCGCAGCTTTCGGTCTTGCCATCGATGGGCGAGAGTGTGTAGCGGTGGTGTTTGTTGTTGGGTGGGTTGTCGGTCCTGATTTTCTCGAGCTCGAGGGGGGCGCTGGTTTTTGCGCGTAGGTGGTCGATGAACGTGGGCGAGAGTTGGGTTTGGTCGCGTGAGGTCCGCGGCTCTTCCTCGCTCAGGATGTCTTTATCGAGGAATGGATTGATTGCAGGTAGTTTGTCGTCGTAGTCACGATACGGATTGTGCGAGCTGCGCTGGCTGCGTCTGCTGGCGTGTGTGTGCATCATGCTGGGCGACTAAGAGGCGATAGAGCTGGCGAATGCTTGTGGGACAGCGCTCATCGTGGAGTGTGCATGTGCGGGGATTTTAAACGCTCTGTCATCCATCCCGTCTGTCGACACTTGGCAATGGAACGCCTCGAAGGATTTAGCTACGATGCGAATCTAGCAAGCGCGACTTACCTACTTGGAGGATGAGCTGGCTGATAGGGGAAGGTGTACAGTATTGGTAGGAACCACGTGGTGGGCTTTCCTACTTGGGGTAAAGTGGCGGGCTACGAAGAGACCGGTCAAAGGAGAACACCATTCACGGGCTTTTCTCCACCCTCATGTCAGCATCATGACTGCATCGTGGACACTATCGAAACGCCCAGTATAAAGCAGCGGTGGTGCCTTGAAGTACCCGGTCGTCGCCTGAGCGCCTTGCGCAAGGCTCGCCGACACAGTTTTCGGCATACAGCTCGCTGGTCAGCCCTTCTAGCAACATCTCACCACCTGCACCGAGCCGTCTCTCGCCCCAAAATAGCTACATGTAATTTTTCCGGCTACTGAAGAAAACGCAAACGGCACAGGCGACTCCCTACGAAGGTCCAGATTTTTGCCGGAGAAGCGGTCCGCAGACCAAGACAAGGCGTAGATATGCCACTGTCTGGTCCTTGATAGGCTGCGCTGTCATCAGTCGAGCATTTGGAGGGTGTCCTCCAAGGTCATTTTCATCATGTCGCGGGTATTGCCATGTCCTTTTCGAGCCTCGTTTGCGCACACATCGATGCCACCATGCACGTTGGTCGGCGCATACTCGCTGACGCTATCGGCTCAATCCTCTCTCTTCAAAGATTACACCCATGTCACTTCAAATCATATTGTTACAATCCGTCCAAGCTTCTTGTAGATCTTTCATTATGCTAATGCTTTGACGTCGTCAGACGCTCTCGCATGTCCACTTGCCCATCATCACTGTCCCAGCTGAATTTGCTAACCAGCGGATGCTTGCCTGGCGCGTCCGGTGCCGCGGTGTTGTCTGTTCTTTGAAGAGCCAGTGCTGCCCGTCCGATTCTACCATGACGTTCATCAATCTGGGTACGCTGGATCGTTCGATTACACGGAAAATCCGATGGCTTCGGCGCACACGCAGCGTCTTGAGCTTCCTGGTACCGACGGATGAAGTCATGTAGCATTCGCTCCTCGATGGGAACCCCATCGACGTCGCTCAGTTCACAAAAGTACACCCCATCCGCGCGGCGGTTCATGGCCAGTTTGAAGGTGTCTTCGAGGAGATTAAGATTAACTCGAAGTGCCTGACGCACCGCGTGTCGAATCTTAGACTCGCGTCGTCGCTCAGAATTTCGCATTGTGAAGTTCTGCATCATCCCATGCTGGATATGTTTGTTCCGTACAAAGCCATTGTGGGCGTAATGGAGATGTAAGACTTCACGCGCACGCTGCATCTTTTGACGCCGGACGAGCTTCTGATACTCGTCGCCTGGAAGGCTACTGCGCTTTAAGGCATGGGACGAAGACCATGTCGAAGCTATCGTTGGAGGTTGCTGGGAGTTTGTGGTTGTCTTGACTGGCTCCACAATGTACTTTGCTTGAGGGTATATACACACTCGGACCGGTAGCCCCTCTGGGTTCCCGTCAGAGCTGTACCCAGAACTAAAAGAGAAGTCCGACTCCTCCGATTGAGGTCGCACACGAGACGAGACCTGCTGTCGTCGTGCTGTACGGACAAGTCGTTCGTGACGATGCGCTTCAATCTCTCGGTCGTGCTTCGTCGACGAAGTGCGAGCCTGGGCCTCCAGCTCAGACCGCCGCTTACCGATCATCTGCGGATACATTGAGCATTTGATTATTGGGTCGTTCGCATCATCACCACTCCTAGGATTCACACGACCCGACGTCTCGATTTGCGCCAAGCAAGACGTGTTCCGCTTTTGTCTATCAGCAGTACTCGATGAAATGGCATACAGACCACGACACGCAGCAGAACGTGATGTCGACTGCAAATGCCGCCTTTGGGTGCGATGCGAGCGATCGTTTAATTCATTTTCTGTGTGAGGGTGAGATTCAGATCTTGAATCCAACATCTTGAACAAGGACGGCATCGTAAGATCTGCAAAAGTCCGTTTGATTTTTTTAGGCGAGGAACAAGTTGAAATTGCTGGGATCGATGTATTACTCGGGATGTGAACAAGATTCTCTTTATGCTTTGCGTAGGTGTATTGTGCGGCAAGCTTTGTTTGCTAACAAAGTCTGTAGCTATTACAAAGGAGAAAGCTATCCCGGTAAAAAAGCACATAGCCTATGATGCTTGCATTTACTACAGCCGAATAGTACCATCCATTCCCAGTGGTTTTATTGCCAGTCTGTATACTTGGCATCCGAAGCTGATCAGGTACCGATCTCAGTTCTCCCAAAGTGCAACTTCCGCAGACATCTTTCCGTCAACAACCTAGACCTCCTATTCTGATCCTTACTCAATTCTCGTGGCTCCCACCGTGTCTGTACACTTTCCACATTCACACTCGAGCCCAGAATTTCGCCAGCAGTGTAGCTGCCAACGTCAACATCTATGTCTTCGGTGACGCGCATCATCAGCTTGTCCAAAGAATCATGCGGCCTCACGACAGATAAAGGGGTTCTGATCTCAGCCGAAATCGTCAGATCAGTAAACACGATGTCATTTCACGTATCCTGCACATTCAATCCAGATGCGACCCGCGCCTCTACATCCGCACGCAACGCTTCCAATGAGATATTTGTCGGCCGGCCGTGTATAAATCTTCCGCCTCGCTGCTCTCATCCGGTACCTACTGCTATAACTGGTCTACCTGATGGATCCGAACGCCCTGATGCTCGAGGGCAGATTGCAAGTGAAAGTATTGTCAATTGTGTACATGGCTGTTGTAGGTGTGTTGACGTGCGGAAGATAAATTCGGAATGGCGACCCTTCAGAGTGCTCAAAGCACGTGGGAATGAAGTCCGCGATGATGCTGTGCACGAACGGTGTGATGGAGTGGCGAATAACGAGGTTTCTACAATAGTTATACAACTCCGTGGGTGTTTGAGGGAGACAATCGTGGTGCGCCTGCGTTTAGTAGACAGTCTGCTGTCATGGTCACCTAAGCTGGGTTCAGCTACTTATGTGTTTGCGCATTCATTGTTACGGTTTGTCTTACATGTTTGTGTTCGTTTTCTCTTTTATCAACAACAAAGGCGTCATTTCATTTTGGTGAAATAAGCGGACAAAGATCCAACCAACTCTTACGCCTGAGCTACCAGAGTATGAGAGATCCTACGGAATGGAACAAGAGCAATTGTGATGTGTAGGAAGTTTCGTAACAAACGAACAGGATGTACAAAAATTGATACTACGGCGTTGAACTCAAATCCGGTCCTATAGCCCAAGTGATGAGTGAGCACAGCCACACCCCTTCAGTCTTTCATCTGATAACTTTACGACCATGATATCTAAAACTGTACGTCATGCGCAGCTCGATCCGCCGTTGCCGGATCCTCGCCCCTCTTCCTCACGCAAACCCCACACCTACAATCTAACAACGGTCCAAAAGCCCACACGTCGCATCGCGCATTGAACAGCTTCACTCTGTCGTCTTCAGTATCCCACAGCAGCCTGCTGTGATACTTGACCCGTGTTCCGAGGCGGATCATTTGCGTTCTCCACCATTGGTAGTCCCCGAGGCCGTGCTTTACGTGTTGTTTTAGCGCAACGATATTGGCCTGCAGCAGATTGAGGGGACGTGCGGATGAATCCGGATTCTCGAATGTAGCAAGGCTTGTCGTGCTATCTTTGTGGGTGGCCTTGGGGCGTCGGGTGAAAGAGGCCCTTGGTAGGGTTATGTCGGGAGGATCGTATTTGAGGCTTCCTTGGAGCTCTGCAGCGTTCGAGCTAGGCAAAGAATTACCGAGTCTCGGTTGCGCGTTCAAGTTGCGGGGTGTGCAGACCCGCGCCTGGTTGTTGAAGGAATGAATCGGGGGGTGACTACAGCCTCCAGGATTAGAAGCGGTAGCGATGACATTATGAGTACTTTGACTGTGGCTGGACTGAATATCGCACTCGATAATCTCATCTCGGTTGACTTGGTTGCGCAGAGAAGACTGCACTGGTCTCCGACGAATGCTGCCAGTCGCTTGTGGGACGATAATCAGCTGACCCTGACCATTGCGATGATACGTGATGCGTTCAGCTTCGAGCGGCAAAGGGTTGAGGGGTTGACATTCGGGTGAATATGTGTCTCTCCGTGAGCCATGAGCCATGATTGGATATTGTTGAGTCGATGGTTCCTCATATATGTTATCAGGTCGTCGATCATCTCGTTGGTTGGTAGAATGCTCAAAAGTTGGCTGTCGGCTGAGTCTGTGACGCATAGATCGTGCATAAACACGACCGGCTGGAGTGGGGTCAGTGTAATATTGACTATAAGCGTCTCGGAAATCGTTGGGGTGTAGGTGTCGTGCTGTTGTACTCTGGCCCGACTGTAGTGAATTTGTCGTAATGGACTTCAAAGAAGTTCTCTGGTGACCTGGAAACTGTTCCATCAAACCTGCAAGTAGGGGAGGCGCAGAATCCCAGTCTGTTGTCAAGTTGAGACTCCTTGTGATGGTGGCCCATAGCGACTTCCTTCGCTCGTGCTGTAGTGATGCTGCATAATCATGATTCGCCATCGAGGTACTTAGACGTGAATCTTGCGAGGTGATTTGAGAGATGAAAATGGAAAGGATGAAAAGGAAGACTACCGATAATGATCGAAATATGGGAGAAGACAGCCCACAACTGTCTCGAATGAACCTTTGCTGTCAACCACGCCATGTAATGGGGCTGAAGCATCGAGACTGCGTCTCACATCACTGCCCAGGCGAATACTCAGATGCGATTTGCATCCATATGTCCTGATTGTTGCGCTGAGACTCGCCAGTGCGTGCTGGTCTCGTGGAGGCCCGTGAGGGTGGGTCAGGTGTGGGAGAATGCTCAAGACATGTACGTTTGTGTCTCAAGCAAAGACGATGGTCGCATAGCGGCACATCTTGACGTGACTCTGAGGTTATTGGTGCTTCCACTTCTACAGTCGAATCATCTTCAATGATTGTAGGCGATTGTGTTGTGAATTCAGGTATTGCTTGAGTCGACCGTCGAGCCATACGTTCGTGAAACTTTATTCCGCCTAGAGCGAGGCCTCCGCGTAAAGTATTACTATCGTCTCGACCTTGCGGACCGTCGTTCCGCGGCCGAGTTCTGGCCATCCTACTTGCGTGACTGCGCAGGGAGTTGATAGGACCGTAAGTATCGTGCGTCTTGCGATACGACCGAGGTACGGGGTCGGGAATGGAGAGATTGCTTGATGATATCGTGCGTGCAGTGGAAGACAGACTGTGACATGTGTTCCTGTAAAGATGGTTGAGAGGACGACAGCGACTGATCGAACAGCTTGAAATCAAGGAGGCTGATAACTCTGAAGCAGTTTGCAACGATCGTTGCTGTGCGGTCCGTGGTGATGGACGAGACATCGGCTGAGACATTCCAACGGGAAGAGAAAGCGAGGTAGGTTTTGAACTGGGACGTGATAGTTGTGGCTGATGTATACGATGACTGCATTCGATTCTTGAGCGATAAAGAACAGGCTTCGACCGAGAACATTAGAGGCAGCACATACTTGTGGGTAGTAAGATCGAAGAGAGGCGAGGGATTTCAGGATATGGAACTGCAGGCGTGAGCAAACTTAACGGCACACAGGTAACAAAGGAACGGAGCAAGACGTGACAGTATATTCCAGCGCTATGCAAACACCAAGTGCAAGCGTCGTAGGCGGAGACGCTTTTCCAATCCATAGTAACGCCCGGATGTGGGACAATCCAAGCCCTTAAACAACCATCTAAAGCAGGGAATACGACAAGTGTAGGCAGCGAAGTATGTGAGCGACTTTTATAAGCCGCGAATCGCCAGTACATCCTTACATAACGTGTCCTCTATGCCACGATCAACGGCGGCTTTTCAAGCCAGCACGACCAATTGTAGACCTCTTTGCTGGTTTCGATTCCTCTTCACTGGAAACGCCCTCGCCGTCATCCAGGTCGTCACTCATGGGCTCGGACATGTCGTCGCCGGCATCATCATCGGTCTCTTCAGCCTCGTCATCAATCAGACCCTCAGAATCCTCGCTGCCCTCGTCCGAATCCTCGTCGACATCCATTGTTGTAGGCATCTCATCATCTGAGCTCTCTGCGTCGTCGTCGTCGGCGTCGACGTCTCGTATCCTCTTCCGTGTGCTAT
Organism: Boeremia exigua; assembly: GCF_020726555.1. Taxonomy (NCBI): domain Eukaryota; kingdom Fungi; phylum Ascomycota; class Dothideomycetes; order Pleosporales; family Didymellaceae; genus Boeremia; species Boeremia exigua. The sequence continues at coordinate 1,490,063 of NW_025763527.1, read as the reverse complement.
CGGGCGCGTCGTCCTCATCGGCTGATGATTCGTAGTCGTCCTCGCCCTCAACGTAGATGACTGCCTCGTCCTCGTCGTCACCAGCAGCCTTCTTCTGATTTCTCCGTCTCAGCTCAAGCTGGGCTTGTAGCATATCCAATCGACCCTTGAGTGAGAGCAGAGGCTGCAGTCCACTTGCGCGTTCCTTCAGCACCTTGTTCAGTGTTGCGAGCTGTCGGACCAGCTGGGGCTGGCTCGCAAGATAGCCACCGTGGGCAGCGAGTGACCACTGTACCCACACCATGAGCACGCCAGCGCGGCCAGGCTTCTTGTGCAGGCGCTCGGCCAGCTTCTGGAGCAGATTGCCCACCAAGGGCGAGGGGAGGCGTTCGACTGTTGCGTAGATTGTGTCGATGTCAATGACTCGCAGACAGGAGTCGAGCAGCTCTTGGTCGTTTGTCCGCAGAGCTTGGGTGAGGACGGTCCCGAGGGAGGAGGTGGAGGGTGCGGCGAGCGGACGGCTGCTCGACGCGGTAGCCAGTGTTCTTGCGTTGCTTGCGCCGAATGTGGTCTCTACGTCGACAATGCGCGATTCCTGGACGGGCTCGGGCTCCTGGGCGCGCAGCCTGTCGCCAAACGAGAGCTCCTCTGGGTCGGCGGTCTCGTCGTCGATGGGGCGGTCGACGTCGTCGCGGTCGCCGTTGACGGCAGGGGCAGCATCGTCGGCGGCGTCGTCGTCGGAGCTGGAGTAGTGGCTCTCTTCCTCGGCGCTGCTGATCTCGATCACGTCCGGTGCGGCATCCTCCATGTCGACGTCACCATGACCGGCCTGGCCGCCGCCCACGACGGCAGCGGACTCGTCGACGCGGGTGGTGCGCGCATGCTGGGCCCCGTTGATCTTGGCAGTGGGCTTTGCGGCGGCTCCGCTGAGCAGAGACTTGAGGCCGTTCGGACGGGTGGCCGCGGGCGGCTGGGCGAGGCGGGCTTTTTTGGCGGGCGGTGCGGCGTCGCGGGCAGCTTTGGCGGCCTTGGGCGTGCGAGAGGAAACGGCGGCGGGCATGCTGGCGGTCTCGTGCAGGGCGGAGTGCGCGGCGGCAGTGGTCGGAATCAGTGTCGCTGCCTGGAGCAGCGCAAGATGGTGCAACCGAAAAAACCTGAGCCCAAAAAATCTACAGTGGAGCTGCCGCTAGGACCAGGCGACAGGGATGGGCCGCCGCGGCGAAAATGGTCGTCTGAACCGCGGCCCAGCACGTCGCCTCCGCACGCTGGACAGACCCGGCGCAGCTGCTGCCATGCGATGCGCGCTCGCTGCGGGCGAGCCGGCGCGCAGTGCAGCGCAAGGGCGCGCGCGCATGAGCTGCACTGCTGCGGTGGTTTGGGCAGCCGCAGACACGTGACGCAACGGGCTTAGCGCCAGCTCAGGGGGAAGGCACGCTTGGCACGCATCGGAGTTTCTTAAACAGAGGGCCGCCCTCGCCCTCAATCTTCGTTCTTGTTGCTGAAGTCCTTCCCGATCTGCCTCCAATCAACGCGCGCCACCCCCGAACACCGCCCACGACTCGCGCTCGACCAACCACCATCAGTGCATCGCCGTCAGGCCCAGTTCGCGACCAGGAGCCCAGGCCCCTGCGCTGCAGAAACCGCCCGTCGCATAAATTACTGTCGCGTCCCCAGCTGCTGCAGCTCGCTTGCGGCCTGCTCGACGCCTGTGCTCAACGCCGTCGCCATCCGTGCATCGCGCATTGTTGGTGTTGTTGTCGCACCTCGTTGCTGGAGGCGCACGGCTGCACAGGACTTTCACTGCAACTCTGTACGCGCCGCGCTGCATAACAAACCTGCTGCCGCCTTCACGCCACTCGCGCGTCCACGTCTGACTCACTGCGTCGTTGCGCGCTGCCGTTGACCTCGCCGCCGCCTCCCGGTAAGTCACGTGCACCTCGACGCCGTTTCAGCCTCCGCGACATATAGTCTCCCTGTAGCCCCTCTTACCTTGGTCGCATTCCTTTTGCGACATACGCCACACTGCCAACAGCCCCACTCACCATCACGCCGGGTATAGAGCAGCACCCAACACTTTCACCCGTCATCACTACGCGTCGACTACCGTCAAAGTCGCGCGCGCGTCAACTGCAGTCTACTAACAACCCAGTTTGCAGCCTCCACCGCAACCGTCGCCGTTCCGCGCGTGCAAACACGTTCGGATCGTTCATGGCCCATGGCAGTAATGACATCACCTACCTTCGACAAACCTATTCTGGAATCCAAGGCTGACACGCTGGTGCCTGCGGACGCAATGGCAACCGAGACCCAGACCAATGGGTGAGTGCGACTTTACCTGTGCGCTCCTCATTGCGCTTTCGACCCATTAACTTTTTTAGTACTGCCGATGATCTCTTTGATGAGCCGGTCAACGGCATCGATGTTAACACGACTGGGGGATCAAAACCCATCACCAACGGCCACCACACAGTTTCAGACATGCCATCACCAGCGGTAGATCCTGTCATCCACCCCATAACTGATGTCTCCAGTGGCATCGAAGGCATTGCCTCGTTCCTGCCTGACCAGACAGACAACAACTCGCTTTTTGGTGATGATCTTGTGCAGTCAGTGACAGAGGCTACCGAAGCGCCAACCTCGGATGTACGCGACGAACCGGCACCCGCGCCAGCATACACTCAGGCAACGAGCGATAGCACGCAACAAGTTCCTGAAACACAAATCGCATCCTCGATTGAGCCAGCTTCGGCAGATGTAATGGACACCGCCGCTGATGCGCCTGAGGAGATGCGGGACACAGCTCCCACCAAACCGATGAAGGAGCTCTCTCTTCAGCCGGAGTCTAAAATGCCTGTGAAAGCAGAAGCATCTGCAGATGCAGACCAGGCTATGGAGGATGCACCACAATCCGGCAAGGTGCGACCTCGAGAAGATTTCGAAGAAGGGAATGAGGATATCGCGCCAGAAGCGAAGCGAACCAAGACCGAGGAGGCGTCAAGCTCGCAGGTAGACATCAAGTCTGAGTTACCGTCGCAGCTTGTGCAGGCAAATGGTTCCAGCACACCACGTGGTGATGGTACAGCTACACCGAGGGGGATAGCCACTGTGATCTCGTCAGAACCGTCAGGTGTACATCGCGCCGCCGACTATGAGCCGTGGCCAACAACAACCATGACTCAAGCGCAGAACAAGTTCTTGCTCGAGCGTATAAGAAACACGAAGAAGATCAAGGTCTCGTTGGCGTTCAAGGATCCCGTCGACCCCGTGGCGCTGAACATCCCTACCTACTCCCAGATCGTAACAAAGCCGATGGACTTGTCGACGATGGAGGTCAAGCTGAAGGAGAACAAGTACACTTACGTCAAAGAGTTTATGGAGGACCTCGACCAAATGATTGAGAATAGCGAGTTGTTCAACAACAAGCAGCATCCGGTCACGCAGGCTGGTTACAACCTGCGTGCATACTTCCTGAAAGGTATGGGCAAGATGCCGAGGGGTACCGTAGACGAGCCGCCAAAACCGGTCAAGGCCAAGAAGCCATCGGTGAGCACGGCGCCAAAGGCGGCACGACCACGAGAGTCGAAGCCGGCACCACCCACCGTGAAATCACCTACTGCGGCAGCATCACCTCCAGCGGCATGGCCTCTGGGACAGGATGGCATGCCTCTGATCAGGCGCGACTCCACTAGTGCAAATGATCGGCCTAAGCGAGAAATCCATCGCCCTTCGAAGGATCTGCCGTACGCGAATGCCAAGCCTCGCAAGAAGAAGTATCAGCAGGAGCTGAAGTTCTGCGAGAGCATCTTGACTGAGATCATGAAGCCGAGGTATGCAAATGTCACATACCCATTCATGACGCCCGTAGATCCTGTTGCTCTGAACATTCCGGCGTATCTGAAGATCATCAAGAAGCCCATGGACTTCGGCACGATCGAAAGAAACTTCAAGAACGGGGTGTATCAGAGCGCGAAGGACTTTCATGCGGATTGCATGTTGGTCTTCCAGAACTGCTACAAGTTCAACCCTGAAGGGGACGTGGTGAATGGGATGGGCCACGAGATGGAGGACCTGTTCACCAAACTTTGGGCTGAAAAGGCGGCCTGGCTAGAACAGCATGCACCCGCACCTGAGCAATCTCCTGAAGTCTACTCGGATGAGGAAGACGAGGAAGACGAGGACGAGGACGAGGATGAGGAGACGGATGCTGCGCAGGCACAATTCCTTGCAATCCAGCAACAGATTGCACAGCTTAGCGAGGCAGCGCAAAAGCTGCTGAATACCCAGAAAGGCAAGCGTGCTTCGCCGAAGGCACCAAGCAAGAAGAAGGCCAAGGCAGCTGCACCACCCAGGAAGAAGAGTGTTCCTCTTGCGGTGCCACCACCTGTAAAGGCTGGCAAGCCAAAGGCCAAGGCCAAGCCGCCGCAGCCTCTGAGCTTTGCTCAAAAGCAGGACATCTCGGAGGGCATCAGCACTCTCGGCGATGCTGACATGCGAAAGGCCGTGCAAATCATCAGGAATGGCTGCCCACATCTCGCAAATGTGCATGATGACGAGATGGAACTCGACATGGACGAGATCAACGACGAGACTCTGCGCGAGCTGCTGAAGTTCATCAAGTCGCTCCGTGGTCCTAAGGGAGGCGTGACGGTTGCCGATGATGATTTTGAGCCGCCGCGGCCGGTGCACAAGCAGACAACTGCGAGCAGGCCAAAGAAGAACAAGCCCATGGGCAAGACGGAGCAGGAGGACAACATGCGCAAGATCCAAGAGAAGCTGCAGTCGTTCCAAGGCGGCGTCTCGGGTAGCAGCCAGTCTCCACCTGGTATGTTGTTGATGTGTGATGGTGATGGTGCATTACTGACATATGCAGCGCATGAAGAGGAGAGCAGCGACGACGACAGCGGCTCGGAGAGCGAGGAAGAGTAATCCCTCGCTACCCCTTTGTGCATTAGGCGTGGGATCCTTGCTCTTTGCGTGGAGCCCTTTGACAGCGTTCTCGTTCCAGATTTCTTCTCTGCCAAGCGAGCGATCCCTTGCGTACACACGATCCGTCGTCCTCATGCCCGCCACACTGACACCGCATGACATGTCAAGAGTGACTCCGAAAGGGCTCGTAAGCGGGATCCTGCTCTTGCTTGGCCCGAGCCACGAACAACACACACATGGCTTGTGCAATATCCTTTCCTATGCTCTCGTAGCGAAAGAAGATAAAAGGCGTACCCGCCGCCGGCGTCGTTGTGTGTGCGACGAGGCTTGTGGTTTTTGGATGCTTTGACTCGAAAGAGGATATGGATTGACAAGGTTGGCCAGCAGCTTGGCGGCTTGGTGGATGGATGCGGTCGAGGGTCGGTGTACGAGTATGCTTTCGAGTAGATGCCGAATAAACCAGCAATATGTTCAATGTCTCCACCGCGTGTTTTGAGTTTGGTCCTGACTTCCGGGCACGTCATGTGACGGTGGTGAGGAGCCGTGGAAGGCGGAAGGCGGGCGGTGTGGACCCTGGGCGTCGAGCGGGCGTGGAGAGCGAATAATTGGTGGTGCAATGTTCAGCGCGCGGGTGCCGTGGCGGCGTGACGGCGAGGCTGCACAGGCACCGCATGGCCATGCCCGCCGTGATGTGGTCGTCGGGCAGTCCGGGGCACGCTGCGGTGCTGTGGGCATGCTGTGATGGGGGCCGACGGGAGGCGGCTGCTGGGCAGGGCGCCCGCAGACGGCGTGCGTGGAGCGGGGCGGGAGCTGCGTGCTAGTCAGCGAGCGTGCTGGCTCAGTGCACACGCGGTGCGGCGCTGCATGCTCAGTGTCGTGCTGGTGCACTGCTGCGGCGCTGGTGCGAGAGAGACTCGCTCATGCAGCGGGCCCTTTGAGCGCTTTGTGCGACGGCCGCACAGGGGCACCGGGGGGCGAGGGCGAGGCGAGGCGAGGGCGAGGGCGAGACGGCGAGGGTACGTAGAGATACGGCGCGCAGACGACGGCGAGCGCGTCGCAGAGGCACCGCCACACGGCGCAGCGCTCTCGGCGCAGAATGGGAACATGTTGTGGGCATTCTGCAGCGATGCAGAGTGGGGATGCGAGCCAACGCCCCTTAGCGGTGATCGCTGCCGCGCTTTGGCTGCTGCTTTGGCGGCTCGGGCTCGCGCTAGGCTCGCCGCGAACTTCAACTTTCAGAGCCCACGCCAACGCGACACACACGCGCCGACCCGCCGCAACCGTCTCGCCCGCCCATCGCCATCGCCATCGCCATCGCGCCAGTCGCCTCTGCAGCCGCACACCAGCACACGCCCGACTCCCGCCACGACAGCCGCCATGGCGACGGTCCCCGTCAGCGAGGTCAAGAGCAATGCGCGCGAGAGCAGGACCGCCGCGCACTCGCACATCAGAGGCCTCGGCCTGAGCAGCGACGGGCGCGCCACCCCGAGTGCCGGCGGCTTCACCGGCCAGGCCGCCGCGCGAGAGGCCTGCGGGCTCGTCGTCGACCTGGTCAAGGCCAAGAAGATGTCCGGCCGCGCCGTGCTCCTGGCCGGCGGGCCTGGCACCGGCAAGACGGCCCTCGCCCTCGCCGTCTCGCAGGAGCTCGGCACCAAGGTGCCCTTCTGCCCCATTGTCGGCAGCGAGATCTACTCGGCCGAGGTCAAGAAGACCGAGGCGCTGATGGAGAACTTCCGCCGCGCCATTGGCCTGCGCGTCAAGGAGACCAAGGAGGTCTATGAGGGCGAGGTCACCGAGCTGACGCCCGAGGAGGCTGAGAACCCGCTGGGCGGCTACGGCCGCACCATCTCGCACCTCCTCATCACCTTGAAGAGCGCCAAGGGCACCAAGAAGCTGCGTCTCGACCCGAGCATATACGAGGCCATCCAGAAGGAGCGCGTGCGTCTGGGCGACGTCATCTACATCGAAGCCAACACGGGCGCCGTCAAGCGTGTGGGCCGCTCCGACGCCTACGCCACCGAGTTCGATCTCGAGGCCGAGGAGTACGTGCCCATCCCCAAGGGCGACGTGCACAAGAAGAAGGAAATCGTGCAGGACGTGACCCTGCACGACCTGGATGTCGCAAACGCGAGACCGCAGGGTGGACAGGACATCATGAGCATGATGGGCCAGCTGATGAAGCCCAAGAAGACAGAGATCACCGAGAAGTTACGGCTGGAGATCAACAAGGTCGTCAACAGATACATCGACCAGGGCGTTGCCGATCTGGTGCCTGGTGTCCTCTTCATTGACGAGGTGCGCTTCCCCGATCCGTTGATGACCACGCATGCATTTCACACGAGTCCATGTACTAACTGCCCATTCTGTAGGTCCACATGCTCGATCTCGAGTCCTTCACCTTTCTCAACCGCGCTCTTGAGTCGCCCCTCTCGCCCCTCGTAATCCTTGCCTCCAACCGCGGCGTCACCCACATCCGCGGCGGCACCAACCTGCCTCCTAGCGCCCACGGAATTCCCCCGGATCTGCTTGCGCGTCTGCTCATCGTGCCGACCCACCCGTACAACGCCGCTGAGATCAAGCAGATCATCGGCTTGAGAGTCGGCACCGAGAAGCTGAACATCGCGGAAGCAGCCAAGGACAAGGTTACAGATCTTGGTGTCAGAGTCAGCTTGAGGTATGCGCTGCAAATCCTGGCCCCGGCGAGCATATTGGCCAAGGTTGGTGGAAGGCCAAACGGAGAGATTAGCGTGCAGGATGTCGAGGAATGCGAGGATCTCTTCCTCGATGCCGGGAGAAGTGCAAAGGGACTCGGGGAGGCTGACGGCTACATCGCGTAGACTACAGCGTCTTGTCTGGGAGCTGGCGTTTAAGAGGTTATATCATGAGATACAAGAGCGTATGTACAGTACTGTGAGCGGTATCTGATAATCACAAAAGCAAATTCACGTCCAATTTTAGCTTGCAAGACATGCACAATCCAAGTCCAGTCGAGAAGTAGCCGTCGGCAGTGATGAGTTCCCAATGTCCATGACGAAGTCTCTAGCAGCAGAAGAAATTGCATCATCAATATGGCCTGACAAATGTATCAGATTGCTCGCGTGGCTCAAAGTCAAGACAAATTGTAGAGAGCGCGATCTCAACGCTCGATGCAAGGTCAAAGTCAAGATCAAGCTCCGTTGCCACCCGGTCTCCGATTGGCCGTGCAATCTTTCCTAGTAGCCGACCTCGGTGCTTGCCTCATCCCATCTCGAGCCTCAAGTTCACTTTGCCTTCGTTCCACAGACCCTCGTTCACTCGCAGAGATATATTACCTGTCCATCTGGTGCACGAAACAAGTCACAGCACATCACGTCACGTCAATTTCCCGCACGAGACTGATACCCATCATCACCATCACGATGCTCCGCAACATTTCTCAATTGCCGCGCCAACTCTCGCGCCGCGCCGCCGCATTCAGCACATCAGCTGCCCATCAATCCTCTCCCTTCGGAGGCCCCAGCCCGCCGCGCCTACCCAAGGAGGAGCAAGAGCTATTCGAGAAGCTTCAGAAGGAATCGACCGGCGCATTCAGCCAGCCAAAGCCCGATCCCGAGCCCACTAGCCAGTCGAGCATTCGTATGCAGATCAACCAGTCACCGGACTCCTCGTCAGCACCAGAAATCAGATTCGAGAATGGCAAGGAGATCCAGAAGGGCGAAGAGTTCCATCCCAATATGCGCAGAGGCGCGCCGCCAGAGTTTGAGGGCGACGTGAACCCGAAAACGGGTGAGGTTGGTGGGCCGAAGAATGAGCCGCTGCGCTGGGGCAGTGGTGAGGGGAGAGGAGATTGGAGCTATAATGGGAGGGTTACCGATTTCTAGGCTTTGTGACAGAGTTGATCAAGCATGAGGAGAGGTGGGAAACACGTGACGGATTGGGTGATTACAATAGACGTGATGATGATTAATATCAGTGTATCAAAAACAAGAACGTAAGCAATTCACAAACGAGAGCAAACACAAACCCTGGCACATGTCCTACGGATATCGCGGTCATGGTGTCACGCTTCCAGCGGCGACTGGCGAGAGCGACCCTCTCTCAATCAACTGTAGGTATGCCTGAATTCACAAAGGATTTCGCATGTGCGCACATGAACATGGCTCGTATGCAGCCTCAAATTGTCAAGGCGTCCCGCAGATGCTCTAGAACCCTGAACACTCTCGTGCACTTCCCAATCCGGAAGCGAGGTGGCGTGTGGCTTTCCGGCCGCAAGCGATTCTGAATCGAAGAATGGAACTTTGCCTTGAACCAGCGCAAAGCGTCTCGTGTTTCGGAAGACCGGCACTGTCACTCGTGACTTCGAAACAGAAGATCCAGGGACCCAAAGCATGAAGAGCTTCCTTAAGGTTCGAAGGAGGGGATGTGCTAGGGCTGGACTGGATGACACTGATGACCGTGCAGAAGACTGTGGCGCGGCGTGCGCGGAGCACGTTTCGACAAGGCGGAATTGCGAGTGCGCATGTCGTGACGAGAACAGCGATTCCGGCTGTTGGTGTCTTGCAAGCCAATTACCTATCGGCGCTCAGGCACCAGCCCAAGGGCTGACACGACACGTGCATGCCCTTTTCCAGCAGGCGATCCAACTCCAGAAAATGGGAGATCTCCAGGGCCCTTGCGCTAGAGAGCCCTGAACTCTAGAGCTCTTGCATGCAGCTTAGATGATGGTCCAGCGGCCCCTGTGCCGTCATATTCCACGCGGCCACGATTGTGCAGGTTGTCCATACGTCGTCGCAATCACAACGGTAGCAGAACCTCACTCTCTGCTGCTGTTCGTGCTCGCGGGCTTCCCGGCGAGGCGCAGCGAAGCAGTTGCCGGGCGCTTGATAGACGACAGGGGTGCCCAAACGGAGCCCCGCCGAATACGATTTTGGCCTGGAACCATGCTGCATGGTGAACGGTCTGGATTGTAGCGTGCGACAATGTGAACTTGTGGCTGCTGCCGCTGCTGCACTTGACTGACTTAAAGATGTGAAGCCCCCCGCGACCCGCAAATGTAAAAGCGCTTTGCTTTCGGTCTGTAAGAAGCTCCGTTGCTTAAAGCGTCGGCGGACAATACTTCGGTTCGTGTCGTGAAACCGCCTCCGTACATCGTCATTTGCTAACTATAAGATGAAGACCCTGAGAACAGCGCTGAGCTACGGACATCCGCCTCAACATTATGGAGTAGTTACTATGCAACCGGACTTGAAGCACTTTGGTATCCCTTGCCATACAACCCATTGACCACTCATTATCCCAGTTGGTGATTCCGGACTCCGGAATCATCTACTCACGGCGCCCCATAAGCATTGTCGGGCCTGCCCCCTTGGCACCGAACGTCTTGAGGTCGTTGTCAACTATGATCGGTGTGATTCTATATGCGGCTCTGCTGCTGCAACTTACTGCGGCAGTCAATGTAACCGTCGATCTTGGGTATGCCAGGTACAGAGGCAAAAGCATCGGGAACGGCATCAATCGTTGGGCTGGCATGCGTTACGCAAGAAGCGTCTCTCGGGTCGACGGATTGCGTTTCACTGCGCCACAGGAGCCTCTCGCAGAGTTAAACAAGGTGACCACGGATGCAAGCAAGGTGAGCGTCCAATCGCACACTTTGTTGTTTTCGCTAACGCAGATAGTTCGGGCCCTTGTGCATCGGCTCTGAGAGCGATCTCAAAGCAGAATTTGGAAGCAAGTGGTCAGAAGACTGTCTGTTTGTCAACGTCTTTGCGCCTTCCGCGGCCACCAACACGAGCAAGCTCCCGGTCTATGTCTTCATCCAAGGAGGCGGCTTCAACGTCAACGGCAATGCAAACTACGATGGCGCCGATCTCATTGAAGCTGCACGCGGGGACATGGTGGTCGTCAACTTCAATTACCGAGTCGGACCGTACGGGTTCCTCGCCAGTAAGGAGGTTGAGGCCAATCGGACGCTGAGTCTCAACAATGGACTGAAGGATCAACGACTCCTACTTGCATGGGTACAGAAATATATTCACGAGTTTGGCGGAGACGCGGACCACGTCACTCTTGGTGGAGCCAGTGCTGGTGGTGGTTCAGTCGTGTTACAACTCACGGCTTTCGGTGGACGAAATGACAACCTCTTCCACGCCGCTGCCGCTGAATCAGCCGCATTTCCGCCACTACGAGATGTCGAACAGAGCCAGTGGCAATACGATGCCTTACTTGCTCGATCAGGCTGTAAGGATATTGCCTGCTTGAGTTCCCTTGATGCTGTCACTTTCCAGGCCGCAGTCCGAAGTCTCAAGCTCCCTTTCCCTGGAGGCAAGAATCCACCAATTTACTTCTGGAACCCAACTCTGGACTACGACTTCATCCAGAATTACACATATAGCGAGCTTAAGAATGACCGCTACGTCAAATTGCCCACCATCTTCGGCGACTCTACCAACGAGGGCATCAACTTCACGCCAAAAACCATTTCCAACTACGATCGAGCCCGCCAATTCATCGTCGACCAATTCCCTGCCGCCGACTGGGCCAAGATCCGCACAGTGTGGAATAGTCCCATGAACGCACCCGCCGATGCCCGCTGGCGTGCGCTCGCCTCAGATGTCTACGGCCACATCCGCTACAACTGTCCAAACTTGAACATGTCCGCTGTCTACGCCGAAAACAACACGTACCCGACCTATCAGTATCGGTGGAACGTTGGTGGTGCCGCGCACGTGGGCGAGTTGCCGTCTATCTGGGGGAACGGGACCACAGCCTCTGCTGTGTTCATGCAAGCGTATTGGGCGAGTTTCATTCGCAGCTATGATCCAAATAAGTACACAGCGGAGTTTCTCGTGTCAAAAGGCCATGAAATCGATAACCCCGAATGGACCACGTTCGCGAACCAAACTGGAGGTCTTGGGAACAGGTTAAGGTTTGGTGATGACAACATTGTTGTGATGGAGCAAGTTGGTAATACGGAGTGGGAGAGATGCAAAGTGATCTCGAACATGGGGTTGCATCTGAAACAGTAAGCCCCCCCCCCTTCTCGTTGAGCAGTCTGTCCATTCCAGGAGTTGCTTGTATGCATTCTTGGAAGAGTCTTGTCCTGGAGCCACGGGGTTCTGTTACCATTCGCTGACGCATGCTAGACCGACGAGTGATGGCTTACGTGTCTTGCCACTTACCTCGGGGCTTTATATGACGATCGGTATTATACTGCTCCAGTGGTTTTGTCCTTGAGGATAGCCAATCCTGAAGCGGACCCATGATCTCTGGAGCCGAATAATATGTCGATGCATCACCTATCAAAATAGCCACAAGACACCACTTGGTTTGTTGGACATCAAAAATGCCTCACGGGGAAGTTGAGCTGCCGATTATACAAGGTTCTGACACCGAGGCGTTCCACAAAAGGTCAGATTGAGCGACTCGTATCTCGGCCGTCGTTTAGCATGTCGATGAATGCTGGTCGTACAGTAACAGCGAGCAGAGAGGACTCAGCGCTGTGGTACGAGCGGGTCATAATTTCGTCCAGTGTTCTCTTGTGGCGCCAGGCAGTTCGAATGCTCAACTCCCGTGGTCTAAGGTCTAGTGACGTTGTGCGCCAGGATCTCCACGACAAGTCAAGTTCAATACCTACACAGCGCCCCAGATCAAACACACGCGTAGGGATCGTACGCTAAGGGTTGGTCATGCTGATAACACAAGTCTTGTGCATAGGACCTCGAGGGTTCTACTTGTACTCTTATTATCAAGTCCGCGGATTCCAACGGAATCCATAATGCGGCTAATGTAGTGTCTATCTATCATGTGGCATGAATTAACAATCACCACAAACTCAACACTAGAATACCACCAATCCCATAACATCCATTATAAGCCAACATTGTCACAACAGGGTCCGATTCACATCATACATCGTTCAACTGTAGTCTCGATCAATCGGTATAGTCCTTGACATTCGCGAAGAGACAACAAAAAGCTCGTGACGACACTCCAACACGGACGCTAGGATTACAGTCCAGGTGCCCGTACAAACATTTCGCCTTCTACCTCAAAATTTACGCCCGCTTATTAGCACTGCTCCGATCACTCATTACCTAAAAGGCAGGATGATAGTAGGACATGACACTCGAACTCCTAAAGACCCAAAATGAAAACCCGTAATCCAGCCAGACCCTAGAGTAATTGAGAACTTCGATATGAAAAGACGATGCTCAAGCTGCGCCTATAACGCCTACCGTTCTCCAAGTCTCCTTTTTGGCTCTACCAACTGGCGTCTGATCTCGAATAGCTTGAGCAGGAATACGGTACATGATAAGGTACTCGCCCCAGTGCAGCCACTCGTCAGCATTGTCGTCAGTATCCTACATCTGTCAGTCCAACGTCAGCTATTGAGCATGCTCAGAGACCAACCTTGAGGAGATCCGCAGCGCGAAACACAGGACCTCGCGCAAAGTGCTTGGTGTCCACACTGACGACCAAGACCTCCTCGCCCCATTTTTCCGCCAAATGCTGCGCCACGTTCTCTGCGTGCGGCAAGCTGTCGTACACGCTGATGAAGGGTGAGCTGATGTTGGTCTGACGATTTAGGTGCGCAAGGCCGAAGCGGCTGAGCGCGGATGTATAGTTGAGTATTGTGGTCTGATTCTTGGCTGCAAATCCAGTGGAGAAAGAATATCGGGTTTGTGCGGAGGCGCGATGAATGCGATAGACCATGGGTGGGATGGTGGTTGGTGGAGAGGCAGAGGGGGTGAAACGAGCTGCGGGTTGGGCAAAGAGGGCTGGTAATGTCAGACGAATGGAAACTCCGGCGGTAAGGAGAAGCTTACTGGCCATTGTTGCAAGACCGTCGGTTCGACTCAAATTCGCTTGGCACTTTTCACGTTTGAAGACAGTATCAATGACTCAGATGTCGCAAGAAGAGGTAGAGCCGATACAGCTACAAGAAAGTTGACGAGTAAGAGACACACAGCGTACTGTGATTCCGAAGATCTCAGAGAGGGTGCGAATTTCCATAGTCGTGATTGAGATAGGTGCAGACTGAAGCACCCTTTTTGTATCTATCCATGAGGAGCGACAGGACTCTCCAGACCTCACGATCAGATTACACGTCTTCGCATGAAAGCCTAGTATCGTCATGTTGGTATCCTTCCCCGACCCGAGATGAAGGATTCGGTCAGTGATGTGTATCCGCCTGGATGGCTGCAGCGACAACTGGCAAACGCAGCGTACGGGCATTCGATAGGTCGCGTCCTAACAGAGTGTAGCTGAGTAGCTGATAATATGGACGTTGCCGATAAGCGATTACAATTTCGGACGGGGGTGCCGGGAGGCTCGTTTCCAGTATGCACGTTTTGAGACCGAGCAAGGTTGTTGTTACACAACATGAAGAAGGCCTGTTCCCGCAATCCACTTGAACCTGGCAGGCGTGTCGATCGCACTACTTCCAGGTGCTTCCATAGCAAGTGAGCGTCGCTGCGCTGTGACATCGGTAGGCTGGCCGAGGCTAGAGGCAGTGGAAGGTGGGAGATGTGCAAAGCGTGCACAAGTGCTTCACTACTTCGGATCCGGACTGAATATCACAGTGCTACACCAGGATGAGCTACCAGATGGATCTGCTTAACCGCAGTACACGATGTGCTTCTTGAACATTAGTCGGCCGTTAGTGGGGCACATGTTTCTACAGAGAAAAGGCCTGCTTCAGCATGAAGGCAGATTAAGTCACCCTATCGGAGAGTATAACAGCAAAATGCATGGTATCTGACATGTTCAGATTCGACAAAGCGAATTCTCATGCCTGTATTACCATGCGGCGCACTACTGGCAAGGCAGAATGTCGCACATGCAAACAGCCATGGCTGTAGCCTGAGCTCCGGCTAGCTTCCCATTCGTTAGATACACGGTAGCAGAATTGACATGCTCGGTGCCTCCCGTGAAGACGACTAGGCCAGACTGTGCAGATCCGCATCACGGTGGGCCTGCGAGGTGAAGGGTGCACGCATGACACAAAAGACCAATCAGACCGGTAACAGAAGTAGCGGTGAACCAAGTAACTAGGTGTCATCACGGAGATGAGCACAAGATGGAAATGAGAAGAGGGCCAGGAGTGAGCGTTGGTGTTGTGAAGGTAGTTGACACGTGAACCGCGTTTGTTCTAGTCCACGTTAGGATAGCGCTATTTCGATCAGGACGTCGAAAAGTTGAACGACAGCATCAACGAGGCGCAACGACGACAATCAACGTCAACGTCTTAGATTGTGCGCAAGCTCTTTCTCATTGAATTGGTGATATAAAAGGCTAACGAACGAACAGATATTTCGCTCTTTCATAGCCCCACAACCGGGTACTGGCCCGATTGATTACACTCAACACCAACTCTCCACCCGCTGCACCGACACCGACCGCTCCACCGTCTTCACAGCCCACCTCACGACATGTCTTACTTTCGGATAACACTCATGCGCTCTGGCATTGGCATGCCCTCTAAGACTCAGGGTGTCCTGAAAGCGCTCGGCCTGAAGAAGCGTATGACAACTGTCTACCACCCCGTCTCACAGTCCGTCGCTGGTCAAATTATGAGGATAAAGGAGCTGGTTGATGTCAAGGAAGTTTCTCGCGCATTGACATCTGCTGAGCAGAAGGCAGCGAGGCGACCGGCACCAGGGTACTACATCGAGAGTAGAGCGTCGCAGGCAATGAAGGAGTGGGAGTGAAATGCGAAAGAAGAATGAACACACACACACTGGGATCTTGTTTTTATACTGTACAACTGTCATCTTGCATACCCACACGGCGTTATTGGGTCTCGGACTGACGGCAAGTCGAGAAGCAAATGAATCTGAATCCAGATTTGACGGACTATATACAGAAGTAATTGGCTCATGATGATACGTGCTTGTCAGTCAACCTATTCCGAAAACGCGTTCATTCTTTGATAAGTGAACGGCAGTACCACGTCACCGTTCATACCTGAAGTCGAATACAAGGATTTGAGCAATGAGGAAGCCGGTGCTGGGTCTGTCAATGCGATCATTACACGATCACCACACCCCTCAATCAGGGCTCAGAGCATCGCTGGTACCCATGCTAACCGGCTCACAAGAACACGCTTCAATCGCGCCAGAACCCCATCATTGTCGTATTTAATCACTCTGATCGATGCATTGAGCAAG
Source organism: Boeremia exigua (assembly GCF_020726555.1). NCBI lineage: Eukaryota > Fungi > Ascomycota > Dothideomycetes > Pleosporales > Didymellaceae > Boeremia > Boeremia exigua. The sequence continues at coordinate 1,474,011 of NW_025763527.1, read as the reverse complement.
CTGCGCCTTACCGCTACATGTAGGAACCAGTCTAATTTTGTTAACCCGTGCACCTCCAACAATGATGGAAATGTGAACAGGAAGGCCTTTTATTCTACGTCAAAATGCCAAAGCGATGAAGAGAACTCTCATCGGGCTTGCCTATCACTTGGTTTCAAGGCCTACGAGATGTCTGACCTCGGTCGCCGTTATCTCAACCTCGACCAATCCTAGAGTCCACCACACCCTTTAGTCCCCCGCAATCAGCAGCCTTTCTTCCTTGAGATATGGCGCACTCTTTCCATCGCCGAGCACAACTAGCAATAGCGCAATCTTAGTCTATCCCAATTCATGTTGAGATGCTCCGTGTGTCAGGCTTGGGTTATCCTTTTGCCTCTGCAGACCAGCCAGTTCCTCCCTAGCGATGTGCATCTTGGCCGAGCATGCTACAAGATTTTCTTGCTGTGCATGGTTGCCCTCCTTTTGTGGGTGATCCCACCAATCCAATGAAACAATATGCTCTGCGGCGCCAGATGGCGCAAGTTGATCCAAATCGAGATCAGGTCTTCCAGCGCTGTCCCGCTGGTCTGGCTGTCGTATGCCGAAGTTCGACAAGAGAATCCTTGGATCTAGCATGATCATCCATAGACAAGACAGGAATGTAGCTGTCTCTCGTCTGTTCCTCGGTTGGTATACGACATAGATGGTGTTCAAAAGGATGGCACCGAGAGCTTTTAGGATGCCTGTTACACCTGCGGCGGCTATCATCTCTTCAGCGAACACTTTCTGGCCGTTCCAAGGACTGAAACCGTGGATTTTATTATCGGACTTGGACTCCGTCTATCGTCTGGTCGGTCCCCGTAAATCCACTTCTACTCTTGCTCAATGAATTGTGTGAAAGATATGAACATTGGGCGAACGTCTAGTTTTGATCGCCTGCGATACTAAGGACTGGAGGATGTTCAACAATAAACAACGAAAGAGTGAACAGACAGTACTATCTATCGAGCTGAGTCTTGGTCAGGTCTGAGCTGCCACACCCCCAGGTGGTGAAGGGGATGACAACGGGCACGCGTTTAACATAGGTGGAGTTGCGTGTGTTATCCCGTGCAACACCCAACTCGGTTCCCTGCAACGCTGACCACCTTGACCCAGAGACAAACTAGCCACCAGTCACAGACTCTTCAGATCAGGCTACCATGGTCTCTGGGCTTCTGGATTCCTCATTCATAACGTTCAGCACGTGGCAAGCCACTCCAAAAATGGACAAAGTGGACCACCGTCCACGTGCACTGTCGTTCAGCCTAGGTACTCATGAGACACGGACAAAGGCATCAAAGCTTATTATATACCTGACGTCTACTAGCAATTCGATTTTCTCTCCCTATCATTTCTGCAATTAAGAGCCCTTACACCTGCTTATGTTTTGTCCCGTCGTCCGGTCTCTCATCAAGGTCCACACCACCAGCGCGCCCATCGTCTTCCACCCGCCCAGCCTTCGCAAAAGTCGATCCGAGAATGTGCAGTGGATTATTCATTCGCGTTGTCATGACGTAGAGTATTGTTAGGCCAACTGTTACGACCTCGTCACGAACCTCTCTGGGTAGTGCAGCAGCACTCTGCTCGAAGTGGAAGTTGCCAACTTGTTTTATTGCCCACCAGTTGACCGAAAATCTGGCGATGGGGGCTTGCGTTGTTGAGTCGATGCATACAAAATCCCAGATTTTCAAGCTGGAGGTGGCAATCCATGTGATGGGAATTGGGCTCTCGGTCGACGACAGAGTTGTGGAGAGATAGTTGTATGCTGTTTTCCACTTTTTGAGTGGCTTGATGTTGAGCTGTTGGCCATGCACCGTACATTCTGATGCGATGGAAACACTGTTGATGATGCCGGTGGAGATCTGAGTTTTGGTTGACGCATCTTCAATGCGCAACTGGGGTTTTGTTGGGCGAAAATGTTGAATGTAAACTGGTACAAGTCTGTCCCCATCCTTTTCGCTGACAATGTTGTGAAACTTGCTCCAGGCGAAGTCGACCTGAAGAGTAGCACCCGAAGGTGTCTCGAAATGCCTAGGCGGACTACTGGAAGGAGAGGAGTGTGTTGACATTATGGTAACTGATGCTAGGAGGTGAACGATTAACGTTTGTATTTTGAAGGCGGTGATAGCGGTATGGATGCAATTGCCTCAGGCTTCAGCCAGCGTCCAGGCAATATAAGTAGTTCTTCATGTCAAATGATAGTGGCGAAAATGGCTGTGGTCAGGTTGGGTGCCTGATGAGGCTGATTCCTACTCTTGGCCTTTGTTGTTGCCGGTTTGGGTAGTTCGTGAGCGGGGCTGTGCTTCGGTTTCTTGCAACGAGTAGCGATGACGTGAGACGAGTCCGTGCGGACTCAGTGCTGAAGATCATATGTAGGCACTACCAGAATTTCGGGCAGCCCGAAGAACACAATGGGTGCATTTGGTTCAGAACGTACCAGTCGGCTACATAGAGAATGCGATGATCTCTACGAGACCAAGGACAAGGCTGGATCTGTCTTGCGAGTCGATCACCAGACTTATGTTGAAGACAGACCTCACCATGAGTAGCTATGGCAGCAGCTTGCGCTTCCGCGAGGACGATACGAAGTACCACGTATCCAGCTGAAATCCGCGTCTTCCATTTGATCAGCGTCGAAACCTGCTTGCAATTATACAGAGTGTGTTATCGGAGTTTTCGGCATCCCCGATCCTGCATCATCCAAGGCTATGCATACGTACCATTCCCTCTCTCTCGAATCTCATGAAAAGCGGTGGATAAGCGACCTTTTCAGCTGATCAACTTTAATACCGAGCCTGTAGCTATTACAAGACCTAAAGAAGATATTTAGGTAAGAATCACTTATTCTGTAGGCAAAAACGTATACTATAGGGTTCATTTATATTTTCCCTCCGTTGCTGTCGTGTGGTGTACCTGGGTCATATCCTCAGCCCGCCATTTATTCTGCAACGTGAGAGCATGTCTCCAGAGTCCACTGTCACTCGCCCCGGGCTCCAACATACACCCACACACCCTCCCTCTCCTGCCACTTACTCGCGAAAACCCACAACTTTGCACCGGCCACCAGCTCTAGATCTTCTAGTTCGTAGCTAACGTCTAAACCCCACTCACCACATCGCGTATCCCACTGCCAATCCTCCCAGCTGCCGAGCCGCAGCTGCGCATCGTCGGGCATTATTTCAGACTCGGCCATATTAGCATGTTGCCATATTTCGCGGCGCGCATCGAAGTACCAGCGGGAAAGGTACAGTGCAGTTGCAGGCTCGCCGTCTGTAGGCAGGGAAGAAGAGAAGAACTCGCGCCACAGCGGATCCCAGGTCCACTCTCTTTTGGCAAAAGTCTCCTGCGGTGTTAGTCGGGTGCCCGGATCAGAATACTTGACGATGTCCGCGAGTAACCCCACGGCCGTGCTTAGGTCAGACAAGTCGAGGAAATCTGTCGAGCAAGGGATGGCGCTTGGCTGAGCTAAAGGGTGCCATTGGTCCCGTTGCTCCAGGGTATTTTGTAAAGAAGCGAGTTGTGATTCCAAGTGGGCTAGCTCCGAGGTTGTTTCTTGTGTAGATTTTGCCAGGCCGAGAATATCCTCTGAAGACGTCCTGTCGAGCAAGTGGCCAATCTGATGGTCAGCCATCTCAAGTAGATGCTGGTGATTTGCTAGAGAGGAACGTACTGGTTGAGAAACGTCAAAGACAAATTCTTGCCGGGTTTCTTCGATCTTTCGTCGGACATTGCGTGTAGTCTCTTGGAGAGAAACGATGGTGTTTGTCAGCTCGCGTGAGATGTTTGGCGAGGCACTCTCCATTTTGTCGGAGTACGCACGATCGTGGGTAATGAAAGCGAGCGTGTTTGGGTGCGCCGAGGCTGTCTGGATCTATGTCATTATGAGTGGGATGTCTAGTCGCTTCTGTGAGTTGCAGTCGAGGCCAAGTTTGTTGGTGCGGCGGCTTTTTTGCCACCAAAGTGGAATGCATCATGGATGCTCATCGCGACACTAGAGACAACTTGAGATATGGTTTGGTAGCAACGCAGACTTTATGTACACGAATACGGCGCAGATGGTGCTTGCATAGGCCCAGGTCGCGCTGGTAAGGCCTACACAGTATTGAACATCTACTTTGTAAACTAAGGTGTATTGGGCGCGCTAACACGTATGATATCGGAGATGTAAGTCGGCTCACTAGTATATCGGCGGAGGTTGATTGACAAGGTTCTGTAATGACTTGCCATGCTGAATCTCCCGTTCTTCTTGTGAGCATACTGCACTCAAGCACTGCGAGTTGCTTCTTGGCAGTTTTGTAGGATCGATGTATCCTTCAGCTCGGCTAACAGGCTTTCAAATCACAACTAAATGCCTCCACTTGAGCGCCACTGCACCAATCAGGAAGCTGCCTGTCAATGTTATTAACTCTTTGTTTCTTGCACTGCAGCTACGTCGGTGGCGACTCGAACGTGCCTGGTTGCAGTATGTCTTTATAGAAGCACGTCTTCTGACGGCTTGCAGATGTACAAGCCAACTTGTGCGGATGATGAGCCTCTGTCTTGGGCGGCTGGATTTCTAGATCTGCACAGCCTAAAGTTGGGTTGGATCAAGATGTTGTTGGTATCATCGTCTGGGGTATCATCGCGCACCCATCACCGGCCCGCCCACAGTCCTCCACCTCTCCCCATTCCCATCCCCCCACCGCCCCCAAACTTTCCCTCATTGACTGGCCTCTTAGCCACCCTCCCCTGGCTCTTGACGCCCTCGACAACCCTATCGAGCTGGGTCTCGACCACTACACCGCCGACTATCATCTCGCCTAGGGCGGCATGGAGGGTCTCGAAGTTGAAGATGAGATCGAGCTCGCAGACGTTCTCAAACAGCCCATCGAGCGCCTGCACGAAGACCTGGATCAGGTCGAGCAGGGCGAGCGGCGATTCGGTCGAGGTGGAGATGACGATGAAGTAGAGGGTCGCATAGTGGCGGTAGGTCACGAGGGAGGGAGTGTCGTTGTGCGGGGTGCTGGGTGTGGAGGACTTGGAGGACTGCTGGAGCAGGGGTGGCAGGCTACGTGCGTGGGTTAGCGGTGACGCGCTGGTGAGGAAAAGAGTGCGTACGGCAGGAAGTTGCACGCTGAGTTGGGGCGGTTGGCGACGAGGGTGAAGATCTCGGAGATTAGGCGCTGCTGCACGCTGGTCTCGAGCTGGGTGTAGAACTTGGTGAGGCGCGGCTGGCCGGCGTTGTTGAAGACGAGGACGGCGTTGATCATGGCGCGAGCTGCCTGTGACGGTGCCTGCGACGGTGCCTGTGGCGGTGCATGTGATGGTGCATGTGGGGAATGGTGGGCGGCGTAGGTATGATGCGTTTGCTTGGTGTTATCGATTGCAGCTGTTCTCCGCACCCTCATAGCTCACACCCGCGCCCAGCAACCTCCCATCAACGCTCACCACACCCGAGACGTCGCATCACAATGAAGCCTGTCACCCGAATTGGATCCCTGGCGCTTCGTCGCGCGGCCGCAATGCCGCTACGCGCCTCGACGCCTGCCAATGGCATGATTGCGCGCGCTGGCGCCGTCACTGTGCGCAGAGCGTCGGCGCGCGCTTTCCACGGCAGCGCGAGCGGGCGCAGCATCATGCCGGATAGCGAGAACCCTGCGCCCAAGCAGTCGGAGGAGCACGAGACGCCGACGGTGCCCACGGACATCTCCACCAGCGAGTTCCACGAGCGCGCCGACGAGTACCTGAACGAGCTGGTCGAGCGCCTAGAGGAGGCACAGGAGAAGAGCCCCGACATTGAGGTCGAGTACTCGGTGCGTCACGGTGCAGCAGTCGTCTGGCGCCTACTAACGCACGGCAGGCTGGCGTCCTTCGCGTCGACTTCATCTCCAAGCAGCTTAGCTACGTCATCAACAAACAGCCGCCGAACAAGCAGATCTGGCTCAGCTCGCCCATCTCCGGGCCCAAGCGCTTCGACTGGGTGGTGCTGCAGGAGGGCCAGAACGCAAAGGAGGGCAGCGGCAGCGGCGACTGGATATACCTGCGCGATGGCACGAGCCTGACCGACATCATCCGCAAGGAGCTAGGCATCGACAACGAGGTCGACGACGATGTGCCGAGGTAGTGTAGTATAAACATAGCCACAGCCATAGCCATGTCTGTGAGGAGCAATATGTAATTCGCAGTGTACGAAGTATGCAGTGGCACTGGCAGTGGCAGTATGGTACCAGTGACAGTATGGTACCAGTGGCAGTATCGCACCAATGGCAACATGCAGTACCCAGCGCCAGTATGCCGTACCCAACGCCAATATGCAACACCCAGTGCCTGTGTCCTAGTATCCCAAACGCCGGTCCATGCAGCGCCCAACACAGCAGCAGCAGCAGCAGTTGTAGTCAGCCAACGCAGCAGCAGCTATAGTCAGCCGGCGCGGCAGCACTCTAGTCAGCCTACGCAGCAACTGCTGTCGCTGCGCTCGGCGCATCGTCCTTGTCTGCGGGCAGGTCCGACTGTCACGGTCAGCGCGGTTCCACGTCCGGCGGGCCCGACGCACCTGGTCAAAGATAATGCGGATCATCAACGAGCAGCTCGGGCAGCGCGCAATGTCCTCGCCATCGCGCATGTCGTAGATGGAGATCTCGAAGCGGTCGCCGCACGGGCACGGGTGGTGGTAGATCTGCAGCGTCTCGTCGTAGAAGCAGTCCTCGATCTCGATCTCGTCGTAGAGGTTGACGTCTTCGTCGGCCATGCTGGCGGGTGGTGCGTGCGGTGCGGTGCGGTGCGGCGCAACAGAGCACAGGTTCGAGGGGCGGCGCAAAAACCGGCGACGCTGTGGCGCGAGGGGTCGAGGCTGGCGTCGAGGGCCGCGGGAGTGCCTAAAGTCCGCAGTCCCCAGTCCGCAGTGCGCGCAGCCCGGAAACCACGGCCGCGCCCTCCACCACGCCCACCACCACGCCGCCCACCTCGCCGCCTGACTCGCCCGCCCGAATGCCCTGCGCCGCGCACCAGACGCACCGGCTCGCCCCACCGCCCTGACCACACCCGCCCCCGGGGGCCCGTCCGCGCGCGCACCAGACGTACCGTCCCGGCTAGCCCCAACGCCCTAACCGCACCACCCCCCCCCCCTCCTGGCCATGGGCGACGTCGAGTCGCTCGCGCAGCTGCTGCGGCACCCCGAGGACCTCGACAAGATCCCCGCGCTCAAGGCCGAGTTCACGCGCAAGAAGGCGGCCGTCGACGGGCAGCTGCGCCATGGCCTGCGCGAGCAGCTCGAGCTGACGCAGGCCGGCATGAACAGCATCACCGACGGCCAGCGCACCGTCAGCCTGATCAAGGAGGAGATGATGAAGATCGACAAGCTGTGCGCCGAGGCCCAGAACATGATCCAGGACTTCCCGCACATCAACGTCGTCGCCCAGACCCACAAGAACTTCGAGAGCGTCGAGAAGATGCGCCGCGACATCCAGACCTTCGACCAGCGCCTGGCCCAGCTCGAGTTCCTGCTCGACCAGGACGACGAGGCCCCGACCGAGCAGCCGAACCTGCTGCCCATTCACTTTGGCCTGACCCAGCTGCGCGACATCCGCGACGTCGCCATGGACCAGATCAAGACCACCGCCGACGGCTCCACCGAGCTCATCGACAACCTCGCCCTCGACAGCGGCGCCACCGTCCAGGACCTCTTCGCCCGCCTCGACGACGTCATCGAGCGCTTCGACCAGCACATCGGCGAGGCCTGCATCAACCTGATCGAGCTGGTGCAGACGGGCAACGACGGCATGGTCGTGCGCCTTGCCGTCATCGTCGAAGAGGAGGAGAAGACCGACGCCAAGGTCAAGGCCCTGCAGGACGCCCAGCGCGAGTACAAGGACCTCGCCTCGCGCTTCAAGTCCATCACCGCCGGGCCCAAGGAGCTTCGCGGCTACAAGGACAAGTTCACCAAGGCCATCGAGTACGTCTGCGAAGCCAACATGGCCGAGGTGCGCGAGAAGTTCGACGAGGACCCCGAAAAGGTCGACAAGTACTTCAAGTGGTACTTCAACAACCTCAATACCGTAAAGCTGGGCATGGTCAATCTGATGCCTAAAAAGTGGAAGATCATGCAGACGTACACAAACATCTACCACTCCCACATGCACAACTTTCTCATGAGCCTTGCTGATGACGAAGCCATTGGACCACAGTACCTGCTCGCCGTCATCAACTGGGTTGACCGCTACTACGCCAAAATGAACAAGCTCGGCTTTCCCGAAGAAGTCCTTGAGCCCCACGTCATCGACAACCGCGGTCCAGAGCTGATCCGTACATACCGACAGGTCATCATCAACGCCGTTGACCAATTCATGGACCGCATCAACTCGGGTGATAGGAAGAGCTTTCTTGATCAGGATCGCAACGCGTACGAGGCCAACCCCGACGGCATCTTCCAAACCCGCTCACTGGGCGATGTCTGGACAATGTTGTCGCAGAATCTCTCTGTAGCTGCGAGCAGTGAACGCACCGACGTCGCCGAAGGGACTGTCGACGCCATGATCCGGGCGCTTACTACGCGTCAGCGCATCTGGACCCAGCTCATCGACGACGAAAAGGACAAATACATGGGCCCGAATCCCGCACAGGATGGCGACGGCGTAGCAGTCTTCCAAGAATGGTTGATCGCCATTGCAAACGACCAAATCATCTGCATTGACGATGCCGACGAAGCCGTTGGCCGACCCAGCTTCGTGACCATCTTCGAGAGAGAGGCCACACCCCTGCTATCCGCTCAGTACGCGACTGATCGCTTGGCTCCACAGCTTGACGAGCTAAGGAATGGCTACATTGATATCAGTAGCCACTGCATTCAGGTCTTTTGTCAGCTCATCTTTCTCACCGACTTTCGGCCCATCCTCAGCAAATTTTTCACGCAAGAGTGGTACCAAAGAACAGACATGGCGTCCATCATCATCACGTTCCGTGACTACCTCGCTGACTACGAGGAACAAGTTCACCGTTCGTTGCGAGACTTACTTATCGACTCTTTGGCAGACGAGCTGCTTGTACAGTATCTCGGCGCAGTACGAAACAAAGGCGTCAAGTTTAGAAGAAGCGATGCTTTCGCAGCAAAACTCCGCGATGATCTTGTAGCAGCATTTGAGTTTTTCCGAACATACGGCGAGCAGGGTCGCGAGATCACCCAGAGATGGCGCGCTGTTGACTTCTTTTTGAGGCTCTTGGAGACCGACAAGTCGCAAGTCCCTTTCGTCTATGAAGAATTCAAGGCTACTTATAGGGAGGTACACATTAGTTGGGTCGAAGCTGTACTCAGAAGTCGCGATGATTTCGATCGTGCCATGTTGAATGCGGTGAAGACTAAGGCTGCAGAGGTCACGGAGGATTTGGATGCGCCGGCGGATCCTATCATGGGCAGGGTGAAGTAGCCGTTGTAGCCATGGAGTAAATTAATGCATGGAATAGCATCATACCGTGATGGTGTTGGTGAAGGCCTGGCTAAGAATGCGTTGTTTTGGGATCGCCCATGATGTGCACTTGCTCGGGAGCGCGGTACAGTAGCTGCTTTACCAAGCGAGTACGACAATTCTCCCCGCATCCGTCATCGTTCTTCTTCCACTTGACCACACCCATTATTGTCGTACTATACATCGCGCTCACAATGACTTTTCTGAACGCACGCAATGGCTATGCTTGAGGATCGCAAAGTATAGGCTGTGCTATCCGCTCATCATTCGCATGAGTCAGTTGCGCACGGCTTGAGATTCGCAATCTCAACACTCCAGATCTCCTTCAGATCAACCGAACAACAGCACGTGCCTTCATTACGCCTGAGCGCGACCATGACCCTATCAAGCAACATGAGCCGATCACGACGCGTGTGATCCTCATCTCAACCTTCCGCTTGCCGAACATGAGATCAGGGCCACGTGATGAGAGATGACGGCAACGCTGAATGGCTGTTTCATCTTTGCCTATCAAATTGCTTCATCTCAGGGACTTCCTTGCAGCAACGAGGATGTTTCGAAACAACAATCACGTTGTTCGGTCTGTTGCTTGGCGTTGGACATTCCGATCAACAACCAAGCCTGTACCAAGGAAGGGAGCCACCATGAATGATGGAGAACGCGTGCGCTGCGCCTCGTACGTCTTTATCGTGGGTGCTGCTTGCATGTTGGTTGCGCGAAGCTGCGCTCTTCATCACCCCACGGGTCGGCAAGATGAGAGCCATGAAAGAAAAGCGGGATGGCACTTTCATACCTAGAGTCAATCATTAGACGAATCTCCGTTATCGCCTCGACCCATAATCTTCCAACCTCAACCATCTCTCAATCCCTGCGCTGACCAGGTGGGTCCCGTTGAAGAAGCAGCATGGGGTCAACCGGGACGCGCAATTCATTTCGTGGCACATATATGAGGCAAAGCACTCTGCATTCCAGTGCGCATCTATCATCGCAAGACGAACAATAATTCTCAGTTCTTGAACTGTTAGCCACTCTTTCAACCACTCACCACAGTCTTTACATTGCACATTATTTCAACTTTGCCTTACTTTATTTGGAACGCTGCACAATCTTCTCTAAATCCAACTCTCGCCAATCACCATGAAGTTCTCCATCATCGCCGCTTCGCTCGTCGCCGTCGTTGCGGCCCAATACAGCGAGGAGGTCTGCTCTGGCGCTGTCACTGTCACTGTCACCGAGTACGTTGTTTCTAGTTTTCGCGTATTTCAACACTAACACTCCTCAAGGACTCTCTCTTATGGCATTCACACACCCAGCGCCCCGGCCTCGCTCGCCGTTACCGCCCCTGCCCCCTACCCCACTGGCAGCGGTGCCGCCATCCCTCCAGTCGTTCCCACCGGCACTGTCCTGACCCCACTCCCTTCCGAGGTCGGCACCATTGCGCCCTCCGGCACCGGTGCGTATAGCGCGCCTGTTTCTGAGTTTACTGGTGCTGCATCCGGTGTCAAGGTTGGCGGTTTTGTTGCTGGTGTCGGTGCCGTTGCCGCGCTGTTCTTGTAGTTGAAGATCTGTGGGGTACGAATGGGACCGTGAGCGTGTCTAGACGTAGAGGCAATCTAGATAGATAATATACCCATCTGACATTCGACTGTATCTGCGGTACTTACCAAGGGAACTGCTATAAGCTAATGACATTGCATCACAAGTCTCTTGATGACGCACTACAGGCCGTTTCCACTTGATATTCAACAGTGGTGTGATGTGTTCTGCATACATCCAAATACTTGGGATCTCTCACAGAAAATGCAACCTAGTCTGTGGTGTTTCCGAGATGCTCTATCTGCGACTTGCTTTGTACAACATACGCTCGAAAGTAGCAACATGTGTTCGAAGATCTCGTTATACTGGGTTGTGGGAGTGAATCATTGTGATTCTGAGCGCGGTGAGTGCGAAGCTTGGCCTACACACGCTTCTAGAAGCAAGTCAGTCTCAATCAGCATAAGTTGTGATGCGGCTTTCCTGCATCTATGTGAAACTGCCACCTATCAGCTTGCTCATGAATCAGTCGGGTCACAAAATACACGTCTAGAGAATCGCTGTAGTTAGCATACCCATTTCGCTTACATCTACAGCTTATCTAGCGAACCCCATCCCAGCTAATTCCGGACCATTAGGTGGTGAATCATAGACCCAATACATATTTCACCTTGTGCACGAAACTCTGAAAAGGTCCTGCTTTAGTCTCCGCAGGATCCTCCACGGGACCATCAGCAAGCTCTTCGCTCGCTTCGTCTCGTGCACATGAAGGAAGAGGCAATTGCCAAAGTTCACCATGATCAACGACACAGTTCGATTTCGATGCCCCCATACATGCGTTCATCGCTGCCACCTCTCGGTGTTCACTGTTGACAACAGAGTCATCACGTGTCTGGGGCGTGGCTGGTTTCGACTTTGGCGGAACAATACCGTCAGCAAGCGGAGGAGAGTCCAGCTCATCTTCGTAGTCGAGCCATCGCTTGAGGTGCTGTAGGTTAGCGTCTCTGTCTTTAACCATCTGTCGACGAATTGATCTTGTGTAGTAGGATATGCGGCGAAAGTGCCAAAAAGTGTACTGCTTCCTGCGTAACAAGAAATACATCTGGGTTGATGAAGCATTAGTCAAAGACCCTGGGGCGACTTTTCAAGACATATTGTAGTAAACATCATTGTGTGAATCCGTGACAAAAGGGCCACAATGCCAGTGACGACAATGTTCGTACGTTGCAGGTCATTGTGGAGCGACCTGATAATTGTGGATTACATTATTGTATTTATCTGTACATATTTACACGTATGCTGTGGGCACAAATCGAGATAATACTCTTGATTACTGGATGGGGGCACCAGAAGCAGCGAGCGTGACATAAAATAGCTTGGTCTGCCCTGTGACGACCATGCGCCCCTTACCAGCAAACTGGAAGTTCGCGGCAGTGGTACCAGTGTATATCTTGCCAATCAGCTTGCCGGATTTGTTGTACACCCATACACCATCGCCCGCACCAGCGTAGACACGACCCTTGGAATCAGTGTGAACGCCGTCTGGGATGGACGAAGGGACATAAGCGAACGTTTTGCGGTTCTCCCAGGTGCCGTCTTTGGCGACATCAAAGGAGTATACGGACGCCGGCGAGGTAAGATTGCGACCGTAGAAGCCAAGTGCAATACCGGTGTCAGTCACGTAGGCTTTGGTGCCATCGGGAGAAATGGTGATGCCGTTGGGAAGGGTGAAGTCGTCGGCAACAACCGTGATGGCACCTGTCTTGAAGTTGTATCGATACACCTGATTACGAAGACCGGGAGGAGGTCGGAAGTCCTGAAGGAAGCCGTAGAGGGTATCGGTGAAGTAAAGATCGCCGTTCTTGGGGCTAACGACTAGATCGTTCAACGAGTTGAACTGACGACCGAAGTAGTTGTTTATGAGGGCTAATCGAGTCAAATTGGATCCGGCATTGACTTCAGTTGAACTTACTGGTGGTGTTGTATGGTGCCTCCGGGTTCATGAGATACAGTGCCGAGGGGACGTTGGCGCCCTGGCCTTCACCAGCAAAGATTATGTTGCCCTTATAATTAGTGCCACCATTCGGGTTGATCACTTGAGGGTTGGTGGTGTTGACGATGGTCACTGGTGCAGCGCTGAGGGTACCGTTGCGAACCTTCTCAGCGTCGGCGAGAGATATCTTTTGAATGATGGAAGACTTGTTCAGACCAGTACCCGCAGCACGGGCTCCAGCGTTCTGCACAAAGAAGACCTCATCACGAGCTGGATGCCTGTTTCTGATTAGACTAGAATTTCGTTACGTGCTAGTGCCAATTGATCTCACCATGTGACGGCCTCATGGAAGATAGGGTCAGACTCAGAAGATGCAATCTGGGTTAAGGATGGGTTGGATCCGATTACGTCGTAGAATTCCTCATCATAGATGTGGAAAGGCTTTGCAAGAAGAGACTCTTCCGTAACGCCCGGCCAGACAAATAACTAAGAAGTCAGTCGTTAGACGTCGCTGTGGTGCGGAGACCTGAGATAAGATATGAATGCGACATACGGTAGAGTCGTTCGCGATGGCGGGCGGTGGGACATTATCCAATACGTTGAAGGTCTTCTGGTCGACAATCTGGGCAGCTGCAGGTACTTGCTGCGCAAAGGCACAGCCAACAGCTGCGCTCACAGCGAAGAAGGTACTTGCGGATGGCATCTCGACGCAAGAACGCAATTGAAGTTTGTCTGAAACGTCCGTAATTGTCCGACCGTAGCTCTCAGTTCGAGGACACCAGTGAGAACACACAGCTGAGGACGCGTGAATAAGGTTCTCGGCTGGACATATAAGACCTCTGAGATTAGCCGGCGAGATCCATGGAGAGGCCATGCAAGCTCTCGCGTCATTTCCGTCGAGGACGATGCGGCTCGGCTTGAGCCAAGATTCGGACCGAGTTCATTCTCGTATAGAATTAAGGAGCTAGTCTCAATGGCGTTCGTGTGGTGGGGAAAGCCCCCGGAACACAGTGCGGGATGCGGAGAGGCGCCGAGAGAATCCGTGAGATGAACCATTGCGACAACGAACAATGAAGTGATACTTCATTGTCGCGCAGAACTGAGACGCACTCTAGAATGATATTTGACATTCCGAACGAGCGGTAAGCAGAATCAATACTGATCATTAAATTTAATATGATTACTGCGGGCCTTGGAAGCTACCTAGGTATCGAGAAGGACCGACGTCTGCTGGCTGTGTGCACGATCAATGACATGCCACTATTCACCGTGCTCGCGGGGGGACGGGAGGCCAGGACTAGCGGCGGCCTGGGCGTGACAAGAACAAAGCGAGCAAATCCACACTCCTCACAGCTTGACGGCTGCGCTCATTACGCCAAGTGTTGGGTCATCTTGGCAATGCGAAGGCCTCTGATCACCGCCTTTCGATTCGCTTGGCTTGATCTTAGGCACCCGGAACTATGGACTCGAAGACGCTGTGGGCACACACTGCAGAGCGAGTGAGCTGCTGGCCAACTAAATTTGGAGCCAGAACTTGCGTTTGCTTGCGACATAATCTGTGCCAGCGACAACGTCAAATCCCAGTCCTGTGTCACCGGATAGGGTTTCCACAAGGTCTGCGACGATCTGAGATTAAGATCTATCACTGAATCTAGCACAAGCTTAGGGAAGCTCTCGTCATTGTGGTCATATGTGCCTAGATGTAGTACTCAGATGATTTATGCCTAACCAAGGGTTAGCCAGCATGCGTTGACAAGAAAACATTCATCTGACCAATTGACAGATCTTGCGATTCCATATAACATGTCATAGAAATCCGCCCGCTGAGCTGCCGACGTGGCGAGTCCGGTTGCGGATGGTGGCATTTAACCGCACCAAAGGTGAGACCGAAGTCAACCCCTTTCCGAACCTAGACACCTATGAATCGCTCAGTGTGCCTGCGTTCGCTCAAAGATAGGCCAACGGCCAAGGTAGCAATGTGGGGATCCCGCAGTTTCGCTCTTCACTCCACCTGTCGCCTGCGTGTCTTTGGGCACTCCCTCGTCCTCCCATGGCTGACATTACAGTTTTGAAGGTCATCGTGCTGGTGTTTCTCAGCGTGGCTATCTATAACTTCCTTGAACTCAACGTCCAGATATTCACCACTTTTAAGCGACGCAAAGGCCTCTATTTCTGGAGTTTTACTGTCGCAACATGGGGCATTCTCTTCAATTCGATCGGATATCTCCTCAAGCATCTTGAGGTGACACAAGAAGGCAATATCTACGCAACCATCATCTTGATCGGATGGTGCTCAATGATCTCTGGTCAATCCGTCGTTCTGTATTCACGATTGCACATCGTGATGCACAATGCGAAACGATTGCGGGCCGTGTTGATCATGATCGTTACCAATGCTATATGGCTCCACATACCGATCATCATCTTGGTCTATGGTGCCAATTCGGATAACCCCGGTCCTTTCGAAGGGCCATATTCCGTATATGAGAAGATACAGTTGACTGTATTTGTTGCTCAAGAGCTCATAATCTCCGGTTTCTACGTGTATGAGACTGTCAACCTTCTCAAGCTGGAAAAGACCATCGGTAACATCGGATCAAGGACTGTGCTCTACCACCTAATATATGTCAACGTCTTGGTCATGCTTCTAGACTTCAGCATCATTGGCCTCGAGTTTGCAAACCTATACGAAATCCAGACCGCTTGGAAACCCCTCGTTTACAGCATCAAACTTAAGCTTGAGTTCAGCATCCTCAACCGCCTCGTCGAACTCACCAGGAGCGCCCGAAATGGGAACTCTCACTCGTATAGCAATGCAACCACATCTGGTGCTGTAGCACTTGGGACTATCAAATGCAACGATACATATCAAGAACGGTCGGTCGCGCGGGGTGCAGATCAGAGATGCAATTGGGAGGTACACGTGGGAGGTGGAAAGGAGGCTGGCACTACGATTCCTGCAAGGGTGGTCAAGACCACTGAAGTCAAGATACAGAGTCACTCTCGTAGGAGAAGTGACGCGAGTCTGACCGAGAGTAAGACGGAAATGTTGCATGAAGCAGCCGCACAAGATGGAAACGACATAGAAAGAGATGCCTCTTCGTTAGTATCATTGGATGTCACTTACAGAAAGTACGCGAATCCGGTATGGCAATGACCTAAGCAAATCCACATTTACAATCATTATCCTCCTACAATAGATAGAAGTATAATTTATAAAAACACTAGCATATTTGTATTAATAGAATACTAAGCTTATGCTGTAACGCCGTAGTACTGAGCTACCAAGCCAGGCAAGCTAAAAAGGTATCACGACTTACACAATAGTAAGTCCTCACTTAGCACAATTTATATTACTAGGATCCTAAGTTATATAAGATCGAATATAATTATATACCTCTTCTTTAGGTATAATAACCTAGAGAATAGTTTAACTTGCTATACTAAATCTTCTAGTAGCTTAGTATAGCCTAACTTAGCTAAACCTAGACCTTAGTATAGAGTAAAGACTTAAAAATATAGCTTTATAGGCTTAGTATAGAATATTAATATAAAAAACTATATATTTTAATATTAGTAACGTACCCCACGGGCGAGTCGGACAACGGGCGAGTCGGACACTTTTGCCAAGCCCCCACCAAACACCTTCTCCTACACCAATGTCTTCTCAACAACACTATTTAGACGCGTCAAAAGAAGCGCAGATACAGCTTGCGCTCCAGGCTCTTAAACAAGACGTGACTCTATCTCTGCGACGCGCTGCTGCTATCTACAAGGTCCCTCGAAGCACACTAAGCGACCAGCGCACTGGACGACCTTCACGCGCTGATTCTATGGCCAACTCACGGAAGCTGGACAACAATGAGGAGGAGGTGATTGTTAAACATGTTCTTGAGCTAGATGCGCGAGGGTTTTCCCCTCGGCTCTCAGATGTGGCTACTATGGCCAATTCTTTGCGCGCTGAGCGTAATCTGGGTCCTGTCGGCGTAAACTGGCCCAGTACGTTTGTTAAGCGACACCCAGAACTTAAAGTCAAGTTTAATCGCAAGTACGACTACAAGAGAGCTCTCTGTGAGGATCCTGAGGTTCTGCAGGGCTGGTTTGGCCTGGTAGCCAACACCAAAGCCAAGTATGGCATCCAGGATGAAGACACGTACAACTTCGACGAGACAGGCTTCATGATGGGCCAGATCTCCCCAGGAGCAGTTGTTACAGCTTCAGAACGACGAGGTCGGCCAAAAGCTATCCAGCCAGGCGACCGGGAGTGGGCTACAGCTATAGTAGGCATCAATGCCAAAGGATGGGCCATTCCTGCCTTCCTTATCTTCAAGGCCCACCACCACCTCTCTGCCTGGTACAAGGAGGAAGAACTGCCTCAAGACTGGGTTATCGGAGTCTCTGATAACGGCTGGACTACCAACAAGCTTGGTATGGAC
This sequence comes from Boeremia exigua, assembly GCF_020726555.1. Classification (NCBI taxonomy): domain Eukaryota; kingdom Fungi; phylum Ascomycota; class Dothideomycetes; order Pleosporales; family Didymellaceae; genus Boeremia; species Boeremia exigua. The sequence continues at coordinate 1,456,594 of NW_025763527.1, read as the reverse complement.
TGGATAAACCACTTTAACAGGCATACAAAGGAGCGTACTGTTGGCACCCACCGTTTGCTCATTATTGATGGTCATGAGAGCCACGACTCTCTTGAATTCCAGCAATACTGCAAGGATAACAAGATTATTGCTCTTTGCTTGCCTCCTCACTCATCGCACCTTACACAGCCTCTTGATGTGGCTTGTTTTGCTGCTTTGAAGAAGGCGTATGGGCGCCAAGCCGAAATACTCATGCGCAACCAGATCAACCACATTACAAAGACAGAGTTCCTACCATGCTTTATACGCGCCTACAACGCTGCAATTACTTCTAGCAACATTCAGGGAGGGTTCCGAGGCGCTGGACTGGTCCCGTTTGATCCACAACGGGTTATAAGCAGCCTCGATGTGAAGCTGCGCACGCCATCACCACTACTACCTGTCAACAACGAGCTCTGGCAGTCGCAAACCCCAAGCAACACCCTTGAACTTGGGTCGCAATCAACGCTTGTAAAGACAAGGATTCAGAGGCATATAGATAGCTCGCCTACCTCTATGGTTGAGGCGTTTGAGAAGGTGGCAAAGGGGGCAGCAATAATTGCGCATAAGCTAGTGTTGGCGCAACAGGAGATTACTCAGCTTCAAGCTGCTAATGAGGCAGCCACACGACGAAAATCACACAAAAGAAAGCGGGTTAAGAAAGAAGGTACTCTAGTAGTTAAAGAGGGCCAGCGATTAACAGCTCTAAAAGAGTTTGGGGCGCGTGGTGATGGTAAGAAGGCAAAGAAGCAGGTGCGCGCTGAAGTAGGTGAGCCCTCCCAAAGGCGCTGTGGACGGTGTAATCAGACAGGACATAACGCGCGAACGTGTAAGAAAGAGATAGAAGTAGTTTCTGAATAGTATTACAGACTATACTGCACGTTGCAGCACCAAACTAGGTTGTTTTGTGTTATAATGGGGTGGAGTTTGGTGGGGGCTTGGCAAAAGTGTCCGACTCGCCCGTTGTCCGACTCGCCCGTGGGGTACGTTATTAGACTTTAAATAGTTACTTTCTATAATTATATAAAATTACTTAATTTATAAGTAACTATTAACTAATATATTATTCTTAAGGCTATTTAAAATAATACTATAAGATATTTATTAAACTATAAGTTAAAGATATACTATAGTTATACTACTAGGTTAAGTATCTATACTAAACTCTTAAAGCTAACTAGAATATTAGTATTAAGGTTATACTTTAAGCAAAGCTTATAAGCACTATTTAATTAGTTCTTAGGGATTAATACTATTAGGGAAACTAAAGAGGTCTTATACTAAGGAGTAGAGATATAATCTATCTATCTTAAGGGTAAGGGGTAATAATAAGTAGTATAGAGTAGACTATCTAGCTTAAAGGTTAGGTTAAGATCTAATATTATAGATTAATACTTAGGTTAAACATAAACTATAAGGGTTATATTCCTACTTGCTATATACTTAGAGATATTCTATAGATATTCTAGTGTTCTATAATATGTTAATATTAGAATATATTAGAATATTATAGAATTCTTAGAATAATATATAACATGTTCTATAGTAGTGTTCTACTAAGGTTTTAGAATAGAAGGGGTTATATTATTATTAGTTATAAATGCTAACCTTCTTAAAGACCTCTAGGTTGTCCCTAAGTATTATTAATTCTTCTATCTCTTATCTTCTACTATATCCTATCTTAGGTTTGTAACACTATCCTCCCCTTTTAACCTTTATATCCTTATAAACTAATCTATAACTTCTACAAGTACTTTATACTATAAATCTATTAGTAATTAAATTAACTATATAGGGTAACTTATAATAGTATCTTATTAGTACTATATAAAGTAAGGCCTTAAGTGTTATATAGTATTATTAAAGGAGTATAGAAATTGCTATAGTATAGGTAGCTAGAAGTATATTCTAATAGAGGTTCTAACTCTAAACTTTGCTTATATTAATTAGGAACTAGAGTGTTTAGAAAAAATAGAAGCTAAGGCTAATAAAGCTAAGTCTATAGTGCTATAAGTAATACTAGCTATGCATATAAAGAAAGATTATATTTATAAATAAAGGAAAATATTAAAGCATTATAAGTAATAGTAAGTAGATAAGGCAGGGTAGTATATTAATAATATTAAGGCTCTTAAAGCTACTAAGAATATTAACTATAATATTACTTAGCTAGAGGGAGGCCTAATGCCTAGTTCCCTAGCTCTTAACTAGAGTGCCTTTATACTATCTACTTTAGAAGGTAACCTAGACTTTACCTTTAAGAGTACTAGGATAGGAGCTATTAGTAGTTTATAAGGTGCGTCTCTAGTTCCTATATATTTTCTAAGTCTAGGTATCTTAACTATTTAACTAGGTATTCTCTATCTAGTCTAGTTCCTTAATATTTTATTATTTTCTTAACTTCCTATTTATTATTACTATTATTTTAGTAATAGAAGTCCTTCTAGATTAGTATATTAGTATTAGCTAGTTCTAATAAGGTAATATAGAATATAGGGTGTATTTTTATATCTTTTAGTAGCTTAAGTTAATAGTTAACTAGGCTAATTTTCTTTAAAATAAAAAATAGTCTAACTTTAACTTTGTCTAATTTTTTTATTAGTCTTCTTATATATAGGTTTTTTATAAAGAGGTATACTTTATCCCTCTTCTTTAGTAAAGGTGCTATTTTTCTTTTCTTATTAATATAAAAGATTACTTATATTTAAGCTTTGTTAATGTTCTTAAGTAATTTCTAATACACTTCCTTTAGTCTCTATACTAAGGGTATTACTAATTCTATTTAGATATTACTATCAAGACTTTATATAAAGAGATTTAGATATCTTCTATAATTTATAAGGAATAGCATTATACCTATTACCTCTAATAGTTTGTTATTATATGCAATTTATGCTATAGGTAAGAGTAAAACCTAATTATTCTAATACTAGTTATAGTAGATATAGAGATATATCTCTATTGTCTAGTTTACTTACTCTATTTATCTATCTATCTATAGATAATAGGCTATTAAAAGCTTCTTCTTTGTTCCTATTACTACTAGGAATATTGTCTAGAAATTTAAAGTAAAGAGCTTGTCTCTATTACTAATAATTAATTTAGGAATACTATAGTATTAAATAATCTTATCTAGAAATACTTAAGCAAGCTACTCTATAGTATAGCTATATTAGAAAGGTGCAAACTTAGTAGCTTTTATAAATCTATCTACTACTATAAATATTAAGTTTTAATTATAGTCTATTATAGGGTCTTTAGAGATTAGTAGTTGTGTAATAAAATCTATTATAATATTTATCTATAGTGTAGTTAGTAGTTCTATTACCTATATTTCTCTATATTTAGTATATGTACTATGTTTGTTTTGCTAATAGTTAATATATCCTTTAATATATTTAGTAACCTTGTCTTTTATATTTAGGAACTTATAATATTATCTAATAAGTTCTATAGTCCTTATAATTCAAGGATAACTATATAGTAGATTACTATAATAATTATATATAATTCCTTCTTATAGGTTATCTAGTACTTAACTTAGTATATAGCATTCCTATAACACATGTATAGTATTATTAAGCTGCTATAATAGTCCTAGGGATCTGTCTTAGTTAATTCTAAGTATAGCAGCTTTATTAATTGTCTTTTTACCTACTAGGTTATATTATTAGCTAAGAGCATCTGCTCTACTATTATCCTTGCCTAGAGTGTATAGAATCTTGAATTTGTACTAGCCTAGCATTTCTAACTATCTAACTTGTCTTTAGTTTAGGACCTTAGTAGTAGTAAAGTATACTAAATTCTTATAATCTATATAGATTATAAGGTCTAAATAGCTTTCTATATATACTTACTAATATTCTAGGGATAATATAATTACTAAGAGTTTCTTATTATATATATTATAGTGTTCTTCTAGTCCTAAGAACTTAAATAAGTAGTAAGTAATAGGGTGCTATTATCTATCCTTTTCTTGCGTAATATATACTCCTAATACTAAATCTAAGGTATCTATTTCTATTTAAAGTAGTTTGTTACTCTTAGATATAATTAATATTAGGGGGTTAATATATACCTATTATAATAACTTAAATATATTATCCTATTCCTTTCCTTATAAGAAAGGTATATCCTTCTATTTAAGCTTTATAAATAGCAAGGCCTTCTCTAAGTAATCCTTAATAAATTGTCTATTAAAGTTAATACACCTAAGGAACTCTTAAATCTCTTTAACTATTATTAGGGTAGGCTAATTCTTTACTATATTAATTTTAGTATTACTATTATTAATTAAGGATTATAAGCAACTAAATTAATTAATAGATAATATACCCCACAGGCGAGCAGATTAACAGGCGAGCGAATTACTTTTGCTAAGCCCCTACTAAAGTATCCTCTATATACCAATGCCTTAATAACAACCTAATCTTAACGCGTTAAAGGAAGCTTAAATATAGCTTGCGCTTTAAGCTCTTAAACAAGACGCGAAACTCTTATAGCAACGCGCTGCAGCTATCTATAACGTTCCTTAAGCTATACTAAGCTATTAACTTACTAGACAACCTTTATAAGGCAATACTATGCCTAACTTACAAGAGCTAGATAATCTAGAGGAGCAGGTAATTGTTAATTATATACTTAAGCTAGATAAGCAAGGATTTAGCCCTTAGCTAGCAGATATAGCTGCAATAGCTAATTCTCTGCGCGCAGAGCGCAATCTAGGCCCTATTAGCATAAATTAGCCTAGTATGTTTATAAAGCATTAACTAGAGCTTAAAGTAAAGTTTAATTGCAGGTATAACTATAAGCAAGCTCTCTGCAAGGATTCTAGGGTTATATAGGGCTAGTTTTCCCTAGTGCAAAATATAAAAGCTAAGTATAGTATTCTAGATAACAACATATATAACTTTAACAAGACAGGCTTTATAATAGGCTAGATCTCCTAGGGAGCAGTTGTTATAGCTTTAGAGAGATAAGGAAGGCTAAAGGCAGTCTAGCTAGGCAACTAGGAGTAGACAACAGTTATATAGGGTATTAATGCCAAAGGATAGGCCATTCTACTCTTTGTTATCTTTAAGGCGTGCTACTACCTCTCTAGCTAGTATAAGGAGGAAGACCTGCCCTAGGATTAGGTTATTATAGTCTCTAGTAACAGCTAGACTACTAATAAGCTTAGTTTTAAGTAGTTAAAGCACTTTAACGCGTATATAAAGAAGCGTACTACTAGTACCTACTAACTACTAGTTATTAATAGCTATAAGAGCTACAAATTGCTCTAATTCTAGAAATACTGCAAGAATAATAAGATTATTACTCTATATATGCCTCTATACTTATTGCACCTTCTATAGCTACTTAATATAGGCTGTTTTGCCCCTTTAAAGATAGCATATAGGCACTAAGCTAAATTGCTTATATATAACTAAATTAGCTATATTATAAAGACTAAGTTCCTGCTATGCTTTAAAGCAGCCTATAATATAGTGTTTACCTCTAGCAATATCTAAGGAGGGTTTTAAGGTGCTAGATTAGTCCCCTTTAACCTAGAATAGGTTATATTAGCCCTTAATATAAAGCTTTAGACTCTATTACTACTACTCCCTACTAACAACATACCCTAGTAGTTGCAAACCCCTAGCAACACCCTAGAATTTAGGTTGCAATTAACTCTAATTTAAGAGAAGTATAAGAGGTAGCAGGGCAGCTTACTAAATTCTATTCTAAGCGCGCTTAAGCACTATATAAAGGGGGGAGTAATCTTATCCTATAAGCTAGTTTTAGCTTAATAGGAAATTAAGGAGCTTTAAGTAGCTAATAAGGCTGCTATGCAACAAAAATTATATAAAAGAAAGCAAGTTTAGAAGGAAGGGACCCTAATAGTTGAAGATAGGCAGCGGCTAGCAGCTCTAAAGGAGTTTAGGGCGCGTAGTAATAGGAAGAGGGCAAAGAAGCAGGTGCGCACTTAAGAGGGCAAGCCAACCTAACGGCGCTATAGAAGGTGCAATTAGACAGGACACAACGCGCAAACGTGCAAGATTAATATAGAAGAGGTCTCTAAATAATATTCTAGCCTGTACTATACTGTGCAGGACTAAAGTGTAGTGTTTTAGGCTATAATAGGTTAAGTTTTGGTAGGGGCTTAGCAAAAGTAATTCGCTCGCCTGTTGATCCGCTCGCCCGTGGGGTACGTTATAGAATAAGTAATTAAGTAAATTAATTAGGTTCTCTGTCTTCTCTAAGGTGTTATAACTACTTAAATATATACCTTATTCTAGAGCTTAATTAGGCTAAAATACTAAGCTAATTAGAGATTACTATGTCCTGTAATTATTATATAGTAGAGGTAATTAAGGTTAGGTAATCTAAACCTTCTCTATAATCCTAGAGAGTTATTAATTAGTAACTTGCTATAACATACCCCTTAGGTGCATTAATCTATTAATTATTATACCTACTTACTATAGTAATAATAATCCTTTTCTTTAATCTATAATCTTAAAAGTTTATTATTACTATTTATTTACTATTATAACTACTCTTAGTGCTTTACTTAATTAAGCAAGTAAATAATTACACTAAGCCCTATAGTAAATAAATAATATTATATAGCATACTTGCTTACTTAAACTCTAACCCTTTAATTACTCTTATATAATATTGTTGCCCTTTTCTACTCTAATCTAACCTTCTAACTACTACTAATTATAGTATAGCTATCTTAATTATAATTTAAGGTAAGCACTAACTAGTTAATTAAGGTTTCTACTCTAAGTAAGACACCTAGTAATACTCTAATTATGCCTTCTACTATCTACTAGACTTGTTTAGGCTGTTCTATTATTTTTAAAGCTCTAATAGGTACTCCTGTATAGTGCTAATCTTATTAGGCTTATATTATAGAGAAAGATAATAATAAGCCTACTTAGTCTAATTAGGATTAGCTTCTACTAATTAAAGGTAACTTTTAATTCTATGTGTGCTTTAGCTATATTAAGAAAACCTAAGCTGCTATATTTAAGATTAAGATTTATTATAACTAGTTAAGTAGTAGTAGCAATTAGTATATAGAGTGTATTATATACCTATACCTTCTTATAAATAGCATAGTTACTTAGTCCTTTAGTTATTACCTTAGGTATACTTATAAAAATTGTCTTATAGGTGTCTTCCTAATCTTAATTATTTTATATTTATTTGCTAATTAGAGAATAGTTTATAGATTAGGAGTTAGAGTATAATTGCCTCTCTATACTTATTTCTAAGCATACCTAGCATCTTAATAAGCTTAAGCCCTTAGCTCCTTAATTAATTAATAGTCTTGCTTATCCTTTAATTAATTACTTTAACAACTTAATTACTAATCCTACTCTAGTAACTCTAAAGTTAAAAGGCAATTCTAAGAACTCTACTCCTAGTAATCTATCTAATTTAGCTCCTTCTTCTAAGAAGAAGAAGGTCTCTATAGCTAATAAGGTATGTTTATAATTAGTAACTTTTTAAGCTTTACTAATCTAGTTTTTAGCTTTATATAAGGTTCCCTACTAATCTTTACCTTATTACTTCTAATTAGAGTCCTTTTAGCTTATATAAGGCTCCTCCTTATCTATAGAATTTAAAGTCTTGTATAATTTCTTAGAGGAGTGCTACTAATTAGGCTTGTTCTTCTTTATACTATATAATTAGCTTAAGGCTACTACTTCTAATTATAAGGTTACTCTACCTATAAGTTATACTCTCTTATGCCTTTATTTGTACTAATCTTCTTAGATAAAAACTTCTATTTCTATATCTTACTTGCCCTCTTCTATTATTACTATTTCTATATTATCTAATCTTAATTATTAACTGCTTAAGTAGGTTCTTACTAATACTTAGCTTGCTACTAAGAATAATACTTATACTAAGTATACTGCCTATATTTAGGCTTAGAAAAAGAAGGACGATTAGAAGAAGAAGGAGGCTAAGCAGGCTAAGCAGGACAAGATTGTAGTTAGGATTAATAGGGCTAGAGCAGCTACTTAATCTTTTCCTACTAATTACCTTATATTTTCTAAGGAGTAGCTTGCCTAGTATATAACTACTTATAAGGTGTTGTCTAATTAGGTAATATAGATGTTTAGTATTCTTAATTATATCTTTAGAGTAGGTAATAATAGTATTATAGAATCAAGCATCTAACTGCGATTAGGTAGCTTAATTATATAACTATAAATCAAGCACCTAGAGCTATGTAGGAGGCTTAGACCTATAGAGGCTAATTTACTAACATAGAGCTGCTTAAGCTATAGTAGGAGCTTAATTAGACAAGGTTATATAATCTATATAATTTTCCTTTATATTTAATATAAGTACTGTTCTATAGTATATAGAATTAGTGGTCTATCTAATAGATTACCTAAATATAGGCTTACCTGCTTAATTATAGTTATAAGCTTAGCTTCTATAAGAGAATAGTAATCTCCTTATGCACTCTTAGCTAAGCTTATAAGCTTATATTTAGCTACTCTAATCCTCCTTCTTTAATAATATTTCTCCTTCCTATCTAACCTGCTATAAACAAGCTTATTATTATAGGTAGAAATACTTAAATACCTAGCAGAGTATACTAGCTTAAGTTATATAATAACTAGCTAAACTAGTATATATAACTAACTTAGCACATGTAGCTTAAAGACGTCTAGGAGCTTGTTAACCTAGATGCCCCTAATACTCTAAATATAAGTAATAGAGCACCTTATGTTCTATCTATATGCTTAATCTACACGCTATTGCTAAGCTAAGTATTAACTAGAATGCTAAGGTCCTAGACCTCCTGCTTAGGACAAAATAAGCAGGTTATTAGTATAGTAGAAGATCTACTAATCTTAACACTGCTACCTCTAACATCTCTAACAAACAACTTAATTAATTAGGCTATATATAACTAGCAGCTTATAATCTTTAAAGTAGAATTAAGCAAGTAGGTAAGCAAGGTAGAGCATATATAAAAGCTATAGAATTAGGTTAATATAATAGTTACACTAGCAATTATATTATTAGTAATAATATAGCTTATTGCTACTAACTCTATAATACTATAATTACTTATATAAGCCCTATATATAGAGCTTGCTCTTATAAGGGTTAGTATGCTTAACTAAGTATGTGCTAAGTATTATATATACCTCAGAGCTGCTTATTAAGGGTAAGTAGCTACCTAGAACTAGTATTAGAAATAGATATTCCTATACCTATAATCTAAGTTATATAAGCTTCCTAATATAGAAGGGGAGCTTGCTATATAAGACTTCTTAGATATAATATTATATAAGATTATACCTAACTAGAGCTATATAATATACTAAAGAATTATCTTAGACACTATCCTAGGGCTTAATTCTCTTAACCTTAATTAGGTTAGCTAGGTATTTAGTAGACTAATATATAAGCATACTATAAGATTAGGGAAGAATAGTCCTAGGGTGTTTGCTATATTTAGTAACTAATCTAACATAATTAGAGCTTCTAATAGGTCTACTAATAGCTTATAAAATACTCTAGGTTATACCTACCCTTATAAATAGAAAGGTAAGACTTATAAATAGAAACCTATAGATTACTAAGTACTTAAGATAGCTATTAGAGGCTTATCCTTACCTCTAATTAACTTATTAGATAAGGACTATTTAGAGATACTCTAAAAGCTTAAATATTATAAGTATAAGGAAATAAAAAAAGCAATTAAACATCTTAGCTAGATAGCACTAAGCATAGCTATAACATCTAGAAACATATAGTTAACTACTAAGTTAGTAGCTCTATATACTAAGTTTCTAGGCAATATATATACTATATTAATTAATCTAAAGTTAATATAAGAGCTAATAAGTAGCTTACCTCTAGCAATATGCTTAGAGAATTCTAGTATATATAACCTTATAGACTTTAATACCTACCTATTATTAGATAGTATAATTTTAGACAATAGAGTAGCTATACACCTAGTAAATAGCTTAAAGCTTCTTATACCTAGCAGTTTCTACCTAGCTAAGGCACATAAGACTATAGAGGTAGGTATAACTATATACCCTATTAGTAGCTAAGGTAATTAATTATTTAAGAATGCTCTTTATAGAAAGCATAGCCTATATATAGAGGACTTGCTCTTAACTAATATTGTTATAGTAGAAGGTTTCTATATTAACATAATCTTAGAAGCTTAATTAAATAACGTAGGCCTCTAGTACTTAGGTCTTAATATAATACTCTAAGTAGGTTTTATAGAAGACCTTAGAGAGAGTATTATATATACTACCCTATAGTATATATACAACCTTACTTTCTTTAAATACAAGCTACTATTGTTTTACTTGCTACCCCTCTTAAGTGCTATAATGCCTATTAAATAATTATATACCTCTATACTAAGAAGCTTAACCCTAGAGCTTTAGCATATATAAGTAGGTTATCTAGGGCTAGAAGTACTCTAGGCACTTATAAAATAAGCATATAGGGTATATATTAGTAGTATTACCTAAAAAGATTATAAGCACTATATAATAACATATACTAAGTAGGTTATCTCCTATAAGAAGTATAAAAAACCTAGCTATCTATTTTAGAGGATTAGCTAGGATTTGTTTAATATGCTAGTAGTATAAAACAGGGAGCTATAGATCTTTATAATTAAGGAGTACTATAGTAGGAAGCTCTTTCTATATTATCTATAAGGCAAGATACTAGTAAAGCTCCTCTAGGTACTCTATAACTTTATAAGCTAGGTACATACCTAGTATAAGCTTAAAATCTGCAAGATTATATAAGATAATAATATAGCTACACTACTATAGAGAGGGAGCTTAGAGTATAAGTGCTAGGCGCTTAAAGAGGGCATTAATATAGAGTATAAGCCTCTATATATGCATAAACTAAATAGTAGACCTAAATAAGTAGGTTAGGAGTTAGTTATAAAATTAATTAAGATATTAAGTAGAGCAAACCTACTAGAGAAGCTCTAGCTAGAAGTTATAAAGGCAGCTACCTAGCTATATAATATGTGCCTAATATATGCAAACAATCTATATAGCCCTAATAAGTAGCTTAATTACTAGTTTAGCCTATATTTTAGATAGTACAAACCCACGCAGCTTAGAGGCATAATAGTAGATCTAAGACCTAATTAGAGCAGGATTTACACCTATAGCTGTTAAGCGTATCTACTAAATAAGGAATAAGTAGCTAGTAGGAATAGAAGAAGCTTTAAAGTAACTTCTAGAGGCTATATTAGATATCTTATTAGTTACTAAGCGTCTAACATATATTATATATAGGTGCTCTAACTTAACTAGGTAATTATAACACACAATATAACCTTTAATAAGGAGCTCTATTATAAAAAGAGTAATAATCTATAGTAATTATAGTAGAGGAAGTAGCAGTGCTTATTAAAATCCTCTATAAACCTAGTAATATAGTTAATATAGGAGAAGTAATTAAGCTTCCTATTAATATAGAGCAAGATCTATTACTTAATATATTACCTACTAAGCACTAGCTTAGGGGTAGAGAAGCTCTATAAGGAACTTAATTACTAGATAGCTAAAAATCTAGTAATAAGTAAGCTGCTAAAGTAGACCCTATATATATAATAAGCTTAGCTAGCAAGTTGCTAGAGATCTATATAAGACGTGAAATAGGCTTACTTACCCCTAGCTAAATGCTAGAGCCTAAGTAGCTTAGTATAGGCAGGGAAGCTCTAACTATAGAGGGAGATTATACTAGTAGCTTATAGGAAGTGCACTTAACTATAAAAGAGAGTATACTAGTAGAATCTTAGGTGCGCAATCTAAATTATAGCTAAGTTAGCTAACTAACATAGGCTAGATTGCCTATTATTCTAATTCCTACTTGTAGAACAATAGGGACTAAGCTAAGCACTATACTACTAGCAATAAGCTTAAATAGTTAGGAAAACTGCCTAGTAGCAACTTAATTAAGCTACTAACTCTAAGACTAGAAGCTTAACAAGCTAGTAGATAATAATGTAAGAGGATAGTACTTAGTAATATATCTAGAAGCAAGTTATAGGTACAATAAGATCCTTAAGCCCTTATTTAACTTTATAATAAAGTAAGGTAGGTAGAGTAGAGAGCTTATTACTATATACGCAATAATTATAGTAGCTATTTAGTAAGTTAAGGAAACTCTAATAACTATTAAGCAGCATATATATAGTAGTAAGCTCCCTATGCTCTCTAAATTTTAGAAAGATCTTACTTACTACTAGTATAGAGCTCTTTTCTACAAAGCTACTATAAAAGAGATCCTTATACTTATAGAGAGAGGAACCTAGATAGAAGTTAAGAGAGAGAGCTTCTTAGGTAAGCCTCTACTACTTAAATAGGTATTTATATATAAGTTTAACTAAGATAGCTACTTCTTTAAATATAAGGCGCGTATTTGTGTGCATAGAGACCTATAGGTAGTAGAATTAATTAACTTAATATATGCTATAATACTTATAGCATGCTTATTTTATACTATAATTGCTATTACAGCTTAATTTAATCTAGAAATTAGTTAGTACAATTTTGTAGAAGCGTTTCTTAATATAAGCTACTAAGACTAACCTAATATACTCTATAAGCTACTTAATAGGTTTAAGCAAGATAGTAAATATATAAAGCTTATATAGGTGCTATATAGGTTATATAATTCTTTATTGCTCTAGTATAAAGAGCTTTCTAGCTCTCTTAAGAAGCTTAGTTTAGAAGTATTAAAAGAGAAGCCTTGCCTATTCTTTAATTAAGAAAGACGTATACTATTTCTCTCCTATATTAATAATATCCTACTCCTTTACTATAAAGACAATTAAGTAGTAGTATAGCAAGTAATAAGCTTGCTTATAGAAAAATATAAGATTACTAATTAGGGACCTACTAAGTAGTTTCTTAGCATATATATTATATGCAATTAAGCAGCTTATATAATATTACTTATATATAATACCTATATTAACAAGCTTATAAAGAAATTTAATATTATAGGTAATAGTGCCTTTCTATATACCCTGCTTCTAGCAGGAGAGCTACTTAAAAGCAAGGGAGAAGCTTTAAAATAAGTAATTAAGGTGTTTTAAGAATATATTAGTTCTATCTTATACATAGCAATTATAATATACTCTAATATTATATATACTACCTTTAAGTTATTAAAGTATCTTACTAACCTAGGAGCTGCTTACTTTAAAGTAGCTAATTAAGTAATTGCATACTTATATAGGACTAAGCACCTAGGCATATAATATAGTGCTTATTTAGGCAGCTAACTCCTTATCTATAGAGACACATCCTTTACTAACAATAAAGAAACTTAATAATTATCTTAGAGGTATATTATATAGCTCTTTAGCAGACTAATTATATAGAAAGTAGCTTAGTAAGTAATAGTAACAACATTAATAATAGAGGTAGAGCTACTTGCATTAGAGCATGTTATAAAAGAGAGCATTGCTCTAAAATAGTTCCTTAATAAGCTCTAGCTTAACTTAGGAGTTGCTTAGAAGATATTTTATAATAATTAGCAAATAATATATCTTGTTATATAAGAGAGTAAGTAACTTACTACTAAGTTATACTATATATATATATAAAATATATAGCTTAAACAAGAGTATACCTATAGTATATTTTAAGTGCAATATTTAAAAATAAGCAATATACTAGCTAATAGGCTTATAAAAGTGCTCCCTAGGTAGGCCTATAAGCGCTTTTTATCTTACCTAAACTTATATAGAGTAAATATTATAGAGACAAGTAAGTTAAGAAAGAGGTAGAAGATTATTTATTAGCTAGGGAGGACACCCCCCTCCCTCTAGAGAAAAAAGAGCAGGCTAGAGGAGGAGTATAAGCACCTATATAGAACACCTAATAGGCCTACTTATACTCCCTCTCTACTAATATATTATATAGCTGCTTAAAGGTAGTATATAGTATAGTTACCTCTTATATACTTAATTAGTTAAAGTTTATATTATAATAGTTAGATTACTTATAGGGGTAGTAATACTACTATTAGTATATAGCTTATTATAGAGGTAGGTAGCTATAGGCTCTAGTAGTAGAAACCTATAAGTAATTAGTCTAAGTCCTAAAAGCTTAAAGTTAAGTCTACTTATAGCTTATAGTATAAGTACCCCTTAGAGTACTAGGTATAGTAGTGCTAATTCTTACCTATACTAGGCATATTAATATAAGGAGTAGTAGAGCTACTCTAGAGGAGTGTATTAGCACACCTAGTATAGGGGAAAATCTACTTATATAGGGGGGGTAGAGGTATAGTATAGTAGGAGAGGGGGTATATAGCCTACTAGTAGGGTAGTAGTATAGTAGCCTATACTACTACTACTACTTAGGTGTAGGTAGTAGTTACTTTAAAAGAGGCCTAGGGGGTAGATGCTAGAGGGGGAGTAGCTTAGGTATAGGTAGGTAGTATAGTAGGGGTAAAGGTAGGTATTAGTAATGCTACCTAGTAGAGTAAAGCTTAATTAGCTAAAGCTAACCTACCTAAAGGTAACACTAAGTAGCACTCTAGAGGAGTAGGATATATAGTAGCTAGTAGCTTAGCAATAGTAGCAGCATAGGTAGATAAGGGTGTAGGAGTAGTAGGCATAGGAGTAGTAGGCATAGGCGCAAGTAGCACAGCGCAACAGCTAGCCTAGTAGGCAAGGTAGGTAGTAGTAGTAGTAGTAGTCTAGGTAGTGTAGGCAGCTTTAGTCTTATAAGGCTATATAAGAATTAGCAGAGGCTAAAAAGAGTAGGAAGTCTAATATAAAGAAGCTTAATTAGACACTATCTAAAAATACTAAATAAGGACTAATAATACTAAGTTATGCTAGCTAGAAGCCTATAAGCTGCTTAAACACACACCTAGGTAGTAATAAGCTAGAGAAAGAGAAAAGAGAAGCATAGAGAAGTAAAATAGTATACTTATAGCTATTATAATAAGTAGACTTAGAGTTAAGTAAAATAGGTAGAGCTCTATACTATATATGCACCTAAGCTTAGTAAGAGTAAAGGTTGCATGCATATAACATGCATAAGTAACTTAAACCCTATTTTCTAGCTCTTATCTTGTAAAGAAAGTAGAGGGAGGACTAGTCTACTTTCTCCCTAGTCTAGTAGACCTAGACTTACTAGACTAGTAATTTCCTAATAGGGAAGCGTATAGCCTAAAGAGATAACAAAGATATAAAAAAGAGTAGATAATAAAGATATATAATAGTATATATAGCTTATACTCTTAGTTGCTAGGTACAGGATAATATAGGGGGGAATAGGAGTACTTATACTTTCTTCCTCCCTACTCTATTACTAAGCAGAATATTCTAGATAATACTAGACTATTCTTATTAGTAATATACTAATAGGATTTATAAGCAGATTACGCATCTATACACGTAATCCCTACTAATAATAGTAGTATATATTTATAAGCTTATTCTAGAAGCTTCTCTATACTACTAAGAATAGAACAAGAAATATCTCTAGAACTAGTAGAGCTATAGGCTTAGTAAGCACAGGAAAATACTCCTTAGAGTTAGGAGATTCTATAGCGTGATTATCTAAGCACTATACCTAACTAGGAATTTACTAGAGTAAAGAGTATTCTAAGTTATCTTAATAACTTTACAGTAATACTAGTAAGACTAGTAATACTAGTAACAAAATAGTTCTAGAACAGAAGCTGTTAATAATAGCAATAAAGAAGAACAAGTTCTAGTTTCTTCTAAGTCTGCTAGTAATACTAGTACTATAAACTTTATATTAGATTCTAGTGCTACTATATACACGTGCTATATAAAAGAATTATTTGATAGTTTCAAGCCTAGTAGTACCTCTATTAAGTAGGGAAATACTACTAAAACTATTAAAGTATAAAGTATAGGAGATATTAGTCTAGTATTTACTAGTACTAAGTAGTTAGTTAGATTAACTAACATATTATATGTTCCTAATTTAGGAGTAAACTTACTAAGTTTAAGTTTAATTACTTCTAAAAACTATAGCTTATCCTTTAATAAGGATAGCTATCTTATTAGAACGCCTAACAACTCCTTATTAGCTAAAGGTAAATATAAAGAAGGCGTTAGTGTTTTTAGTGCTACTAGCTCTAAGCCTATTAGTTATAATACTACAAATATTAAGACTTATTCTACTCTAAATACTATAGAAGAGTTAGAATATAATCTTAGTATAGAATAGGCTTATAATCTAGAAGAAGAAGACTATACTAGTAATACTAGTAGTCTTAGTAATTCTAGTAATACTAATACTAGTAACTTTAGTAGTTCTAGTAGTAATCTAGAAGAAATAGTATTAAATAAGAAAACTATAGAGCTAGTATATAATAGGTTAGAACATATTAATCTTAACGCTAATAAGCATTTAAAATAGTCTACTAAAGAAGTAGACTATATTAATCTAGAGAATATTAGTACTGCCTCTACTATTTTAAATAATTATAAAATTTATATATAATCTAAACTAACTAAACTATATAATAAAGAAGCTAGTACTAAAGTAGATGCCTACCTAGATTTAATATATATAGATATAGGAGGTCCTATTAGGCCTAAAGTACTAAAAGGCTTTAAAAACTATATTACTTTTAGAGATAGCTATACTAAGTACTTAATTATTAAGTTACTTAAGTCTAGAAAAAGTATTGTAGATGTTATTAGGACTACTATTACTAAATTAGAACTAGAAGCTAAAAATAATTCTAGTACTAGTAATAGCATAGAATCTAGTAAACATTTTAATAATAATAAGGTTAAAGCCTTATAACTAGATAATAAATTTAAATCTAGAGAACTAGATAATTATCTAGTTAGTAAGGGTATTAAAACTAGATATTCTGCTCCTTATACGCCTAAACAAAATAGCGCAGCAGAAATAATTAATAGATTAATACTAAATAAGGTTAGAGCTCTATTAATTAATAGCAATTTACCTAAATTAATATA
This sequence comes from Boeremia exigua, assembly GCF_020726555.1. Lineage (NCBI taxonomy): Eukaryota > Fungi > Ascomycota > Dothideomycetes > Pleosporales > Didymellaceae > Boeremia > Boeremia exigua. Next base: position 1,439,568 of record NW_025763527.1, on the reverse strand, counting down.
GGGTAAAGCTATATTAACTGCTGTTTATCTATATAATAGAACACCTAATAGCTCTATAGAGGTTAAAACACCCTATTATTTAAAGTATAGAGAAACACCTAATATAGACAATATTAGAGTATTTAATTCTCTTACTTACTATAAGGAGCCTAGCTGATTTACTAAGAAACTAGACTCTAAAGCAACACCTTACTATTTAATAGACTTTATAGGGGCTAATATATATAAACTCTATAATCTTAGTAGTAATAAGATTATAACTGCTAGAGATTATAAAATTATAGAAGGTTACTTTTATAAGCCTAATAACTCTAGTAATATATAAAGTATATTTACTAGACTAGAGCCTAGTATAGTTACTAAACCTACTAGGACTAGTATACTAGAATCTAGTATAGTTAGTAAAACTATAACTAAGCCTAGTATAGTTAAACCTTCTAAACCTAGAATACTAGAGCTTAAAGGTAATTCTAAAGATAAATTAGCTAATTGTACTTCTATTATAGAAGAAGATAATAGTAATTCTATAGAAAGTATTATACTAAGTACTATAGAAGAAGTAAATAATAAGCAAGATTAGAAATCTCTATATAATAAAGCTATATTAGAGAATATACTTGCTACTTTTTATATATAATTAAGCAGGTAAGCCGATATTTAGGTAATCTATTTAATAGACTACTATCCTATATACTACTAGACAATACTTGTATTAAATATAAAGGAAAATCCTGTGTGTTACATAACCTCGTCTAATCAAGCTTCTACTATAGCCTAAGTGGCTTAATGTTAGTTAATTAGCTGTTATAATCTACCTTTTATAGCTAACTAGCTGCTAACACACTTGGTGCAAGATTATATAGGCTCTCCTATATAGCATAGTTTTATTATAAGTTATATAACAAGCTTACTTCTTGGTAGTTAAGCTAAAGTAGGTCCTATATAGAGCTTACGCAGCTTATATTAAGCTTAGTAAGCCTAGCTTACAAAGCTTATATTAAGCTTAGTAAGCTACTACACTCTCTATAGTATATAGCAAGTAGGAACATAACCCTTATAGTTTGTGTTTAACCTAAGTATTAATCTATAATATTAGATCTTAACCTAACCTTTAAGCTAGATAGTCTACTCTATACTACCTATTATTACCCCTTACCCTTAAGATAGATAGATTATATCTATACTCCTTAGTATAGGACCCCTTTAGTTTCCCTAATAGTATTTATTCCTAAGAACTAATTAAATAGTGCTTATAAGCTTTACTTAAAGTATAACCTTAACACTACTATAGAGAAGGTGCATATAAATATATAGTGCAACATTTATTAGATAGTGCTTAAGCTTTCTAGTGTTATATAAGTAGTAACTATATAACTTAAAAAGGTGTTAGTAACTAGTATTCTTCTATACTACTTCTATATATAACCTACCTATAATATATAGGCTTAAGAGACGTTAGAGAGGCTTACTAAGGAGGTAGGTATCCTAATAGAGGAGGTCTAGGTATTAAGGAAGGTAGTAGTAGACCTTTAGTAGACGTATAAGGCTAGAGCATCTACTTAGGGAAGTAGTTCTACTACTAGTAGGAGTTAGGGTTATAGTTTATAGTATAGTAGAGGTAGTTATTATATATAAGGTAAAGTAGCATAATAAGATAACCTTAAGATGCTAGATAGGGGGGATAAAGAGAGTAAGCTCTCTAATATCCCTGCTAACCTATCTAATAAGAAACTCTAGTTAGAAGACTTGCCTAACCTAGCTATATTATAACTCTAATATATATTAATATTTCTTTTATTTTAGGTGTTTATAGGATAGGTTTAAACTAAAAGTGCCTAATACTATAGATTTCCTTTATTATAATTAACCTTACTATTTTCCCTATACCTACTACTCTCCTTACTAGGTTAATAACTACTATAAGAGTTTAGGTAGAGGGCCTAGCTATTATAGGTACTTCTAATAATATGCTTATAACTTATAAGGTATATACTTAAAATTAGTAGCAGGATACTAAGTAAGGTCTAGGTTATGTCTAACCTAGCTAGTATAGTATTCTAACTAGCAACACTTTATCTAGCTGCCTAAGATCTCTTATACTTCCTACTCCTCTACCTTATTTATAGGAGTGCCTAGGGGCTTTAGTGCAGGTTAACTAGGTAGTAGATTTTATAGGTCTTTGCATAAGATATCTAGTATAAAGATATTATATATCTTTAAGCTAGTAGGCAACCTTAAGCAGTATAAGTAACTAACTTCTTTAATAACTTTAAAGGGACCTTGCTAAAGGGCAGCTAGCTTGCAGCTAGGCTAGTTATTAGCTAGGTTCTGCATTAATAGGAAGACTTTATCTCTAACTTTCTAGTTTACTAGGAGCTAGTAAATATCTTTTATAATTTATATCTAGGTCTAGGCTGCTTCTAGGTTATCTTTAGCTACTTTCTAAGCGTTATATATCTAAGTTGCTAATGCTATAGCTTCCTTCTAGTTAAGGATTGTTATAGGATCTGCCCTTAGTTCTAAGAGGAACTACTACTAGCTTTAGCAAGGTTTGCTCCTATATAGCAACTAGTATAGTGTTATTCCTAGAGAGGAATATAGTAGTGTTGTAGTAGTAGGAATATGCACAGTCGAAGTGTAGTATATTATCTAACTCTCCTAACAGTCTATTAGGACTAGTCTTTTAAGCTACAAGTCTTTATTACGTGCATATGCCTTGCATCTAGTCCTAATAGAGCCTTAAGTCGCACTAAGTAGTTAACACTCTACTACACATCTCTCTACCCTATAGAGCTTGGCCCTATTAAGCTTATCTTGTCCACTAACAAGTAGCTCAGTCGCAACTAACTTAACCTCTCTTAGCAGGATACCTTAGCCTAATAGGATTCTAGGCCTACACATCTCCTCTAGCGTTAAGAACTATAACTACCTATTATATCCTGCGTAGTAAACCTTGCCTAACGCCCTAATAAGCCCTTAGCAGCTCATGTTAACCTAGGTCCTAATAGTTCCATAACAACTTGTTTTGCTAGTTTACGTTATTATTTACACCTCTATTTATATTATCCTCTAGCATTATAGCCCTTATACTAGCTTAGTTTATAGACGCTATTAACAGCCTACTTTGTAATATTAGTCTGCTTACCTTATTAATGCCTGCCTATTACTGCCTGTTTTTGTTACTAACAGCTATTTGTTACTTTATATGCGCGTTTGCTTCTGCTAGCGTACGCGCAAAGCCCTTTACGCCCTAATAGCTTATTAGCTAGGTAAGTAAAGGCGCTCTTAGGCAGCCACGCTAAGCAAATACGCTAACTTTACTACTAGATTCTAGAGCCTGCGCGCAACTTCTCTTACTACCTAATATTACTAACCTTTAGGTGCATATAAGCTAGCTTAGGCACCTCTCTACTGCCTTCTAACTCTAGCCTTCTATTAAGCCTTTTAATTAGCACTTCCTAATTCTTTAATCAGCACTTCTTAATTCTTTATGTCTTAGACTAGATTTAATAACCCTCCCTGCTGCAGCAGTAGTAGTAGCAGCAATAAGAAGCCTTCTAGAGGTTGCAGCAGGCTAGGAAGCGCTAATGTTAGTCTATCTAAGCTGCGCCTAAAGACTCCTTAGGTCCTTATCTAGGAAGCTAGTACGTTTATACTCCCTTTGCTAGGCCTAATAGGCTACTAACTTCTCTAGTATTGCTATTCCTTAACTACTACCTAGACTAGCGCTTAGCCTATAATATTAGCAACGCTCTTGCCTTCCTTTTTAACTACGCATATATCTAACTACCGCTATTTCTTTAACAAATTGCAGAGGCTTATAACGCTATTAGCTTAAGCTACCTACTAACTGCAGCTAACTCTTAGCTATTCTATATCCTGCTAACTAACAATTCCTAGCCTTATAATATAACTCTCTTCTAGTTCTTCTATAAGATACCTTAAAAGGGGGAGCTAGTCGATCTGCGCACCCTTATATAGTTAGCTAACATGCAGGCTTTCTATTAACGTGCTATTAAGCACAGCTAAAGGGAGGGCTATTCTATTAGTCCCTATAGCCTATTACTAACTAGTTTCTTGCTAGCATTTACTATAGGGGCCGTCTAGTACACTATTTCTAATAATAAGGATAATCCTGCCTCTAAGTGCAATTGTTGCATCTGCACTAGAGATCCTTATACTTAAGTTACTAATCCTATAAAAGGTAAGGTCTTCCTGCTAGGCGCCTATACTTTATGCTAGGGGGCATCTTATAGGAATTATTTATTTAGTAGGCCCTAATAGCTTCTTAGGTTCTTACTTTCTGCTAACTATAGGCAGCTTAGGCTTAGCAGGCTGCTAATAAATTGCCTCCCCCTCCTTCTAAGGTTAATTAATTTAACAAAGGCTACTATAAGGCCTGCAAAGTTATTAGCAAGACTACTCCTTCCTATCCTAATTCGCATTTTAGAGCTAGCTGCTAGGCTGCTTAGGATACCTTAAGTAAGGAGCTAGCTAGGTTAGATATAGATAAGAAAGAGTAGAATTGCGCATATAAGATAACCTCTACCTATAATATTAGTTACCTTACTTAACCTTATAAAGGCACTACCTTCTATAAGCGCGTCTAGGCTGCTATAAATCCTGCTCTAAATTCTCCTTAGCTAGCCCTAATAAGTCCTATAGGTTCTATTGCTAGAAGGACTAATAACAAGTTAGCTATCTATTTTCTAGCTAATTAGACTAGGAGGACTATGTTACCTAAGCTAATAGATCTTAACAATTTCGTCTAGCTATTATCTGCACCTAGGTTTCCTGTTTATAGTTCTTCTAGTCCTAGCTTGCCTATACCTAGCTCTCCTAGCTCTAATAGAGGGTTAGGCATGTTCTCTTGCTATATTAGCTTCTTACTAGCTACCTAAAGGGTTTTAAGACGCAGTTCTAGTTCTCTTATTTTATAGGAGGATTATAAAGTTTTTATAGACGCAATAGAGTATATAACTAGCCCTGTCTAGACTCCTTATTAGTCTCTGCGTTTAGTCCCTCTCTAATCTCTTTAGACTCCTTAGCAGTCTTCTATGCAGCCGGCTTAGTAATCTCCTTAGACTTCTTAGATGTCGCCTTTATTATTAGCCTAGAGATCTCCTTTGCTATCTCTAACCTTGTTGCCTATGCTTTATACTTAGGCCTTGTTACTGCTTTATTCTCCTGCGCAGTCTTCTCCTCTAGTCCTAATAGAGAATTAGGTGCCTTTAGCTTTGCTTAATGCTATAGTGTCTTAGGCTATAGCTTAATATAACCTTCTTTAGTAGTTCTCTAGTTATAGAGGTCTATTAGGGGGTGGTGCTGCTTATAGTAGTTAGCTAGGTTCTCTAGGTTATAGTTAGTAAGGTCTGCCTGCTTAGCAAGGTTATAGTTAGCAAGGTCTATCTAATAATTCTTAGAGGCCTAGCAGGCATTACTAGTATAGTCTAGGTAACGCTCCTTGTTATAGTAGCAAGCAGAGTGGTAGAGGAGGTTTAGCTGCTTAACTGTTTTAGTTTTCTAGCTTTATAGTTTCTAGGTTAGTCTGCTAGTTCTTTCTTATAATTTTAGGCTTTAATAATTTATTAGCTGCTGCTATAGTTTCTAGGGTTCTAGGTTAATTTGCTAGTTTCTTCTTGCAATTCTAGGTTCTAATAGTTCTTTAGCTTAGTTTTCTTATCTTTTAATCTTAAATCTTAGCTTTTTAAAATAAGATTTTTCTATTAACCTGTCCCCTCCCCTACTTAAAAGACTTAACTAACCCTTAGTTAAGATCTATCTGCCTATTCTTATTAAAGCTACTCTAGTACTTATACTTTTTCTTCTCTTCCTTAGATAGTTTGTACGGGATCTAAACCTTAACTATCTTCTTAGCTAACTTCTACCTAGTTTTCTAAGGTCTACTTAGCATTAGTATGTCTAACTGTCTATTAGGCGCTCTAGGCGGCTCCTCCTGTCTGCCTGTATCTAGCCTAGTAACTATGTTTAATAGCACTAACTCTCGCTAGTAGAATTTTATAACTCTATTGCCTATATATATTATGCGCAATAGCATCCTATTAAGCTCTTTAATTAGGTACGTGCCCTTATTAGAGATTCTCTAAATCCTAAAGGGCCTCTTCTACTATAGTTGCAATTTATAGTCTCTGCCTATATAGATATTATTAAGGATGTCTTAGATTAGCACAAGATTCCTAGGTTCTATTAGGGCTAGCCTTAGTATTACTTATGCATTAAACTATTCCTTCCCTGCGTCTCTTAGCTAAGTAACTCTATTAACTACTTTATAAAGTTAATTATCCCTATGTTTAAATTATTTTGCCCTTATTACTAGCAATATTACTATATCTATTACTAAGTTCTAAGGGAGCGTTTACTATATAGGGACGTGCAACTTAATAGGTAGTATATATTCTCTTCTATATATAAGATATATTAGCGTCTCTCCTATTAATTGCTTTGCAGTTACCCTGTTAGCCTATAGAGCTAGGTATAGGTTTAAAACCTAATTTCTAGTTATCTTTTAGAGTGCTAATACTAGTTTCTTATGCTCTCTCTTAATAAGTCCTTAGGCCTAGAGATAAAATGCACTAGCTACTACCCTGTTAATCCTATACAAGGTAGCTAAGTTCTTAACTATACCTTTATTTTCCAGCCCTCTATCTACTAACATCTTAAGCAGAATTCCCTATTATGTAAAGATTACTTTCTCTAGGAACTTTGCAGTGCTAGCTAAGTTGTTATATTATAGTGCCCTTGCCTCTAGATATCTAGACAGATAGTCCCTTGTAATAATTATATACTTTTAACCCCTAATCCTATTAGGCATATAGATAACGTCTATTATAATCTACTCCTATAGGCTATTAGGACTAGATGTTAGATAGAGTTCTTCTTAATACTGCTTTGTTAAGTATACCTAGCATTCCCTGTAGCTGCAAATGTACCCCTATACCTGCTAAAACATCCCTAGCTAGTAGTACTGTGTCTATACCTTGCGCTATGTGCCCTCCTAGCTATAGTAACCTAAATTATTATATAGCTTAGCAATAATCTTTATCTGTTGTTTAGGATTATTAACTACTTGCTGCAATAGTCTATTAGGTGTTGTTTTTACCTATAGAGTTTTATCTACTAGTATAAATTAAAGGGCCCTTCTCTGCAGCTTTTAGAGGTTACCTTTTAAAAGGTGTCTTAGGTTCTTTATAGTTAATAGCTATTCTATAATATCCTTAAACTTGTTAGTATAAAGATTAGGCTAGACTTCTATACTAATCTTAATAGCTGCATGCGCGTATTATAGCGTCTAAGGCTCTATTAGGATTAATAATTGCATTGCCTCTAGTTATTTGTTAATAAATTCCTCTATATTGTCCTTAGGTTTTATAGGGGGTGTCTATCCTAGTTCTTCTAGCTATTATAACAGCGCGTCTATAATAATATTCTATTTCCCTACTATATGCTGCACCTTAAATTCCTACATGTTTAGCAGCGCTAGCTAACATATTATTAATGCCCTAGGTAGGTTAGTTGCACTGCGGTTTAGCTAATCTACTAGCGTTCTAGCGTTAGTTTTAACTATAAAATAGATGCTATAGATCTAAGGGCGAAACTTCTTTAGTGCTAGCAGTATTACTTTATACTTATGTTTTCTAGAATCCTAATTTCGCTCTAAGGCTAACTATACCCCTAATTTATATTGCATAGGGTGCTAACGTCCTATTAGGTCCTCCTGCTAGATTACTGCTCCCTATCCTTTTTTGCTGCTATCTATAGAAATAATAATAGGGCGCAAAGGCTTGTTGTAGTTAATAGAGACTAATGCTAGCGTAGTTGTTAGCTGCTACTTAAGCATAGCTATTGCGTTAGTAGCCTTAATAGTCTATTAGAAATCCTTATCTTTCTAAAGCAAGTTAAAGAGTAGCGCTGCAATAATAGCAAAGTTTAATATCTAGACTCTGTAGTAAACGTAGAGCCTAATAAATATCTAGATATCTTTTAGGCTTATATAGGCAGGCTATTCTAGGATCTTATAAACCTTCTTCTATGCTAGGTGTCTTCTATGTTTATTAATAACGTACCTAATAATGCCTATGCTCTTATAGCACTATTTGCTTTTAAATCTAGATGTAGTTGCTTTAGCTAACTTAAGGTTTTAAAGTACCTTGTCTATATTAACAATGTGCTCCCTAATAAACCTTTAGACCCTAGGCAACAACTCTTCTCCTTTATAGTCTGTCTTAGGTCCTTTAATAGCAATATTGTCTATATAGGGTATACTAGCTGCAGGGACAAGATCTTGTAGAATCTTTATAATAACTTGCACAAATTCTATAATAGAGTTTATAGTGCCTATTAAGAGTGTGCACTGCTATACTAGCCTATAAGATAGCGTATAAAACGCTGTTAATAGGCGGGAGTCCTTATATAGCTCGACCTAGTTATACCTAGAGAAGAAGTTAATTAGCAATACTACTTAGCATTCTGCAAATTCTTCAGAAAATTCGTTAGGGTTAGGTAGCAGGTTAGCATTGCGAATAGTAACCCTATTAATTCGTTAGGCGTTATTAATTAACTAATACCTGTAATCTTTCTTTTTAACTAGAAACTAAGGATTGCTGTATAGGCTTTTTAAGTATTCTAGTACTTCCCTATCTATATGTTCTTGAATTATGTTTGCTACCTCTACCTAAAGCTTCCTTAAGATTAGAAAATTGCCTTCTTTCTATACCTTATATTTAACAGTATTGATGTGAACTAGTAGATAAATATTATTATGCACTTATCTAGATTTAGAGAAGTTAAAGCTTAGTGCCCTCTCGCGATAGTAGAACACTTCTACTAGTATTTCCCTTTCTTGTAGTTATAGCTAACTTGCAATCTTTATTTGCTAGAGCCGCTTAGTGGTTACATGTTGTCCTAATAGGAATTTAGCTGTTTAGGGCGTAATATGCTTAGTAAATTGCTGCTAGGATTAATTACTATTAGGCAGTTGCTGTTTGCCTGCTTGTTTCTTCTAGTTAGGCTTGCCCTCTACTTAATAAGGCACAACTAACAAATTATATACTAGTTGTACTTTGCGTGCTTTAGACTTATATATTATTGCAACTTAGTATCTAATAGTCTATTAGAATCCTTCCTAGAATCCTGCCTCTTTTATTGCATATTAATCTTCTGCCTAGCGCAGCTATATAAGGTTAAGTAGCATATTATTTAAGTCCTTATCTATATACCTAGCTATATGCAGCGCGTACTAATCCTTATCTACTACTTATAAAAGTGTTAAATAGTCTACTTGCCTAGGCTGCCTGTGCCTACTTACTAGGCAGGTGGACGCAACTAATAGTTTATTAGAACTTGCTATTGTTAGGTCTTGCTTGCCTAGAGTCTTAAGCCTAACGCTTAGACTCCTAATCCTTTTAAAATTGTAGATCCTTAAGTAACTATACCTACTATATTATTAGTTATAGCTATAAACGTTACATAAGACACATAATCTTCTAAGTAGACTATATACCTTATTTATCTATTAGCTTAGTATTAGAAAGTATATTAGGCGTCTGCTAGGAACAGGTTTCTAAGTATAATTAGTGTTAATAATAATTTTAAGATAAAGAAGTTTATTAGGATCTTAATATTCCTAATAGTTACTAGGGCCTGCTAGATTATTCCTTTAAATTATTTAAATAACCTATTAGTAGCTTATAGCTAGGATAAGGCTATTTCTTATAGCATTAAAGTAATAACAAGTCCTGCTGCCTATGCTGTCTTTAGGCAAATTGTGTTAAGTTTAGCCCCTAAGTCTAGTAGGGCAGACATCTTTGCATCTCTAATGCTTATTAGGGCTCTAGGACAGTCTCTTTAAATGTGCTTAAACCTATATTCCTAATTATATTCTTGTTGTTAGCTTATAGTTTGTTCTCTATCTTCTAGCTCTATATGCGCTACTTAGTACTATTATAGCAGCATTAGCGCGGCAATCTATAATCTATTAGGACCTAATTTATAAGTGCCTACCTATATAATTATGCTATTATGTGCTTCTATATATATATACTCTAGATAGGAAAGTATTAGGTTGCTAACTTTAAATACTAGGGCTTTATTAGGCTTAGGCGTTAGCAGTTCCTCTGCCTTAGCTTGTGCATAATATGGCTTAGTTATTCTCTTATATAGTTCTAGCGCTAACGCTAATAGGTCTTATAGTAAGACTTCTACTGTTGTCTATAGTACTTGTTTTATAAGCGCGTTAGGGTTGCTTATAAGGTAGTTAAGCAGCCTAACTTTCTATACTATATTTAGCGTCTATTACTCTATAGGAAAGCTATTAACTTCTATCTTATTATTAGCAGGCTTTATGCTAACCTATTTATTATCCTTCTGTCTTCTATTTTAAACTGCAGGTACGTGTCCTAATACTGCCTTAGTAACGGCTGCGTTTTTGCACCTTGTTTTAATTATATTAACTTGCATTCTTAGACTAGTTTCTATTATTGCAAATTCTATGTTCCTTTAGTAGTTGTCTTCTTCTAGAAGACCTGCTGCTTATATACTGTTGTTGTCTATTATAATTATGTTGCTTGCAATCCTAATAACTCCTTAGTTCTTGTTTTCTTGTTTATATAGGTTTACTATTATAAGCAGATTAACTACCTGGTGCCTGCTTGCCTAAAGCTAGCTCTTAATACCCTTAATAATTAAAAATATAATTGCTGTCCTGCTTATACTCTGCACTTCTTCTTTTAGGTTTTCTTGCGTTCCCTATGCTAGATAGTTCCTTAGGTTAAGGTATATCTACTTGTTTTAAATTAGCTTTATATAATCTTTATAATTAGTAGCTATGTGTCCCTGCTTTCTGCACGCCTAATAGTCTATTAGGGCCCTAGGCGCTGCTAAATTATAGGTTAGTTAGTATAGTGCTAGTTAGAAATTATTTATTAGTAGCAGAGTAGGCTAAAAATTAGTTATTAGTAGGGCGTGGCTAGCTGTTACTAGTTAAGTTCTAACAATACCTTAGTGCGCGTTTACTTAGTTTACTGCTATTATAACTTCCTTCTACACCTCTAAATTAGCTAGTAGCTCTGCTTCTTATAGAGCCTATATAATAAGTAACAGGTTTATTCTATTAAGCTTAACGCGTAAGAATTTCTTAATTAGATTATCTACCTCTCCCTAAGTAGGCTTGTGCCCTAGCGGTATCTACACTCTGCGCTCTCTCTAGGGTTGCTTAAGCACCTTGTTTAGGTCTATTTGCGCTGGTTAAAATAGTAGTAGTCCTATAGTTCTTAATAAGTTATTAGCTAATAGTCTATTAGAGTTTAGTCTTGCCTGTTTCTTAAAAGCTAGATTGAATATTTTAATCTTAGCTTCCCTAGAGGCAACCTTGCTAAAAAAAGGCTTAATCTTAGTGTAGCAGAACTCTTCTAGCTTTATTATAGTTAACTTAAATTTATTTAGCACTTTGTTAAGCTGCTACTTATTAAGTCCCTTAGTAAGATAGAATCCTTTATATGCCTCTAAGACTATGCCTGCTTTAAGGCATTAATTAAATTAAGGCCTAAAGCTGTTAAGGTAGCTTTACAGGGGCATGTTTGTTATTACTAAGCATGTTATATACTAGGCACGCAGTAACTCCTTAGTCTCTTCTTGTTAGGCTTAATTAAGATTGCAAAATTGCTTCCTTATTACTTCCTTTATGCCTAACTAGTTATTAGCGTTCTAAGTGACTGCAAAGTTAGTTATGCTTGTTTTAATAATATCTTGCTAAGTATAGTTATAGTAGCTAAGAAGTTGCAAGATTTAGTCTCTAATAGTCTATTAATAGAAGCTAGACTACTACTTAAGTTTCTTAAGGAATAAGGTAATGTTGTCCCTATTAAATATAAGGGGGACGTTAGCAAAGGGTGCTTTCTTATTTATATAAGTGCGCTAGGCATTAGCTTGCGCTATATAGCTTACTCCTCTTATAATGTCTGCAAGGAAGGCTTAGAGGTTATTGCTAATTACTAATAGCTTGTTAGTTATAGGTTGCTAGATAAAGGGGTCTAGGGCTATCTAGCCTGCTGTGTTTTTAGCACCTAGGGGCGTAGCTGTAATGCTGCCTTCTATTAAGCTTGCAGGACTGAAATCTTAGTTGTTAGACATAGCTTAGAGCTTGTCTTTAATAACTAATAGGATAAGTAAGATTAGAGTGTATATTATAGTTATAATAATTAATAACGTGTCCTAGAACTACTAAAGATATACTGTTTAATCTTGTTCCCTTTAAAAGGTAGTCCTAATAGATAATTAGACATGCTGTAAGGCTATAGTTGCGCAAATTAGATTCCTTTCTGTTGTTGCTGCTAAGGGATTGTTAGGCCTATTGCTAGCTTGTTGAGATCTCCCTTGCTAGAGGGTAATCTTGCACCTGCACGCTTGCTACGTTCTTAAGCTAGAATAGACACCTCCCTTTTGCGCTAACTAGTTCTTTATACTATATTATAACTGTCTTTTAGTTATATCTAGATAGAAGGGAAGAAAAGAAGAAAGTAAACTTATATATAGAAGTAAAAGTCTATAGCGTAGCTTAATAGGTTATTAGGCTTAGCATAGCAGCAGTTTGGACTTCTAATCTAAAGGCTGCGGGTTTAAGCCCTGCTAGAGATGCCAATTTGTGGTAGTAGGAATATGCATAGTCGAAGTGTAGTATATTGTCTAACTCTCCTAACAGTCTATTAGGACTAGTCTTTTAAGCTACAAGTCTTTATTACGTGCATACGCCTTGCATCTGGTCCTAATGGAGCCTTAAGTCGCACTAAGTAGTCGACACTCCACTACAGTGTTATCTAAACTTAGTCTATTATTAGAAGCAATTTAGACTAGTTATTCTAGTAGTATAATATAAAAGGGTATAAATATTAGTTAATATATTTATTTATAATTTTAGTTTAACTATCTGTTTCCTTATAATATGTAGTAGATAGCTTAACCTTTAAACTAATAATGCGGCAGAATTCTAACTAGAAGCTTAATATAAACTAAGGACCTTAGTTAGAAACAATTAACTTAGAGGTATTTCTAAACTAATATACCTACTAAATAAAGAGTTTAGCTATACTTTAGGTAGTAGTTATCTTATAGTATAGTATTAAGATAGCTTGCTTAGAGAGATAATTAATAATTATAAGGATTTAATTATATCTAGCTTTGTCTTTTAGAAATAACTTAAAATCTATATATAAATGCTGCATAGGTTAGTTAGAGATTAGAAGTAGATGCAAGTACCTATAGAGTTAGGTCTATCTTAGATAGTTATAGTAATAAAATAAATAGTTTTGCATATAGCAATTATAAGTAGCACTTATGCCTTTCTAATAGTATTATTAGGACAATAATTGATATATTTTCTTAGCACTAGAGTAAGTAGTAAATACTTAGTTATAGACTTTATAAATAGTGTAGGTATAGAGTAGAGGATCTATAGGCATATATAGGTAGTCTTTATATAGTAATAAGCTATAGTAAATCTAATACCTTTCTAGTAGGGCTTAATATTCCTAGAGGAAACTATTATAGTTTGCTTAAAGAATAGCTTTAACTATTTCTAGTAAGTTAAGTTCTATCTTCTTTTCTATAGAGGTAAGGGTTATTACTACTACTATTTCTAGGTATTACTTAGCTAAGTTAGAGTTAATACTAGGGTATAGTTAGTAGGGACCTAGCAACACTTAAGATTAATTATCTAGCTAGGCTGCCTTAAGGTTACTTAAGTCTTATTTGCGTTAGCTTAGGATATTAGCGCGTTTATTCTACTTACTAGGCATATACTTAATCTAGAAATTAAATAGGCTTAATGCCTCTGCCTAATAGGCTTAACATGCATTAAGAACCTTAGTAATTATAAAATATTCTAGCAACTAGTAGTTAGAGCATACTTAGATCTAAGTTATAATTAAAGTTAATTCTACCTACTATTTTAAAAAGCGTAAAGAATAGCAAATAGTTCCTTATTATAGATCTCCTAGTTAAGTTCTACTCCTACTAGGACATAGCTATAGAATGCAATAGGATACTATTGCTTATCTAGGTGTTCTTAAGACAAGACACCTATAACAATACTATCTAATAAATTAGTCTTAATCCTTATAGAGTATATAGGGTTAAAGTAATATAAGGTTAGTATAGCTAGAAGACTCTATTTAAGAGACTTAAAACTAGTCTAACACGCCTCTATCTACTTAAACTTATTACTTAAGCTTTAGAGCGTAATTAAAAGTTAAGTAACTTAAAAGAACTTAGGCATAAATTATTAATAGAAACTAGTAAAACTAAGGTATAACTTAACTCTAGTAATTGTTATAGGGGGCTTCTAATTATATAGGACTTGCACCTTCTTAGGGTCTACTTTAATACCTATATTAGTAAGAATATAGCCTAGGTATTTAGTTCTAGTAATATAGAACTCGCTTTTCTTAATATTAATTTAGAGACTAGCAGATCTAAGCTATTCAAGAATAAGCTTAACGTGCTTCTTATAAGTTGCTTCGTCCTTAGAGTAGATTAGGATATTATTAAGGTATGCAATATAGAAGTTGTCTAAATAATTAATAAGCACGTTATTTATATACTATTAGTAGGTAGCTAGACTATTATAAAGGCTAAATAGTAATATCTTATACTTATAGGTGCTATATTAGGTATAAAATATAGTATACTCTTTAGAGGTAGGATCTATTTAGATTTAATTAAATGCTGCATAGATGTCGAATTTGCTAAATATCTTAGCTTTTAACAGGCATGCTAACAATTTATCTATGCAAGGTATTAGATATAAGTTCTTATAGGTAAGGTTATTAAGCTTCTAGTAATCTATGCAGATCTGCAGACTACTATTTAGTTTGCATACACATAAGACTAGGGAAGCAAAAGAGCTCTAACTATACTTAATCTATCCTTACTTAAGTTATTCTTATATAAACTTCTTTATAGCTTTAAGTTCTTTAAGGTTCTGCTTATATAATAGAGAGTATAAGTTAGGTAAGGGTTCTTCTAACACAATCTTATAATTATATAGTTAATAAGGTAGTAGTGTCTTAGCTTCTATCTCATTAAACATATTAGCATATTAGTAATATCTAGCTAGCAGCTTATTATATAGGAGATAAGCGTTTTTAGAGTTATCTTAGTAATTATCTAGTAATTGCTAGATTTTATATAAGTTAGTAATAAAGAATTTGTTTTAGGGTTATTACATAGTAAAATAAAAGGCATTTGCAGATAAGAATGCAATAGTAGCAACCTTAGACAGATATAGTATAGAAGGGAATTAGGGTATAGTTATTAGAGTTTCATTTACTATAGCTAAAGGCTAAGATTAAAATTTTAGCATAGGGGTTATGCCTTGCATACAACGCACGTTTGCTAACAGGCTTAATACCTATTAATAATTATCTATATCCTATAGGTTATCTTATTACTTAATATCTAGTTATATATTAGGGGAGACTGCAGGTTAATATAATATTGTTAAAATAGGGGGAGCAGGGTTATAGGATTTTAAATACTTAGCAGGCTAAACTAACTAAGACTGCTCTATATTAAGTCTAAGTTTAAACCTGCACAACTATTCAATCCTAATAATATAATCTTAAGAACCTAAATTAATAATAATAAATAGGCAGTTAAATATCTTCTGTCTATTTATAATTATATAGAGTTAGATATAATAAGACATAGGGGATATAATCTAGTCCCAAAAACCCTTTACTTATACTAAGAAAGGTAGCTTCTAAATAGGGGTTTAGAGGGCTGTTGAAATAGAGTTTGCAATTAACAAATTTAAGAACAAGAAACCTTAGGCACTAGTGTTAATTAAGGAGTAGAATTGTATACTATAACCCTTATAACACAGCATAGTTTCTAAAAGGAAATAAGGTCTACTAAACAAATAAGACAAGGAAAGATTTAAGAGGTTATATTAGTTTAGGCCTAAGTAGAGTAATCCTCTTAGGTAACTCTATTTCCTATAGGTGTTAAGTCCTTATCTATATCTTCCTTAGCGTCTATAAACTCCTCTTATTTAACTTTA
The DNA here is from genome assembly GCF_020726555.1 of Boeremia exigua. Classification (NCBI taxonomy): domain Eukaryota; kingdom Fungi; phylum Ascomycota; class Dothideomycetes; order Pleosporales; family Didymellaceae; genus Boeremia; species Boeremia exigua. The sequence continues at coordinate 1,423,496 of NW_025763527.1, read as the reverse complement.
ATTTTGCGCACCTAAGGCATTATGCATTCTTTTATAAAATATCTAGGTTTACTATAGTTATAGCAAGTACCAGGCGTTAGATCCCTTATAGGCGTTAGTGTGCTTAGCGTTGCTTGCAGGTTTAGGGTGCTGCGCGTAAATATAGTTAAATAGGATAGGTTAGGATATTCTTATTAGTATAATAGTATAGTAGGCTGCTTTAGGTCTAATTAGGGTTAGGGCCTAAAGGGCAGAGGCTAGGCAATAGCTAGAGGTGTTACTGTTAGATTGTTCCTTTATTCTATATTATAGGCAGTAAGGTGTTCTACTATCTATAGGAAGGAGTTTGCCTATTGCTGTTTAAAACCTAGGTTAGGTACTTAAAGGGCTAGAGTAAGTTTAGTCTATAGGTAATAAAACTACTCTAATTAGGGTACTTATCTCTTAATAGCTAAGCTAAGAAAATAACTTTTAAAGGCTAGAAAAGTTTTATTCCTTTCTATTTAAAGTTTATTAAAAATTGCTTAACTCTCTACCTACTTATTTCTAGTAACAAAGTATATTTATAGAAGTAATATTATCTCTTCTATAGTATAGAAATAGTTACTATTATTATCTAATAAGTACTAGAGTTCTAGGTACTCTTTAGCTAACCTAGAGGTATAACCCTAAACAAGGGCTATATAAGCTTAGGTAGACTAATAGTAATCTAAGTTAATCTTATATTCATACTTACTATTACTAAAAGGTAAGGCTATTCCTATTAGTAAGTACTTTAATATTAGAAGTCTTTTTACTTAGCTTTTCCCTAGTTATAAAGATAGTATTTGCTTTAGATATTTATTAGACCCTTTATAGTTTAGGGGTCTTAGTAGAGAGATAAGGAAGGTTTATAGAATAAAGACTAGCACAAAGTTTAGCTAGCTCCTAATACAACTAACTAATCTTATAGGCTAATGCTATATATAAGTAGTCTAATTCTAACCTACTTTCCTCTAAAGGTAGGAGTTATTCTTAGACTAAACTAGAAGGAGGTTTATAGGACCTACCCTTTCTAGACTTAGCTTAAGATCTAGTTAAGGGACTAGCTATTATACCTAATATTATATTAAGTCTAATTTAGGTAGGTTATTAGTAGTCTTTATATCTCTACTATAGTATAATCTAATATAACTTTTCTAAAGTAATAATCTAAACCTAAAGGCTTTAGTTATTAAGAGGTCTCTAGTATCTTAACTAGAAGTAAGTAATCCTAGAAGTAGTATAGTTAGATATATATTAGACTACTTACTTATAACTAAACACTAGTATAATATTATTTAGAGGCTATTACTAGCTAGGATAAGTTTTTAAGTATAATATATTAATATAGGTAATAAGACCTTCTAATATAGTTCTAATTCTACTATAAGGTATATAGAAGCACTAGGAAAGTTAATAACTAGGGAGAATCTTATTCCTATAGGTCTTATACAAAGAATACTTAAAAACTATCTATCCTAGAACTACTATAGGCTTGCCTTTTATACCTATAAGTCATAGTTAGCTATAGATAGATAAGAAATAGCAATAGGGGTAAGTTAGAACTAAGTTAGAGGGGAGTTAGTTCTAGATAGCTATAGATATATCTAAGGCTTAACTTAGAATTAAGCTAGAGCTAAGTTAGAGGTTATTTAAGTTAGGTAGTATCTTATTTATAAGATTTAAGATTTTAGTAGTTAATTCTTATACTATGTATAAGAAGACTAATAAAGAAACTAGGTAAAGTTAAAGTTAGACTATTTTTTATTTTAGAAAAAATTAGCCTAGTTAACTATTAACTTAAGCTACTAAAAGATCTAAAAATATACTCTATATTCTATATTACTTTATTAGAACTAGCTAATGCTAGTATACTAACTTAAAAAGACTTCTATTACTAAAATAATAGTAATAATAGATAGGAAGTTAAGAAAATAATAAAACATTAAGAAACTAGACTAGATAAAGAATACCTAGTTAAATAGTTAAGATACCTAAACTTAGAAAATATATAGGAACTAGAGACATACCTTACAAACTACTAGATACTACTTTACTAGTACTAAGGTTTGCAAACTTATTAAGATACTTAAGAGTAGACTATATAGTAGAAGAAAAGGCAACCTATATATTAGTAGTAGGATAGGCAATCTCCTTAGCCTAAACATCTTTACTCTCTATATCTATCTTATTTACTAAACACTTAGCCTTCTTTATAGCCCTATCTTTTACTTATATAAGAATCTTCTTATTTTATAGTAGGTATAATATTACCTCTACTAGCAACTTTTTATCTTCTTTAACCTTCTTCTTATATTTAGCCCTAGTCTTATCTAAGGACTCCTAAGATAAGTTAATGCATAGACAACTAATATATATATACTTAGAATATTTTAGGTAGTTATTAGTAGAAGGCATAATAAAATGATTATAACTAGAAGCAAAGTAATAATTATAGGTGTAAAGAAAGTAGGGGGAGGACTAGTCTACTTTCTCCCTAGTCTAGTAGACCTAGACTTACTAGACTAGTAATTTCCTAATAGGGAAGCGTATAGCCTAAAGAGATAACAAAGATATAAAAAAGAGTAGATAATAAAGATATATAATAGTATATATAGCTTATACTCTTAGTTGCTAGGTATAGGATAATATAGGGGGGAATAGAAGTATTTATACTTTCTTCCTCCCTACTATATTACTAAGCAGAATATTCTAGATAATACTAGACTATTCTTATTAGTAATATACTAATAGAATTTCTAAGTAGATTACGCATCTATACACGTAATCTCTATTAATAATAGTAGTATATATTTGTAAGCTTATTCTAGAAGCTTCTCTATACTACTAAGAATAGGATAATTAATATCTCTAGAGCTAGTAGAGCTATAGGCTTAGTAGGCACAGGAAAATACTCTATAGAGTTAGGAGATTCTATATTGTGATTACCTAAGCACTATACCTAACTAGGAATTTACTAGAGTAAAGAGTATTCTAAGTTATCTTAATAACTTTATAATAGGAAATAGGAGTAATAGTATTATGTTAATAGATTTTAATACTTAAGTAGAGTTACTTTTAGGAAGTAGAAGATATAATACTACTATAGACACTAGAGTAGTAGCAGGGTAAGCTTATAAAGAATAGCTAACAGATTTAGAATAAATCTAGAAGAGAGAAGAGCAAGTATTATAATCTACCTTTTATAGCTAAATAGCTACTAATACTTAATAAGTGCTAATATACTTAGTGCAATATTATATAGGCTCTCCTATATAGCATAGTTTTATTATAAGTTATATAATAAGCTTACTCCTTAGTAGTTAAGCTAAAGTAGGTCCTATATAGAGCTTATATAGCTTATGTTAAGCTTAGTAAGCTACTACACTCTCTATAGTATATAGTAAGTAGGAATATAACCCTTATAGTTTGTGTTTAACCTAAGTATTAATCTATAATATTAGATCTTAACCCTAACCTTTAAGCTAGATAGTCTACTCTATACTACTTATTATTACCTCTTACCCTTAAGATAGATAGATTATATCTCTACTCCTTAGTGTAAGACCTCTTTAGTTTCCCTAATAGTATTTATCTCTAAGAACTAATTAAATAGTGCTTATAAGCTTTGCTTAAAGTATAACCTTAATAGTCTAGTTTAGTTAGAAGGTAGTATAGGCTTGCACACCTGCTCTTACTATATAAGAGAGAGTAAGTATAAACTAGCAAATTTAAATTATTTAAGACAAGATTACTAAAGGTAGGGCAGTTAGGCCTAAGTATAATTAGCTAGTAAACAAGGCATGCATAGAGTAGCTTAGGTTGCTACTTATATAAGAGGTAGAAGGAAAGGCGTCTGCTTTATATATATTAAGCTTAAGAGGCAGCGCTTAGTAATTTAGTCCTTAGGATTATAGCTAAAACAATTAGCATAAGGTTCTAGGCATTTAGTAGACCTATAGTATAACTAGATTTACTTAGTTAGTAGATAACTATAATGTGTTAATAGAGAACGTGTGTAAAGCTGCTAAATAGCTGCTTAAACAGCTGCCTAAGTAGTGCTTAATTGTTATAGTGTTGGTGTTGTCTCTATTACTTAGCTATATTGGCTGCTGCTAGTGTACTTAGCAAAATTCGTCTCAAAATCTAAGGGGGGGGGGGGGGGGGGGGTTCACAAAATCGGAACACAAAATTCGACCTGGGGTGGATTAGGCCCTAGGCCGACAAAATTAATATAAGTAAAATAAATTAGCCTTTATATTTTCTAAAAAAAATAGAGTTAAAACTTTAGCCTTTATATTAGAAGTATTAGATACTAGTTATTATCTTAATACTTAAAACTCTACTTAACTATTATTAGCTTAATAATATATAAAATATTAAAAGATCTTAATTTATAGTAGGTAGTATATATTAATATAACTATTAAAACTTTAAGCTTTATAGCTAGAGTATATAAAAAGTTATACTAGATATAGGATTTGCTAGGCATGCACTGACTTTCTGCGCGCATTAGGTGACGGACACTGTAGCCGCTTTCTGTTCGTTATCGTGGATTTGCAAACTTCGAGAGGGGCTTGCGAAGACATTTTTGTAAATGGTGCAGTCCGGTATCTGCATAGAATTGCCAGGGTAGCGGCAGTAAACACAACATTCTTAATACACGTGAGAGGAACTGTCTCAAGAAGCTCTTTCTTCATCAATCATACAAGTAGCTTCTTTGCTCTCCCCTCCTCTCCTTCCCTCTGCTCTCTCTCCAACTATGGACAAAAGTACATAACGAAATCGTCGTCAGTTGGGACAAGACTGTTGGCTACACACCGCGTGACGCAGTAGATATTCAACAACTTTAAACACCCCAGCTCTTCCGCCACTGCCAATGAACCAATTCCGAGCTTTGCACTCAGCGTGGGCCTCAATCCTATGTGGAAATATGAACTGGGGACGCATTCATGGTTAGAGTTTCCACGAATCGCCAAATGGCCGAATGGCAGAAGTTCCAGTTCGCAGTTTGGATCTTGTATGGAGAGGTGTACGTGAACGCGTATGGCAGCATATTTTGTGTTGGCTAACTTTTGAACCCGATTTCAAGTTCATCTGCTCGCATAGCTTGAGCCTATGTGTCGCGTTCGTATCTGATGTGAATTTGATGGGTATAGAGACTCGCGTCTAGAGGTGCGGCCGCGGGATTCTGTGTGCGAGTTGACCTCCAACTAAATGATGAACTGGGCGGCGATGTCCAGTGGTATGCGCAGGTATTCAAGTGCAATAGCATTGGTTCGTTCTATGGGGAAAGCTAATGGGTGAGACGATCCAGAGTAACGTGGATACTGGTGCTGGTTCGATTTGTCCTAGTAAGAATGACCAGCACAGTCTGCGTGCGCTCCACTTCGTGCAGACTAACGAAACTGTCTGATTCAGACTCGTCTGTTGCGTCGTCGTGGTCGCATACAAGGGGAATAGCAGAAGGAAGAGGATGCACCAGATAGTTATCCGTATCTACTGAGATTTCCTAGAGCGATGGACCCGCATTCAGGATCTGGGGTAGGCCCGACAGTTCTGTGCCTGTAATCTGAAGAGGCGCTGTGAAGAAATGGTCAAACTCGGCATTAAGGTTAACAGACCTTCAATGCCATTCTTCGTATATAGTGGCAAAGGTCCTACTAGCTATTCAAGACTTCTTGAGGGCATAGGGAGCACCTGTCTGCGCGGACTGAAGCCAACAGAATGTCGCAGGCATATTGCACATCTTCCTTGCTATGTCGCCTACCTTGCCTTTAGCATTAGGAAGGCCAACACAAGAGCTGTTAGTTGCGGTCCAGATAACATGTTGCATCTAGCAGAACTCCGCCTCTCTCTAGAAGTGCTACAATTGCTTGAGGTCTTTAAGGATAAGCAACTCTAGCAGCTCTTCAAACACCATTGCGGGATTACGCTATAAAATGCTCGCTGGTAAATTTTAAATAAACAGTGTATTTATACTGCAAGATAAAAGCACAATAAAGTGCTTCAACAAATTAGATGAGCGCTAAGCTTGATCTTCACTTTGGTACGCCAATTATAACAACCCAGAAGAGTACTATAGCACGCGGCTGAAAGAGTTCCTCGCACACCAATATGACACCGTATTTTCGGGTGAATTAGCAATGCCGTACTGTCTAAGTTCTCGGTCCCAGTCCCAGTCCCAGTCCCCTTCCCATTCCCACTTTCCAGTCCTATACTCACTCCCAGTCTCTTGGCCTAGAGCTCTAGAGCCTAATCGCGGTTCCTAAGCCCAGAGACTAGGTAGGTACGTGTATGTCCGCAAGTAGAGGCAGCTCGACGCTACGGGTCCTGCGTCTCAGTGCTTGGTAACAAATAGCGCGGGATCGATATCACGCACTGGCGGACAGCACGGCTCGCGGCTGTATCATGATGACGAGAACGCCGCAAACCCGGACTGTTGTATGTAACATGTAATATGTAGAATACCAGGTGAGTTAGAAGCTTCAGCTCAAAGTACAATTCTTTTGAATTTGTTGTATCTTATGAATGTGGGTATTGATTACAGACCTAAGATTTGAACGTTATTGTAAGCGTACACCGGCGGTCTTTAATTTCTTCGCTTGCTGATCGTGAGCACTGCCAACACCACCTGCTCTGGTAACCTCCAACGAGCTTTCAGCCATCTTCTTCTTTTCTTGAGCCACCTTGTCGAGATGCTTCTTCGTCTTCGTGTTCCCGCTTCCTTTTCCGTGGAACTGATGTGACAGCTGCTTGAATGCCTCTTTCTGATTCATTTGGCGGCCGTGTTCGTCTACATAGTTCAGTTCGACGTTGGGCTTGTACTCCTTGTTGAAGATCTCCGCTAGCCTGCGACTTTCACTGGCGTCGGCATTGGTGTTCTGCTTACGTGCCCATTCCTCGCGTTCGCGAGGTGTCATGGTATTCCAGCGGGCAGAGTTGCGCTCACGCTCACGAGCCATCTTGCGCTGGCGTTCAGCATCGCCTTCGGCTCGCTGCTTGTCCGCAAGAAACTTTTGGCGTTCGCGGTAGAGCGCATTCTTTGTGCTTGCATCATTTTCCGCAGCTACAAGACCCCGCTGTCGCAGAAGTGCAAGTGTGGCACCCATGCCTCCATCGACAGTCTTCTCGGCTTCAAGGCCGGTATTGAAATCTTCAGGTGATTTCGCACGGGACTGGCTGCGTTGCTGTGCATCTTCAGCTTCTGCGACTTCAGCATAAGACTGATCCATGGCGAGGTCACCGTCCTCGTCGATGGGTCGTTCAATCTTGACGCCTTCAAGCACATGGCTCGATTTCCCTCGCCGCCTCCTCGCTTCTTCCTCATCATCGTCTGCATTTGCACCAAGATTCTGCACAAACTCAGTTGTCTCATCGATGACCAGACCCTCCACATCGCCTTCTTCAGGAGTTTTTTCCTCCGAATCCGGAGTCGGTTGTGCGGAGGCCTCTTCCCTCATTTGACGAGCTATGTCTTCTGGTCGCATCTTCTTTCGTTTCCTGAGTGCTTTTTGTCGCTGTGCGGCAAGGTTAGCCTGTAAGTCGTCATCATCGATGAAAGACTGGTCAAACACGCTTTTCTTCTTTGGCTTGGGTGCGCTTGATTCGGTGGCATCGAGCTCCATGTGTTCACCAGGATCTTCGACCGCCAATAGCATCATCTCCTCGTCATCTTCAACCCGTTCTCGCTTCGCACTCTTAGATTTCTTCTTCTTTGGCTTCTTCATCTTCGTCTTGGACAAATCCAGGTAGTCATTGAGCGGCGCATCGTCTTGAAGGATGTCGAGACTGATCGCGACTCTCTTCGGCTGCCCAGCCCTTGCAGCTACTGCCTGTACGTCTTCGACGGTTCGTCCTTTGCCATCCAATGTAAAAGCATTACTTTTCTTGCCATCGATCTCTTCGTCATATTGGGCAAGAATGGACTTTTGGCCGCTCTCGTCATTGGGATCATACGCGCGCTTTCGCTTTTTTGAGTCCAGTCGCTCTTGTAGACGCTCTCTCTCTTTCAGGGCCACTGCTTCCAATTCGTCGTCGTCTTCAGCATCGACTGCAGTATCTTTGAGCACTAGAATCTGATCCTCGCCATCATCGAATTGATCGACTTCATGGCCAACTCTGACGCCTGCAAGATCTGTTTCTGTGTACTGCATGGCCTCACGAGCCTGCCGTTCCCGCTCCTCGAGTTCCTTCTGCATCTGCTCGGCCTTGAGGATCTTCTTCTGGCGCTTCTTGCTGCTCTTCAGCCAGGCCATATCGTCATCGTCGTCGTTGTCGTCGGCAAGCCCCTTGCCTTCGAGCTTCGCGGTGCGGGCAGCCTTCTCGCGCTCCCTCTTGATCGCAGCCGCGCGCTCCTCGCGCTTCTTCTTGGCTTCTTGTTCGGCATTGAGCTTCAACCAGTTATCGTGAGCGGCAGCCTGGCGCGTGTCGATCGTGCTTGCTGGTTCCTCGTCTGAGTCGTCGGCTGCGTTCGCGGACTTGAAAGTTGGACCTTCGGGAGCAGCACTGGCGGAGCCGCCTGGAAGCGCGGGCAGGCCCATGGAAAGGCGAATCTTGTTCGCCTCATCGATGCTGAGATCCGCCATCGCTGCGGCGTCTGTTGGAGGTAGGTGCGATGGTGGTGTGCAGAATCCGACCAAGGAGTAGAGTTTAGGCTACACGAGCTACACGAGCTGTTGGCTCAGTGAGAAGAGGTAGGCACTGGCTTGGTATGTCATGGTCGAGGCGCGAAATCGCGCCAAGCGCCACTATTACTAGCGCGCCCGGACCCTGCGCGCGCAGCTACAAAATAAATTTCTACGGCGCGTGGACGTTCTCTTCATCAACAGCCTGTGCCAGTTTTCCCGTCCACCCCTAGGGGTGTGTTCGGTCGAGAGCTGGCAGTTCGTTCGTGACCATGGAGCCGTCTTGATCAGTGGGCGTCAATTTCCGAACGACAGGCTGGAGAGCAAGTCGGTGCGTTGCTGTACATCTGAGCTTGCCGCAAGGTTTGAGCTCGGTGGAAGGTGCGCGCCAGGCAGACTGATTCCTGTTCCCTTTTGCTAGACCGTCGGTCCATGATGCTTGGGACAAACCCAGTTGGCTACATACTTTAAAGCGCGTTCGCGCTGTTACTGGTGACAGTGTGCCGTGGTACCTCTTCACAAGAGCTTCAGGTGGCCAGTTACCTGGTCAATGACTCCCTTCGGCGCAGGCCCAATGCCCAAGACAGTCGCACTCCCACTCGCGATTTGCGTACGGCCGGCGTCATGGATAATGTGCGCAACCAGCCCCAGACTCACAGCCTGAGCCTGCAAGATCTCCAGCTCCTCCTCGCCCTTGACCTGCAACGCTACCTTGGCCTGGCCCATTCGTTCCCAGCGGCTGAGAATAGTCGAGTTTGGTGCGTGTCGTAGGAAGTGCTTGTAGCATGCCAGCGTTGCGTGACCGCACTGTGCACCAATCTTACCTGCGAGGTGGTCAGCATCCACGGGGCCCTCTGTTTTTTCTAGTTTGTATGTAGAGGAATACCAACCCTTTGTCATTCCCAGGTCTGTTCGGACTACCAGCACCATCTTGCACTCTTCACTGTGACCCGGAAACTCAGCAGGTGCAGTGTCGTCATCCTCGTCCTCGTCCTCGTCGTCGCTGGACTCTGCCTCAGACTCGTGTGCCTTCCCGCTCTTTCCCCGTGGCGGCGCAGAGATTGGACTGCCTCCAAACAGGCCGAGTGACTTTGCGGTGCCAAGGAAGTAGCCAGTGACGCCGGCGAGTATTGCACACGCGAGCGCGATGTTCGCCGTCGAGGGTTGCGTGCTGTCCTGCATGGTGTGTGGGAGTGGCGGCTCCTGGGTCTCGGTGCACCAGCTGCGCAAAGTCGAGGGGGCGGCGAGCAGACAGCGGCCGTCTGGATGGTTTGGAACGTGCGACCAGGGTGGTTTGCGCAGAGTCGTCGAGTGCCCGCGCACGCGCGGTGGTCCGCACCGCACCGCGCTATTCCCCGTCTAAGCTCGAAAGATTTCAAGCGACGGACCTCCGCGTCGCTGCCATCGACCCCAACGCCGTGGCCACATCACCGCCGCCGGCCGCCGTATCCATCATGCATCCCCGCTGCCAATTGCTGTCGGGGCACCTGGCCACCGTCGTCCGCCCCGCGTCGTCGGCCCAGCGAGCCTTTAGCACCTCCGCGTCTCTCGCCATCAAGAACCCGCTGCAGCGACGCAAAGGCGGCGACCTCGGCTCCCACCTGCCCAAGCACGTTATATCGCGAGATCGCCACATCCCCGACTACCCGCACGGCGATCATGCGCTGTTCAAGCAGGCCGACAGAGGCCTCTACGGCGAGAAAATGATCCAATTCGGCAACAACGTCTCGCGCAAGACCGAGACGAAGACACGGAGGAAGTGGACGCCCAATGTACTGTCCAAGAGCCTGTATTCGGTTGCGCTGAGAAAGCGGATAAAGCTGCGCGTCACCGCAAATGTGATGAAGACCATTGACCGTGAAGGCGGCCTCGATGAGTACCTGCTCAAGGGTAGTGCTCAGCGTATCAAAGAGCTGGGCCCAATCGGCTGGGCGCTGAGGTGGACCTTGATGCAAAGGCCAGAAGTCATCGATCGACTGCGCGCCGAGGCCGCTGCGTTGGGCATTGACCAGGCCACCATCGACAAGCAGTGGCCGACACCTGCAATGCTCGCTCAACAGAGTTATGCCGAACGGGTATTGGCCCGCGAGCAAGCTCGCGCTCAGCAATCGGAGGTCGAGGGTGTTGACCAGGGCATGTGGGCCGGGGAAGAGGGCGCAGAGGATGTCGTCGACGGCACTGAAGCAACAATCAAAGACGCACTCACCACCCAGGAGGTGGAGGCTCGCAAGAAGGCATATGGCGAGTACGTCTCTGCGACCAAAGCTGCAAGACGGTACGTGGAAAGAGGCCTCGTCGATAGTGAAGAAGAAGGATTGAAGCTCGCCTTCGTCCGCGAGAGAGAGCGTATTGATGCCAGATTGAAGCTTCACGCCCAATTTACCGAGAAAGCCAAGGACATGTTCAGCTCCCAGGATATCAAAGAAATTCAAAAGCGGTTTGGGACACCCAACATGCACATCTCCCAGTTGCGGCGAATTGCATACAGGGAGCATTTGAGCGCCCAGGCAAAGGAAGCTGGTGGCTGGAAAGCATACAATGAAGCCAAACAGGAAGCAAACGCAGAGAAGCTTGCCCAGATCAAGGCCAAAATCGACGTGCTCGGTGGTCCTGAGGCATTGAAGGCCAGCAGAAAGGCTGAGTTTGCAAAGGCTGTTGCGGAGGCCGAGACCGCATCCACGAACCAGGCACTTGACGAGAACAGACGACAGTACCTCGAAAGCGCAATCAACAAGGCGGACATGGCGATCAAAGCCAAGGCTTCCGGTGGTGTTCAGGAGTACGTGGAAATGTCAGTGGAGCAAATCAAGAAAGCGAGCAGCCCAGGCCTTGATGCAATTTTCCGAGCATCGAACAAAGACAAGAATGCTGGTGGTGATGCATGGGCTGCGCTTGTCAACTCGGCGAAGAAACCAGCAGAGAGCAGGCCGAACGCGTAAGGTGGGTTCGCCGATTGTGGGTTTGCTTGTATAACTCTGTTGGAATCTCTTGTACAATTACAGTATCAGTCGGAATAGCGCACTGCCAGACTCCGATAATTTTCCAAATTCTTCGCGCACCAACGTGATAACATACACCAGGTGTGCCCACTATGCTTGCTCTCAGTCCTCGCTCATCTTTGAAAGCGACAAATGTGTCTAGGCAGCCAGTACCCCCTATCTTGTCTACAAGTGTTTGAGCACAAACAGTATGCTGCAAAAAACCGCATGTGATCCCGTCGCTATCATTGCTGCGTCAGCCTATTCGCATATAACTGTGCAAAGCCCCATCACTTCAGCCCAATGTCAAATTCCGTACATCATCCGCAACGTCATTAACGTTGTCGACGAACCAAGGGGCGACTCTTTCTCCGCTTTTCAGCAGTGAGGAGCCCACCCCTCAATGTCACATGGAGGTCAATTCACTCTGTATGATCTGATCGACCAGTCTGACTATGTGCTATCATTTGGAACTGTTCACACAGAACACATCACGTGTAGCCGTGAAGCTTGTGGCATGACATGTAGAAGACATGCTGTCACTTTCGACGGAGGAGATGTTTAAAGGGTGCAGTTCGTCTGTCAATTAACAAACATATTCAGCGTGCTCCACATACTGAGATAAACAAGGGGAGGTGAAGTCGTAAAATCTTGAATTCCGTATAAAGCCATCCAAAACACACCTCTCATGTGCAAACCGTGATGCTTTTCCTATGCACCAACGCGCATCGCAACAGCGCACCCACGCAAGCATACCGTAATGTACAAGAAGTGATTATATAACTCAGGTTGTGAGCAGCGAGGATATGCGCACAGGATGCCTTTGACGCCAAAGGAAGATGGATGACAACAGGGTTGATAAATTAACGGCAACAGATATTCCGCCCAATGGTAAGTTGACAGGTGCGCCAAATGAGATGGTGTATGGAATAATAAGACTGAAAGTCGAAACGCCGCGCTGAACATGATCAAAGACGTGATGCTGTGCAGATGGATGGGAGGGAAGAGACAAGCAGGGCTTGGGCGATGTGGGCTCGACACCTCCAGTCGTGGTCTCCGTGGTACAATTCGCGATCCAGGTCCGTAGTCATGGCTGATGAAGGCGGCTACTGGCACCAATGTCGGGCTGCTTGCACAGTCCGAGGCACACCAGTCAATACATAGTCCAGCCAAAGACCACGGTGGGACCTAGATAGAGTGTCGAACCCGAATGAATTTCAAAGCCGCTGGATGGTGTCTAGTTGGCTCCTTTCATTCTCTTTCCGCCTCCCACTCGCGGACTCTGCTTGATTTTGGGCCCGTCGTCATCTTGGTCTATCTTGACAGTACTCCGCCTTCGCTTCCCTGTGACATTAGGCGAGGTATTAACACTAGCCGTGTGGGAGTTCTGGCTTTGTTGCTTGACCATTTGATGGGACGCGGGTGACGGCGTGTGCATCAAGTGAGGTGATCCATTCATGGCTCCATTGGGCAGTAATTGGTTGGCCATGGCTGGTGACATGAACATGGGTTGACCGGGCTGGCCTGGACCCTGTGGCCCGCGTACCCCAGGCGGCATATTTCCTTGTTGCTGTCCAGAATTCTGCTGTCCTTGCAGTTGGGGGTTCTGTTGTATCATGGCGCCAGAAGTCGTCTGCATCATGTTGTTCCACGATTCCAGCGCTTCGCTAGGCTTCATATTGGAATTTTCGAGATAGTGAGTCATTAAGCTTGACATGTTATTCATCGTTTCGTAGATCTGGTCCGGTCAGTGTCGGTACACACGTAAAGACTGGTGAGAGATGCTGACCTCGAGATAATGCTGGAGCGCGGGAGGTATTCCCAGGTCCGTTACACCAGTACTAAGCAATTTGGACAGAGGTAAGTAAGGTTCTGGCGGTTCTAGTGCGTTGCGTTGTTGCTGTTGCTTGTTCTTGGCCGCGTTTTTATTCATGCGTGGCGACTGATTTGGATTCATCGGATTCGGCGACGGCTGTTGGAACAGGTGTTCGAGAGCATTTCGTGGGATGTACTGTTGATGTCCTGTCCCTTCAAACTGTAGCCATTCCATTTTATCAGAGCCTGACCAGAAAGCTGTTAACTTTCCCGTGTAGACGACCTGTGGTGTTGATTAGTACAAAGACAGATGTGAGCGGCTCAAGAAAACATACCTGGCACTGGTTCTCGTACGTGTAAATGAACTTTGCACGGTCGCAGGTAACTTTGTTCTCCGAGGGTCCCGTGTTCTCCTTAGCTCCGTCCAGTGTGATCTGGATATTCTGGATGTCTGTGTTGAAGACGGTGTAGAAATAGCGTGGCAATGCGGCACAGACGATCTCAAACTGCTTTGTCCGTTCTGCAGACATGGAGTATAGCACGTGGATAAAAGATCCACTCTCGTTGAAGAACTTGTCCACAAAGCTTTGCCATAAAGACACCTGATTTTGCTCTCCACGAGCAGACTAGATCTGTTAGCCACGGCCACGAAATGAGAGCATAGTACTTACAGTGAATTTGCCGAGCTGATCTACAAAGTTCATCAGTTTCAGCGTCCCCTGCCCACTAGGCTGTGCCTGGCTTTGCTTCATCAGGGCAATAGACCGAGCTTGCGCTTGTGCTTGAGCCGCCTGAGCCTGCGCTTGGCTTTGTGCTTGTGCTTGAACCTGTTGTGCCATTGCAGCGTTGCGCTGCTGCATTTGGGCTTGATTCTGGGGCTGCTGGCCGGGTTGCTGGGGAAGGCTAGGAGGCTGAGCCGGCGCTGGTGTTTGCTGCTGAGGTTGAGGTGCCGACTGTTGCGGCTGCGGCTGCTGTTGCGGTTGCTGCTGCTGCTGCTGCTGCGGCTGTGGCTGTTGCGGAGGTTGAGGTTGGGCAGCCGGCGAAGCTTGTCCTTGGTGGCTCATTGCAGACGGCGGGCGCAACGGGCCTTGTGGCGGCTGCGAAGTTGTCGGCGGTCCTTGATTTCCAGACTGGCTGTGATTACTTGACTGTGACTGCGCGTGCTGCATAGCAATTGCTTGCTGTTGATGTAAGTGATGTTGCTGCTGCTGCTGTTGTTGTTGTTGCTGTTGCTGCTGCTGCTGTTGCTGTTGTTGCTGCTGCTGTTGCTGCTGCTGCTGCGCCTGGGCTTGTTGGGCTTGATGCGCGGCTTGGGCTTGGGCTTGTGCCATAGCGACCTGTTGCTGAGGATTGCCTCCCTGTTGGCTTGCCATCTGCTGCTGCTGCTGCAACTGCTGCAGATGTGGCGGTAGCTGCACAAACGATTGACCCATTTGCTGCGCTCGCAGCTGATGCATCTGCTGCGGGGTCATGCCGCCCATGGCATTCGGGAATCCCATGCCCATCCCACCTTGCTGCTGAGCCTGCATTTGCTGGGACTGTTGCTGTCGCATGAAGGCTTGCTGTTGAAGCGCCTGCTGTTGTCGCTGCATCATAGCGGGGTTCACTACGGAGCACTGTTAGCAGATGAGTGGAACACACGCGAGCGGGACTCACTCATTCCGGGGTGCTGCGGCTGCTGCTGCTGGAACATCTGCGCCTGCTGCGGCTGCAGGTGGGAGAGGGCGTGAGCATTGGGCTGCATGCCGGGCTGCATGCCCATCATCGGCCCTGCCTGGCTCACGGGGCCGTTGGGACCCGAGACGCCGGGGTGCATGCCTGGGGGCATGTGCTGGCCGGGGTTGGGGCCTCCGCCGGCCATGGGGTGCCCGGGCGGGAGGCCTTGGGGGTGCATGCCGCCGTTGTGCGGGGGATAGCTCGTCGTCATCATCTTGGGGGCTCACGGTGTGCAGAGGGCGCGTTGCTGGGCGGCGTGCTGGGCGGCTTGCTGGGCGGTGTGCTGGACGGCGCGCTGGACGGCGTGCAGGCGGGGGTCGCGGCTGTGGCTGTGGCCAGCGGCGTCGCGGCCTCAACGGCGGCAGGAGCGGCGGCGGCGGCGGGCGGCAGCGACGCAACGGCGCGTCAAGACAGCGGGCGGGCGGCGGGCGACGGTGCGAGCACGAGACGCGAGCGCGCAGCGGCGGCGAGACGTGGGCTAGGCGCGCAAGCGTCGCGCTGGGCGTGCCGACGGCGGGCGGCGGGCAGACAGGCGGCGACGCAAACAGGAACGGGCGGCGTGCGGGCGCGCTGATGGGCGGCGCGGGCGCAGGCGCGGTGGTGGTGTCGCGGTCGGGGTGCGGGTGCTGGCGCGATGCGTCGGACGGGGCGTGCGGGCGTCGTGGAGAGAACTCGCCCCGAAAACAGGAGAGCGGCCGCAATGGGCGCCGGCGGGTCGTCGGTCGGCGGCGACGATGCGACAATGCGTCCGCCGTGCGCAGAGGGGGCGGGGCCTGAGGGTGCTGGAGACGCGGCGCTCGATGGTGGTGGTGTCGAGGGGATCTGCGAAGCGGCCCAGCGGTGGCTGGACTGCACTGGCTGGACGGGGACGGACGGGGTCGCGCACTCGCTGCACGCTTCCGCGACCACTCGGAGGCTGCGCGGCCGGCTCTGCGATCTCGTCGCGTCTGGGGCGGCAGCTGCGGCGGCGTCTGCTCTGCTCTGCGTCTCCGTCTGCGGCGGCGGCGTCTGCGTCTGCGTCTGCGGCGATGCTCGATGCTCGTCTCGTGTAGCCAGGATCCTCTCCTCCGCCAGCCTGCTGGACGAGTGCAGCGCAGCCCGAGCGCTGCCACTTGGCGCCCACGCTAGCGCGAGCCCTCACTTTTCTCGACCGCTGCACTTTTTCGCCGCCAGCACTTCCCTCTGCCCAACACCGCGCTGCCCGCCGCCGCTGTGCTCGCCGCCGCTCGTGTTGGGCCCTGCGCGCCACACTCACAGGTACGTCGCCGTCTGGCTTCTCTGCTCGTCGCTCCCTTGGCGAGATGATACTCATGCAACTTCTTTTCCAATCCGATTCGACCTTGAAGAAACCAGCGCTGTTCGGTTGCCCTTCGCCGGGCGACTGCTACTTGCCAGTACTGTTGTCTGACCTCCATGTTCACCCTGCGCTTTTGCCCGTTATTTGCTTTGTGCGCTGCTAACGGCCAAGCCTAGATCCCCAACACGTCGAAATGAAACTCAGAATCCGGCGCGCCTAACACTGAGGACGGCGCCCAGCAGCGTCTAGCGAGATTTGCCTGAGCGCTGCAAGTGTGGCTAGCTGCTCTATTTCTACTGACTTCACCCTCTACCAGCCAGCATCGTCTGGTCTCTGGAACCTTTGCTGCAGCCTGCTTGTCTGGTCGCATCCTCACGATGAAAACTTCACAATTCACAGTTTCCACGCTAGCCTCATATGAGAACCTTGTTGGTGGATGATGAGCCTTCATCCTTCCTTGCTGTCTCGTCTTGGGGACTCGACATGCATCGCGTTGCATTTTGCGCCGTGGAAGCTTGTGCTAATAAGCATGATGGACGAGTGGTCTTCACTGCCTTCCTGCCTCAAATGCCTTCGAGATATCATGACAACTCATACACTGACTGCGTACACTGACTGCATACACTGACTATGCGTGCCCTCAAGGGACGGAGTAGCTAAGCAGCGCTGCTGGACGTAATATTATATCAACTACACCGTCTTCCAACGTTCAATTTCACTGCGTGATTGCATCTGTAAATACAAGACAATCCTGTTCCATGCAACCTGCCAACATTTCCAAAACAAACGCGTATCAGGACCTCGATGTACACATGGGCGAATGCCTGGGTCATAGATAGACATGCTTGGTAGACGCGACACTCCAGCCGCCGAGCGCGTGTGGAGTGCATATCCGCTGTCGTGCCCTAATTCAATTTGCTTCGGACCTGCAGTGCTGCAGGCTGGTGGTTATCTCGTGAACGGCAACGGCGTCATTGCGCCAAGCTCCACACTAGCTCCGCCCACCACATCCAACTTCGTCACCTACCAGCGAGTACCACCGCCTATTGCGCCCGCCGAACACTCTGCCTTGAGCGACACGCCCCTCTCCACATCGCTCATCAACACCGCCAGCATGGCCACTCTCGACCCCCGTATGATGTCCGTCCAGCCACGGATACGGTACAACACGATTGGCGGCGTGAACGGCCCTCTCGTCATCCTCGAGAACGTACGCAGCCAGTCAAGGTCCAGCGCAGCGCGACACACGCTTACACGCTTGGTGGATAGGTCAAATTCCCCCGTTTC
This sequence comes from Boeremia exigua, assembly GCF_020726555.1. NCBI lineage: Eukaryota > Fungi > Ascomycota > Dothideomycetes > Pleosporales > Didymellaceae > Boeremia > Boeremia exigua. The sequence continues at coordinate 1,405,776 of NW_025763527.1, read as the reverse complement.
AATGAGATCGTCTCTCTCACGCTGCCTGATGGTACCGAGCGCTCTGGACAGGTCCTCGAAGCACGAGGTAAGCTGGCGCAACCCTGCATCGGCACCCAGAAGCTAAACTCAACGTATAGGTGATCGCGCCGTCGTCCAGGTACATATAGTCATAGCGATCGGCGCCATACACGTTCCTAATTGCGCTGCAGGTTTTCGAAGGCACATCTGGTATCGATGTCAAGAAGGTACACATCGAAGCCCAGCTAGCAGAAGACGGATCTGACAGACGCAGACCAAAGTCGAGTTCACAGGGCACAGCTTGAAGCTTGGTGTCTCCGAGGATATGCTGGGTCGCATCTTCGATGGATCTGGCAAGGCTATCGACAAGGGACCCAAGGTACTTGCTGAGGACTACCTGGATATCAATGGTAGCCCTATCAACCCATACTCCCGAGTAAGATGACACCATCCAGCCAATACTTGCTCGGAATTGACGCATCTAGGTGTACCCCGAGGAAATGATCTCTACTGGTATCTCCGCCATCGACACCATGAATTCGATTGCTCGTGGCCAAAAGATTCCCATCTTTTCCTCGTCTGGTCTTCCTCACAACGAGATCGCCGCTCAGATTTGCCGACAGGCTAGTCTGGTCAGTGGACCTACCAAGGTCGATAAGGGCGTACATGACGGACATGCGGACAACTTCTCCATCGTGTTCGGCGCCATGGGTGTCAACTTGGAGACGAGCCGTTTCTTTACCAGGGATTTCGAGGAGAACGGTAGCATGGAGCGTGTCACCCTGTTCTTGAACTTGGCAAACGACCCTACGTGAGTGGATTTCTTAGATCTAAATCGACTTTACTGACGCATCACAGCATCGAGCGTATCATTACTCCTCGCCTCGCCCTGACCACTGCCGAGTACTACGCTTACCAGCTCGAAAAGCACGTCCTGGTCATTTTGACTGACTTGTCCTCCTACTGCGATGCCCTCCGTGAGGTGTCTGCCGCCCGTGAAGAAGTCCCCGGTCGTCGTGGATACCCCGGCTACATGTACACGGATTTGTCTACCATCTACGAGCGGGCTGGTCGTGTCGAGGGCAGAAACGGCTCTATCACCCAGATCCCTATTCTGACCATGCCTAACGACGGTGAGCACGCCTTCCATTCTTCCAAATGGCACACTAGCTAACTCCATCCAGATATCACACATCCCATTCCCGATTTGACAGGTTACATTACCGAAGGCCAGATCTTCATTGATCGTCAGCTGTATAACAAGGGTATCTACCCGCCGATTAACGTCCTGCCCTCTCTCTCTCGTCTCATGAAGTCTGCCATTGGCGAGGGCCGAACACGAAAGGACCATGGCGACGTTTCCAACCAGCTGTACGCCAAGTACGCCATCGGTCGCGACGCCGCCGCCATGAAGGCAGTTGTCGGTGAAGAGGCTTTGTCGTCGGAGGATAAGCTGTCCCTCGAGTTCCTCGAGAAATTTGAGCGCTCTTTCATTGCACAGGGTGCGTACGAGTCCCGTAGTATCTTCGAGTCACTTGACCTCGCGTGGTCCCTGCTCCGTATTTTCCCCAAGGAGCTCCTCAACCGTATCCCCGCCAAGGTTCTTGATCAGTACTATCAGAGAAGTCGCGGCCAGGGTGACAACAAGAAGACTGCGGCTGCAAAGGATGCGCGGGACGATGCCGCCCAGAACGAAGGCCAGAACGGACAACAGGATGAGAACCTCATTGATGTATAAAGTTTGAGGGGTGTACAGTCGATCATCAAGTCATAGTCAGCGAAATAGATGTTTTTGGTTCCCTTGAGTAATTACGAGCAATTGTCCAGCACGTTTCGCACACTTGCAGACTGGTGCGGGAACATGAGCGATGACCACAGACGAAAAACATGATCCGTTCATGACCTTACACTATAGTCCTCGCGACTCGTCCCTTGACTCTCGATCACCCTCGCAATCTCGTCCGCCTTTCGCATCTCCAAGCTTCAATAGATCATTTTCAATCCCATAGTCTCATGTCCCCTGAGCTTACAACAGCACCCGCACCTTGATTTGGTGTGTTCGATTATGCACAATCTCGTTTACCTGTTGTTACATCCCAAAACGCCTGTCGCTAACATGCAGTATTACGGCCCCCAATTCCCAGATTCACCTTGCCTTGGGACTCGAATCGTCGAATTCCTCTATGCCAGCCCGAGGGCTACCCATTGGTTCCACCCTTCGCGCTCCTCGATCTGGCACGCTAATCGCAGATGGTTGCTGCGTGTAGAAATTGCCCAGTACCGCCCACATTTTGTCTCGCAGTCCCTGGAACGGTTGCTTGCCGGGTGTGGGATTCATTGGGTCCTGGGCGAAATCGTAGAAGAAGACGCCGTGCACGATAACAAAGCTGATCATGCTCCACTGCACGATTTTGGTCCACTTGTTCCACGTTGGCTTGATCGACTTTAGCCGCGTACGGCGCTTGAATTTGCGCTCGAAGTGGAATTGTTGCTTCTCGGTCAGCTCGCGGAGGTTCGGTGGCCATTTCTTCTTCGCGTGGAATCGGTTACGAGCGAAGTCGAAGGGCGGCAGCTGGCTCTGCTTCCGGCCCAGCAGGCGGTTGATGAAGCCCATCGCCGACATGGCGCTGGCTATGTAGAAGATGACTGGCGAAGATGAGGTTCTGAATGCGACACTGCGGTCCCTCAATTAACGATGTCCGAACAAAGCTCCCGGCAGCTCGTGCAGGGCTCGCGCTAGCTTGCCTTGGCATCGCACTTTTGCTGGAGAGGCGGCCAAAGCGCTACCCAGTCATTCAGTGTCCCGCTTTGACACATCAAACAACCCGCTTTCTTCTTACGCTCCCTTTCACCGCTTCAGACACTCGAAAAGATGGCGGAGACTGCAATCCCGAAAGATGTCCCCAAGGATGCTGTGACTGCGACGATTGACTTGCTCAAGCCGCAAGAATCGCAGGACAAGACGCTCAAGATCGAAAACACTGAGAAGAGAGACACCTTGATTGAGGCCGAAAAGAAGTATCAGAAGTCTTGGGAAGAACAAGGAGTTTTCCAGCCGGATGCACCGTCTCTCGAGGAAGTACCATTTGACACCAACCCGGAGGAGCTACGCGCACAACATCCAAAATGGTTCGGTAACTTTGCCTATCCATACATGAACGGAACTCTCCACGCCGGCCATGGTTTCACTGCGTCGAAAGTTGAGTTCACTGCCGGTTTCCAGAGAATGACTGGCAAGCGGACCTTGTTCCCTCTTGGTTACCACGTGACCGGCATGCCTATCAAAGTGAGCCTTACTGCTCACGCAATATTGTACTAAATTTGCTGACTACGTAGGCCTGCGCAGACAAGCTTGTGAGAGAAGTGGAGCAGTTCGGCAAGAACTTTGAGCGATGCCCTGTTGAGGATGTTACAGAGGCGCCCCAAGAACCGCCTGCACCCACACAGGCAGAGACCAAGACTGACCTCTCCAAATTCAAGGCCACCAAAGGTAAAGCAGCGGCCAAGACAATCAAGACCAAGTATCAGTTCCAGATCATGCTCGCACAAGGCATCCCTGTGGAAGAGATTCACAAATTCGCGGATCCGTACCACTGGATCCAGTTCTTCCCTCCCCTTGCCAAGCGCGACCTTACAAACTTTGGTGCCAGAATAGACTGGCGACGACAGTTCGTCACTACAGATGCCAACCCATACTACGACTCGTTTGTTGCATGGCAGATGCGCAAGCTTAAGGAGCTTGGCAAGATCATATTCGCCAAGAGGTACACAATCTACAGTCCCAAAGATGGCCAGGCATGTATGGACCACGACAGACAATCTGGTGAGGGCGTTGGCGTACAGGAGTACACAGCTTTGAAAATGAAGGCAGTGAAATGGTCGGACGCGGCGAAGGCTATCATCGATGGAAAGCTTCCCGAGGGCGCTAATGCATACTTCGTCCCCGCTACGCTGAGGCCCGAGACTATGTACGGCCAGACCTCGTGTTTTGTCGGACCCACCATCGAGTACGGACTGTTCCATGTCAAAGATAACGACTACTTCGTCTGCAGTCAGCGTGCAGCTCGCAACATGAGCTACCAACCTGGCACACCCGGTACTTTCTCTGAAGAGGGCAAGATTAATCAAATTGCGAGCTTCAAGGGCAAGGATCTTGTCGGTACCATTGTGAACGCACCTCTCTCTGTTCACAAGGAGGTCTACATCCTGCCTATGGAAACCGTCAAGGACACCAAGGGAACTGCCGTCGTCACTTGCGTTCCTTCCGACTCGCCCGATGATTACATCACGTCGTTTGACTTGGCGAAGAAGGCCGAGTACTACGGTATTCAGAAGGATTGGGTCAAGTTCGACGACATCCTTCCCATCATCGACACCCCGACCTACGGCAACCTTTGCGCCAAGAAGCTTGTAGAGGACCTGAAGATTCAGTCGCCCAAAGACTCCGCTAAGCTTGCAGAAGCGAAGGACAAGGCGTACAAGGAAGGCTTCTACAAGGGTACCATGGTGTACGGTGAGCTGAAGGGCAAGTCTGTCGAGGAAGCCAAGCCTCTGGTTCGCAAGCAGCTTATCGACGCTGGTGATGCTTTCCCCTACGCCGAGCCCGATGGCAAGGTCATAAGCCGCAGTGGCGATGACTGCGTTGCTGCTTTGCTCGATCAGTGGTATATGAACTATGGTACTGCAGAAAATGGTGGTGATGGGGAGTGGGCCGAGAAGGTCCGCGCTCACATTGAGAATGAGCTCAACCTCTACTATCCTGAGGCGAAGAACCAGTTTTTGCGTGTTGTCGACTGGCTGGGTAACTGGGCCTGCGCGCGTTCGTACGGTCTTGGCTCGAAAGTTCCTTGGGACGAGGCTGTCATGGTCGAGTCTCTTTCGGACTCCACAATCTACCAGGCTTACTATTCCTTCGCTCATCTTCTGCACAAGGACATGTTTGGCAAGGAGCCCGGCCCTCTCAATATCAAGCCAGAGCAGTTTACTGACGATGTCTGGGACTACGCCTTCGGCCGCCGCGAGCGCATGAACATTCCTGATTCGGACATTCCGAAGGAGGCTCTGCAAACTTTGAGGAGGCATTTCGACTACTGGTACCCGCTCGATATGCGTACAAGTGGTAAGGACTTGATCCAGAACCACTTGACCTTCAACCTCTATGTCCACATCGCCATCTTCAATCAGGAGAACTGGCCACGCAGTTTCCGTGTAAACGGTCATCTGCTTTTGAATGGCGAGAAAATGAGCAAGTCGACTGGTAACTTCCTCACCATCGCCGGTGCTGTAGAAAAGTTCGGCGCGGACGCTACGCGTCTGGCCCTCGCTGATGCTGGAGATGACATGAATGATGCCAACTTTGAAGAAACGGTCGCCAACGCTAACATCTTGAAGCTGTACGAGCTGCGCAAATGGTGCGAGGAGCTTGTTCGCGAGAAAATCACCATTGCAGACGGTTCCAAGTACACGGAGACCAAGGAGAAGGAGCGCGTGAGAAATCCCGACGTCATTCAGCGTCAGAGCGGAAGCGAACGTGTTCTTCTCGACGAGATGTTCGACAACGAGATGAATGCGCTCGTCGCCGAGACATATGGTCATTACTCAAGCACCATGTACAAGGCAGCTCTCAAATCGGGTTACCATGACTTCACATCCGCTCGTGACTTCTATCGCGAGGCCACCAAGGCTGCTGGTATCGGTATGCATGAGGACCTCGTTAAGAAGTTTATCGAACTACAGGCTTTGATGATCGTTCCCATTGCCTCTCACTGGGCTGAGCACATCTGGCTTGAGGTGCTCAAGAAGGATGAAACCGTACAGAAGGCGCAGTGGCCCAAGGTTCCTGAGGCGGATGCGCGCCTCTCTGCTGCCCGTGACTTTGTTCGCACTACACAGTCAAACATCACGTCTGCTGAAGGCGCAGCTGTCAAGCGTCTAAGCAAGGGCAAGGCCGCAAGTTTCGATCCTAAAAAGGAAAAGAAGATCACCATCTTCGCAGCGCAGGAGTTCCCTACTTGGCAGAAGAAGTAAGCAACAACAATGTGCAGATTCAGCTTGCACGGTCTGACATTATTTCCAGGTACATTCAGTTGATTCGCGACAACTACCCGAACCTCGATATCAAGGTCCTTAGCAAGCAGATTGATAAGTCTGAGTCAAAGAAGGCCATGCCTTTTATCAATGCCCTCAAGCGTCGTCTTGACGCTGGGGAGCCCATTGACATCGTTCTCAACCGTGAGCTCGCCTTCAACGAGCTTGATACTCTGCGCTCTATGGTCCCCGGTCTCAAGCAGATAATTCAGAAGTGTGTGGATGTTGAGATCATCTCTGTTGCGGATGGTGGCAAGGAGAGTGTCGTCATCAAGGAGGACGGAAGCAAGGGCGAGCAGAGGAAGGAGCTACCCCCACAGGCGGGTAGCGCAGAGCCCGGCAGCCCGAGCTTTGCGTTTGAGAATATCGAGAGTCTACCACTGAGGTAGATGGACTTCCAATCATGGAGTTATGGCCGGAGTATGAAACATACGATCATCTACGAAGCATACAATTCGTGCTGGACCCTAACTAGGGGGAGGAAGCTTGCTGGACGGGGTAGATTCTACGAAAAACCATTTCATTGGGTATGCCATACTTTCACCTCACGAAGCCTTAGTACGTGAAAGAGAAAAGGCGCCATCGTCTTACGAATCCAGTCACCCAACTCAGTCGCAAATCCTAATTCTGGTGCACGAAGCTTACGATTTACTCCGCCTTACGTGAACCGAATACCCTCGTGCTATTTGTTTGTCTGTAATGGCGTGTTGGAGGATCGAGCTCACTTTGCAACCCTAAGGTGGTATTGTTCGGACGGACCGGTGCATCAGAGTAGAGCCATTGATGTGCTATTCGGTTTAGTTCGTTGACTGCTGTAATCAATGTGTAAGCGCGATTGCTAAACGCTTCGAATGGGCGAGCTAAACATTGTTGCACGCGAGCGACGTGTGACCGGCTCTTTATTGCGAGCATACACGATGTCTTGCACTAGAATCAGGCGACTCATCGAGCCTTCTCTGCTCAGTCCTGTCTATGGACGGCGGTGAAGTACGTCACTTGCACACTGCAGAGCTATTAGCTGACAGCTCCGTGCACTAGCTGCAGATAGTACAGCGTTGATACTTCTCCCCATTACTCTCGAAATCGTTGGATGGGTCGCACCTGCACCTTGCACAATCCGGTCACTCGCCGACACGACAAATCAAAAATAGCTCGATGATTAGTGAGAAGGAAGAATTCAAGTTCATTTACGGGCCTCTTGGCACACCGTATCGCTATGTAACATTATCAAAATACGCAAATATGTAAATCGGGTGGCAACTACCACTTAATCTTTTTATCCTTGCCAATGTACTCGTCGATGATGTCGAGGTAGTACTCTTTGAGCTCGCTGACCTTAGGTACTTCGTCGGACTTGCTGTACAGATCGTAAGGGTTGAACGCCCTGACGGCCTCCAGCATTTTGTGGTCCTTCTCGTTCATCATCCAGCGGTATGCATTCTCCTTGTGCCAGGGATAGAAAGAGTGGTATCGGATCATGGCCAAACCCTCGTCGGGGATAGTCGACTGCTCCTTCATGATGTGGTAGAGGTACTCATCGTGACCCCATGACAGCATGACATTATCAAGACCACAGCCGGGAACGTAGATTCCGTGCTCTGTGCTGTAGATAGCGTCGTTATAGTCGGGGTTGTTCTTGAACGTGTCGGGATAAATGACACGGTTGTCAAAAGCGCAGCCAACGGGGAATGTGTCACCGACAACATCCCACTGACCCTGAGCATCGTAGAAGAAAAGGAGTTTGCCAAGGTCGTGAATCAGACCGACAAGCTGGAACCAACGAGGCTTTCCGTCACGGCGGATGGCCTCGGCGGACTGGAGCAGATGGTCGATCTGTGAAAGGGAAGTGTCAGGATCAGACTCGTCAATCAGTGTGTTGAGCTTCTCCATGGCTTCCCAGATGGTCATCTCAGCACGCGTCTTGCCGTAGAAATGGTTTCGGGCCTTTAGATTGTAGGCAACAGTTTGCTTCTCGTGCTGCTCGCGATAGAAGTTCTTGACACGGTCGCATGCCTCCTCGTATTGGCGAAATTGTGTCTTGTCCTTCTCGGAGTCGAACTGGGACTGGGCGTATATGTCCTTCTCCTCTTGCGTAGCAGTACCCTGTTTGACCTTTATGGCGGCTTTGAGAACATTGACATCGTCTACTGCGTCTGATGTAGCCTCAAGGGCAAGTCCATCGCGATGGTCGTTGAAGTTTTCAGCCACGTTGGGCTCTTCGTAGATGGCGCCCGGTGCCATTGTGATGTATGATGTGTGGTCGTGGGTTGTTAGGCGTGTGCTCTCGCCGAAGTCTTCAATGAATTATGATGAAATCTGAGATCGTAGTGAACTGGTAAGTCTCGGATGAAGTGTTGTTGATACTAAGATGGTGGTGCGCAGGATGAAGGTACTTATCCTCTGTTACCCCAGCCCACGCCAACGTATGCTTTCTAAGTTCAGTAACCTCACCATGTCCAGAAACGCCTTTCTGTGGACAGAGAATTCTCGCTCTCCATCTGAGGTCCACTGAAACGAGGACTCTCCGCGATGGAGGGCTCAATGTGGATTGCGGGGAAATTCTGCCCGCCCGTTAGACCGCAGATGAGAGATCTGGGGTTTTGCAGGCCAGCGCTGACCACAGCACCGCAGGATTATGCGGCAGGTGGTTGGTTCGCCCGTCTTAGACTTCACATCGTCGGGCGTTAGTGGCGTAGAGTAGCCAGTTTGAGATCGGAAAGAGTAATTCTCGCCGCTGCTCCGATCGTGTAGCCGCTAGCGCCGGTTGTTGAGCGGGCGTTGATCATGCGGAAGTGTATGATGACGAAGCTTGGAGCACTTTCCCAGCCAGCCAATATCACGTGACTATCAAATGCGCCTCGGTCGTGACTTCCCCGACAGATACGAATAAGGCAAGGACGACCACTTGGCACGCTTCAGCCTCCTGAAAACTTTTCCGTTGCTGGAGCGGAGAGGCTTGCAGCGGCGCGCATCAACGTTTGTCCAGCATCGAGCGGCTCAGCTCTGCTCGCATTGCCCCGCCATTGCCCCGCCGTCGGCATTCGGAAGAATTAATCTCATCAATCACAAGTGACGTCGGCCCCAGAATGGAGTAGGGCAGCTATGGCGTGGGTATGCTGAGCCATGGGCCCCCATACTGCATCCCACCATACTAAATACATATAATCGGTGCCGCCATGAACCCCGCCCTCTCGAAGTTCATTCTCAAAGCCACCCCTGAATCTATTCTCAACCCACAGCCCGACATGAATACCGCAATCCCACTCAACACTGGCGCAACAATCCCGGCCCTCGGCCTGGGTACGTGGCAGTCTGCGCCGGGTGAAGTCAAGAAGGCCGTCGTCCACGCCATTGAGGCCGGCTACAGGCACATTGACTGCGCTTTTTGCTACCAGAACGAGGATGAGGTTGGCGAGGCCCTTCAAGACGTCATCTCGCGTGGTATCGTAAAGCGTGAGGATCTGTTCATTACAAGCAAGCTGTGGTGTACGTTCCACACTCGTGCCGAGGAAGGACTTCAGAAGAGCTTGGATCTGCTCAAGACACCCTACGTCGACCTCTTCCTTATGCATTGGCCAGTGCCCATGAACCCTAATGGTGAGCACCATCATGTATCTGGTACTGCCTCTGTTAACGACCGCAGGAAACCACCCCCTCTTTCCCAAACTCGAGGACGGCAGCCGTGACATCGATCACTCTATCACACACATCGACGCGTGGAAGAACCTTGAGAAGCTGATTCAGACACACCCCGAAAAGGTCAAGGCGATCGGCGTCGCCAACTACTCTGTGAAGTACCTCGAGAAGCTCCTCGCGAAGGCCTCCATTGTACCCGCTGCCAATCAGATCGAGAACCACCCTCTTCTGCCCCAGCAGGAGATTGTCGACTTCTGCAAGGAGAAGGGTATTCATATCACCGCCTACAGCCCGCTTGGCAGCACAGGCTCACCCTTGTTCAAGGATGAGGGTGTTATCGCTGTTGCAAAGAAGCATGACGTTGCTCCTGCCACGGTCCTTCTCTCCTACCACCTTGCCCGTAACTCTTCCGTCCTGGCTAAATCCGTGACGCCGTCGCGCATTGACGAGAACCGCAAGCTCATCTCGCTCGACAAGGAGGATATCGAGAACCTCGAGGCTGTCCAGAAGAAGAACGGCCCAACAAGATACGTCTACCCGCCGTTTGGCGTTGATGTTGGGTTTGCCGACAAGCCCGGCGGCATCGACCTTTCTGGTTGACTCTCCAAGCTGTGAGGAGTACATTTGAGCTAGACAAAATATCATGATTTCAATGAACATATATTACGCTACGTTAATCGCCCTTCGATGCTATTTGTGAAACGGCAATGTGTTTCCATACATTCGCTCAACAGTATATAGCTCCAAGTCGTCTCAGTGATGATAGTTCGTATCCAATCAGCGATTTCAACTGATACATGCAGGTAACTACTGCCCTTCGGTGGTAGAATTGTGTCTATCTGCCCATCCATCCACCGTCGACAGTTAGAATTTCTCCAGATACATATGCACTTGCAGCACTGCCCAAGAACACCACGGCGCCCTTGAAGTCCTCAGGACTGCCCCACCTGCCGGCAGGGATTCTGCTCAGTATGCTCTCAGCACGCTTCTCGTCCTTGATCAGAGCCTCATTCATGTCTGTCGCAATATAACCCGGGGCGATAGCATTGACGCTGATTCCCTTACTCGTCCACTCATTGCTCAAGGCCTTGGTGAGCTGACCAACCCCACCTTTAGATGCTGCATATGCAGGGACTGTAATGCCGCCCTGAAAGGTGAGGAGGGAGGCTACATTGATGATGGAGCCTCGACGGTTGAGAGGCAGGTCTGCAGGCTGCTCGAGCATGTGGGCACCGACATCGCGACACAGGGTGAACACGCTGGTGAGGTTGACTTGTAGCACAGCGTTCCAGTCATTTTCTGGGAACTGGTGCGCGGGGTGCCGCTTTTGGATGCCGCCACAATTGAGCAGGATATGGATGCGGTGTCCGTCGGCGAGGATTCTAGGGGTAAGCTGAGTGACGGAGTCGTTGGAAGACAAATCGGCGGTGTAGATGGTTGCCTTGCGACCGAGTTTCTCAATCGCTTCTTTTGTCTGCTGATTCGACTCGTCGCGCTAGGAATTGTCAGCGAATTGTCGGAAGGGCTAGAAGTCCGGATTTACCTGGACAAGGAGGATGTCTGCTCCTGCTTCGGCGAGGGCAATCGCCATAGATTGACCAATTCCTCGTGTGCCTCCTGTTACGAGGGCGGTTTGCCCCTCGAGAGAGTAGAGCTGCTGTACAGTGGCCATCGTGTGTGCTAAATCTCCAGTGGTGATTCGGAATGACGCAGTTGTAGGCAGAGTTGAGTAACAAGATGAATAATGGCTTCGGCAGGCTACAATATCAATAGAGACTGAACAGTCAGACACACGTATCGACGAGGTAATTCTCTGGCAGAAGAAGCTTGCGGCACTTCAATTCCAGCGCATCATGCTGCAAGCTTGGTTGACGCTCGGAAGGTGTTCGGAAAGCGACCCCACATTTTCAAACGCCGACGCGCGACAATGATGCGGGACAGCAAACGCCGAAGTGGGAAGCTGTCTCCACGATCGTGTGTTTCTGGGTAAGGTTTGCCGCATGCGCGTAATAGTTTTCCGTGGGATTGGCAAGACCAATCCGGGCGTGGACTCTTCTTCTCCATCATACCTTCACGACAGACGCTATTCTCAAGCCCTGAAGAAGTAACATCGCATTGATCACTTAACTCAACGCAACCGAACCATCATGTGCGCAACACACGCCCAGACTGCGACAGAAAGCAGGCCAGATGCCTCAAGCCAAACCCAGATCCGCGCGTCTGTCTTGCATGGCGCAAAAGACCTGAGAATCGTAAGCACTGGATCCGAGTGTCGCAACAATTAAGGCCTAACAAACAGTTAGGAATCACGCTCAATCTTTCCTCCAGGCCCAACAGAGCTGCAAGTCAGCATTCGTTCCACAGGACTCTGTGGCTCGGACCTTCACTACTACAGGCATAATCGTAACGGCGACATCATCGTACAAGAACCGCTCTCTCTTGGCCACGAATCTGCAGGTGTTGTTGTTGGTGTTGGCTCAGAGGTCAAGAACTTCAGTGTTGGTGACAAGGTAGCACTAGAAGTTGGCCAACCTTGCGAGATTTGCGAGAGGTGTAAAGAGGGGAGGTATAACATTTGCAAGAGCATGAGGTTCAGGAGTAGTGCGAAAAGCTTCCCACATGCACAAGGAACGCTGCAGGACAGGATCAATCACCCTGCAGCCTGGTGCCACAAGTCAGTTCGATAGTTGCACCCAGATGGATATTTGCTAATTGGTGTAGACTGCCTGAAGATATGTCACTCGATCTCGGTGCGCTACTAGAGCCATTGAGTGTGGCTATTCAAGCAGCGAAAAGAGCGCAGTTGCAAGCCGGTGCGACAGTGTTGGTCTTTGGTGCAGGTGCCGTGGGTCTGCTGGTTGCCGCAATGGCCAAAATTTCAGGCGCTGGCACAGTGGTCATTGCAGACATTGACCAAGGACGAGTGGATTTTGCTGTCAAGAATCATTTCGCCGATCACGCCTTTACAGTACCGATGAAGCGTGGCAACACGATCGAAGAACAGCTTGATATTGCAAAAGAGACAGCTGCAGCGATCGGGAAATCTCCAAAGGGTAGTGCTGGAGAGATTGGTGAGGTTGATGCTACATTTGAGTGCACAGGTGTGCCCTCATGTGTGCAGGCGTCGATATACGTAAGCGGCTTCTTTCGTAGCCACAGACAGACACTAACACAAGAAAGGCTACTCGACCAGGAGGTAAGATGCTACTTATCGGTATGGGAACACCAATTCAGACTCTGCCGATCTCTGCTGCAGCCCTTCGCGAGGTCGACATTCTCGGCGTGTTCAGGTATGCGAATACGTATCCAACTGGCATTGAGGTTGTTTCCAAGAAGGGGCCAGAGTACCCCGATTTCTCGAAGCTTGTCACACACAAGTACAAAGGCCTTGAGGCCGCCGACGAAGCGTTCGACATGGCCGGCAGGACAAAAGATGACAGTGGTAATCTGGTCATTAAGGTTGTACTAGAGACTGGCGAAGAGAAGGCGAGCTTGTAAGTATCATGTATGGTGTTGCTATTCGCGTCTGAAGAGCTCGTTGTACATACGGAGTAGACCACTTTAAACCAAAGCAATGACGTATGCGGAACAGTCGCTTGTCTGCAAGTCAACCCGTGACACATATGCTGATTATTGCAGATCATCTCGACTGTCACCATAGAGACAATGCGCTGCCAATTTGCTGAGCATATTCGCTTTCTTCCCGTGCCTTCAAGAAGCCGAAGGGCACTTGTTGTGGTGGAGTTTTGCGGGGTGACCGTTCTTGAAGGAGAAGATTTCCCCGTTCGGCCCGGTCCCACCGGCGACCGGCGCGCCACAACTCCACAAAAATGCTTCACGCCGATAGCCCTTGTATCCAGCATCTGCAAGCGAACATCATGGTGTCTGGTTGATCGTTTTCAGCTGGTGTTTCGAAGGCCGGATCTTTCCACGTGGGAACAGCCGTCCCATCGCATATCGACAATTGGGACAGAGTCTACATGAACGTTGCACACGCTTATGGAAGGTGTGGGCGAGATTACTCGATGGAGTGCTCGGTTTCTTGAACGTAGAATCTGCGGCTCATGGTGGCTGTCCGGGTGTCAAAGGTAGTGCAACAGACCCTGAAAGCTATGGCCCATAAACTTTTAGGCGGTGACCTCGCAGCAAGTGAACAAGACATAACTTTGTCTTCGCCCACTCTCTGCACTAAACATCTCACCACGCTCTTCTCTTAGACTTCCCCTTCCAAGTTTCTTCCTCGCAAAACAATTCTTCGGTACAATGGTTGAGCTCTGTAGACTCAAGGTTGCTTGCTCCGGCCTCGGTCGCATGGGCGCGCGTCACGCCCTTCACTTCCTGCATCGCACACCCAAGGCCGAGCTTGTTGCAGCTTTCACACCAGACTCCAAGGAGGCAGCGTGGGCAAGAGAGCACCTTGAGCCATTCGGCGTCAAGATCTACAGCAACTATGACCAGATGCTGAAGCACGAGGGTCTTCAGGCAGTTGTCGTTGCAACCGTTACCACAGCGCACGTTGAGCAGTCTATCAAGGCCATACAGTCCGGTAAACACGTTTTGTGCGAGAAGCCTTTCAGCACAAAGCTCTCCGCTGTATGTACCTGCCATGTAATCCTGAATTGAGCGCGTAACTGATCCCTTACAGTGCGAGGACCTCCTCAAGACCGCCGCTGCCCATCCCAACGTTAAGGTCATGTGTGGCTTCTCCCGCCGTTTCGACGCCTCATACCGCAATGCATACGCTCTTGTCAAATCGGGCGATGTGGGACGACCTTCGATCCTCCGATCCCAGACCTGCGACAAGTACGATCCCTCGGGCTTCTTCGTCGAATACGCGAAGTTCTCTGGCGGTATCTTTGTCGATTGCAACATACACGACATCGATCTCGCATTGTGGTACTTTAGTGCCGACTCTGACGGCAAAACCCTGCCCAAGGTCAAATCCGTTGTTGCCTTTGGTATCACAGCTCTCGAGCCTGATCTCGCCAAATATGGAGATGTGGACAACGGAGTAGGCATCGTTGAGTTCTACGATGGCCAGATTGCATACTTCTACAGTTCGCGCATGAACGCACCAGGCCAACACGACATGACCGAGATCATCGGTACAAAGGGCAAGCTCGCTGTCAACTCCAACCCCATGACGGACCTTATGGAGGCACACCTGCCCAACGGCGTCCAGCGCGCTATCCCCCAAAACTACTACGAGCGCTTCGAACAGGCTTTCGTCACCGAGGCCAACGAATTCACAGACATCGTTCTCAACAATAAGGACACCCCCGTCAGCCTTGAGAGCTCGTACCAAGCCGTCAGGATTGGCGTTGCGCTGCAGGAGAGTCTAAGGAGCGAGAAGAAGATTTGGTTCGACCGTAATGGCAACCAGACAGGCAAGCCACAGACGAAGTCCAATCTGTAGATTCTAAAAGCTCTTTTCATTATTGCGTAGCGTGTCATGAACCATGGGATCATATCAGCTAGAGTCATCGATGCCTGAATCAGATCCGTTGATCGGGTTCAAGGACTACGGGCACTTAGACTTCCTAATGCACACCATTTTTCAACGTTTTTTCTTATTGTTACTAGGTGCGACGCGCATTGATCCGAACACCGGGCACCAGGCTATGAGCATCTTGCGTGTTCTCGATCTTTCACCTTGCCAGCCTAGCCATTCCTATCAGGTTTTATTGTCCTGCGTGTGAGGGCACTGTGATCTTAGTCGCGTCTGTCCACATAGGAATATAGAGCAAAATCGCTTCAGCACAGATCCAGTCGGATGCAAGATGATTACTTCGTAAGATATGTCTAGGGTCAGACAGATTGCTTGGAATTGCTTTAAACTACCCCGGTATGATGTTCAGCCATGTCTGTCGCCCTAGTTCCACCAACATTTAGTTGCATCTACGTTGCTTCGTTCTGTTTAGCATCTGGTTCCGGACAACAGCATTTGATGCGTCGAAAGTCCTGCGTTGATTGCTTGATGAGCGAACGAGACTTGTGAAAGTCATGATATGGGACGATGCAACCACCTTAGTCATCGTCGTCACAGGCTTGGCGATCCTAGGCCTAAGTGTGAAATGTTCCATGATACGTCGGTAACGGGTGTACTACCACGCCCGTGGACGCTCTATACTCCCACCCTTCCCGACACTGCCCCTCATACATCCCGAGTGCACCACACTCCCGTCGGGCCAGACCCTGATAGCACTTCCACCAAAGCGCTTATGACAAACCGCACAGTGTCTATCTTCATCCACCACCACCCTCCTGTTCAGCCCGCCCGGCTGCCCTGGATTCTTCTCATACTGGTCGCCCAGATGCAGCGCCATTTCCACACCCACTTTCTCAACACCTCGCAGCCTCGCTACGATCCTCTCTTCGTTTAGCACCGAATTGGCTGCGCGAATGCGGCCCTTGAAGTAGCTTTCAAGGTCTTTGACGGGCAGCGAGGGCGGGACGAGATCCAGTGTTGTCGCTGCAGGTAGACGCGCGCCGTGTTTGCTTAAGAGATCGAGTGCGGGCGGCCAGTTCGGCGCGTGCGGTGGTGGGGGTGTGAGGTACAAGGAAAGAAGATTGTGGTAGATGGAGGGTTCTTGGGTGTCAGGGATGCCCTTTTCAGATTGAGATTGTGGGTGCGGTGATGTGACAGGTGCATTCGTGGAGAGGAAGATGGTATTGCAGTACCTACGATTGTTAGTTGACTACCATAGAGAAAGAGTTGTGTCGGAGAAGGGCTCACTCTTCAGCTTTTACATAGTCTTTCAATTGGAAAACGTATATCTGCAACGCTTGTTTATGCTGACCCATCTTGCTAAGAACGATGGCACGAGATTCGAAGAAGTCCGGATCTATCAACATTAGCTGTCTTTCAGTATCACAGAGCATAGAAGTGTCTCACCATCAGGGCTCAACTGCTTAAACACGCGGTAATTGTTATAGTTTCCGCTCGTTTTCAGAAATGTCTGCAGCCGTTCACGCCACGTTACCTTTTCATCATCCTCGAAGGTCCCCGACCGCAACCGCTCGAGGAACAGATCTACCAGCTTCTGGTGGAAATCGGGCGTGAGATCATTCAGCTCCTCGATGATGTGTTCGAGATACTTGACTGCGAGCTTGAGGTCCAGCTTCTCCAGAAACTCAAGCACACGCTGGCGCGGGAGGGTTTCGGCGTTCTCTGTATCTGCGAGAAATACGTCCATACCCAGACTCGGGTCGGTCCGCAGGGGCCATTCGGCAAACTCGAGGATCAGGTCGATCATCTCGGGTGGAAGCTGCTGTAAGTACCCCACCGTGCGCTGTGGCCCCTGCAGAGCTGGAGCCACCTCCTCATCTGCCTCGTTCTTGCCGAATTTCTCTAGTAGTTCGAGCGCTTGGCGATGCAGTCTTTTGCCGTGCAGGAAGTCGATGAGATCTGCGTAGCGACCTGTTTCGTAGAGCTTCTCTTGTACGACGTCAGGCTCGCAAAAATTGGGCAGGCGGAAGAGAGAGCCTGCAAGCGAGGACTTGGTGAGCATGTATGCGCGAAAGAGGGTGGTGTCGACTAGCTGCGCGACATCGAGTAGCTTCTCCTTCCAGTCGATCTCGCCTGAGGTATCTTGAATGAAGTAGTGGAAGGGTGGTTTGAATGGTTCGGGTTGGCTGTCGTTGGGTGCAGGGAGTGGCTCCTTGAGGTTACCGTCGGTGTCGATGTAGCGCTTGATTTGTACGCGACACTGTGCGAGGTAAGACTGTAAAGCTCGAAGAGCGTTACTGAAGTCCAGCTGCTTGTCGGGCTGTGTCGTCTCGGTGACCTTCTTGGCTGGCCTGATGCTCGCTGTCTCAGCGGCGTCGTCTCGGATTGAGGAGCGTATGGATGCGGTATCTGAGTCGACCTTCTTATGGCCGCCGACCAGTCTGCCCATCATGGATCGTCCAATGGTTGTGGCGGGGTTGAAGGTGCTCTCCCGGCTAATCTTCTTGATTTCTTCGCTCTCGTCTACGTGTTTCTCGCTGCCGAGCTCGTCGTCGTCTGCTACACTGCCGTCCCCTTTCACGCTCTCCTCCTGGGACAGATGGCCGGCGACTGCTCGCGGGAACAGCGCTATGACACGCTCAGGCGGGGCCTGGGCATCGATGAAAAGGTCCATGGAGTCGTGCCACTTCTTGTCGTGGAACAGGGCCTCGGCCTTGAGCGTCTTGATCTCGCGGACGCGGCCATCCTTGTCGCGCAGCAGGGTATCCTCGAGCATGGCCAGCAGACTCAGGGCCTCGTCGTAGCGGCCGCTCGCCGCCAGCTGGTCTATCTGCTTCTCGTAGCTCTCGGCGCCCATGCGCCAGATGCAGCGGTCGCTGGCGACCAGGAAGCCCTTGCCGGCGTGGGCCAGGCTGATGTTGGGCTGCGGCACGTGGAGGAAGGTGGCGTTGGGCAGGGCGATGTTCTGCAGCAGGCTCAGGGTGTCGGGGTTGCGGACCTCGAGGCTGCCCTTGGCGGGGGCCTGCAGGGCCAGCATGTAGGGGTACGAGTAGGCGAGCATCTCGGGCGCGAAGGCCCACGGCACCTGGCGCTTGTCGAGGGCGGTGCCGTCGGCGTCGATGAAGAGGCTGTTGACGTCCTTGGCGAGCAGCATCTGGCCCTCGCGCAGGCGCGTGGCCAGCGGCTTCGGCACCCAGCTGCCCATGCCCATATAGCCCATGCCCGACGACGAGACGGCGCCGAAGCGCGCGCCGCCCTGGCCGGCGGCGTCGCCCATAGGGCCTGGCTTGACGATGTCGTGCACGGCGAGCGTGTCCATGTCGACCAGCACAAAGCCAGGGTCCATGCCGGCGACCAGCTTCGTGCCCGAGGCCCAGGTTAGGCTCTTGACCGAGGCGGCCAGGGCCAGCTCGACGGCGTCGCCGCTCAGCTCCGTGTCCTGCCAGGTCCACAGGATGATCTTGCGCTTGACGGCGACGGCGAGGCGGCTCACGATAGACGGGATGCCCGTGGCCGGGTCCTTGACGATGTTGCTGGCGGCGGCAAAGGTGGTGGCGCCGCGCGTCTTCTCGAGGCGCTCCTGCAGCTGGTACGTGTGCAGGTCGTGGATGGACACGTGATTGTCCGACAGCGAGATCAGGATGTTGGTCTCCTTGAGGAAGCCGAGCTGCTGCACGGGGCGCCGCGAGAACTTGTCCTCCTCGCGCAGCAGGTCCGCCGCGCGCGGCTTCGCGGGCGCGCTCGCCGGGTCGGGGCCATCGCTGGCGGCGGGCGCGTGGGCGTGGGCGTGGGCGTGGGCGTGGGCGTGGGCGTCGCCGTTGGCAGTGCCGTTCGCCGTGGGCTCCGTCTCCTCGTTGACGCGGTAGATGCGCAGCGCGCCGGTGCTGAGCCCGACGAGCACGCGGTCTCCTGCGCAGCTGTCAGCGTCGTCTGCGCCGGCCGCGCGCGCTGCGTACCGTACGCGAGGATCGACTCGATCCGGGACTTGTCGCGCGCCTTCAGCTCGACAATCGGCTTGGCGCTGAAGGCAGAGAGCATGCTGGGCGGGTCGGGGCGCGGCCGCTCACGGAGAATGGGGCCTGTCGCGGGGCCTGTCGCGGGGCCTGTCGCGGTCGCGGTGCCAGTTGCGCTCGTTGTGGCACGCGTGGACCGCCCATCGACGCCCGGCCGCCATGTCATTGCGGTCCAGGCGCACGTGCCGCAAGCAGCCGTCCGTCACCTCCGTCACGGGCCGCCACACAGCGCCACACGTCACAGCACCAGAACGAGGCTGACGGAACGAGAGTGTATTTATTGTAAGGAGCGGACGTGGCAGCATACAGGAGGGGCAATTGGCATTGGCTAGCTACGGTCCTCAGCGGACCCAGACCGTCTCCCTCGCATTTTCTCCACTGCAGGTGTGTGCCAGGACGCCCTCGCGCCTCCCAGAGCCATCTGGCACCACACCGCACCCCCCGCCGCCGTTCATACAGGTCGGGCAAAAGCCACGAATCAACTCAAGTGGCGGCGCAAAGCGCACGCAAAACCAACCCCACATCCGAGGGACGGGGACAGCTTTTACTTGATGAACAAAACCAGCCGTACACAGGCGCAAAAATGTCGACTTTCAACAACATCTACCCTCCACCTCCCGGCGCCCCTCGCAAGGCGCCGGACGTGGGTGGGTAGGAGGAAAGACATAACGCTCGTTACCAGTCAGCACGCCCTCTCCGAGTTCCCCCAGCGACAGCCACAAAGGGTCTTGCGATACAACCAGAGGGCCGGTGGTATGGGAAACGGACGTGTCGAAACTTCGAAAGGGCGGCGAATGAGCGAATCATATCCACATATTGCCGGTTCGTGCACAGCGCACAACCTGCGTCTCTACACTGCCTCCGTGCCACACGCGCGCGAGGGGCCGGGTCCAACGGGCAAGCCACAGGAGGAGCGGGCGCGTCGGGCGCGCAAGCGGGAGCAGTGCACAGTTCCAGGGCACGCTGGAGAGGATCAGGCGTAAGGGACCTCGGGGACAGACTGACCGAAGAAAAATTCAACGCATGCGTCGCAACCACTCCACACAACTCGCCTTACGATGAAGAAAAAGGGAGGGGGAGTGTGGTCGCATAACTCCAGATCGACTCCTGCAAAGAAATACATGGCTTCTCGTGCGTACATGTGAGAGAGAGGAAAAATTATCTTGCATTCTGAACAGGGGATACAGGAGGGGTTTCTCAACGACGCGCAAAAAGCAGAGCAGTAACAGCACAAAATGAACCAAACGCAAATCGGGTATTGAGAATAAAATGCATGCACCAATTCACACAGCACGGAGAAGAGCAAAGCTCATTCAATCCGCCCGTCTCCGCGTCAGAGAGCGTATTCGCATCACCTGACACTTCATTGAAAACGTGAAATGAAACTTTAGTGAACCAACAATGGTCTGAGCAATTACGGCTGCAGTCGCAATGTCACATGACAACCTGACCGTCTGGTATAGACACAGAAGCAGAAGCGGCGGTCAGTGGTAGACGATCAGGCTGTCGACAATGGAGTCTTGGACGACCTCAGCGCCGCTCGGCGAAAGGGTTGTACTTCTCGTCGAGGGGCGAAGGGTTGGCAAGTGTACCGTGGCTGCTCATGCGTACGTGGCCAGGACGAGCCGAATCAGTGACAACACGCGCGTCTACTTGCCCAATCTTCTCTGTCTCGGGCTCGACAGTCTGGAAGGGTCGGGGTGTAATTGTGTAGGGCGCAGTCTTGTTGACTTGGTAGTCGTTGGCGACGTATTGCGGTGGAGCGGAATCACCAGAGACAGGGGCTTTGGAGGCGTCCATGGATGGGTCGTTGTAGTAGGCGGTGCCTGATTCAGGGTCGCGGCGAAAGAGATGGGACGAGGCGTACACGAGGCCACCGATGGCGATGAAGAGCCAGACAAGTATAAGTGCGCCGGAAATGAGCGCTTCGGTTTGAATACCACTCATGAGTTTCTCGATGACGCGATTGACTGCTTCGGTGATCTCATCACTCGCCTGACCGTTAGGGTCGGACAGAAGATTGGCAGCAGAGTCCGACTCGCTAGCTTCAGCAGCGGCGCCAAGGGATAGGGTATCATTTGACACGCCGGGGAAGTTGACGTGGGCGTGCTCTTGGACCCAAGTCAGGCCGTTCTGGAAAGAAGCGATCTTCAGGCCGATCAGGCAGTTCAAAACTTCCTTAATAGGTTCGTAGAGAACAGTGCCGCCAAATGTCGAGTTGAGGGTCTTGCTCATCTCATCCACGAAGACGTTCAGAGTATCGTTGACTGCGGTGGTGCTGGTGTTCACCCAGCCCAGGATATCGTTGTTGATCTCATCGTCCAGCTCAGCGACGACGCCATTGACGCCCTCAGACCAAGACATGGACGCATTTTGGAGAGAAGCAACAACCTTGCCAGCAAAGTCAGCGACCTGCTCCGTGAGCTCGGGAGTCTTGTCTTGAATAGCCTTCAACAAGAGATATTGACAGAAGCAGGCGAAGAGGCCTGCGATACCGAGAGCCAGCAGAAAGAGCATGGGGACGGAGGTGGCGTAAGCCCAAGCCCATCGCACAATTGCTTGACGACGAACTGAGCCAAAGCGCCTGCCGATCCACAGACCGAACCCCGAAGAAGTGGGGCGCGAGGCCAGGTAGACAACGTCCATGCCTTCGTGGCCTTCCGCGAAGAGGGCGGCACGTTCTTGCATCCTGCGGTACCGACGGACTTCCATCCATGCCATGGGAACACAGACAAGGATGGCGAGGACAATCAACACGCCAAGAGCGATCTTGCGCGCATCGTAAGCCATCTTAATGAGGTCGTCGAAGAACTCATTGATGGAATTGCCCTCAGAGCAGAAATCCAGCTTCTCCTTCTGGGGGATCGGGAGTGTATCACGGTCGACCGTGAAGTTGTTGGTAGCCCGGATCAGTTTCTTGACCTCTTCGAAAGGCAGGCGGATGATATTGTCGGTGAAGTTCTGCACCTGTTCGAATGTGGGAATCGAGTTGTTCAACTCCTGGAGGCCTTTCTGGAGTTCGGGCGGTACTTCAAGTCCCTTAAGCTTAGCGATCTGCGAGTCCAGGTTGATCTCCGGTTTGTCAAAGCCGGGCAGGTTGAAGTTGATCTTGTCAAGGACCGAGTTGATGCCGTCAGAGACAGTCTTGACTGCGTTGCCCATGTCGTCGGTAACCGAGTCGATGGTTTGATTGAGGGTCTTGCTGATCTCGTTGCCGATCTCTACGGCAGCCTGAAGGCTGCCGCGAACAGCCAGGGTAATCAGGCAGAGGTAAGTGCTTGTCATCATGTGGATGACAAAGAGAACAATCTCCTCGACGCCAGTAACGCTCATCTCCAACATGGACATGAGGCCACTGACAGCCTTCTCAACCCCGGAGGCGGTCATCTCGTTGACGCCTCTCGCCATGTAGTGAGGCATGGAAGCCATGGAGCTACCAATGTTCTCTACCTGTGTGCAAGCACTAAGTGCTTCGCGACGTGCAGAAGCAAGGCTTGAGTCTGTACTTGCGATGGCGATGAGCAGGCGAACGAGCACTAGGAGGAGGAGAATCGTCCAGCGGTTGATCCATATTTGCGAGAGCCTAGCTCGAAGGCCAAGATATGGTTTAAAGTTTGGTGTTTGGTTCATTGGGGGTCGTGTTGCAATTTGCGGTGCGTAGTAGTCTCGCATCTCATGATCGCCAGCGGACATAGATGGAGGCACAGCTGGGAAGGATTGCTGTTGGTTCACTGAGGAAGCCATAGCGAAGTTGGATGGTTGTAAAACGGGTCTGCAAGGTGTATTAGGGTCGTGCGTCTTCAAAGTCGTAGGTTCGTTGAGAAAGCGAAGGCGAGTATAGTCCAGCTATATTGTATATCTCCCAGAGATAGGTGGCAAGGGAAGAAAGGTATTAAGAAGTTAAGAAGAAAAGCAAGACAATAGGAACAATAGGAACCCCAACGCTCCACACAATGCGAGAAGTGTGTGGAAGAGGATGTGAGGTGAAGGGAAGTACACAGTGTGAATGGAAATAGCGTGAATATCAATCTTCACAACGCGGTATGGAAGCGAGCTACGTACCGCGAGAGGCGAGGACCAGCTGCAGGCGGCCCACATGGTACCAATAGTACCTCATGGACGTGGCCTGCTCGACCACTGTGTTTCAGCGCGCATCCAGCTCAGTGAGGCTCAAGTTAGAACAGGTGGATCCAGGAAGCGGTGGTGGCCCAAATAGGCGCCCTCGGAGGCTGAGCCAGCCACTGCTGACCAGTCATTTGCTTGTCAGACTGTCAGTCTGGGGAAGACCAGAATAACGCGCTAGAACGATATTGCGCGGCTGCATTCTGGGGCCTCTTTGTCCTTGGGTGGCTGGCGCAATTTGTCTGAGCGGGCGTCCTTTGTTCCACGACTTGCGCTCATTGGTGGCCTGCGACAGTCGTACCGGCGCGAGAGAGTCAGATCTGGCGGCCTGCGCAATCTCGTGACGTGTAGCCCATCACAGGTGGAGTCGTTGTCGAGCGCAAGGGAACACGACCTCCGGGCATCAGTCGTCAGCAGAGGAGGTGCTCGGAGTGTAGAAAATGCAGGCACGGCATGCTTTGTAGGTTCTCGCCGCACGGCCGCGTCAAAGGCGTAGTGGCGCCCATATCCCGGTTTTATGCAGGTTTAAGCAGACGTCATCCACGATTTCGCAGGTGGAACACGGTTTTCCTTTGACAGTGTGCCAGCAATGTTGTATTCCAAGTCGCAGTCACTGTATCTACCTGTGCGATCACCACAGCTTCCCTTGCGCGAATTGATGCCTGACAGCGCTTGCGGTGTGTTTTCGTGAACACATCAGTCGGTGCGGATCAACAGCTGGCTGAGGCGTAGCGCCCGCTGTGGGCCAAGTCAATCCGCCCTCGATCACTCTTGTCCAATCATCGCCCCGGCGGTCGCAAAGACCTCAAACGTGGCGGATTGCCAACACCCCAACCTTCCATCGTCACTGCCGTCAAGATTCGAGTCTGCTCTGCCCAGGTGCCACGAGACATCCCAACACTTACGCCTCACTTCAGTGCGCATCCCACAAAATTGAAGTATCACGTGCGGTGGCTTTGCGTCTTCCTGAGGTCGAGACCAGCCGCTCCACCTCCACTTGCACAGTGGCACAGCCCCTGACAGCAGAGTTGCATGCTACGTGCGTGATCGAATTCTCAATGACCTTAGTCATATGTGCATTATGTAGGTTGACGTAGCGGCACGTGCTCGAGAGTCCACCGTCTTAGGTACCTAGGTAGTTCTACAAGCTACGAACAGGCAACTATGCTCTATACTGTGCAGGTGGTCCGTACACATGGTCAGTGTTCTGTATTCTCAACTACACGTTCAGGATCTGCGCAAGTGTTCTTTCCAATGTGTGGGTTCTTCAGTCTTTTCCTATCTGAGATCAAGGTTGACAGTTGTACTTGTGCAGCGCCGCGACCTTCTCGCGAGCATCGAGGTCGTGATGTACTCTCCATGCTACCCCTGCTCTCCTTCATATTATCTGCAATGTCATGGATCATTTCTAACTCTCGTTTTGGTGTGGTGCTGGATGCTAACAGCGATCGAGCATATGCATTCACTGTAGGTACTGAACGCGACTTGGTACCTTGCCCTCAAGTGGAATCTCTGAGTCAACTATATCCATGACCTTACGGTAGGCTTCACTTTCACTTATTTCGTCGCCGCGCTCGCTTAACAAAACTTTTCTTCCGTCCACTTTGACAGTCGATACCGCGAACTACAATGTTTGTAATTCTTGTCGCACAACCATTCGCTTTCAAGCTTGCTCCAGGTCAATCATGCGCAGAGCTTTTCTTGTTCTCATCTCCACAGCACAGTTATATCCCAATCGACCAGATTTAGACTCAGTGTGGACCACTTAGATACGCGGAGATTGAACGAGGCTCGTGATCACTCAGCAAAGCATTATCGGAGGCTTCCTTTTCTACGCTGTGTACATACACCGCTTCTTCCTCGAAGCGGGCCTCTCACCTTGACCCTCGACCAGTCCTCAGGCATCAGCCGCAAGTCTTACAAGAACGATCCTATTGTGAACGTCTCTCAACCATCAAACACCTCCCAACTTCGGGAAAGCGATCCGGACGCCAGCACTAACTACAACCTTATTCGTTCTCGACACATACCTTGGACAAAGTCAGACTGCCTTCCGATCAAACTGCCCTTCTCCGCACCCCACGTCCATACTGTAAGTGCAGCTCGGCGAGTTGCAGTATCTGCAATACTCATTTGCATGCTAGCATCGCTTCTGGGTTTCAAACCTCCGGCTTGCACGACTTCCATTTCACAAGAGTAATTTCATTTAACCACGCCGCAAATCATAGTGCGACACAGTAAAAGGTACGCGCAGCCCCGCGTTTGACGTGTACTCAAGGCAGCCATTGAGAGTCGAGGCGGTGACTACCTGTTCTTGGATGTCTTTTGCCCGACCAAGTATCACGAGAAGCCCTACACCGACTTCTGAATCAAGTACTGGCACTACCGTTTTTTGCTTCTCGTGCGTCTCAAGAGGACGCTTCAAAACGCCGAGTTGACTCTCACTGAACTCCTACGAAGAGACACTAACCGGAAAGTCAACATCTCACAGGCATCAATAGCGCATAGGAACCATTAGTACGCCCCTCGTACACGAAGCCCTTGATACGTAAGCACAAGAGTCATCGTTGTCCAGCCCAGCTTCCTGCAAGCAGGTGTCAAGCTATCAACAGATTTCGCCTTTATTCCGTAGGCGCTAGGTCAGCCCGTAGGCGCTAGCTTTCTAATTAAGGCCGCACAATGGCAGAATCTGTTAGAACTTTCGGTAGGAACACAAGCGCCCTAGACAGTCTGGATGTCAAGGCCGACGCTGTGTCTTCCCCGCCTTCAGGAAACAGCAGTGATACCCTCCATGACAGCGAGTGCTTCGAGGAAGAGATCAAGTTCATCAGTACAAGCCCACTAAGCACTGCGACTCTCAACTTTGAAGAGTTGAGCATCCGAGATGAAGACCTCTCCTCACATCCGTCGAAGCATACCGACCGTCTCACTGGCACCTTCTTCAACCCTGGACAAGACCCTACGCCCACGCCCGCGCCCGCGCCCGCGCCTACCTATGGTCGCCACTCGCAGTTTCGCCGTTATAACGACCGCTTTCATCAAGGCCCTGTTTTCGTAAGAGGAGGCAGCAGTCATCGTAATACTCGTGCATGGGTGTCCGAAGAGACTCGCATTGCTCAAGAGTTTCTCACTATCCGGAATTCGATGAGAAGGGTATTCAAGAACGCCGATGTCGCCAAGTGGAAAGTTTCAGATTACATTGCGCATCGAGAGGCAATGATGGCGTCTGCAACCAAGAAGCTTGCACAGCAAGCGCAGGATCGAGAGGAGGGAGTGAACTTGTACAGTCTCCCCATTCCTCCAAAGACGCAAGACATGATGAGGCTTTGCGGTCTCTCTGGTAATTTCGAACAAATCGGCAACTACAGTCGAGCCCTGGGCGAAAAGACAATCTGGTGTGCGGACTGGCAGAGCGGAAAGGACGAAATTTCCCCATGGCCCTGCTTGGCAGAAATGAAGTGGGAAGGGGATGACCGTGCGAAGACAGGTGTCGGTCGCTATCCACCCCTCCCTCGCGAGCAGGGTCCGATCGGACTTCCTTGGAATCAGCTTCAGGCCGTCGACCAGTATCCTCTTGACCAGATTGCCCGCATTCCCACCATGGAGGATGTCTATCTTCCTGTTGACGAAATTGATGATAGTGTCAAGTACGATCTCCTCAACAAGGATCTCGAAGACGCCATGGACGTCTATCTTGAGTCTTGAGTAAGGATCTAAGGAACCCTTGCGGTGCCATATTTCCTTTCGTTTAGAAAGCTTCCAGTCCAACACCCCCTTCGCAGATGTTCCAAGTTCGCGACGATTTGGCTCACCTTTCAGAACCAATGTGACCACTGATCAACCGTACAACACTGTCACCGACAATCACTCACCAGATCTGAGCGATCTTTTTGTTCAAATACCAAGGGAGGGCTGCGTTGTTTCCCTGCCTTTTTCAGTTCCCTCTACTTGTTTGTCCGTTCACTGATCATATTTCTTTATTCTGGACACACCCACTATGACTCGATCCGTGATCGCTGGTCATGATGGACAATGCTGCGACCTCACAGAGCGATATGCTCGGATATATTGCAAGGTTACGGCCTGCACTGTGTCGACGAGCGACCTCACGATGCTTTTGATTTGAACCCCCTGCGAGACACGAAAACATGGGTCCTCTGATTTTGAACACATTTGATTGACTTGAAGGACTTGGGATTGACGATCCCGATGAACTCGGAGTCTTGCGCTCCGTGTGTCAGGTTGATCACACAACCATGAGCGGAAGACACAATGGATGACCTGTTCAGTGTGAATCTGGAATTAGGCGCTTGCAACTCATTGAACACATTGATTTTCTCATACACTGATCCTATTCAAGTACATATCAAATTCAAAAATTGCTTTCATATGCTGGTCTCCACGTGTAGCTACACTGATCCCCGAGGCAGCCACTTATTTCGTCTGCGGACTGGTTGTCATACTCAACCTGGAGCCTTAATCGTCGGTCAGTCGGAGTCTTCCATCAGGCAACCAGCTGCAACACCCGATTGACATCACCGATCCGCGACCAATCTCGCAACCCCAGACACGACAGCGCCCATCGCTCAACGTACAACACGGCGTTCGCGGTGAGTTCACTTGCGAAATTGAGGGCTATTAAGCCAGAAATATCACTTGACCTAGCAAGCGCTGTTGCAAAGATAAGAGCTAAGAGACTACATACTTGACCCCGCTTTGACCCGTCCAATGTACCTGGTTTGCACCATCTACTACCGAAAATTGCGACAACTATTCGCAAAGTACAACATTTCAGCACTTGAGGGCCAAGGTTGTAAATTCTGAATTTTGCCGCTTATTTAACGAACTCGGGTAGGTTAGGGGTAGGTACGATGTCAAAAGTGGCTGCCTGATGATCGTTGTCAGCTCAAGCCACCGTCAGAATACATATTTTGGAATGCTACAAGACGCTGCGATATTGTCTTTCCCAGTCCTTATTTTCCTTTGACATCATTCTCAGCGAGCTGAAAATGGCTATCTTCACGCTGACCAGCATCACCGTCACCCTCCTCAGTCTGTACATTACGAGGCGAGTTTATTGGGAAGTAACTGTTGGCTCGCGGCTTCGCAACTTCGCAAAGCAACATGGCTGCCTCCCGGCGAAAATGCGTCAAACGCCATTCACTTTCGGCGCGGCCTTCTGGTGGGGCCAGATCAAAGCCATCCAAGAGCATCGTCTCCTCCCCTTCTGGGACCAGAGTTTCAAAGAAGTCGACGCACATACGCGCCGGCACTACGTCCTAGGTACCGACTTCTTCGCTACAGATGATCCGGAAAACGTCAAGGCAATCCTGGCAACTAACTTCAGCGCTTGGGGTCTCGGTCAGGACCGCATCAGTGAGATGTCGAGCTACCTCGGATACGGAATCTTTGTCAACGAGGGTGCTGCGTGGAAGCACTCGCGCGAGATTCTGAGGCCTTGTTTTGAGAAGAGTTTGGTTGCGGATGTGGAGCTGCTGGAGCGGCATGTACAGCGACTTCTCGAGCTGGTGCCAAAGGACGGGACAATGGTGGATTTGCAGCCTTTGTTGCATGATCTAAGCATGGACATCGCAACTGAGCTACTGTTTGGGAGAAGTACAGATGCTTTGGGCCGGAAGGACGGTGATGATGAGGTCAGAGAGTTCTGTGACGCGTTTGACTACGCTTCCAACCCTTTCGAGCGAGCGGCATTTAAAAAATGGGGTTTTATCACGCTGTTCTTACCGGATAGATTCAACTCGGCGAAGAAGAAGCATGTCAAAGTTATGCAAGGTACCTTTCCCCTCTACAAGCTCTTAGACATCGACTGACACAAGCAGATTTTGTCGATCGCATAATCGCTGCCCACATATCCGATTCCAAAACCTCCGACAAGGAAAAGCACCGCTACAATTTCATATCCGCCCTCCTCGAGTCCACCTCTAATCACGCCACCATTCGCAGTGAGCTCCTCAACATCCTCTTGGCGGGTCGTGACACCGTCGCCGCACTACTCAGCAACATCCTCTGGGAGCTCCCGCGCCACCCATCGATATTGTCCACTCTGCGTGCCGAAATTGCTGCCACTGCGGGCACCAATCCGCCTTCCTACGACGATCTCAAGGCAATGAAGTACCTTCGCGCCATCACAAACGAGGCCCAGCGCCTCTACCCTATTGTGCCCATGAACGGCCGCGAGGCGCGCGTCGACACGGTGCTGCCGCGCGGTGGGGGCGCTGACGGAGCCAGCCCTGTAATGGTGCCCAAGGGCAGCCAAGTTGGCTGGATCTCGTACAGCATGCAGCGACGCAGCGACTTGTTTGGAGACGATGCAGATACGTTTCGGCCGGAGCGGTGGCTAGAGCCTGGGTTCCGGCCTGGGTGGGCATTTGTGCCCTTTTCGGGAGGGCCGAGGGTGTGTATCGGGCAAAATTTTGCTTTGACGGAGACAATGTATGTGGTTGCGAGGATAGTGCAGGGGTTCGAATTGCTGCGCAGGGATGATGAGGAGTGGAGGGAGAAAATTAATATTACATGTACAGGGCTAGGTGGGTGTAAGGTTGGGCTAACGCCGAGAGTGGAGTGAGATGATGGTATTGCCAATGGAAGCCATGTGTTTACGGCCTTGTTCCTCTGATAGTATATGTAGATAGCACAACTCTACTCCTCCACACTAAGCCTCGCTATCCTAGCGGCCCTCCGCAGCCCAGTCCCAGGCTGAACACGACCCTTAAACATCCCTTCTCTATCACTCTCAACTCCCATCCTCGCCTTCTCGAACGCCTTCTCAACCCTCTCGACCCCCTCGTTCGTACCCCACATGCCCAACGCGCGCTCAAACGCGCCAGCAGCAAAAAGATACTCGCCCAGCGAAGTATGCACAACGCCAAGTGCGTACCAGGTCTGCGCCCTCTCGCCCTCGCTGAACCACGTCTGCTTATTCGGCGGAATTAGCTCAACCGGCAACGACAAGAACCATGGGTTCTCCGCCGGGCTGGGCGAGTCCGTCGCCAGACTCAGCGCCTTGGAGACACTCTTCTCGGCGAGTAGGAGATCGCGGGCTGCCAGTTTACGCGTCTTCAGGTCTAGGTCTACGTTATTGAGCCAATCCTTGTGCGTGTCGAGCGCGCGGTGCTGCAGCGACAGCGCGATGCCCAGGCCTAGCTCGACTCGCCAGCGTAGTCGCTGGATGGCTTTGAATATGTCTTCTGCATGCGAGGGGCCATGGATTGCTTCTGCAGAGGTGAGGAACCCGTAGGTAAGCGCCACGATGACGGCCTGGGAGTACTCGATGCTCAGGGCGAGGTTGGCGACGCCGTTTTCTGTGGTCTCGCGTGCGGCGTCGCTGAGGTCGGCAAGCTCGGTGATGGTGTCAACCCAGTGCTGGGCATCGAATTCTTTGCTTGTCATAGAAGCGCTGAGGCCGGCTGCGTAGTGTGGCAGTGTGTGCTGCGCGTCGATTGTGACGGCCGAAAAGCCCTTGAGCACACGGAACGGCTCTAGGAGATCGCCCTGCAGACGCGAGGTCGGGAAAGAGTAGCTGTTGAGCAGCGAAAGATGCAGGCGGCGGGTGCTGCCCCATGACTTCGTTACTTCGCCGGCCTCGCGCAGGAAGTTGATGAGTCGAGGGAGGTATTGTGCCGGAAACATAACTACTGCTCGTTTCTTGTCGCTTTCTTTCTCGACGAGTGAGATATCCAGAGCGTGGTGCGTGCCAGTAGCGAGCTCTGAAGATGTTGTAGCGAAAAGAATGCCAGAGTCAATAAGCATTGTTTTCGCATGGCGTGCGTCGGGGGTGAAGATACTGAAGCGGACGAAGAGGTTTGAAGAGTAGAAGAAGCGAAGAGCCTCTCTGCTGATGAGCTGGTCTACGCTAAACAGACCGGTATCCACTGGGAAAGGCGGTCTTGACGCTTTGAACTTCAACATTCCTGTGTTGTTGTTGAAAGTATGCGTGTATGACACATTGGCCAGACCGGTGTTGACGAGTTCGGTGTCGAGTGCATACCTGTAAATCGTGTTGCGAATGGAGGGAGGCAGGGTAACGAGGCTCAATGGCGTTCTGTTCTGAACGGTGTCCGGACGGGGACTCGAAGGCTTCGTGGAAAGTGGTGTTTCTACACTAGCTTCCATTGAGTCTCTCTTACGCAGTGTGGCTGCCATGATGATAGTTGACTACACAAAGAGGATTAGCAACATCACCTTGTGATTGGGCATATAGTGCCTACGTCTGCAATTTGTTTGGCGGTGCTCCTTGAAGGTCTGTCTGTCTCGGCTTGATTTTGGCGACTCGTGTTGAGTCAATGGCGTGAGTCGAATCGGATAAAGAGCTGCTTGTCGATTAAGAAGAGCACAGTCCGTAAACAAACACATGTCAACTGCATCGCTGGTTTTATAGCTCTTACGCGGGGCATCCGGAACGAGCTGGGGATGCATGCATGTAGTGCGGGGAGAGCAAGGATTATGTGGGGGACGGCAACACCGGATCCGCATTGCCGACTGTGGAATCTCGAAGTTGTAAGTCGATGTCTTGAACAAGTTACATCAGGACTCATTCAGTTCTACTACGTGCGGAGATAGTCTTGGTAGTCGCAAATCCTCCAATCAACATCATGTCCGTGAGACAGTTTCAGCCTCATCTCGTTTTTTACTCCGCGTGGGCCGTGAACGCCTTTAGCTTTTTCGTTGCAGAGAACTCCAGCTCAGTTCCTTGTCCCACAAAGAAGATATAACCAGCGCTCAGCTTGTGCTCTTTGCCCTCTGCCTTGAGCGTGCCCTCGCCCTCGGTCACGATCATGATGCTGGGCCCGCCAATTGCGCGAACTGTGTCGCTCTCTCCATCTTCCAGGGTAGTCAACAGCATGTTGAACTCGCTCATCGGTGGCGCGTATATTTGAGTGTTGCCATTCTTACTGCCGTCGAATTCGCGAGGCTTGAGGAGCGCCTCGCTTGTGTCGTGCGGATTGAAGGTCAGGCATCCAACAAAGGTGTCAACATTGTTACGGTCAGCACGAGGGCAGAAGCCAGTGTTGAGAACATTGTCGGATCGTGCCATGCACTCGATGATGTCACCAGAGAGATAAGCGTGGATGCCATCGGCAGGGATGTAGATGCTGTCGCCCTCGTTGAGCTGCATGTAGTTCATCGTGACCAGTGCCACAAGAGTACCATTGTCTTCGACATCGTACTGCTTCGAAAGACGAGGGATGAGCTCGGGAATGAATGTCTCCTTGCCGAACTTTTCTTTGGGCAGCTTTAGTAGCGCCTCATTAGTCTTCCGTACGTCGTCTTCAGATGCTTTCAGCAGAGCCTCAACAACATGCTTGAGGACCTGGTCGTCAAATACTGGCTTCTGGACTTTGGGTAGGAATTGCTGGAGAGGCTCCAGCTCCATCAACTTTTGAATGTCCTCGAGCGGCTTGAAACCAACGAAGGCCTCAAAAGGCCCAAGGGCCAGAGCAATCTCGGGCTTGTGGTTCGAGTCGGTGAACTGATCCGGATCCTTCGCATGAAGTTTCGAGGCGAGGTCCTTATTCTATGGATACGTTAGTTGTGTGCTGAGCTGATGTCAGAGGACTTGACGTACAGGGTGCAACTGCAGAGGTAAGGCCTTTGCTATCGATAGAACCTTAGGTAAGTAAGGCAAGTTTGTGTGACCAAACTTCTTGATAACATGTTGACCAATGAGCTCGTCTGAGTGCTTGTCAAGTACTTCTTGGAGGTCTTCACCCGTTTCTAATACTTTTGACGGCAAAGTCGGGTATGTGCCCATCCACCTGGATTTGTTAGGACACGAAGACGGTGTTGGTGAGGCCGGACTCACATTTCGGCGTAGGATTTGCTTTCATCCAGCTTGAAGCCATTGCCCGGTGTCTTCTCGCACAATGTTGCTGAGATGGACTCGCGACCCTTTTTCCCCCATGGGTACTGGTTGCACTCGCACTTCAGTTGAAAAACCTTGTTAACCATTGTGATAATAGTGATAGTTTAGAATGGGACGTTGAGCAGCGGCACGGCGGCGCCCATATGCACTTTTCGTCCAGAGCGCATCGTGACAACGCTGCGACGTCATAGCGGACCCTCTGCTATTTCTAAGCTGCGAAGGAGCTACGACGGACTACTAGGAGAAAGGTGACGTTGAGACGAAGACTCTGAAGCATGGTCATCCGGCTACCCACCGAGGGTGTGTGGGCCGTATGAAGACGTCTTGCTAGAGGCGTGAACATGTCCAGTCTTGGCGGTGCCATCCACTGCCCGGGACTCGCTGACGGATTGAGCTGACAAAGGGGCAGTCAGCACCTAATCGTGCTTATTGCGCCAGCGTCGCTTGGAGTCGTATTGTAGGGCTGAAGGCTGACGGTCCATGGAGTTGTGTTTGGGGAGGATGCACGCATCGAGGGCCTGTCTACTGTCCCTACTCTGTACATGGTCAGCGCACCATGCTCAGCGGGCGCTAGTGACGGCCGCGGCAAGGGGTCCTGCCAAGTCTCCGCGCTGCGTGTACCTGTAATTTGAGATTTGTCCCTAATCGGGCGACACATGTCACTTTGGCGGCTCCGAGACACTTGGTCGCTGCTTCCTCTCGTTGACCTGCTGCGCCAGACATGAAGCCGTAGGCCCGTCCACGCCCCGCCGACTCTCCACCGACTCCAACTGCGCCGCTCGTTCCCCCCGACCGCTCACACCTGGCCTCCTGGCCCCACGCTCCACGATGCACTTCGCCATGCCTCCGCGCAAGACGTCGAGGCCGCCGCCATACGCTGCGCGCAACAACCCATCCACATCGTTTGCGCCGCCGGCGCTGCGCAATCTGCTGCGGAGCAAGCCGCGCGCAATTGCCGGCGCCGTGCTGGGCTTCGTCACGCTGCTGTGGCTGGTGGGCGCGATAGGCGGGCGCTCGCGCTCGGCGCCGCTGGCCAACATCCCCAAGGTGGCCGTGGGGAGCGGCGCGCCCGTCGTCATTGTCACGGTGCTGGACCCCCAGGCCGACGCGGCGTGGGTGCAGCGCATCAAGACCAACCGCGAGGATTACGCCCGGCGGCACGGTACGCCTCCCCCCGTGCAGACGCTGCGGCAGCACTGACGCCCGCAGGCTACCTGACGCACTTCCCCGCGCCCTCGCAGTACCCGCTGAACAACGCGCCGCCGAGCTGGGCCCGCGTGCCCGCCGTCCGCCACGCCATGACGCTGCACCCCGGCGCGACCTTCTTCTGGTACCTCGACGCGACGGCGCTGATCATGTCGCCCGAGATCAGCCTCGAGGCCCACCTGCTGCGGCCGGCCGTCATCGAGAAGCACATGATCACCAACGCGCCCGTCGTGCCGCCCGACAGCGTCATCCGCACCTTTAGCAACCTCAAGGGCGACCGCATCGACTTCGTCATTGCCCAGGACAAGGACGGGCTGGCGCCCAGCTCCTTCATTGTGCGCAACGGCGAGTGGGCCAAGTTCTTCCTCGACGCCTGGTTCGACCCCATCTACCGCAGCTACAACTTCCAGAAGGCCGAGAGCCACGCCTTGGAGCACATCGTGCAGTGAGTCTGCCACAAACCGCCTTGGAGCGCAGCTAATCGTGTAAACAGGTGGCACGGCACCATTCTGGCCAAGCTCGCCATGGTCCCGCAGTCGCTGCTCAACGCATACGTCTCGGGCCCGCACGCCGACAAGGGCATGTACGCCGAGGGCGCCCTGGTGGCCACGTTCCCCGGCTGCGACAAGAACGGCCACGACTGCGCCAAGGAGCAGCAGCCGTTCTTCGAGGTCCTGGAGCGTAAGAAGCAAGGCTACAACTGAGGGAGGAGACCATGCATTTTCGGCTCCGCGGAAGAGAGCCGTGTGAAAGTTGGATTGTTATTTACATACTGAGACACGGCGTTTGGCGTCAGGAAACACCCGCGAGGTGCGTTGGCAGAATTGGATGGACGCAGTACAGTAGACATATGATTGATCAATAACTATTACAAGCTCCATCCTTCGCCATGCTACCCAAACACCAGCAATGCCTCATTCTACATATCATACAACATGCTCCACCGCGCGGCCACTTTACCATCCTCTGCGTCTACTCTACATATTTTCGTTACTCCCCCTTCCCTGCCGGCTGTCGCTGCCGCTTCACCGACTTCATGCTCCGGCGCGGCCGCGCAATCCGCTCCCGACTGCTCACGCTGCGCGGCCCCATGACGGTACTCGCGCACATGGGCCGTCTGACGCCGACATAGCGCCCCAGAGGCGAGAAGACCTCGATCTCGGGGTACGACTCCTGCCACTCTGCCATGGCATCGCCGTCGCCGTAACGGTCATCCTGCATCTGCCTGCTCGGCGCCTGCCTGCTCGGCGCAAACGCCCGGCTCAGCGCATCGTCGACGCCGTTTTCCCTATCCGCCGCCTCGGCCGCGGCCAGCGCCGCAAACTTGCGGTCCTTGCGGTCCTTCTCCTGGCGCATGCGCGCCTCGCGCTCGTGCCGCGCGTGGTTGGGGTCCTTCTTCTTCATGCCCACGGGCGCCCAGCCCTGCGGACGGCGAGTCTGGGCGGAGATCTCGAGCCAGCCGACGCCCTCGAGCAGAACGTCTGTGCTCCACACGCGGAAGGGCAGGTTCTCGGGCTTCATTTTGCCGGCGACGGAGCTCGTCAGCGGGCCCGCGAGTTTCTTGGTCACGTCCCATTTGAGGGCAAAGCGGCCGGCGCTGTGCATTTGCGAGCCGACGTTGGGGACGAGGATGGGCGGGACTTGCAGTTGGCGGTCTGAGGTCTGCGATTGGTAGGCTTCGGCTTTCTCGGTGCGGGTGACGTGGGCGTGGAGGGGCACGAAGGGGTGAACGAGGAAGACGAGGTCTTCGGTAACGGGCGTGATGCGCAGTAGGCCGCCGCCGAGGATCAGGGATTGGCCGGGCTTGAGCGTGAGGCGTTCTGCGTTGAGGCGCGAGGTCATGATCAGATCCTGCTGGTGCGCCCGCTGCACGAATGTCTCCAGGCCGGGCGTTGTGCGTGCGAGACCGGGCAGGTCGACGAGCTCGCCGCGGTTCTTCCCGAAAGGAATTCGGATGGGCGAGGCGGTAGTGCCGGGGAGAGAGGACGCAATGGGGAGCACGGGGTAGGGTGTGTACGGTTGGGGTGGTGGGAGCAGCGCGTCGGGGTCTTCCTCGTCATCCTCCTCTTCTTCTGGCTCGCGTTCGAGGGCTCTTGGAGGCTGGTGGACGTGCTGGACCGGTCTCTTGTTGTAGCGTTCGGCCTCGGCGTCCTCGTCGGCGAGCTGCTTTTGCACCCTGGTCATGTCCTCGAGCGTTGTGGTGGCGTTCAGCATGGCCTCGCGCTCGGCGGCGCTGCGAATCTTGCGCACGTCCTGGTAGTCGGCGCCCCGGCCCTTGGGGAAGACGGCTTCGAAGAGATTGGACTTGCCGACGTTGACCTTGCCGACCATCCAGCCTGCGCCGCCGCGGTCCCAGATGTCGTCCTTGACCTCCTTGGTCCACCAGCCGCGCTTCGCGCTGACCAGGCGCACGTTGCCCAGACGGGCCTTGTTGTTGTCGCGGCCGAGGGCGTCGCGCAGGACGTCGGTGATGTAGGGCATGAGCGCGTCGACCTGCTCCTTCTTGGGGGCCAGCAGGTCGGCGCGCGTGATGATGAAGCTGACCTCGGCGATGCGGTCGTTGGCGACCCAGCCCTTGTGCTTGGCGCGGCGGTTCTGGGTGCGCAGCTTGGGGATGCGCAGCGAGGACTGCAGGTTGGGCACAATGGACAGCGGGAAGTCGGCGGCGTCGACGACGTGGTAGATGTGGTTGCGGCGGTGCGGCGACTCAGCGATGGTCTGCTGGATCGAGTCGACGGTCGGGTGGGCAATAGGCGTGCCGACGCTGTGGTGAACGAGGTTGTGGCAGCGGTCGCATACGGGCGTGTCGGGCTGCAGCGCCGCCGTGGTCGCGACGGGGTCCAGCACGCCCAGCTCGGCCAGCAGCTCTGGGCGGGCGTCCTTGAGCGCGCGGGCGTAGACGTCGTCCTCGTTGGAGGCGGCGTGGGCGTGGCGCGGGTCCCAGTGCAGGTACGCGCGCACGGCGCCGCGGTCGACGTTGTAGTAGCCGGCCTCGCGCTTGTCGAACAGCTGCGACGGCGCCCCGCAGCCTGGACAGCCGCGGGGCAGCGACCGTCGCTCGGGCTGGAGCGGGGGCGTCTCGGGGGCGCTCGTCGCGGGGGGGCTCGTCGCGGGGGGGCTCGTCGCGGGCGCACTCAGCGGCGGGCGCTCGCTGCCCTCAGGCACGGCCGGGGCGTCCTGCTGGGCGTCCTGCTGGGCGCGGGCAAAGGTCGCGAAGCGCTGTGTGGGCGCGGCATAGCGGCGAGGGCGCGCGGCGGGCCTCAGCAGCGCCGGGCAGAGCAAGGTCGGGAGCGAGGCCTGCAGCGCATCATGGTTCAGCAGCGTCCGGGCCTGGCGCAGCGCAGGGCGCATGCTGGCGGGCGGCTTACGGGTGCGGCGGGGACGGGGGGAGTGTCGACGGCTGAGTCATGCGTCCGGCAACAGTGGCTCGTGGTCGGGCGCGGCAGCGGGCGGTCTGCTGTCGGGGCCGCTGTCGTTGCTGTCGTCGCTGTGGTGCTGTCGTCGCTGCTGTCAACGCGGCGCGCGATGCTCACTCCCGCGGCCCAAAAAATTATCGCGGCGGCCGGAGCTCAGCGCGGCGGCCAATCACGGCCGTCCGCCGGCGTCGGCAGCTCTCCGATGTAGCTCTCGCCGCAAAACTACCCCAGACTCTCAGCCCACCGTCGCGCCAGTCACAGCTCCGACTCACAGCATTGCATCGCTGCCGCCCATTGCTCTTCCTCCATTGCTCCTGCTCCATCTGCCTACTTTCCCCATCACACCTGCCGCCACAATGCTGTCCACCTCGCGAACCGCCCTGCGCCAGGCTGCGCAGAAGCACTTCTCCGTCCAGGCCGGCGTCCGCGCTGCCTCTGCGTGGGCCAAGGTCGCGCAAGGACCTCCCGTGAGTCAATTGCATCGAGCGCCATAACACTGAGCGCTGCTAACACCACGGCAGGATGTAAGAGCCGCCTGAGAGCATCCAGATGACCGCAGCTCACCACTGACCGCCAGGCCATCCTCGGCATCACAGAGGCCTTCAAGGCCGACTCCAACCCCAAGAAAATCAACCTCGGTCAGTCACGAGCGACACAATTCCTTCGGCATGCAGCTGACATGTGCAGGTGTTGGTGCCTACCGCGATGACAAGGGCAAGCCCTACGTCCTGCCGTCCGTGAAGCAGGCCGAGAAGAAGGTCGTCGACTCCAACCTCGACAAAGAGTACGCCGGCATCACCGGTGTTCCCAAGTTCACCAAGGCTGCTCTCGAGCTCGCCTACGGCAAGGACTCCAAGCCGCTCTCCGAGGACCGCGTCGTCGTTACCCAGACCATCTCCGGCACCGGCGCCCTCCGCATTGGCGGCGCCTTCCTCGAGCGCCACTACCCTCACGCAAAGTCCATCTACATCCCCAACCCCTCGTGGGCCAACCACGCCGCCGTCTTCAAGGACTCTGGCCTCAAGGTCGAGAAGTACAGGTACTACAACAAGGACACCATCGGCCTCGACTTCGATGGCATGGTCGCCGACATCAAGGCCATGCCCAAGAACAGCATCGTCCTGCTCCACGCATGCGCCCACAACCCTACAGGCGTTGACCCTACCGAGGAGCAGTGGCTGAAGATTGCTGAAGCCGTCAAGGAGGGCGACCACTACCCCTTCTTCGACATGGCCTACCAGGGCTTTGCCTCAGGTGACACCAACAAGGATGCCTTTGCGCTCCGCCACTTCATCAAGGAGGGTCTCCGCCCTTGCCTTGCTCAGTCGTTCGCGAAGAACATGGTACGTTGCTAGTCAGTAAGGAAAATTATTGTCGTTACTAACCGTTTCAGGGTCTCTACGGCGAGCGTGTCGGTGCCTTCTCCATCGTCTGCGAGTCTGCCGAGGAGAAGAAGCGTGTCGACTCCCAGGTCAAGATCCTTGTGCGTCCGTTGTACTCTAACCCTCCTGTCCACGGTGCCCGCATTGCTTCGGAGATCTTGAACGACTCTGCCCTCAACCAGCAATGGCTCGGTGAGGTCAAGGGCATGGCCGACCGCATCATCACCATGCGCGCAGCCCTCAAGGACAACCTCGAGAAGCTTGGCAGCAAGCACGACTGGAGCCACATCACATCCCAGATTGGCATGTTCGCATACACCGGTCTGACTGCTGAGCAGATGACCAAGCTCGCTGAGGAGGTTAGTAGTCCAGGCTCTTACACACGACTTCTTACTGACAGCTACAGCACTCTGTCTACGCTACCAAGGACGGACGTATCTCGGTTGCCGGTATCACTAGCGAGAATGTCGGACGCCTCGCTGAGGCCATCTACAAGGTCAAGGGCTAAATGCCCGGCCTGGCGCACTTTCTTGCTTCAGGGTTCTCGGATGTTCGGCATAGCATGGCGTGAATGGTACAATGTACTTTACAGTAGGCACTAGACTACATTGCGTAGCGCATGACCAAATTTACCTTCAACTTCGTCTATACCTACAGTAACAATGATGCACGAGTTGACCTACTCGGTAACGCTCTTGCCTGCTACTGGCTCACCCCCACTCTCTACGGCCTTCGGCCTGTGCAAACTCCTATCGATCGGCATGTGCTGTTGCCCTGTCCCATGCACGACACCCCACCTGTCCATGGCCTGACGCGCCCACCAGTAGGGCGCAGATCTTGTCCTACAGCGGTATGGCTTCTTCCTCGCCGCGAATGTGGTGTGAGGAGCAATTCGGTTAGCTGTAGTAATTGCCATGAAATGGTGTGTAACAGTAATGATTATGAGAGCAGTCGCAGTACTGTGTACAAATCACTGAATCACCCAACTGGTGCTGACTCGGAGGGGACCGGATAGGCAGAGTCAACCCGCGCCTAAAACTTCGCTTCTCAGGTTTTACGAGCCGAAAGAGGGGGACTGTGGAGATTCGCGTCGGTTTTGCTGGGCGGGCCACGGCTTGGTGTCTCGATTATCACCAGCGTGGGAATCCGTGTTTGACAGCAGGTTTCGCTGAGCCCACCGCACCTCGAAATAGAAGCCAGCTGAGACTCCAAGCTGGCGAGGCATCGCTGCCACAGTGCAGTGCAATATAAAGGTGAGGCTAGGCGGCTTCGGGAAGATGCAGGGTCACAATGCACAATGACGAACAGAGGTGACGTCGTCTTGGAATCTTACATCCATCCGCAACGCTTCTCTCTTTAAATGCCCGCGTTTGGCAGCCCTCCTGGACGGCCTTCTCCAGCCGGGCTCAGCGTACCCGACCACATCTAGATCTCTTGGCGCTCAACTTGTCACCATACGCAATGAAGCAGAACGAGGTAGCTCGACGTCAGCCGCACGCGTCTATGAACAGACGAGCCATGGCGCTCAGTTGATACGCCTGGGTGGGACGCTCGCAAGCACGTTGCCGTGCAGTGGTCACGAGGGAGGGATGTCCTGGCTTCAGGTTGCGGTCAACGTCGCCAGAAGCTGGCAGAAGGGTCGTGGAAGGGTCAGCGAAGACTGCGCGCGACGATCAACGGCGAGGGCGCGGTTCAGGGCTGCTCATTGACGTCGGGTACCCACCCACGGCGAGCCTACTCTCATGCCCATCACTGCATGCCCCTCTTCACGGTGATGCAACCAGTCCCCTTTCGCACAGATTAGACCGCGGCGTGATTCGATATATGAGCGTTGCTCCCGTGACAGCCCGCTGCCATAATTGCTTCTTCCTGCCTCTCTAGAGCCGTACGTCGTCTCTCCTACCGTGAACAGAATAGCTGCCGCCGCACTTCTCGGCACCCTGACTCCGAGGAATCTGCAAGCCCAAAGCGAACCAGAGGGGGTTAACGCTGAGCTTTTAGGCTTCAGACTGCCGAGAGACAAGCATCCTGCCCTTTGACGTTTTTTCACTCACCGCAGCACCTCCCGCGCGCTCTCGCCGCAGACCCCCCCCCAGTCTCTTCACACACACTGACAACGGCGCTCAAAATTCGGCGGGCCGACCCTACACCTTCGTCATAAACTAAACCCAACTCGAGGATTGCCAGTGCATCGGTCGCGCACGTTCACGCTCGGGTCACTCAATACATCGTTGCACGTTCCTGCGATTCGTAAAAATTATCCGCCACGCCCAGCCTCATCTCTGGACTGCACCGCCGCGCCTGCGACACTGAAAAGCGGTGTTGCTGTGTCTCACTCGTATCGGCTGATTTGGGTCGTTCGCGGGCTGTCGCGAGTTTCTAATCGAGATGGCGCCTAGCTCAGTAAAGGATGAAGACAGGGTTGGTGTGCCCCTCCATCACGTTGCTCCTTCTCCATGCCCCTCTCGCCACGCTCGCGCATTCCTCGAGTCTCGTTGCATGCACTCAACCGCCCTCCGCCCCGCCTCTGCCTGCTGCACTGCACCTACGAACCCCACTCTAACCTGAACAGAGCGTGAACGGCGGCGAGGGCATCATGTCGATCCCCGGCGCCGAGGACACCATCGACCCCTCGACCTTCGAGCAGATCCTCGAGATGGACGAGGACGAGGCCGAGCGCGAGTTCTCCCGCAGCATCGTCTACGACTTCTTCACCCAGGCCGAGGGCACCTTTGTGAAGATGGACACCAGCCTGTGCGTGCTCCTGCCCTGCATCGCACCCTGCATCGTCCGTGCTGACTGTGTCCAGCGAAAAGAAGGAGCTTAAGACGCTCAGCGAGCTGGGCCACTTCCTCAAGGGGTCGTCTGCGACGCTCGGCCTGACCAAGGTCAAGGACTCGTGCGAGAAGATCCAGAACTACGGCCAGCTGAAGGACGTGACGGGCATAAAAGACATCAAAGAGGATGAGGCCCTGAAGAGCCTCGACAAGATCATCAAGCAGGCCAAGGACGAGTTCCACGAGGTCGAGAAGGTGCTCAAGAAGTTCTACGACGACGAGGAATGAGCGCTGCCCCTCGCCCCGTGCCCCTCCGACGCCGGGCACGCCATGCGCTGGCTGGCGGCTGGCGCGCAGCAAGGCAGCACCGCACCCTGTTTGCTCGCCCTCGCTCGCCACAGCGCCCTGTACCTGCGTCGAGACCGCTAGGGACCGTCGTTGCATGGCCGTGTCGTCATCAGGGTGTGCTTGTCTCCTCCATAGCCAGCCTCTGAATTCTGCCACGACTCGGTACTTTGGATACCATAGACTTACAGCGTTTTGAAAAGCATTGAACTATTTTCCGTTTCCCTTTATCCCAATGCTACGGCGTCCACCAGCCCTGCAGACGCAAATGCGCCGAAAGACGGTCCGAGGCAACGTGCTAGGTGGGGTGACAGGCCTACGTCATGCTGCTGATGTTGTGATTGGTCACTGCGTCTTCAACACCAGAGACCAGCATCGCTGAGCTTCAAGATCGCGTGCCGCGCTCCCGTTCTTGAAGTTGGTGCTCCGTGATCGCTCTGCTACTTGACTACCACACTCGTTTCTGACGCTGTGACTCCATGCTACGCACACCAATCCTTCACGCAGCACAGCACTCTCATATCATCAGGCCCTCGTTCATTATGGGTAGAAAAAAAGCCAAAGGCGAATACAACGACTTCCTCGACGACACGCGGCACCAAAACAACAATGACATCCACACTACACTGCAGACCGCATCTACACTGACCCGCACCATCTCGCCACCAACCTCAACGCAGCCATCTCAGCACCGCAATAATACGCCCAAACTCAAGAAGCCCCCCTTGACGCACTTCCTCAGCCTGCCCATCACCGCCCCACAGCTCCCCACGGCCCTGACTAAGTTGCGTCAAGATCTCGAAACCCACACGCCCGTGCCCCCCGCCGCCGTCCGGCCCCCAGGCTCCCTCCACCTCACCCTCGGCGTCATGGCGCTCAGCCCCACACAGCTCTCAGAAGCGACCCGGCACCTCGAGACCCTCGATCTCGCACTACTACTACGCGGCATCACGACGCAGACGCGCGCAGCCCTGGCGCAGGACTCGGCCGCCGTGGGCGAGAACGCGGGGGCCGTCGCGCATTTCTCGGAGGCGAGCGAGGCGGTCGAGGCGGCGGAGGGCGCGTTGAAGGTCAGTCTGTACGGGCTGGTGCCGATGCAGAGTGCGGCATCCACGAGCGTGTTGTATGCGCAGCCGAAGGACGTGGGGGGCCGGTTGGAGCGGTTTGTGGAGAGTGTGAAGGGCGGGTTTGAGGAGGGCGGGTGGGTTGTGAGGGATGGAAGGGCGGTGAGGTTGCATGTCACGCTTGTGAACACGGTGTATGCGAAGGGGCGGAGGGGGAGGGGTGGGGCGGGTAAA
This sequence comes from Boeremia exigua, assembly GCF_020726555.1. Taxonomy (NCBI): domain Eukaryota; kingdom Fungi; phylum Ascomycota; class Dothideomycetes; order Pleosporales; family Didymellaceae; genus Boeremia; species Boeremia exigua. The sequence continues at coordinate 1,362,162 of NW_025763527.1, read as the reverse complement.
GATGGGGAGATTGGGGAGATTGGGGAGATTGGGGAGGGAGAGGGCGCGGATGGAGGAAAGGCCCGTAGACGGGACTCGAAGAGCTGGATGCGTTTTGACGCCACAGGGTTGATTGAGGCGTATAAGGACTTTGCTTGGGCGGACGACGTGCTGATTGACAGAGTGCAGATCTGTAAGATGGGCGCGCGGAAGATCCTGAATGAAGAGACGGGCGAGATCGTGGACGAAAAGTATGAGGTCGTTGCTGAGAAGAGGATATAACTTGTCCTTCCTAGAGATTCGTACAGATAGATACAACGCTTCACCGCATCACCGCTCACCTCCCGCGCTCCAGAGCCTCGATCTCATCCTCCATCCTCCCCGTCTCAGCATCAAGATACGCCTTCCGCTTCGCTAACTCCCGAACCCCCTTCTCACCCGCCTGCTCATACAGCTTCAGACTCTGCCTAGCCAGGGCCTCGCGATCCCTCAATGCCCGCTCCCCGCTGCCCTGACTCTTCCTAAACTCCTTCAACGCGCTGACAAACTCCGCAGGCGGCGGGTGCCCGAACGTGTAGCAGCGCGCCTGTAGCCCGAGCAGCGTGGCGCGCGAGTGCAGCAGCTCGGCGCGCGCTTTGGTGTGCCGTGCGAGCGAGCCGTGCTGCGTCTGCTCCAGGATGCGGACCGAGGTCTCAAGGATCTGCCTGTGCAGAGAGAGCAGAGACGTCAGGGCGTTGGTGAGCTGGGTGCGTGCTGACGCGAGGGCACGCGGGAGGTCGAGGGTGGCGGCGCTGAGGAGATTTTCTGCTGTTATAGAGAGGGATGCTGGGGTGGGAGGAGATAGGGGGGCGGCGATCGTGCACAGGTGGGCGGTGAGGGTTTCGAGCTGCGAGGAGACTGCTGCGGCGACGATGTCGATGTTGTCAAGGAAGGCGGTTGTGTCGCCTGAAAGGATCTCGCGATCTGAGGGGTCCGGAATCTGGCCTAAGAGGAGGGCGGTGACGAGGTCGATGCAGGCGTGCAGCTCGTCTGGAAGGGTTGGTGCGCGGGAAGGTAATGTGGTCAAAGTGTCGATTAAGATTTGTGACGATAAAAGTGTTGATCGGGCGGTTGTTAGACTCTATGAGGTCGTTAATGCAATGCCGATGTTGGGATCAGGAACTTGATGTGTGAGTGAATGTATAGAAAGGACCTTTAAATTGATAATGGAGCCTTCAATGCTGGCAAGAAATACGTAAGACTGTCTGGAAACAGTAACATCATGTACAATAAAAAAAAGACTCACTCGTCGTATTTCATCGTGCATGCGCTGCTTCTTCGTATCTCGTGTCGACCCATCAGCGTTCAGTTTCCGCGCGCAAAGGTCTTTATACAGTGCTTCGAAGTTCGAGTTGCGCTGCAATGTCGTCGGATCTACAGGTGGCAACATGTCTAATTGCAAAAGGTTGTGAATGTTGCAGCGCAGGAAGCTAGTGCTTGTTTGGTGTTTACAGTGAAGCGGCTGCAATAGGCCGAAAAAGGTTAGAAGCGGGGCTGTCCTTCGACTCGTCATCCTTTCGCGACAGAAGTCACTCCTTGTGAACAGCAAAGACATTTATCCATCTTTGAACCTAGTGATAAGGAAACAAACATAGTATCATAGGCGAGTATGAAGCGAAATACAGGGGGCGACGGTAGTCAAAGTCGTATTCAGAATCTACGTACACCACTACTACTCGCTGTGAGCAGAGTTGACAACGAGTCTGCTCGATGTGGGAGCGATTGATAATTTGGTAGGTTTCCAGATACAAGATCCTTGATCTACCTTTTTTCGCAGCACATTTCTCGCAGAAATAGTGTTGAGCATACAGCTGGATCTCTTCGGCTATTCAGACTCTCCTCTCGGACTATTGTGAAAGGAGAAGCTATCTTAGTACCATAGCCAAATACATGTTCTCACTTCGTGTGTCTTCGAATCTATGCTCGCCTCCAACCGACAAAAGTCTCGAAGCAGCCTCCTTCATGCATTCCACAGAACGTCGATCTGGTGTTTCCTCTGCTCACTTCAAGGTCAAAACTATCTCAGATATTTGTGTTTCTGGCATGTACCTGTGTTTCGTATGACGGAGGCTGCGTATCCGGTGTCTATGACGTTGGGTTGCAGCTGGTCCAATGCGCGCGCCATGTTTTCGACAATGGTCCAAGTAGAGGGATCTATGTCACTGTTAAGAATAATGTAAGCGTACATGATCAACACTCGGCCAGTTGGCATCGAGTAGTCGTGTCGTCGATTATGACCAGGAGACCGTAATGTAGATCTCAGCTGCTCAGCATTTTCAGTCAAGCTGCCAGTCATACGAAAAAGCGATGACATTGACCATCCGATCCTTGTAAGAAATCAGCAACACGCTACTTGAATAGTCCTGGCCGAATGACGTTTCTACTAAGTACCTTAGCATACTCTAAGCCGTTTTTCGCCCATCAACACTTTACAGTGCGTACCTTTCAATGGATGAGTCTCACGGCTTGTCTAATGCATACGGGTACGATGCTGATAACGTGTTCAAGGTACAAAAACATAACGATCCTGCTAGTACAGCTAACGGTACCAGGCGTGCAAAAAGACAAGCGCGAAATCCTCAAGGGCGACACCGTATTCACACCGCCAAAGTCCATCAAGAACCCGGCTCCACTGTGTGCGTGAGTAAGATACAAACTTGACCATTGTAGCATGCCAGGTCATCGTGTGGGGTTTGTGGAGTGCAGTGGGTCCGGGGCTCCGCGCCACGGAGGACATATCTCTTCGCAACCATCTTTTTAATGCCTCAGGCGAACTCTCCTGAAAGATCAGTGAATTAGACGTAGCCGTGCCCCTCTATCTAGGCGATTTTGTTCGTCGTTGTGTACTTTGCGAATTTGAAGGTTGAAAGTGGTTGCTTCTACGTTCCTTTGGAGCACGAGAAGCCTCATGATGGTTTGTTCGTTGGTGGCAAACCCCACCTCCTTCGCTCAAAAATCTCCGACGATGCTTCCTACACCACACATTCGACATTCCGACACATTCTGATTGGACCTCCATTCACCATGCTCCGTAACGTCCACGAAAGAAGTTTCACAGACGATTGAAGACGCTGTGACCTGCTGCAACTATCATCGCTTTTGCGCAGCCACCCATGGAAGTCTTCAAACACGCACGAGAGGCCCACTCAAGCACACCTATCTCTAACCATTCCATGGAGTGCTGGATGACATGCTGTGATCATGGAAAATGTTGGCAAAGTGTAAGTGCCGTCAACAACTCAAGAGCTTGGGCTTCGAGGTTGCAATGCCACCATACGGAAGATGTTCGGAGCGTGTATGAGTGGATGAGCCCTGTCGAGGTCACCCAAGAACCTCATGCTTGATTATCAGGCCTCTGAATTAGATCAGATCCCTTGAACGTTACGTGGGATGAAGCATTGCCGGCCGATAGCACGCTGACGGGCCAATGCGCATCGGGTTGTTTCGCACAACTGACCTTGCCCAGCCACTATGGCTGGTGTATCCACCTGGATGCCACCGACTTTGAAGTAGCAGATGCATCACCCAAATCCGCGCCGGTACGTGCTTACGAACAGAGAGCCTCGTCTCGGTGACAAACAAGTGCCAAGGTGGTCCTGAATCCAACCACAACCTTTCTCTTAGCGTAATCACGTAGCAGACTCTGCTTGCTAGTAACGGTCCATATGTTTGTGGCGAATGGACACATTTTCGACATTGCGGCTCTGCTTTTCCACAATCATCCTGACTCGCGCCTCCATCGTGCAGCCGTTGCTCGGCACCGCAACCGGCTTGGCCTACCCAAAACTCTCGGCTGACCGACCAACACCAAGAACCCACTCCACAAGAATGCCGGATCTGATCTAAGATAGTTAAGTACCGACTCTTGTCGTCTCCTGGGCGAGGATTCGGCGGGTGGCCTCATGTAGCCCAGTCGTCACTTTCACAGAATAGCAACATCCCTAGATGACTTCAACGGCTCCGAGGCGCAATACGGAGACCAAGCATGCATGCCACGCTGCCAATGCGAAGAGGCAAACGACTCTTGTGTTAGCATCCGAAAGCTGGCCTTTACGAGTGATCATCTCCGACTATCAGAAATGTGGAGCAGTGTATCGGACGTGGGGTAGTAGGCCGGAGATCAAACTGGGGTAGTCTCGGAAGCATGTCGTATAAAGATCAGTTGCTCGTTCTACCATCAGCAGTCATCCATTCTTGTCTTCTCATTATTCCTCAGAAACTCTCAATGGCAGGCGTACCTGACAGATCAAACTCGGGGCCAACTGTGCACAGCAGCACGATGGGATCAGCTGCACCGCACATTGTTATAGAGGAGAGCAAGGATAGAGATGCCGACTACCTTGAGATAGTACCCACAAACCGCTCTGAAGAGCGCCCAGAATCCAAAAGGCAGGGTGCAGTGGAAGCCCTTGGTATCGAAGACTGGCAAGCGAAGGAGAAACAGATCGTCCGAAGACTCGACCTGACGTTGATGCCACAATTGTGGATTCTGTACAGTACGTATTTGACCGCAAAGTCTTTCCAGAAACATTGTATTCTAATCCCAGATTCAGTGTTCAATTACCTCAATCGAAACAACCTGGCGTGAGTTAATCCTGAACATGATCCAACGTATTATCATTAATGTTGCGAGACAGGCAAGCTCGTTTAGATGAAGACTTTGAGGCAACCCTCAATTTGGGCAACACCGATTACAGTACAGCGGTAGCTTTACTTACAGTTGGGTAGATTACTTTGTGTCCTGCTGTACGTCCAACAACACTGACACCTCACAGTTACATGCTTGCGCAGCTGCCATCTAACATGTAAGCATTCCATATGCAAAACACTTGAGAGTACCATACTAACATTCTGGCAGGCTGATCACACGTGTCCGCCCACAACTCTACCTACCCATTTGCGCGATCGTATGGTCTGGTGTATCAGCCGCAACTGCTGCTGTTAGTAGCCCTGGCGAATTATTTGCAGTCCAGATTGTGTTGGGTATCGTGGAAGCCCCTCTTTTCCCTGGAGTAAGTCGCTCTGTTTCAGAGTGGATAGTCTAAGCTCATCTAAACAGGCTGTATTTCTCATGTCTTGTTGGTACACTCGTCGCGAGCTTGCTCTCCGTACTGCTCTCCTCTACTCTGGGCTAGTCCTTGCCCAAGCCTTCTCTGGACTGATCGCTGCGGGAGTTCTGTCTGGCATGGTTGGAGTAGCCGGCCTCAAAGGCTGGCAGGTAAGTCCCCATCTTTTCGTGGCCTTTCACTACAACGCTGACTTCACTCAGTGGCTCTTCGTTCTGGAGGGTGCGCTAAGCGCATTCTTCGCATTGACAGCCTTTTTCATTCTCCCTAACTACCCACACACCAACTCTGGAGGCCAAATGTGGATAATGACTGAGGACATGCGAAGAATCGCAGTTACTCGCATCGAAGCCGATCGGGTCGAGTCACACACCGAATCTACCGTGTGGCAAGGCTTGCGCCTGGCCCTCACCGATGTTAAGACATACGTAAGTGCAACCCCCGCAGAGTTTGCCATAAACAACCATCTGGTGGCAGAAACATCAGCAAGAGGCATGAATATGCTTGGTTCGCTCACCATCAAATGCTTGTTTGTCGCTTTCTCTGGACCCTGCTTCCATCCCATCTCCCATCCAACTTCCATCCCATCTTTCATGCAACTTCCATCCCATCTTTCATGCAACTTCCAACCCATCTTTTGCTTGAAATTCCATGCCATCTTTGCTAAAACAGACAGATTTTCATCTTTATGAACATTTTTATGACAAATTCTTACGGCTTCAATAATTTTATGCCGACCATGGTGAATGGCTTTGGTATTGGCAATAGGACCATATCTCTTGTCCTGACTGCGCCGCCCTACATTGTTGGGACAGCGGTGTCTTTCTTTGTAGCGTGGTCTTCAGACCGCTCAAAGGAACGTGGTTTTCACATTATGGCCAACAATTGCTGTGCCATTGTTGGCTTCATAATCTCGGTCGCTACACTTAACACAGCTGCGCGCTATACTGCAGCCTTCTTATACACTTCAGGCAGTTTTTCAGCAAACGCCTTGGTGTATACATGGGCAGTTAGTTCATTAGGGCAGACACCAGAGAAGCGAGCTGCTGGAGGCGCTATTGTGAACATTTGCGGTCATCTAGGCAACGTAGTAGGTGTTCCTTTCACGAACTTAGATAACTGTTACCTGACACTGGATTCAGATGTCGCCGTACTTCTTCCCCGATAGCGACGCGCCACGATACACAATGGCCATGATTCTGCAAATTGTCTTCGCAGGTCTCACACTCTGCATGGCGTTTACATCGAAGACGTACCTCAAGAGACAGAACAAGAAGTTGAAGGCGGTCTCAGACCAAACAGGAAACCTTTACAATCCCTTCACAACGTAGTCGTATAAATTTAATGCTCATACGCATATCAGACACTGCGTCTACGTGCGCATGATCTGCCATGATGGATGGCTCTCACAAGGCAGACCTTAATTCCATTCAGCACAACCCGCAGAATCAAGCTCAGCCAGAAACTTTTGACAGTGTGATTGTTAGCCTTCTTGCCCAATGCAGCGTCTTGCTAGTTGACTGTTCGGATGCGCCTGGATGCAATCTGTGTCCTGAACTGCTCCAATACCTAGGTACAGGCACACCGCCTTCCAGATCACTGTGCATCTTACGGTGTTATCCCCCCTAAACATAAGTCACGAGTATAATTTCGCCGTTACCATGGCTGGACTATACATAGGTCTTCTGTCGATCTCGAGAAAGGGGTGCATCGCGATGACATCAGTGGCCCAGGCTAACGGAAACCAGCTACCACGTGAGGTGTACACTCATCTTCGTCCGGCCTACTGAATGTAACCAGCCGGCTCTTTTCTCATGAGGCTGATACATCAGTCGAATAGTCTCGGGTCATCTCTGTCTGAATGCTGAGCAATCTCTAGTCTGCAGCTCCATCTAGTGAGACTGTAATCTCGGTGCACAGTCCGATGCAGCTGGGTACTCGGCGATTCGTGGCTCTCTTGATTTGTACCTATTGGGTTTCACCCTACAGGTACGTAGAACCACATAGAGGCTGACCTTTGGTCTCAATGTAATTTGACCAACGGGTTCTTGCAATGTAGGTACTCCATCCACGCAGCCCGCTCTGCCAAGCTGGCCAAGGAAGCGGGTCGCTCTTAGGCTGCATAAGGTCGTATGGATATCTTCCCGTTGGATCTCCATCCATGTCAAGCACATGAAGCTGCTCTTGTCATATTGCATCTGCCAATCAGGGCACGCATGCTGTCCACATGCTCACGCTACGATGTAACTGCAAATTATGGAATTGAATGGCTACCACTTATAGGTTTGAAGCGTAGTACATATTCCCTTACAACGATCCGAGCATCACTGGTTTTCTTCTCTACCATTCACTGTGCCTGAACTACCTTGACACCGCGATCATGCTATCTCACGGGCTTATCCTCTCAGCCTGTGCAGCCATTACAGCTGCAAGCTGGGATCATAATATCAATTACGGCAGTCCATCCTTGAAACATGCATCTCTGGGTATCAATACCAGAAAGATTCAAAAGCGGATGCTCCAGAAACGAGACGGATCCTACCATCACAACGAGGACGTCAAATTCACCCATGGTGTCGCATCCGTAAGCCTGTTCCCCTTCGACATGAGCATGGAGACTGACCGCTGCAGGGTGATCCGTTTGCACAATCAGTCATCTTGTGGACAAGAGCTTCACCAGTTCTCGAAAATGATGCCTCGAACGTGACAGTGGAGGGGACAGTGCCTTACTTCAGCCACGAAACTGAGCAGTACATCAAGCTCTCCAAGGCCCCAATCTGTGTCGATTGGAAGACATCGTCCAGCCCTAGAATGGATGGGTCACCTGTCTCTCGGGGCAGGGCTTACACTACATCCGATATTGATTATACTGTCAAGGTGAAATCTCTCGATGCTTGCTGCGTCATACACAGTATGTGCTGATTCAACACAGATTGAGGCTGGTGGTCTGAGCCCTTTCACTACTTATTACTACCAATTCACAGTATGTGGTACGAATATTACTTCGCCGATTGGTCGAACGAAGACTGCACCCGCCCCAGATGATGATGTTTCATCGCTAAGTTTGGGCGTCTTCTCGTGTGCGAACTATCCTCTTGGTTACTTTAACGCGTATGGTAACATTGCTCGTAAAGACAGCGTTGACTTTGTGTTGCAACTTGGCGACTATATCTACGAGGATGAGGTTGGAGTCCCCGGCGTAGACGAGCGCGCTACTGTGTCCGTGCACCCAACGATCGGAGTCAGGCAACGATCGGGGAACAACAATTACACCCAATTTTGACGCGTAATAATTCAACCACCATGCCAGGTATTAATGATGCGCTTGCAGAGATTCGTAAATTGAACCCTGGCGATAAACCTGTCTATACAAAAATTGCGCTTAAGCATGGTGTTGATCGCAATACTCTATCGCGCGCGCACCGTGGTGTGCAGGTCCCTCGACGCGTCGCCAACGAACACCTACACAAGCTCACTCCACAACAAGAAGAGGACCTTGTGAAGTATATAGAGCTGCTAAGTACCCGTCATATAGCACCTACAAGGACCATGATACAAAATTTCGCGTCTAAGGTCGCTCAAGAACCTTGCTCCGAGAGCTGGGTTACACGCTTCCAACACCGTCACCACGACCGACTTGTAGCCAAATGGACGACCGGCATGGACTCTAGTCGCCACAAAGCTGAGTCTGGGTATAAGTACAAGCTGTACTTTGACATCCTACACAAGAAGATCACCGAATACTCTATTGAGCCTGAGCACACGTACAATATGGATGAGAAGGGCTTCGCGATCGGAGTACTAGGAAGGACAAAGCGCATATTTAGTAGGCGTCAATATGAGAAGAAGGAGGTTCGACAGGCTCGTCAAGATGGCTCACGTGAGTGGGTGAGCTTATTGGCAGCAGTCTGCGCAGATGGTACTGCACTGCCGCCAGGCATCATATTTGCGTCGAAAAACTCCACAATCCAGAGTCATTGGGTGGCCGATATAGAGGCAGAAAACCACCTAATTCACGTGGCTTCTTCGCCCTCTGGGTGGACGAACAATGACATTGGATTAGCCTGGCTTGAACAGGTATTTGATCGTTATACAAAGGCAAAGGCGCGTCGGAGCTATAGGCTTTTGATAGTAGATGGCCATGGCAGTCACCTAACGCAGGACTTCATCGACTACTGCGATAAGAATCGGATTATACTGGCCGTGTTACCCCCTCACAGTACCCAGACGCTGCAGCCGTTGGACGTAGTCTGCTTCAAGCCACTCTCCTCCGCGTACGCCTCCGAGCTGGATGACTACCTCCAGAAGTCTCAAGGCCTATCCCCGTTGACAAAAGGTGACTTTTGTAGCTTATTTTGGCCTGCCTGGGTGGCTACATTCACGGCCGAGCTCGTACAAAACGCCTTCACAGCCACGGGGATAAGCCCACCAAACCCCAACGTTATACTCGATAGATTCCGCCACACAACACCTACTGACTCAGGCTCAGTTGCCTCTGGTTCTACAGCTTATTCAGCAGAAGACTGGCTTAAAGCTTGCACTACTTTGCATGCAGAGGTGAAGGATCCTCGCAGTGTAGGTGCCCGGAAGCTCGGCCAAACTATCCACCACCTATCAACCCAGGTTGAACTCCTTCACCACGAACTAGATAGCTTGCGGCAGACGCTACACAAAAAGCAGAAGCGTCAGAAGCAACCTAGCAGGCAATTAGACCTGCAACAGCATCAGGAGTATCACGGCGGAGCTATGATGTGGTCTCCTCGGGCTATCCGGGAGGCACGGGTCCGCATAGCAGTTACTGAGCGAGAGAAGGAGGAAGAAGAGCTAAGAAAGGCAGAGATGAAGGAGTTAGCAGCTGCTAATAAGCTATACAAGCAGAAGATTGAGGAAGAGAAGCGTCAAAAGCGGGCAAGGGAGAAGGAAGAGCGTGTCAGGATGAAGGCAGAGGAACGCCGAGCAATAGACGCCCGGAAGGCAGCCAGGGCAGCCAGCAAACAGGCTCGTGACTCTACAAAAGCTATACAACAGTCCCAAAGAAGCAAGACTACAACCTCAAAAGCTTCTGCAGTCAAAGTAAAGCCTGCGCGTCGTGCTGTGGGTGCTCGTAGTCACCCAAAGCCTGCCACGCCTCCCCCAGCTCCGCGCACTCACACGACCCGCAGCGGCCGCACAGCCACATTATATAGATAGATTGTATAGAGAATAATGATCTGCTAGGCCTATAGAACAAACCGCCAAATTATTTGACAATAATAGCTATTATATGCGGCTCTACAGCTTCATTTTTGTAGTAGGCCTCAGGGATCGGAGCGATCGTTGCCTGACTCCGATCGTTGGGTGCACGGACACAGTATGGTCCCTGCAAGGGAGATTGTGACGCTTTACGACTACAGGACCAGACTTGCACAGTATCGCAGTGACATGGATCTACAGACAGCGCATGGAAAGTTTCCATTTATCACAGTCTGGGTGAGTCTGTTCCCTATAGTGGCACGAATGATAATCTCATGTGATCTACAGGATGACCACGAGATCGCCAACAACAATTGGCGGGATGGTTCCAGCACAATGAACAACACCGAGGAGTCATTCAATGAGTTTGGTGGCATCTCATTCGACCAGCGAAAAATGAATGCGGTTCGAGCTTATTTTGAGTGGATGCCTCTACGCCAAATTGACATGGACGACAATCTTCGCATCTGGCGAAGCTTCCAGCTGGGTAAGTTACTTGATCTTGTCATGCTCGATACGCGCAGCTATGACCGAAGCATCACTCGTGTTGGATGGTAGGTACTTTTCCCGTGTCATGATTTCACACTGACTGAGGGAAAGGAATGACGAATACGTATACAAGATCTCTAACGATGCTGGCCGTTCGATAATGGGTTCACATCAAGAGAACTGGTTCTTCCGCCAACTATCTGAGTCCAAAGCTCGAGGCGCGGCATGGCGTGTCATCGGCAACCAAATGATCTTTTCCCACATCAACAGGACCGGGGAAGGTGAACGCGACATTCCTGTTGACGTAGATGCCTGGGACGGATACGTTGCAAGCCGAAACCGCACACTTCAACACCTTTACAGTAATAATATCGACAATACCATCATGCTGGCTGGTGACTCTCACCAAAACTGGGTGTCTGATCTAGTTTGGCTTGATAGCATCGAGTACAATCCTGCAACAGGCGCTGGAGCTATTGGTGTCGAGTTCGCAGTGACCGGGACGACCAGTAATGGGCTCGATGGGCCTATTGCAGAGACTGAACGGATTAGCGAGGCTTTCGTGCGCGACAACGAAGAACTCCTTTGGCAAGAAGGATACTATCGTGGATACACTGAGTTGCACATTTCCCCTGAAAAGATCGAATCTCAGTATTGGGGCTGTCCAACGATCGCAAATCGTAACGCGTTTGAGATCTCCCTGGCAAACTTCACGGTTAATGCTGGAGACAATCACGTCGCGCGTCCCGTTGCCGATGGTGTAGTCGAAGCGGGAGCTATTGCAGAAGGCCACGGTGAGGTCCGGGCTACCAATCTAACCAAGGATCTAGAGACCGGCGAGTGGTCGATCCATGCTTTCGACACCATGTTCTTGGAGTGGGCGTTGGAGTGGTGAGGGGTACATTGATGTTGGAGCAGCTAAAATAATACGTGCGATGGAGTTCCTGGCTCGATTATCGTGTTGGGCAAAAACGATTGAACGTTGGTTGGGTGCTTCATGCAGCGACACCAACCTCTCACATCCTTCACCCTTCCCCTTACCCCCCACCCCCCCAGCACAACCACCATCACAGGGGCAAAAACGAAGGGCTTGCATCGGCCGGGAATCGAACCCGGGGCTAGCCGAAACTGTGCAGTCACTGTGAAGTGAAATGGCAACGGCTAATTTTACCACTAAACCACCGATGCGGTCAGTCTGGTTATAACTTATATGAGAAGAATCAAATTTGAGTGTTTATATCAGAGAATTTAAATGATCGTTTGTCTTCTCACGAAATGGCGGTTCTCAAGCCTCGGACATGTGCGGGTTTTAACAGTGACGCTATTTATTGTGCGCACAGTATGGCCCCACTCTTCGGTTACAGCCCGCAAACAGACTAAGGATGGCACACATCACATTGATGTCTAAACCTTTTAATGACATGTAATCCAGAGTGCAGTCTTCAGCATTCACGTACCCTAGCTAACGCATTTTGAAAATCCAATCAGCGGAGCACCCGAGTACTTTACACTGGCATAGCACATGACACGCCTTTCATGGTATCTAACGATTGTAACAGACGGAACCATATCTACACAAACAAGATAGGTCCACGGGTATGTGCGACACCATTACTCTCCATCCGATCTTCTCTGAGCTCGCAGCCCACACCCGCTGCCCCCACTGATCCCCTACTTCAGACACGCTTGTCTCAACGATGAGATAGTTCCCAGATCCGTCTTAACCCTCGGGGGCAACTTCTCAAAGTTGGTGCTACTGAATCCTCTCCTCGCTGTCGCTGCGTCGCGGAATGGCTGCCTCGACACGCCTCCGCCCAGGAGGAATCCGAAAATAGTGCCCAACGCATCTGAAGGGTTCTCCACAAGCTCATATACAGAATACCCCACGTTACCCAGTTCGCCAGCCATGAGAATGATCGAGCGCATTGTGGCACCGCCCAGCGCGCCCACCGCCTCGCCCACAAATGGAATGATCATAAAAATGGCTGTGATGAAGTCAGCAATACTTTCTTTGCGCTCCTGCTCGAGCACCTTATTTGCTGTGTCGACTACATTCTTCATGTTAGCCACGGCCTCGGACATTAGGAGCGATGGCATCCCGAGTGCATCCACAATATCCGAGTTGCGGCTGCTCGTGAAATCGTGCGGCGCGTATCTCCTCGCACTGACCGACGAGTCGAGCAGTGTCTTCGTCTTGTCATATGCCCCGCCGATAATGTCCTTGGGATTGGGGATCACAAGCTTGGCCGCATCGATATTGGGGAATCCGTGCCAGTACGTTGACCCGGCCTTGATGCATTCGTTAACCTGAGTACCGGCGTTGGCGCAGTTGGCGAGATGGACCATATAATCCCCAAACGAAATCCAGTCCTTAGAAATGCCGTACTGCTCACTGATCTGCGAGAAGAACGCGTCCGAATTGGTCAAAGTGAACGTAATCTCCTGCTGATGCGAAAAATAGTCCGTATCGATGCTTGGAACTTCAGTTGGACAATCAATCGTAACGGCGACGTTGCCGCCCGTACAGTCCTTGGCCGATGAGCAACCGTTAGGACATTGATAGACGTTCAGACAGTTTTTACAGCACTGCTTGTACTGTTGTATAGTACACTTGAAGTTACCAGACTTCTGGGCTCCAGACATATACTTGGCCACCGAAACAGGAGCTTGCTCCTTCGTGTATCGCTCGTAAACGTCAAACTTGCCGTCGTAGCCGTTGTTCAACATATTGTTGTAGTCGCTCAAGGCACTGTTCAGAATCTGGATTTCAACATCGGCAATGTACGAATCAAAGCAGTGAGCCGGCACCGAAGAGCCAGCGTCCTTGATCTGGTCCAGTGTATTGAATTTGGCGTTACAAGGCGCATAGTCTGTTGCAGTCATGGTTTCGGGTAGATCGTCGATATCGTAATCACCATCTTCGGTGATGGGGATTCTTCCCCTGCATTTGTATTAGCAACGACATAGAACTAAGCACGATTCAGAACTTACTCGCCAGTGGATGCTACCAACCAAGCATTTATGATGGAAGTGAATGGATGTTCGTTCGTGTTTGTATTGTCCTTGGCTGTAATAGGATCACTTCCCTTCAAATTGAGCATTTCGACTGTGCCGATGGTGTACAGGTTGTACATCCAGATATTTCCGCTCTCTTTGACATCTACAACGCGTCTTTGACAGTTCTGTGCATCAACACAGGGCTGAATGTACGCTTGGAACCAATTGTAGAGGCCGGCGCCCAGAATGTGCACGTTGGTGGCACCGTTTATCATGAGGCCGTACGAAGCTGCGCAATGATTATCGCCCGCTGGGCAATCTTTGAAGTCTGGATCTCCTGGGAACTGTCCTACTTGCGCAGTGAAAGGTGCGGGTGCTTGGGGATTGGGGAAAAAGTAAGGGCTTTCCTATAGGTTGCAGTTCGAGTCAGTCCATGTCTCGTGTACAGCTTGCACACATGTTACGTACCGTTTGGATCATGCCCATAAAGACATCTTTCGCGCCGTAGAGCTGAAATTGGTAGAAGATAGAATGCTCCGAGGCGGTACCGTACATCCAGACAGGGCCACCCTGACTCTCAATTAGAACGCCACGTGCGCAATATATGTCAATCTGGGTTTGACTGGGACCAGAGTCCATATCGTGATCAGCTACCCATGCCCACACGTTTTCGAGATAGGCCGAAGAGGTGACGGTCATGTGTATCATCATACTGGCAGCAATACAATTGTTGTTGACGCTTCCAGTAAGCTTGGGGCAATCAGAAGCAGTCAGTCGCGAACCTTGGGCTCCACCAACGCGGAAATGGCTATCCCAGATGGCAGCAGAGCCTTGCAAGCCTTGGGCCATGTTCCATTGCAATAGGATTGCCCCCGCTGTAGGACCTTCCGTGGTGAACATGATATCCTGGATTTCTACCGATCCTGTATCGCCAGCTTCACCGACCTGGAATAGCACTTGAGGGTTGTTCACATCGGAAAAGTAGGCGCCTTTGGCTACAATCTGAGCCCAGCACTCGCCGACGATGACAGCTCCCACGGGTACTCTGAGCGTTCCAGTGACAATGTAGGATCCAAAAGGTATGTAGAGTGGACGTGCCAGAGCGGTCGATAGAGATATCATCAGAGCGAGCGCAAAGCTATCATCTGTTGAACCATCGCCCTTGGCAATGAGACGGGCGTTCATGAAGGTATTGGCATCCAGAAGTTCATACTGCGGCTTACTTCGCTCATAGTATCCATTCTTTCCCATGAGCGAAGCTGTTTTGGGATGAGTAGAAGACAGAGGGCCGGACTGGAATTTTCCCTTTGGATTGGCCTGATCGTACACCTTCCCTAAAGTCCATGAATCAATTGTCCTGCTACCACCAGCAAGTGTAACGCCGGCATTCTGGTGGCTGACTGCTGTACCAACGCTGGTAAGTTTGAGATTATCAATGTTGATAGTGAACATCTCGTTCGATGTTGCGCCCTTGGGGGTGGAAATAGAGATACCCGTAGTCGTGCTACTGATTGCCGAATCCAAGAACATGAGAGACCCGCCACGGAACGTACCCGTCATGCGGAACCCGATGTTGGCGCCGGAAATGATCATAGACTTCCATGTCCATCCCCAATCCCAGAGCAGATCAATGGCTGTACGACAGCCAGAGAAGACAAAGTTACGGACCGTGAACTGCTGGTTACTGTGGTATAATGTCAGTCTTATCGGATCACCGTCCTGGTCACAATACGAACTCACCCACACCTGATTCCTGTATCACCACCAAAAAAGATGAGGTCAGACATGAACCCACCGCTTCCGTTCTCTGCAAAAATACCCTTGTGTGTCTTGCCGGCAGCGTCTGACTGATAGAAGACAACGTTTTGGATGCTAGTGGCTTGCGCGACCTGCCAGTGTACACCAGCAATATCAGTCATGTCGGCGCTCCTGACATCGATGATGAAGTTGCGTAACTGTCTAAGGAAATTGTTCTGGTTGATAAACCATTGTTCTTCACCTCCATTGCCTCCAGTGTACTCATCCGATGATATAACGCCTAATCCAACAAAACTAGCAGCAGCTTTGATGATAGGCAAGTTGTTAGCATTTCCAATCATCTGTGTGTTGTAGTACGCTGGAATGGTGGAGCTGACGAGATAGGTTCCGGCAGGGAAGTAAACAATAGCCGGCTTAATGGTGGAAGCTCCACAGTTCTTACCACACCGCTTGCCGTCTGTCATGGCTTTGTTGATGGCTGCCGTATCATCTGTCTTGCCATCACCAACAGCACCATAATCTTTGACATTGCGAAATACAACGTATCCACTGTCTCCGCCATACGGAACCCTGCCTTGGTGTGCAATGTTTTCCATCCACCAGGAACCTCCAGTGGCTCGTTTGTTCAGTCCCTCGGCCCCTACAGCAGGCGGACCGTGGAGCTCATCTTTGAGCTGTTGCAACTCAGCGGGAAGACCAGGGTAGGTGTCAGGCTGTAGATTCTCTGCGTCTGCCTCAGCAACTACTGCGGCTGCAGCCTTGACGGTTTCATTTGGTGTAATAGCAGCGGCATCATCAGCACGAGCTTTTAGTGCGGCTGGCTTGCTGAAGCTAGCATAGTAGTTATTAAGACGAGGGTTTTCGAAGCGCTCCCGGTTACGAGCGTTGGCTTCATGCTGGGCTTGACGAACAATCTCCCTGGCCTCCTCTATCGTCGTCGAATTGCCACTAGTCAAAGTGGAATTGACTATCTGCCGACTATGGAAAGAGGCGTGGCTGAGCGGATGAGACAAAGCTGAGGGGCTGTAGTCCCTCCTGGTGTTATTTGAGTCCGAATTCGGGTTCAACAGTGCGACCTTGACAGTGTTGGCCGAATTATGGATGTGTTCAAGTTCTGAGACTGCAAGGTCTGGGTTGTCCTTTTTCCATGCATTTACGAAATCGTCAACCAAGGACGATATGTCGGAAGGACTCGATCCAATAAGCTTTGGGGCAGATTCGTTGCGCGGTACGAAGATATTTCGCAGCGTGTCACCTCTGGCCAGAAGAGGGAGGGCCAACAGGCACGCTCCAAAAGAAGAAAACAACATAGTGAGTGACGTGTGCCGAGGCACTTAGAACGAGTGACGATAAAGAAAAAAGAGTGTCTTGGAGCTGTAGAAGCCACGAAGAGACGATGAAAGCAAGTAATAAGTGTTGAAGCATTTGGCGGAGGTAATTCAGCATGGTGTGAGCTAGACTGCCCTGCATTGCCTGCTACCCCCTACATTCGGTGTATACTTCCAGGACTAGGTACCTATTGGTACGCCTAATAGGTGGCTTGCTGCACCTGCACAACTACACAATGCAGGGGGTGCGCAGAAATGGAGCACATATCCTGGTAGAAGTCCATGGTAAGGCGCGCGCTAATCCTATGCTACTCGATTAGCCGGCAGATGCACCTACTAAAATAAGGCGGAGCGCCGCGCTAAACACAAGATGGTGGCTGGCCTGAGCCGCCGCCAAGACATGCTTGTCACAGTCAAGGCTCACCGGCCGAGGCTTGCTTACTTCTAAGATTGATCGCTCTTCCTTCATTTCTCACACCTGCCGCCTTACATTCACAAGGACTGCAACACTGAGACATTACGAAGTTCGAGGCGCTTATCTGGCCATGGATTCACCCGCTGTCGCTGCCGCTAGCATGTCAGAGTTCCATCTCTTTTCTAGCCTACCCTCGGAGTTGCGCCTACGAATCTGGGAGCTGGCTATGGAACCTCGCGAAGTTGCCGTTGGTCGAGGACTATCCCGTCGCCGCCGCTCAGACACAGCCCTCCCGGCGATAATGCTTTCCTGTACTGAATCTTGGGCTCATCTCCGGCCGTTTTACAAGAAAAGCTTTCCAACAGGCACACCTCCACAGTTCTCTTGGGTTAATTTCGACATCGATACTGTGTACTGCAGTTTTGAGGAGCTCATCTACTGTAACGATGAGATCCCCCTGATACAACGCCTGGTTGTAGAATGTCAAGACTCTGAGCTATTCTACTCCAAGTACGGCCGTCGCTTGTATCTCGCCAGAGCTTTAGATACACTTACTATCTTGCATTTTGGCTATGATGCAGTACACGAAAGTTGGTGGCGGGAGTGGGACGATATCTTGCAAGAGTGGTATTACCGAGACGACCCTGTCAGATTCTACACTAAGGTTGTTAGTGTGGACGACCCTTCCAGTTTTGAGGTGAATAGCAAGAACTTCCTGAAAATTGAGCGTGAGTGGCGCAGGAACAACCCACCGCCTCCGGAAGAATGGCCAGACTATCAAGTGTCAGATTCGGACGACGATGTGGATGCAGAGTGGAGATATCGCACGGGTTACCATCATGTAGATGGCTGCAGTTGTCCTTCTCGGCGTACATAGCTAGTTCCCTTGCTCTGCCGTGTCGGCCTTATATGTCACTAAAGATACAAAGTAATTTACCTCCAATCAACTGAGCTTGATAAGGAAGCGAATGAGTTTCCAAGGTCTAGTCAAAAATACACATTTGACATATTCGGGACAAATCGTTAGAGCACCATTCATAGACCTAGTTCCCTGTAGGTGTATACGAACTCCACCATATCTTGCGCGTGCAATTAAATCCGAAATGAGAGCCCGGCATAGATGGTGGAGATTTGCCAAACAAGGGACGGGTATCTGAACTGGTTTTGTCTTGGATACGGGACCATTCCTCTTGAAGCTGCATACAGGCTAGGCCTCTCTACTTCGTACCTGCATTAGGTGGCCTCGCCTTGGCGTTGTTCATGGCTTCAGCGTTGGTCAGCTTCTTAAAACAGTACGCAAAAATCGTCTTCATCTAATACCATCTGCTTGCATGCTTTAGAAGTTGGGCATCTTTCTCTCCATCCTTCGTTACCAAGTTTCGCGATCCCCTTCGCAGTCACTCCTTTCAAGAACGCTTTACTTCAACCTTCACTCATTACTCTTTTATCTTACGCAGCTAAAAATGAAGCTGACAATCGCTCTTTTCTATTCCTTGCTAGTGGCAGGCGTCTCTGCAAGAGGTCTTCGTGTTGGCTGGGAGAAGGTTTTCCTCTATCTCGCATACCGCATCGACCAGCTGGAACCTGATGAAACCAAACGTACCATGGGCTTTAAATGCGCAAACTTTCTCTTGACCGCATCTGGTGCTCCCTATTGTAGAGACAATGCATGGGTCAAATGCGAGGTGCTCGAATATAATCCAGCAACTCGGGCAAGAGAGAACCGAAACTGCATCGGCATCAAGGAATGGATGGCATTTACCGACGACCAACGATGGACACGTTTCCCAGTCAACGAAGGTACCACAAATGCGGAGAAAGCCAAAGCGCCTATTAATCTCGACTTCGACATGAGAGCTGCTGTCAAGAACCTGAACGATATGCGGATGGATCAGAACAGGTACGCCCCGGCTCGTGTATATAAAACACCAGCCAACGGCGCCCCCGTAGCATTTAATACCATGATTGAGGATGTTGGCCAGACCGTCAAGAACTACATCACAAGAGTGGGCACTCTTGTCGATCACCCAGAAATTCAGCAACTCAGGACTGCGCTAGACGAAGTTCAGCGAGCGCGTGTTGTTGATCACTCGCCCAGACTAGTTGAGCACCTTCAGACCGTCTTACCTGGAGGTATCTACCATACTAAGAAGGTCGGAACTGACGTTCAAGGGAGGGATCAAATGGTATTTGACCCCGATGAGACGGTCAGAAGTACGACGCCAATGGTTTCAAACTTTGAGGAAGAGCTCTACAAAGCCATTGGGGAATATTACGATAACAGCGACATTGCCAGAGATCACATCAGCGTTATGCATAGTATCGAGACGACTAGGAACCAGATCAGTAGTATTTCTTGTGGAATCTAATCGTAGGATGGAGCACTACAGAGAAGGGATTTGAAAGTCTTTCTTCTTGTTTTAGCAGAATTTTCCATGTAGTCACAAGTCAGTTGTGAAGTAGCAGAAGTTCATTAATCACTAAGTCGGCGAAGAGCAAACGTCCATGACTCCAGCGCCCAAATTCACGCTCCCAGGTTGAGAGTTGTCTTTTTGCTCGAATCGAATGTTCCTGTTTACTTCCCATGCTACTGTCAACTCACCCTTGGCCACAAAGATATCTGAAGAAATTGCAACCAGACCTAACTCGTCTCATGTACACTATAAGTCTAGACGCCAAAGTGAAGACATACTCCGATAACTCCGTACTCAAACAGATTGTCAAGTTCTTGCACAACAGTTCGAAAATTGGCAGAGGGTCAACTGATCAAGTCATCCCGTGCCGGTTTTGCTCCAATCTAGACTCTGCATGAAGTTCATATCACAATCTCTCACATGCTTGTCGAGATTTCTCAATGCAGAACGCTACGACGCACGAAGAATACATGAAGCTGGCCTTACGAGAGCTACTTGCTAGAGTTGTGCAGGGTGTGTAGGGTGTCGCCGATCCAAAGGAACCTCCAAGCCTCACAGCCACTGGCCGAGACCGACGCAAAGGGGCGGAACATGTCACTAACGTTAGGCGGACTGCCTTCATTAGCGCTGAAGAGGCAGGTAAGAATTAAGCTCTTCTTGGCAGGGTCAGATAAGTCGGACGGTTGCTTGTTTTCGCTTAGCAGGGTGTGGCTCCTACCGGTTCCCTGCCGAGTATCTAGTTTATGCGGGTGCACGGCCCAAAGGACAGGGATACTAACAACTCAGAGGATTTTGACGCCACCAACTTACTTTACAAGAGATGTAATACAGACCCTGTACACACTAAACTGGTGAACTAAGACTACTAGGCAACATACCCAAACTCGAAGTAGAGCCGATAGACCCTGGATCTAAGGGCTCGAATTGGAAACAGCCCGAGTCAGGCGGAAATTGGTACAGGTGTAGTAATGAGCTGTACGACGTGTTCATCTTCACGCTCATTTGTCTTCTCAGAAGTTTGTCTTTCAGTTCACTCGCTCACACACTCATTTTTGGGGGTCGACTCTCCGCTCAGTTTCCATCGTGGACTTCTTTCCAAACAATTCTTCCATTCATTCATCATTTTCATCGTCAATAAATATCTGATACACAAGTGCCTCGCAATGAGAAGCATATTTGTCTCCTGGGCAGCTCTTGGCCTCGCTACAGTCGTATCTGGCGATGTCCAACCGAACATGCAGTACGACCCCAAGACCATCAGCACTTGTACCTGGTGGTACGACAACTATGAAGGCCAAACCTGCCAGGCGATTCGCGACTGGCGCTACGGCATCAGTGCGGCCGACTTTAGTCGTTGGAACCCTTCAGTGAGATCCGATTGCACCAACTGGCAGCCGCTTTCGTATTGTGTCGAGGTGGCCAGCGAAATAAAAAGTAGCAGTATCGCTCCGACTTCGACAACGCCAGTGAGCAGCAAGACCTCCGCAATCCCAACGCAGACCGCAGTACTCACAGGTTGGAATGCTCTGGGTTGCTATGTTGATAGTAATACGCTCTCCAACAAGACGACCAAGGCGGGAGGCACGAGCTTGACGGTGGAAAAGTGCGAAGTCGCATGTTTCGGCGACAAGTACAAATATGCCGGTGTGAAAGCTGGCACTGACTGTTGGTGTGGTTCCTACGTGGGAAACTCGTGGACATCGAATCAAGCTGATTGCAACGTTCCATGCGCTGGTAACTCTGCTCAAGTCTGCGGCGGCAAGAGTGTCTTCAATGTTTTTGAGGCTCAAACCAAAACTGAGCTGCCGCCAGCTGGGTCTCAGACTGCATGGCCTTCCGTCTCTACTCCCATAACCACCTCCACAAGTGCTACCTCTCACGTCCCAACTGCCTCAGTGCAACCTACCTGGCAGGCTGTAGGATGCTACAAGGACTTATATCCGTCGACTAACCGCACCCTGAAGACCCTCTCTAGCGCCTCTGACACCACTCAAACGCCGCAAAACTGCCAGGCTGCTTGCCTGAAAACAGGAAGCATCTACGCCGGTCTCGAGAACGGACGCGAATGTTGGTGCGGGAACGAAATCCAGTCTCCCGCGAGTAATACCCCCGTCGCAGAATCCGACTGCAACAAGCCCTGCACTGGTGTGTGACCCTCACTTCTCCCTACACTCAAGACCATGCACTGATATGTTGTCAACCTCTAGGCAACAAATCCCTCCAATGCGGTGCCGGCGCCCGTGCCTACCTGTACAAGTACGTCGTACCGTCCGTCCCCTGGGTTGGTCTGGGCTGCTACGGCGAAGCGAGCCCACGCATCCTGCGCAACATCATCAGCGTCGTGGGTGGTCAGGCGAATAACACGCGTCAAAATTGTATTACAGGGTGTGACAACCTCGGGTACGGCTATGCAGGAGTGGAAAATGCGGGAGAGTGCTGGTGCGATAATCAGATTACTGGACAGCTGGCTACTGATGGAACAACCTCGTGGTATGTCTGCTCTTTGATGACTTTGCGATCATTCAAAAAATGTTACCTCATTGCTAATGCTACGATTGTAGTAACAAGGCCTGTCCGGGTAAGAAGGACGAGACATGCGGTGGTTTGTCGAGGTTGGATGTGTTCGTCAAGTCATCTATTCTGGCATAGGGTATCCTGGTTGATACGCACGAGATCCCTAGCTGCGGGTGCTCTTCATGGTAATGGCTATAATATTTTCAATTCTTCTGGTATAAGTCATTTACGATACTACTTCCACATACAATCAGCATTTGTTTATCTTCATCTTAGCAAGCCGAAGCTGAGTTAAGACGCTTGACAGCATCTACTTGTACAAGTAACCCACCGATGCTATTGTGATTCGATGAAGGATCAATGAATTAGGGTTTTGTTATTTGCTCCCTAGGAGCCAGGAGACGTTACTGTCGAGTCTTGGCCACTGTTTCCCCGGGCTGTGAAGCGCTTATCTGAGTACAGCCGAAGTTTAGACCCTACTTCTTGACGAAGACAAAAGCCAGCTCTTTTGTGGACTTCAGCGTAACATGCCTTCTCAGAAGGACGGAAAAATTCGGTCCCTTCTCTCTCCTACAACGTCCTACCCCTCTTATACGCGTCTCCGAGTGTCGGACTTAACCACCATCTAAGATCGAATGCATCCATCCAAGTCTCGTCCTTTGTGGCAATGCTTTCCCGTACATAATTCTTCTTCTCCCAGTGTCGATGAAAGTCCAGACTCATACAGAGCGCAACTCTATTCGGCCATGATTCGTCCCACTCTTCACGAGGCGGATATGGTGATGTTTTAAATGATATCTGACTGCGGTATCGATATGGCGCAAAGCGATTTGTCCCATAGTTCTTCACTTGGAAGAGAGGGTAGGGAACCTTGATGAAGTACTGGAAAGGCTGCACAAAGCTACCACGCGATAGTGTAAAAGAGTAGGTCTTAGGACGGAAGGCCACGCTCTGCAGTGGTAACCAAGGAAATGGTGCCTGGCTTGCAGGTGGAGGATTCTTGAGGTGTTCCTCAAGTGCAGCGCCCTTGAGCCATGGGTTTCGGTCGTGGTACCAGGGAGCAATGCGGGTGGTAAAGGTCAACTGAATAGAGAATTCCCGGGTGTTACTGTTTACCCTGATTGGATCTGTAGTGAGCGACCATTCCGTCTCAATGGCAAACCAGTCCCTTTGGTTCTCTCCGCAACTGATCTAAGGCGTATTAGCTTTTGTGACCCAAAGGAATAGACCCAATGTATGATAGGGAAGGTAAACCCACTGTCCCTGTCCCGCCTCTTTCGAACGTGAAATAACATGAAGCAGCATCGCCTCCCCAGGTCCACGGGTCTTCGCCTCCACACAGTAAGGTAAGCGCTTGCTCTTTGCTATCATCAGCTATCGTGGTCATCGTGTGAAGTCAAGAAACACCGAGGCTTTACGATTGAGAAGCAAGACTTGTGGGTTGCATATGGTACGCACTTTGGTCTTGCAATGTAGGTGGAGGGAAGTGGACTCGAAAAGTAGCATGAGGTGCGGTCAGCCTGGTGCCTGGAGACAACCGCACGGACGGCAGTTGACGTGCCCAACCAATCCTGCATCTTACCACTGCAACATCACAACCGTTGTGGCTGCGATAGACCGCAACATCAAAATGATTGTGCAGACGATGAAAGCTGTATGGAAGGATTGTTCGATAAGATGAAGTCTCAATGCGAACAAGTTTGAGCCTGTTGGCACTGATCTTGGAGGAAACTCTGTCTACTTCATCAGCAATGGCCTCGGTGACTGGTCGGCCGGTGGCTCAAAAGTTCAAAGAGTACCAAGCATAAAGGCTATGATCTATTTACCATGCTAATGCTGATGCAGCTGGTACGCTGCCTATGTAGACACCAGTGAGCTGAAGTCTGCCAAAAAAAAAAGTCTAGTTTCCCGTTAACCCAAGGCTACCTAGGTAGAGACATGTCATCGCTTCAGTGACAGCAACGTGAACACGTACATCAATCTTACCTCCAAAAACTTATTCACGCCAGGCACCGCACTCCGTTCCTTGGCGCTGCAAGGATATCAACAATTGGCCATCCTATTCGCGTTGCTCGACACTATGGAAGTTTACGGGCAATAATGACCAAAGGCAAAGGCTCAGGCGAATAGGGCCTTGTTCCCGCGAGTGAAATGGAAATCTACTCGATACACGGGAGCGATTACGAAAACAAGACGCAACGGACTTGATGTCAGGGCCACTCCTGCATCTTGTCCGCTTCCTAAGCCTTGAGTATAAGTAATCTTATTACTAAGTAACACGGGAAATTTTCTGACACGCGCTGTTGAGACAGGGGATCAAGGCGCACTAGGTGGGTAGTGATGAAAGCACTGAGAAGAATTGCACTTGCAGCTGCATTCGTGAGCATGGATTTGCTCACAGAATTGTGGGTATTGATCAAAAATATTCGCTCTGCGGCGCTTTGATGCTCGTAATGATTGGGGTATTTACATAATATGGTTGATTCCCTACGCAGCCCTGAACATGCTGAGGACACCAGCCCATGTCTCCCTGACAGTTGGCTGGATCTGGTTCGCGGGCAGCGAGAAGCCGTACGTGCCCTTGTCGCGGAGCTCGTAGGTGTAGGAGTAAGTAGCGTTACCAGTGACATCTGTGTAGTCCGTTGAAGAGCCAGTAGTGGCATACAGAGTGGAACAGCTAGGGCCAATTGTGTAAGCAGTACCCGAGACCGCGCGGATAGCAGACGCGGCGTTTGTAGCCAGTGTGCGGTGCGCTGCATCGTTCTCGGGGCGGGCGCTGCAGTCGTAGCCGTATGGCCTGGGGAAATGTTAGCTCTTGTTAACAAGGTTTGAATTATTGACATCGCTTACCAGAGGATGTACTGTCCGTATGAGTGGACGTCAAGATACAGGCGAATACCTCGCGAGTTCTTGAGTGACTGAACCTGAGCCGTAAGACCACGGTTCTCTGGTGTATCGCCGGCAGCCTGGCCCTTGTATGTCTCGGAGCAAGGGTTGGTGCTAGCTCCGTTTGTAAGCTCCCACTTGTATGGCCAGTTGCGGTTGATATCGGTGCCGACACAGCTGTTTCCGCTGATGGTCTTGCGGTTCTTGCGCCAGAGGCGATCGTTCGTCTGGGAGTAGGCGAAACCATCAGGGTTGACGATGGGCATGATGTAGAAATCAAACTTGTCGACGACAGCCTTGATGTTCGCATCCGAGGCGTACTTGGTAAGCAGCTGCCAGGCCATGTACTCTGTGCTCATAGTGGTGATCCATTCGCGGGCGTGGACTGTGCCGTGGATGAGCACAGCAGGCTTCGATCCTTTGCCACCGGAACCCCAGATGTGGATACCGGTGATGACACGGCCCTGTACCGAAGAACCCGAGGTGATGATCTCAGAGTTGCCTGTGTAACCGGCCTGAAGGTCTCGGAGGAATGTCAAATGATCCGCGTAAGTGTGGTATGCAGTGAACCAGCTCTCACTAGGAACTGTGAGAAGTTAGTATCGCACGAGAAGAAGCTGGGTGCGACTTGCCGGCATAGACGCTCATCTCGCCCTCCTCAGCCAGGATAGCGCCAACGTCATCGTTAATGACCTTGCTCTTCGCCAGCGAGGTTATCGCAGCGATGTTATCGGGCGACACAACGACATCGAGCTCAGCGGACTTTCCGGGGTTGAGCACATGGGCCGAAAGCTCTTCGATCTTAGCCTCAAGGCCTGCAGTGTTTTCCAAGCGAAGAAGCTTGAAGCCACTGTAGTCGACCTTCTTATTGTCTCTTGGGACGACCGAGGCGAAGACAGAAGAGGCGAGCAACGCGGAGGTAAGAATGTACTTCATCTTGGGCGATGTAGTTGAAGGATGCGCTGTTGCACGATAGTCACAGTGACCTGTCCTACCTTATATGCTGATCGTACCCACCCTGTGTACTTTCCACCTGCCCATCGCGTCTCCGCGTCCGAGGTTTTGTAAACAGCCATCACAGTGCACACCAATTAGGCAGGTGTGTGCGTTCTCCAGTTGTATGATGATCTGCTAACAAGCGCCGGGAGGGCACGATAGAAGGAAGTCGGAAGAGAAACAACTGCTCTGGATGGTTGGTTCATCTAGTCAAGGGTGCTTGTTCCTGCTTGGCAGTTTAGCGTGTTTCCGCGCGGGCAAAAGACGATTGGCTCGGAAGGGTCTTGGCTGGTCGAATGAGGAAGGAGGTGGGAATGGCGGAGCTTGGCTATGCGGAAGGACCGATTCGAGGCTCAGCCAGACTACAAACGCATGTCTCGTGATGTTGCTGCAGCATGGCGTGCTGCAATTCGCTATCTGACATGGTCGAAGCGAGGTTCTCTTCAGGAAGGTCAGGTTGACAGCCATGAAAGCCACAATATATTTGCATTGAAGTCTGCCAAGCCATGATACCTACTGCGCAATACATGCAGCGCATCATCAACGATATC
Organism: Boeremia exigua; assembly: GCF_020726555.1. Lineage (NCBI taxonomy): Eukaryota > Fungi > Ascomycota > Dothideomycetes > Pleosporales > Didymellaceae > Boeremia > Boeremia exigua. Next base: position 1,335,498 of record NW_025763527.1, on the reverse strand, counting down.
GTGTGTAAAGCTGGCGGTTCTGTTCAGGACCTCTGTCTCTCTCACATCAAAGCTCTCGAGTGTACTGCTTTCTTAGCTTCGTCGGATTGGCAGCCTCCCAGTCAGTGAGGTTCATCACTTGAACGCCTACACGGATATCAGTTATACGTCCAGGTTCCGACTCAAGTCGAACAAGCACTCACCCCAGCCCTCTAGTTCCAGAATAGCCGCTGCTTTGATTTCCGCCGAGATCGTCTCCGTGGCATCCTCGATTAGTATGACCTCGTACCCCAGCTTTATACCGTCAATCGACGTCCCGCGAACACACGCATTTGTGATGAGACCAGTGACGATCAAGGTTTCGATGCCGTGAAGCGTCAGTTCCGAGTTCAGCGTTGTGAACTGATGGTACTGGTTGTCTGCAAATGCCGAGTAAGAGTCGACGGAGTGATTCTGCGCTTTCTTGATGTAGTTAACAGTGGTACGGAACCCCTCAAGATATTGCAGCCGTGTCTTCACTCCATCTTCTATCTCTGCACCCCATGTTCCAGGAATGCAGTGGTCTGCATAGACGCCTTGCGTTTCTTGCTTTAGCGGGCTGTCGGCGAAGGTAATGTTGATAGCATCGCCTGGTTCAGCGCCAGGGTGTGCAGAAGCGAAAGATACATGGCCTTCAGGATGCCAGTCCTGCGAAGCGGCGATGAACGGCCATTGGTGATCGTCAAGCAGGTCATAGACTTTTGGCAGGATCGCAGATGCACGAGGGCTACCGAGCGAACCGTTGATGAAGTCGTTCTGAATATCGATCAAAACAAGTGCAGTGTGTTTGTGTAGCTTGCTCGAGAACTTTGTGAATGCATGTTAGTGAGGTGTAGAGTTTGAGGTGAGGACGCGCTCACGGGAACCGCCCCCACTGTTGCTGCTAGCGCAGTCGTGATTGCGAGCAATGAACCCAACATGATGTAGATGAATTTGGGAACGTTCTTGTTTGACTTCGTACGCACAAAAGAAGATGTTGCAGGATTTATCAAGTGTGCTTGATCATAGCCCTCAATAATATGACATAGCAGCAAAAGTGGAGTGCAGCAACGGCAAGCAATCGGCAAGTGTGAGATCGGATAACACTAACGGCAAGAGGTTAGATGGGCAGATTCACAGCTCTCCCATTCGCTGCACTTCAGTACAGGACTCAGATGGATTGCTAAAGCTATCTGCTTTTCTCCGATGACGGCCGTAAACATCCCAGATATGATCTCGAAGATTACCCAAAATCCACAAACAACCTCGAATAACTCTATAGAACACCGACAAAGCCCACCATGCCATACGCCTCCCACAGTCCACCCTTCACCACATCCTCCTCGGCAGACTCATCCCCATCCTTCCCCCCTCAACCTCCATTTCATCCTCCTCAACCCTCACCCCATCCTTCTCCATCGCAAAGCTCTCCCCGCTCCTGCCCTCGCTCCCAACCGAGCCCCTCCCCGCCTCTCCCTCCACCTTCCGCAACGCCCTCGCCTTCCTCCTCCTCAAAACAAGAGCTTCTAACACGGCATACGCCGCCAGCACAACCACAACAGCAATCCCGACACACAACCCCGCTATCGCCGCGGTCGAGAGCCCCGGGCCTGCAGACGAAGCAGACGGCGCAACGGGGATCGCGGACTCGAATACCGTTGCGACTTCACTTGAACCCCCTCTCTCATTATCATTGTTACTGCCTGTTGAGACCACAGGCGTTGCGGACAGCGCAGGCGCGGACGCAGTATCGAGCACCAGACTCGGCATCGGGGCGCTGGATCTGGCGATGTTTGGAGACTGGAGTCCGTGTTAGTCCACCCAGGTCTTGAGTGAGTGCTCTCTGGGGTTGACGTACTAGACTGCGCATCTCGAAAGTCTCAGCGCGCGCGGCTTTGATTCCGTAGGCGGCCCAGATGGTGTTTGAGAAAAACATGGCTGATAGGAGATGGGAGATGGGTGAGTAGAGAGTTGGGTAGGATTGAGCTTGGTGATCCTTGAAGAAGGGTTACAAGATAAGAGCGGAGAGAGAAATATGAAGATGTCAAGTCAATGGATGCACGATTTGGAGGCTGGAAAACAAACAATCCCGGACCGTTCAACAGCATGTCGTGCAGCCCACCTGCCGTGTATCGATGCTAGGATCTGGAGGTTTAACGTCCCATGTCATCCATGCACGTCCTCTGACAGAAAGTGTACAACGAGATGTTCCGCAACAGACTTCCGTCGAACACAATACATATGTTCGCAAGTTTTGCAAGTGCTTTCATCATCACGAGAAGTTGAATATCGCATTGATTTTTTCATGATTTTCGTGTTCTCCTCAAAGCGTTGGAACACATTGCCTCCCTCTAATGCACGTACGCCTGCTGTGCGACCTCATAATACAGGAGGAGCAAAAGTAAAACCTGTTTCACCTAGCGACGAGAGTCAACAAACAACGGCTGGGTCCCACTTAATTAGCCACCGGCGACCCTGGATCGGGTCATTTTCAGTACACTCAAGATGTGGCTAGGATTGCGCTTCAGTCCAAACGGGTGCCACGATCTGCAAATCCTTGTGATTGCTCATCGGCCCATGGAGCTTGCAGCGCAATCCGTCAAATGGTGCTCCTAGTAAGCAGGTGAGGTAGCTCGTGGGCTCCCTCGGATCGTTCACAGTGATCGCGACCTTGCCCGTGGTTACAACGTGCTTTCCGCTGCAATCCAAACTGCATCAGCATCTGCATTCTAATCATAAGACATACTCATTAGGAACTTACGCAACCGTTTCTAACTTAAACACCTCGAGCACGAAGCTGAGTTCTTTCCTCCTCGGTCCCAGCGCTGCATATTCGGAGAGCCTGAAGATCACTTTGCTCATCTCGCCGGTACAGACTGCGGGATCGCTCGGTAGCGTACCATTAGCAAACTCGATATAGCAGTGTGTACTTTGATTGTTGGGCATGATGATATCGAAGTCCATAGTCGAGGGAAACTTGGTGCTCTCGGGCCAGCCACCGCCGCCTGGCAAACCGGAATGGCGAGTCATCATGTGTAGCTCCATTGTGGGGATATGCCATATTTCGATACCCGGGCGAGGTATGGGAGCGATAGACCCGGATGTTGGAAGAGCGACGATCGATTCAGTGAGAATGGCGAGGGCGAATATCGCGAGGCGGGAGAACAACATCGTACGGATCGGGATGGCAACAATTGATTGTGTGCTGAGTGGGTCAAAAGAGCTTTTGCAACACGAGACGAGGGAAAGAGGCAGTCATCATATAGAAGAACCCGCCTACCCTTTCTTTGCTCTGCGTTCTGGGAAGGAGCTGTGATGTCATACCGATCTGCAGTCATAACACTGCAGTCTCATGTGCTCTTGATAACCATTGGTACTTGTCTGTCACTTTCACGACACCTTCTGAGCCGTTTCCCGTTGTACCCCAATTACCAGTGAACGAGTAGCACGAAATATTGAGGTTGTAGTGGTACGCGGAAACGGCGAGGACCGGAGAGCCTCGTGTGCAGAACGGAGAATGAAAGCATGCTTCCCGAGCAAGCATGCCTTCAAGTTCGTATACGCTACCTGTCGTAGCACCGCTACGTTTAACAAAGTGATTCTCATGTCGCATGAGTTGTCGTACTAACAATACTCGGAGTCCGTCACCAACCAAAACGCCTGAAACTTGGTATCTGTGCTCGACGAAAATGCAGAAGTATCCTCCTAATGATATCACGCCATTACCAAACATCGAGCACTGCTGGTACTACTGTCTAAGCAGCAACACCAACGCGGCCTCTGACTGTAAGCGCAACCTTCGCCATATCCTTGAGGTTCCATTCATCCTTGTTTGACGTACTCTTCGGAACGTGCTCACCGCTGTTGATGACATGAACTTTCATCTTGGGATGAAATTTGAGACCCGTCAACAACTTTGGTGTGATGAGGAAATATTGACTCGTGTGCTCTTGGCATGCGATATCGACCATTCGCTCGTGTACCTTGCGCTCGTTACGCGGATCCATACCCTGATTGATCTCATCAACAACGCGAAACGGTGCCTGTGCGAGGTCTTGCATAGCCATCAGATAGAAGACGGTCGAAACTGCTCGCTCACCACCAGACTGGCGGCGTTCATCAAGGACAGACATGGTTTCACCCTCGCTGTATGAATGTCAGTGCGTACCAGAAACATTACGGACTGTCGAGCTTACCGGAAACGGACCATAATCTGAATGGACCAGGCTTGAAAGTCATCGGCATCCTTGTACACCTCAACTTCACCAGCGCAACCGATTTGCGCGAAGTTATGTGAAAACGCAGCGCTGATTTTCGCAACAAGCTCATCTAAGCCTGTCTCGAACGGACCCTTGATTTCTGCGATGCTGTTTTGGGCTTGCTCCAGGGCTGCGACGTGCTTTTCGAGGGACTCTTGTGTCTTTCGAATCTCCATTTCGCGGTTTTCGTAGGTCCTAACTACGGAACCGTCTCCTGTAGACATCATCTCGAGTCTGGCATTGGCCGATTGGATCTCATCATCGAGTTCTGCGACGGTTCGAAGTTCCTTGTATAATACAATGATCTGGTTCTCCTCCTGCGTGCAACTGCTGATCATTCCTTGGGCTTTGTGGTGTTCATCTCTGACGGCAGCTTTCATAGTTCTCCTAGCGGCTGCCAGCTGCTCCAATCGTGCTTGCATGGTCCGGAGGCGTTCAAGAGCAAATTTGTTGTCTTTCTCAAACGCCCTGACTTCTGATGCAGCCTCAAGAAGGCGAATCTCAGCTTCAACTACGTTCTCGTGAAGACGGCGGAACTCAGTCACAGATTTCTGTTGTCATCAGCAATGGTATATCGTAAAGAGAAGGGTGCATACAGCGTATTCCAGTGTGAGGCTAGCAATCTTTAAGGAGCATTGTCGTGCCTGAGCCTTGATTTCCCGAATGCGATTACTCGTTTGCGCATTCGAGTCAAGGTATTGCTGTAGATCGGTCTTGTTTTGATCTGTACATCATTAGCAATCGCCACAGAACCATAGCACATGCCGTTATATACCTATTATGCGGGGAAGAGCCTCCCACTCGGCCCTGGCTTTCTTGATCTGGTTCTCCTCTTTCACTATCTCATCCTATAACAATTAGCACTGCTGTTAAAGGTGTGATGGAGTAGATGTACTCTTTGCTCTCTCACAACTCTGCTCTCTTCTAGGAGTCCCTGGACTTCAGACTTGGCCGAGTTGTGCTCAACTATCATCTCGTTGGCCTCACGATCGAGTTCACGTAGTTGTTCATCGAGTTGCCTTTTCTCGTCTGAGTTGACAGGTTGGTCAACAAAGAACTGTGCCCGCTTGAGATGGTTCACGGAGGTAGACGATACGCCGTACTCCCTTCGCGTGGTGATCTTGCACGTTTCTCTGCCACTCACCCATGCCTGTATTGGACTGCTTGACGCAGCTGCATGCTGCTGATCGGTAATGGACTTGGAGGCAAATGCAACTCTGTTCAATCTTGCATTGTCGCAAAGCATAGCAACGACCGGGTCGGGCCCCTTGATGTAATCGCGAAGGTACCCTTCAAACCCAAAGCGCGCGAGTTCCGCGGCGGGTACGGGGGCAGGGAAGGCAGATAGTGGCTTAGGCGAAGTCCTGAGGTAGATGCCATGTAACCCAAGCTTATCCCTCCCCGTAAATTCACCGAGGAGGAGTCTCTGGTCTTCGTTGTACGTGCATGTAATTGCGACAACATCGCCGAATCTTATCTGACTTTCCAAGGCATCCGCATACTTGGGATCTGTCAATGAACATGTCAATATAGGAGGTCCATAAACTTCGCCTTTGAGAGGCAGCTGTGCCTTATTCGCCTCAAACCATTCCCACGCCTTCGCTGTGTCTGGAGACACCTTCTGGAGCAGGCTAATTTGCTTGCCGCTTTGTGTGTCGAGGAGATCGCGTTGGTTCTTAGCCGCATTCTTCTGGACTCTGAAATCTTGGATTCGAGCTTGGATGGATGACATGGTGTTCCTCAGCTCGCCTATTCGACGGTCGGCCGATGACAACTCTTGACGTAGCTCCTCCTTTCGTTGGCGGTACCCCTCTTGATCGTATTCAACGGGCTGTTCCTGGTGCTTCCGCTCGAGATCTGCAATCCTTTTGGTGGTGCGGGCTATGTCCTGCTGGCGACCTTGCTTGTCTCGCATCTCGCTAACGACCTGACCCCTCCGTTCCTCGGCGATCTTGTTCTCCTCGCTGATCGCGCGGGCTTTCTTGTCTGCCTGCAGCTTCACCATGTCCATCATCTGCGTCCTCCGCAGCACAACTTGATTGACTTGATCATGATAGGTCTGGGCATCCACTCCAGCTTGTCTGACAGGCTCAATTTCTTCGCTGAGTTGAGCCAACTCTTGCACTGCGGCATCATGATCTTTTTTGACTTGGTCAAACTCCTCTTTATGTATCCTTAATTGAATGAGTGGCCGAACTTTTTCAAGAGTCGCTGCTTTAAAAGCAAGTTCTTGGCGTTGATTCCACCTTTCCACATCACCTCGTGTGGTGTTCTGTAGAGCCTCCAGCTGCTTGAGGTGCTCTTCATCAGTATGTCGTTTATCCACCAATATTTTCTCTTCACCGCGCAGAGCCATGAGCTGATCATGCCACTCGCTCATATATGGAGGTGCGGCAGCACCGAGAGTCGCTCGCAGTCGCTCCGTGTCTTTCATCTTCGCAAATTCGACGACTCGGTCCTGTGGCAAGAACTGGCACAGATTGTCAATCTGGATCGAGAAGCGTTTACACATGTCCATAACTGCGCGATTCGTCGCGTGCTTCCCATTGATAAAGAAGACCGTCTTGTTGTCCTCTTTACGCAGGACCCGTCTCACCACAGGATTTGTCCGCTCGCCGTCCGCTTTGGCAAGCTCTATCTCAATCTCAGCTTCAGCGGCGCCGTGCTTGACGAATGCACTCAATTCCTTCGATCTTCCCAAGTTGTCTGTCGCCCATCCAAGCCCTATACAAATCGCACAAACGAGAGTGCTCTTTCCCGTGCCGTTCGGCCCAATGATCATGTTCAGACTCGGTCCTAGGTGAAATTCGGCGGCGGTATATGTGACGAAGTTCGTAAGTTTGACTCGTACAATCGAGCCGGGTTGGAAGACATCTTCGTTATGCGACCCAATGGCTGTGCGGTTCCGGACGCCGTTCGTGGCAGTGGGACTGTCAGACGCGTCGCGAGCATAGCGAGCGCGTTTGCCTTGCACAGATATGGGTGTCGGGAGGTCTGAGTCGGAGGAGTCCTCGGGCACTTCTGGCGAAGCACGCTTCCGTCCATTCCGGACGAAGCCAGGCATCGTCACAGCGTATGTGTGTGGGGTAGACAGTGTATAGAGTCGTTGTGTATCTGGGGTTGGGTTCCGCTGCTCGTAATTAGTTCCGCGCTAAGTCGATGCGCACGTGATAACGCGAAGGCGTGTTGCATGTGCATTCGCGGCGTAAGATATGGGCAACTCCAAAGCGAATGATGTGGACATATATGGAAGAAATACTGGGTATATTTGACTGAAGAATCACCTCAAGCTCTACTAATACATGGCAGCGTCCTCGCGATAAGAACACTTACCGAACCACCCTCCGTAGTCCACTCATGGTATGCAGTAACGCCAAATCCAAACGCAGTAATTCCGCATGTTAAAACCATCCACCTATGCACTTTGCTCATTACACGTGCCAACGTCAAATTTTGTATGCTTCAAATGTTGCCTCGCTGGGCGCAGAATGGAAAGACACCGGTGCGGCCAGTGTCAGAAAAGTACGTAGCCGTCAACGGCACTAGAAAATAGTGCCGAAGTTCTCTTCAACTGCGCTGAGAGGCTTCCTCGGGCTCGCCGGGTTTCCATTCTCATCTGCTGTCTTCTTGTGACGGAAGGTGACTGTATTACCATTAGCAATGCATGTTGTCGGAGGGGAAAATCTGCACTTACATCCAACGAAGAGTCCCTTGTTCATCTTCTCATCACGCTCTGCCATAGCTTCCAACGCTGCCTGTTTGTCATGAACCTCCTTGTATTTGGCCATGTCCGATTCGTTACCGAAGTCGTCGAAGTACCCCGCGTCTGTGTCGCTGTCAAGCTCTGGGACGAATGGTGCCTTTTGCTCTCTCAGCTTTGCCCAATCTACTTCTGCGAAGTATTGATGCGCGTGAATCTCTGAGATACCACGGAAACGTGTTGACTTCGAAGCAACAAGACGAATGATGAGGTCCCAGGTACGCTTCGACAGGAAGTATGACGGGTCTTCGTACACCGGCTTGCGTAGAACTTTCTTCCACTGCTTCAGGTTCTGCCACGTCTCATCCACAGTGGCGCCCGCAAATGGTGGGTATCCGGCCAAGGCTTCGAACAGCATACAACCCAGGCTCCAGTAATCTACCGTGAAGTCGTACTCATCTCCTTTGAGGACCTCGGGCGCCATGTAGTCAGGACTGCCAACGATACTCTTCGCATAATTGACATCTCGCTCGCGAAGGGATCGGTAGTTATCTCGGCGCTGAGCAGCGCTTCGTTCTTCTACAGGACGACCAAAAGGCGCGACCACATCGCTCACTGATTGCAGCTTGATGCGCATAGACTCGATCTTGATAGGAGCAAGCATACCAGCTGCCAGGCCAAAGTCGGTAAGCTTGACATGGCCGGTACTGTCGATGAGGAAGTTCTCGGGCTTCAGGTCACGGTGGATGTACCCAAGCTGATGCAACGAATCGACACAAGAGAACATCTCTGCAATATAGAACCGCGCGTGCCGGTTATGCAAGACCCCGGTGTTGTTCAACAACGTACGGAAGTCGCCTCCAGGTACATATTCCTATATCGTGTTAGTTGATCTCTTGGTTCGAAACAACCAATTTAGACGTACCATCGCAAGATAGATGCTCTTCTCATCTTGGAAGGCATAAAGCAGTCGAACAAGCCACTCGCTCTTCGCTGTGGTCAAAATATCACGCTCCGTCAGAACGTGGCGCACTTCATCCAGCTTGAACAAGAGTGTCTTGCTCATGACCTTCAAGGCGCACACTTCCTTAGTGTCCTTCTTTTGCGCCAAGAACACCTGGCCATAGCCTCCCTGGCCAACTTGTGTGAGAATCTGGAAATCACCCTGCCTCAATCGTGTGCGACGCTTGCGGAGGTTGGCGCGCTCCCGGCCCAGGTAACGTGTAAGAGCTTCAGTATACTCGGGTTCGGGTGTGTCGGGCGGCGGAGGGTTCTGTTCTTTGAACTGGTTGAGGCGGTTCTGACGAGTGTGCACATAAGTGAGGAGATCGAAGTAGTAGTCGAGGAAGTCTGATATTGTATGAGTACTGCAACTTGACCTGATAATTGATACTTACATAGCTGGGTGACATTCGCAAGACGCTTCACGGCTGGCTTCCTGGCCTTCTCGAGTTCCTCAGCTGAGAGACGCGGTGGCGCAGGATAGTACCGCTGTGAACCCTCCGCCTCTCGTGATCGGTACGGCTCTTGACGCGATTGCGCAGCCTGTGTGAGAAAGCCGGGCTCCTTGTGTGTGCCTGGTCGGACGCTAGGCGGCGTATTCTCCAGGTTCGACTTACGAGTCGGACTTCCCGCCGAGAGCGCTGTGCTATCTCCTGCAGAGTGGTCTATGTTGGTTCCAATCTTCAGCCTGCTGGGCGAACCGGGTGTATCTGGCTTCTGCTTGGCAGGCGCGCCCATGGTCGGGAAAAGCTTCATAGCATTTTCGAAGACGTGGGGCAGATCGAATGCGCCGGGTGGATGGTGGCTTTTGCTTGGACTTCCCAGAGGTGTCTGGCGCGGGCTGATGAAGGGGTCCCGAGAGGGCGTGCTTGGGCAATCCATCTCACTGGAGCGAGTGTGGAGCGGCGGGGGTGCCATGGGCAGATGTGCGCTGTGCCCGCTGGTTTCTGAGGCCATGTCGCCTACGAGTTGTGTGGCGTCAACAAGTAAACACGCAATGGCCGCGGGGAAGGCACGTCGGTGGTTTCGATGGTCGCAGCTGTGAAGAAACACGTGGAAAGCAGCGAGGCGAGACGGCAGGCACGCGTGAAAGTTCCAAGGCTGGATGAGACGATACAACGAGCAGCGTCAGATTTCGATGTTTGAGCTGAGAGCATGTAGTGATGATGTTGCTACCAGCTCTGTTGGTGGTTGCGGGGTTGGTTTGTTTTGTGCTACTGCTGCTCATGGCAACCAATGGCATTCCAGGATCTAGCCTGAGCATTACCTCAACACGGCTCGACCACGACATACTGGCACCTTGCTGCTGTTGCTTGCGTCATAACTCCTTTCTTTACAAAGAATTCAAATATTATTCCAGCCTTGACCAAATACAATCCAGGTGGATTCAAACGTGAATGTGCATGACAAGACTCCGTTACCACCTGCAGTTCCCCTGCAACGCCGAGAGGGACCACCGATAAGCTTTGATAGATACCAGGATGCACAACAATGATATCATAACCACTGTCGCATCAACACTAACGCCGAGACCAGGCGTCCTGCTGCGTGACTGACTGACACACCCACCCGCATTCGTCCATGGAAGACCTCGCATAAAAACTCGTGCAATCTCGATCTAAGGAATTCTCCACTCAGCCACTCTCTCCCTTTCTCGTCACGCACGCGCGTAGTGCGCCTGAAGCTCGTTGGCCAGCAAGTCCCGAAATGATTGTGAGTTGCGGGCGGCCTGCAAATATACGGTCGAGTTGAACATCGTTGCATCAAGGCGATCTGTTGAGAATGGCGACCGTGGAGACTCGATTAGTTGCTTGCGACACATGGGACACGTCACCTTGTTCTTGTGTGTTTTGCAGGTATCGAACTGAGCACATATCAGCTCGGAATTCTTGGGGGAGAACGTACGTACCCATTGGCCGATGCAGAATTCGCCAAAGATGTGACCACAAGGGAGCTTCAAAGCGATCTCCTCCTCCTCCGAAGGATGTACGTGGTTCGCAGCGTAGTCTTTCGCGCAAATGTCACAAGTCGGCGACACGTCCTGTGGCAGATTACCAAGGAGGAATTTAGGCATATTTGCTTTCAGAGCATGCAACTGACACTCCGTGGTCATGTTGGGATCGTAGACTTGTCTGAAGAAACGAAGCCGGCGTTCCCTTGATTGATGCCTGATGCGATCAGAGGGTGGCGATCGAGCTGCGGCCTCTTCCACATCAGAGGAGGTGCTAGAATGTGATAGATCTGCTGAGTACCTGTTGAAATTTCGACGAGTTGAGGTGCGCGGAGATGAGCTGCGGTCCGGGCGACGAGCCTGCGTGGTAAGATTACGAGGTATCCGTGATTCTGTATGCTCGACGTGACGGGTTCCAGCATTGCGATCAGCAAGTCTCCGTTGACTGGGGTCTGGTCTTTGGGGTTGGTCTATTCCGTAGGGCCCAGGATGCAACGGAAGAGTCTGAGAAAACTGATGTTCGGTTCCTCCACCACTCGTTCCTTGCATCGATGGGTTTATTTCGAAAAATCCATCCGATGTGCTGTTTACTGGCACATTTGATTGTGGGGGCACTGAATCGTTGAAAAAGCTCTGGTGACCTGGGTAGTATCCATAGTTCGCGGCTGCTTCAGGATACCCTTCGTAGCCAGACCTGTTTGGGTGCATAAGTGCATCCACATGACCACTTCGTATAGCCGGAGGAGGCCTTGGCTGATGCGATGAGAAGGGTAATGTCGATGGCGGGTGCATTTGCATGGGATGTCCACCATGTACGGTGTACGGTGCGTACGGACTCTGCGGGTAGCTCGGTTGAGGATATGGACTGTTTCTGTATTGTTGTGGAATCGGATAGAGGCCACTATCGGCTTGTTGGCTAAAGGCCCCTTCTAAATCATGCCATCGTTGACGCTGTTGTACCGGCAATACAGCGGGAGGCCACGGACCAGAGACGTCTGCACCCTGCCCTCGGCCAGCCGACATCGCAATGTACTGATAAGGTGGACTGAGATCAGACGCCGCCATGAAGTCTCGACATACACGATAAGCAAACTCTCTCCCCTTTGACGTGTTCCGGTGTGGGTGGACCTCGAGGTCAGCCGCCTGTTATCTCTGCCTACGGGCCTCAAGCCCGGAAAATATTGGTGTTGGATCGAAGAAAGTCGATCTTAAAAAGTAAAGTTGAACAACAGCCTCTGAATTGCGGTACCGAGATTAGTTGAAGACAGAGGAGGAAGAGGGTCAGGTTCGAAGGTGGAGAGGGTCTTGTCTTCCCGTCATGCGGCTGTATGCAGGAGGGGCAGGCGGTGGGTGTTTGATACAGCGATTCACAGGCGGAGCACGGGTAGCAGAGTGACCTGCAAGGGCAAAAGGCAGGAAGGCAAGACCGTTTGTCGTCAGCGAGGTTGTTAGATTTGAGTGAAATCGTAAGCGGGGTTGAGTGACGCTGGCACCATGTATGGACAACGGGCGGTGAAATCATGTGGTCAAGTCCACCTACGAAACTTGCTGAGAAGAGCGGCCAGCTGCTCCTCGCGCCACTTTGCTCGGGGGTGACTTGCGCAAGGAGCGGCCGTCTGGCGGCGGCAAGCTGGATCCGAGCACTGCACAGGGTACTCTGGTAGGCGCTACGAAGCGTGCAGCGCCCCATTCCGCCTGCAGTTTGTCCCTCGGACGCGGCTTGCCTCAAAGTTACTTCTGTGCTGGGACAGCGAATAAGAGATCAGCAGGCTACCGTGCATACGGGCCTGCGAATGGATTAGTGAGTGCCTCAGCCATCACGACGACCGTTCAGCAGCATCACACGGCCAAGACCAAAGCCAGCGGAGCGGGAGGGGAAGCCTTGGAGGGTTTCACTCTGTGATTGCCGATGAGGAAGCCTGGCCGATTGGAGACAAAGAATATGCCGCCGAATATCGATTCAGTGCCTGGAGGGACCTTAGAGGGCCGGGCTAGAGTGGTGCAACTCTGCGCACCGACGCATTGCTGATGCAAACGAGCGAGGAAACGCCAGAGAAATAGCGAACACGGCGCATGGGAACAAACCCATGAATCGCTTATCAGGGCGGTGCCCAAGCAAAGCATGGAACGTGACTGCTGCGAGCAGGGGCCGAGGTATATGAAAGCAGTCGATGGTACGGTCTATGATGAAGTCGGATCTCGTTCATGAAGAGCGCCTTTCGGCAAGTCCATTTCTTCATGATTTTGGTTCATTTTCCCCGGACTGGCGAGCCGGCCTTCGTGGTGGGGAGAGATCACGTGCGAGGCGCGCTCGGGCGGGAAAGCGAATATCCAAGCTCCGACTTCTTCCGTGCGAGGCTCTGTCTGAACTGTCTAAAGTTTGAGGTTTGTGTCCATCGTTACTTCTTCTTGTAGAGCATAGCAGGCATCGCATCGTCAATTGGCACGCCTCACATCGCCCGTCGCCCCCCGTACATCTCGCTCGATATCACTCCATCTCGCGAATCACTGCCATGTTCAGAAGCGCGCGCACACAGCTCCGCGCTGCCGAGGCCGGGTGCATGCGCTCACTGGCACATGCGAGGGCCAACCCCTCCATGCTCCGCACGGCGCGTCCTCTCTCCACCGCGACCCGCCAGACCGTCAATTACACGCCATCGATTGCGCAGCGCCGCCTGTTCAGCGCAACCTCCACCATGGCCAACACCCGCACCGAGAGCGACGCCTTTGGCGAGCTCCAGGTGCCCAACGACAAGTACTGGGGCGCTCAGACTGAGCGCTCGCTGGAGAACTTCAAGATCAACCAGCCCCAGGACCGCATGCCGCCGCCCATTGTGCGCGCCTTCGGCATCCTCAAGGGCGCCGCCGCCACGGTCAACATGAAGTTCGGGCTGGGTGCGTCATGAGCTGGAGCTGCAGCCGACCGCTGGAGCTACCTTCATCAGCAGGACTAACGGTGATCAGACCCCAAGCTCGGAAAGGCCATCCAGCAGGCTGCCGAGGAGGTTGCCTCCCTCAAGCTCGTCGACCACTTCCCCCTCGTCGTCTGGCAGACCGGCTCCGGCACCCAGTCCAACATGAACGCCAACGAGGTCATCTCCAACCGCGCGATTGAGATCCTCGGCGGCACAATGGGCTCCAAGAAGCCTGTCCACCCCAACGACCACGTCAACATGTCCGCGTCCTCCAACGATACCTTCCCCACCGTCATGCATATCGCCGCCGTCCTCGACTTCGAGGAGTCGCTCCTCCCCGCCCTCACCAGCCTGCGCGACGCGCTGAAGAAGAAGTCCGACCAGTGGGAGAAGCTCATCAAGATCGGCCGCACGCACTTGCAGGATGCCACACCCCTGACTCTCGGCCAGGAATTCTCTGGCTACGTCACACAGCTCGACTACGGCATTGAGCGCGTCAAGTCTTCGCTGCCCCGCCTCAGGATGCTTGCTCAAGGAGGAACTGCAGTTGGAACTGGTATCAACACCTTCAAGGGCTTCGCCGAGGACATCGCTTCTGAGGTCTCCAAGATGACCGGCCACGAGTTCGTCACCGCCCCCAACAAGTTCGAGGCTCTCGCCGCCCACGATGCTATCGTCGAAGCCCACGGTCAGCTCAACACCCTGGCCGCCTCCCTCTTCAAGATCGCTCAGGACATTCGTTTCCTCGGCTCCGGTCCCCGCTGCGGTCTCGGTGAGCTGAAGCTGCCCGAGAACGAGCCCGGCTCCTCCATCATGCCTGGCAAGGTCAACCCCACACAGTGCGAGTCCCTCACCATGATCTGCGCACAGGTCTTTGGCAACCACGTCGCAACCACCTTTGCCGGCTCGCAGGGTAACTTCGAGCTGAACGTCTTCAAGCCCGTCATGATCCGCAACCTGCTGCACAGCTCGCGCCTGCTGGCCGATGGCATGAAGAGCTTCGAGAAGAACCTTGTTGTTGGTCTCGAGGCAGACGAGAAGCGTATTGGCTCGCTGCTGTCCGAATCGTAAGTACCCTGATGGCCCTTCCTCCCAGGGTTCGGTCCCTGCGTCCCTAAACCCCTACCCCCGGGTTTCTGAGCCACGTTGCCGGGTCCACCACCAATGGTCCCTTCCCAAAATCTTGTAACTCTTGCTAACAAAACCCAGTCTCATGCTGGTCACTTGCCTGAACCCCGTCATCGGCTACGACGCCGCGTCCAAGACCGCGAAGCACGCACACAAGAACGGCCTGACGCTGAAGCAGGCCGCTATGGAGCTCAAGGTCATCAGTGAGGAGGACTTCGATAAGCACGTCCGCCCCGAGCTCATGATTGCGCCCAAAGAGGCTAAGCTATAGATGCATGAGCATGGTGGAAAAGCAAAAGATCTTTGTATATCTCTGTAATATGAAAGCGTAGCGAGCGCTGTTTGGATGTCTGAGCTAGTGTGTTTGAGCTGCGTCAATTGTGAAAGCATAAGTGCCAAGTTCCACGTTTGGTAGGGAGGTTCTTGCATTGCGAGTATGGAACAGCGTCAAGACTTGACAATGAAGTCGGTGAAAGACAGCTCACGTGAAGTCGTCATCGGGCATGACTATATAAGTCTTTTGTATTCTTCTACATAAGAGACGTAACGCGTCGCGTGTCGCTTCGCATGCGATCCATTCCGCTGCTAGAATTCGCGTTGAACGCAGCCATATTCCAACACTGTCAGAAAGCAGCCCGGTGACCGACGACACTCCCCTGGAAAACCAGCGCAGTCTGTCTAAGCCAGCCTTCCACCAAGGACCAAACAGACGGCAAAGCCATCAACCGCGGCAACCTCGTGTCCCCGATTTAGCGCCTAAGCCCTCCCATCGCCTCGCGGAAAGTCTCCATGCCCTTCTCCAGCATCACCCGCCTGTTCTCGAGGTGGTCGCGCTGCTGCGTGATCTCGGGGGCTCGGCGGCAACGAACTCGATTTCCTCGTCGGTCATCTGGGTGACGGCGACGGGCGAGAGGATGATGTCGGGTAGCGGCTCGACCAGGTGGCGCTCGATGACGGTTTTGGCAACCGCGTTGACGAAGTACTTGAGCTCGTCTTTGTAGTAGGCGCGTTGCGTGTCGAGGGCTTCTTGGGCGGAAAACTTGTCCATGTCTTTCTCGATGGACGCGTTCACGGCAGCTTCGAGTTTGCCTTTGTCAGCGTAGGTCTTAGGGGCCCTGGTGTGGAACTCCGTCACTGAAACTTCAGAAGCTTCCTCTGCATCTTTGTATGTCTTCTGGTGCTTGCGCTGGCGAGTCTTCTGGATGGTATCGGTGAAATAATGGTTGTACGTGCTAGGATGACGAGCCTTGTCCTTGAGGACTTTGCTCAACTCCTTCTTTGCCTTCTTCAGAGACTTGGCGAGAGCAGCATCGATATTGATGACAGCAAGACGGCCTTGAAACTCGGCGGGCGCGGTGTGCTTCAGGACCTCGAAAACGAATGCCTTGCAATCACGAGCAACCTTGCTGATGTGGTCCGATGCGATTTCCTCCCAAGGGGCTGACTGTTCCCAGAAGAGCTGGGAGATCAACATGGGCTGGAACGTGCCAGGCAGTTCATAGCCACGAGTCCGTTCCAGGGTCTTTTGAACCCACTGGACAGCCTCCTCACGGCTAAGTTGCTTAGGCTTTGGAGAAACCAAGACATCGTTAAGCTCGAGACGCTCAATTTCCTTCAATGCTTCTAGCTCTTCTTCTGTATCGCGCTCGTCATCACCAGGTCCTTGACTGAATGCAAACTTGTGGCCTTTCAAACGCATGTCCTCTGCGAAGGTGATGTTTGAGTGCTGAACGACCGCCCGGAATCGTCGGATGTTCTCGTGAGAATCGACAGCAGCATCCATATCCACAGGACCAAAGAAAGACGAGTCGTAGTAACCTTTGGTAGCTGACGTGAGAACGTCGTTGACATGCATGCTAATCTTCATGAGCACCATCTGTTGCTCCTTGGTGGTCTTGCGGCTTTCACCAAGCTTCTCAATCTCGTCGACCGTGGCATCGAGCTTCCTAGCGATTTCGTCCTTGAGTGATGGGAGTTCCCTGATGAGATGGTTGAGCAGCAGCCTGCTCAGTCGCTCACGGAGGGTGTCAATGCCAACATTATCACGTGGCACGTCAACGTAACGGCCCTTGCTAAAGAAGACTTTCTCGGCTTCGTTGCGCTGTTCGAAAGAAAAGCTCATCTGGTCGTCGCCTCTGTTCTTAAGCATGTGCCATCCGCGCTCAAGAAAGATGTCTTTGTTCTGTGCGAGATCAATCCAGCTCTGCTCGTTGTCTGTGCCTTCACGAAGATAATCAGGTTTGGTGATGATGCCGAGCGTGCGGCGACCTTGCTCATCGATCTTGCGACAATGTTCCAGGATAACTTGGTTGGCAAAGTCGTTCTTGGCACTGATCACAGCAAGGATGATAGTGCGAGGGTTCGTCATGTACTCTTTCACAAGGTTAAGAATGAGCTCTTTGTCAGCTTCGGTCTGGGACTTGTTGGTTGCGTGGATGAGGCCGGGAAGATCAACAAGCGTACTGATGGCGTTAGCGATATGTTTGACATACTAGGTGAAAGCTTACAGTTGAGGTCGATCAGGACCGGTTATCTCGACGGATAGGACATCGCGAGAAAACGCTCGTGAGTTGATGCCACCAACAACGCCCAAGCCCATCTCTTGCGTCGCTTCATCGATGATGTCGGGCAGCTGACTGAAGTCCTCGATAGATTTGCGAAACTTCTTCAGCTTTGCTTGCTCTTCGCTTGGGCGAAGCTTGTCTGGCGTGATTGTAATAGAGATAGTAGCTGCAGGCGATCGTCGAAGAATGATCTGGCTTGGTTAGTAAACATTCACTGTAGGCTCCAGGAGACAGTACCTCAGTAGCAAATCTAGTGCAAAGATTCTCCTTCCGCGGGAAAGGGATCTCGGTGATAGCCTCGAGAACAGAACTCTTGCCGGATGACTGGTCGCCGCAAACTACAAGCTGAGGTAGCTCCACAATACCGCTGAGACCGGTGCGGCGCAACTTATCGACGATGTCCATAACCTTACGCTGATCCGCTGACTGAAGAGCCTTGAGGGAGCTCGTGGTGACAGCATTTAGATCGGTGGGTGTGAGAGGCCTATCCTTCTCACTGTCAGTGCTGCTGGGCGCCATATTTGCCGGTGCTGTTTTTTTGATCTTCTTTGCCATGCAACGAGGTGTACCCGCAGAAGATGAGAGTAGTTACGAGTAAGTGGGGGTGAGAGTAAGTGATAGGAAAACTGCGTGTGATCAAGCGAGCTTAGGTAATCTGTGGCGCGCGTAGGCAGCGGTGAAGTGAAGTGAAGATGAAGATGAAAAGGCTGGCACGTTAGCAAACAAACGCGGGTGCCTGCATGTCTCACCGCTGACTTTGAAGCTTTGTACATCGGCTGAATGCACGGATGCCTTGAACTCACTTTGTAGTGTATTCTTGTTCTTTTGATTTCTGAATCCTGATTTCTCTTGATCCATCTGTGTTGGTTAACCAGACGCGCTCAAATGTCGCTAGAACGATCAACACACTATTGTCAGCCACCCTAGAACCGCACACACTTACTGCAGTCTAATAAAATCATCCATTGTACATTGAACACGCTAAGCGACACGAAATCTACAGAACAAACCAGCAGAAGGCAAGCTTACAGCTTCGCCACTGCGCCTTCCGCACTCGCCCTCAGCTGATCCCAGTCCTCCAGCGTAAACACAACATACCCTCTATCCTCTTTGGGTGACCCGCCGCGCACCCCAAGTGACGCAGGATGCCAGTACAACGTATCATACTCGACATTCTGCTCACCCTTCTCCGCCGCCTCCTTATCCGCGCGCTCCTGGAGCTTGCGCAGATCAATACCATCGTTGCGCAGCGGGACCTTGTTCTGCTTGTTGTTGTGCATGCTAGTCTGCTGCTTGAGGACTCTCAGGAATACCGGGACCGCGTACTTGGGCAGTTTCTTCATGGCGTGCTGCAGCAAGCCCTGGAAGTCGAAGGGCTCAGTGATGTTGATCGCGGCGCAGCCGGCGCGGCCGTCGTTGCCGGGTACTTCAACGCCGTAGACGTTGGCTTCGCTGATGCCAGGGAAGGAACCCAGGGCTTCGGAGACTTCTGCGGTCGACACGTTTTCGCTCTTCCAGCGGAACGTGTCGCCAAGGCGGTCCATGAAGAACCATCGGCCGTCGCTGTCGCGCCGCAGCGCGTCGCCCGTGCGGTAGTACAGGTCGCCCTTTTTGAAGACGTTGCGCTCGAAGCGCTTCTGTGTGGCTTCGGGGTTGTTGTAGTACCCGACGAATGCGGACTCGTGGGGCATGTGGATGAAGATCTCGCTTCCCTCCTCGTAAGACTTGCGTTTGCAGAAACCTGTCTTCGGGTCGCGGACCGGCTCGCCAGTCACCATGTCAATAGCGACAGGGACATAGGTGTTGTGGAAGCGCCAGCGCTCGATCAGACCCTGGTGGCCGACAGATGTGGCGGTGAAAGGCCCCCGGGACCCGTTGAAGAGCGTCATGACGCCTTCCGTGCTGTTGAAGAATTCGCCTACAATCTCAATACCGAAGCGATCTACGAATCGCTGCCACACGTCTGGGCGCAGACCGTTCCCGAACATGGCGCGAACATTGTGTTTCTTGTCAAGTGGGCTGGGAGGCGTGTTGACGAGGTAGCGGGCGGTCTCACCGACATAGACGATAGCTGTAGAGCGGGAATCGCGGACGTCGGTCCAGAAGCGCGAGGTTGAGAACTTGGTGCCTATGCAGCATGTGATACCGGTGACCATGCAAACAAGTCCTGTCGTGCCTCCTGTGCCGTGGTAGAGCGGCATGCAGACATACCATCTGTCACCATCGGGCCCGGTTTTCAGCCCCATGGCACCAACTCTGCCTGTTAGGGCTGCTCCTCGTTGTGTCTCAAATGGACATGCTTTTGGGTGTCCGGTAGTACCACTGCGCGAGTTAGTCGAACGCTCTCCGATGACATACCACATTCACTGACCTTGTGTAGAACAAAAACAAAGGAAACTTCCCCTTCGCGCCAATCCTCAGCTCGTCGCCAGGCCTCTTCGGCTCCAGTCTCGAGATCTCGCCCTTCTGCGCCGGATCCAGCACCACAATCTTCATGCCCAGCTCGCCCTCGAGCCTGTCCCTAACCTCCTCTATCCGCCTCCCACACTCCGCGTCCTCATCAACAACAATAACCTTCGCCTTGGCCACCCTGAGACAATGCACAAGCGCATCCCCCGCCAAGTTGTAGTTGATCCATGCCGGCGCACTCCCAATCGCCCAGCTCCCCAAATGCGTAAACAAGAACTCAGGCCGGTTCATCATGTACATCGCCACCAGGGTATTAGGCTGCACGCCCTGCTGCAGCATAAACTGCCCATAGCGGCACGAATTCGCATACGTCTCAGCCCAGGTGTAGCAGCCGTTGCGGCTCCAGATGGCCTCAGCGTCAGCCGGCAGCCGATGCACCTGCGCCTCGAACTGGTACCACATTGACTGGCCCTTGGAGGCATTGGCGTCGATCGCGCGCTGATTGGCGCGCGCACCCAAATATCCACTCACGTCCTTACTCAGGTGGAACTTCGCATCGATATACGCAGCGGCGGCAGCGGTGCCGGCGATGGCGCCTGCGACAGGGACTGGCGCGCGTTAGTAAGGCTGAAGTCATGTTACGCTGGAAGGAAGCTGGGCAAGCCAGCGCGGGAGAGCGCACGAACCGAAAGCCATGGCAATTGCGATGTCGAGTTGTGCTACGTGGTAATTCGGTACGCAGACAATGGAAAGTCAACAATTGCTCGCGCACGCTATAATACTTCTGGGCGTTTCAGCTCTTAATCAATCTCCAGCTGCATTGCAACGTGACTGATTACCGACATCCCCTCGGTCTGTAGCCACGGCCGCTTGACTACATTAGGTTGGACGCTAGACCCTGCTTAACGCACTATCCGGCACTTGAACGTGGGTCGTCGGTTACGGTCCGGAATGACGGAACGGGGATTCCATTCCTGCTCACAAGATGTTTCATCTGAAGCGAACGTTTTGTTTCGCATCATGCATACTAATTCAAAGACGCTCGTATTTTATGAGGTACCGCTAAAACCACCCTTTAAACTTCCACCTACTACTGCTTCTCACCACAGCTAGATAAATTTTCTAAACTCCTGCAGAAGTAAAGCGCAGAATGAAATTTTTATCTGGCAGTACGTTGACTGCCTTTCGTGTGCTATTATGGTAACTTATGCATCAGGGCGAGTCAACGCTTTGTTCTTACTATTTCGTAGGTTGCGACGCTTACTCGTATTCGGAAGTCACTCAGCACGTAAGATAGATATTTACACAACAATAATTACATCACATACATTATTCATATGGCTCATATTATATTTACACAGCCAGATAATCACGCTTAAGCGTAAGCCAGCCTCTTCTCAGTCCACCCAGGCCTGAGGTACTCAGAATCGAACCTCGACTGCCAGCTGCTCTCCACAGCGTACTCCTGGACCATCTTGATGTCGATCTTAGCACCGTCGCCGGACTGCGACCACACAGACAGGCCAATGACGTTGTCACCACCGTAGTTGAGCACGCCAGCGGGGACAGGGAACTTGATCTCGTTGCCGACCCACGGGTTGAAGCGACCGTACTGGTAACCGTTGACGAACAGATGAACACGGACCTGCTTGGAAGCCGGGGCGTTGAGGACGAAAGCAAAGGAAGCATCAACATTGGCGGGGACATCAAGCGGGACCACGGTGCGGTAGAAGTTGATGGTCGCACCGCTGAAGCCGGTGGATGGCGAGCTGGTGTTCCACTTCGAGTCATCGAAGCCGGGAAGGTGCCAGCCGAGACGCTCGGCGACAAGACCGCCCTCGGCCAGAGGACCACGGACGGGGTCGAGCTGGATGTTCTCGCCACCAGCCTCACCTGCAATCTTCCACTTGGTGAAGTTGCCGCCACCAACGAGGCTGGCACCGAGGATACCGCGGGGGTCGGTAGCTCCGCCGCGGAGATCGTGACCGGAGTTATCTTGGGCAACGAGCAGAACGTTGGTACCATTGGCGTTCAACGTGGCGTTGTTGAACGAGAGAGTCTGGTTGCCTTGGCCGGCAGTCGTGTTACCGTACCACGAGCCGATGAACTCGCCGTTGAGCCACGCGGTCCAACCGAAAGCAAGACCACCAGAGAGAGCAAGGTTGACACCGGTAGCGGGGCCGTTGAAGTATCCACGGAACAGGTGGAAGCTGTTGTGGAAACCGTACTCATCAACGTAGAGGACAGGGAGAGTAGCAGGCTTAGTCGGGTTAGGAGTGGTGACGTGGTTAGCTTCGACCCAAGCGGCACCGGAGTCGTCGTAGCTGGGTTGCTTCTCAGGAAGACCGTCGGCGACCTTCCAGCTGGACAGATCCGGGAGCTTGATGGAACCGCTGAAGGCCTTGACGCTGGCCTTCAGACTGTTGTGAGCAGTGCGGTGAGTCTTCAGCTCCTGACCGTTCCAGGAAAGCTTCTTGAAATCCTTGGAAGCGAAGACTTCAATGTCAGTGGACTTCATGATGTCACCCTTCAGAGCCAAGACACCGTTCTCGTTGGCGACGTGACGGACAAGGTAAGGGCCTCCAACAATGATAGACTGGTCGACAGGAGCAAAGGGGTCCTTGGACAGGTTAGGCGCCCAGTAGAGGTAGCCAGTAGGCTTATCGACAACAATGACCCTGACGCCGTTGTTGAACTCGTAGACGCTCTGGCCGCTGACTGCGGGAACGTTGACCAAGACACCAAAGCTGTCGGCCTTGATGGTGGCGTTTGCGGCCTTTCCGTTCTGGGCAGCAGAGCCCTTCTTCGCACCCTTGATGTGGAATTCAGCAGATTCACCAGCACCAGTCCAGAGAACTACGACAGGCTTGCCATCGACAATAGAGTATGTAAGAACTTCGGCAGTTGAGTAGGTAATGGTGTTGTTGCCAATGGCAAAGTCTGTCACAAGGATCTTGGATTGATGACCATTAAGAACGATGGAGCCAGTCTGAGGAATGGTCAGGTCACCAATGGAGGTGCTAACGTGGAGCTTAAATTCCTCCTTGGTGCCGGATGGCGAGTAGTCGTGAACAGTGACATAGAAGGCACTCTTCGTCTCGGGGTTACGAAGCTCGCTAGCCGAGATAGCGGAGTTGGTGGAGTATTTGGTTGAGGCAGCGACGCGGTCTGTGACAGTCAAGTCCTCGGCGATACGGGTGAACAAGGCCAAGTTCTTGGTCTCGTAGAACTTGCTGTCGATCTTACGGTTCTCGCTGATGGGCGAGCTGTAATCGTAGGATGTGGCAACAACAGGGCAGGCCAATGCACCCCAGTTTGTACCACCGTACATCATGTAAAGTGAAAGTGCAGTAGAACGCTGCGCAATCAGGTTACGGTAGAAAATGTTCGCAAAGTCGGCGCCAATGTCACCGGGGCAGCCACCCTCGGGCCCACCCCAGGGGTTGTAGCTACCACCCTGGAACTCGGGGAAGAAGCTGGGCTGTGTCGGCGAGAACTCAGTAAAGAAGTCGTAGTAGTTGATAGTCTGGTAAGCGACGTATTCGCCGTTGGTACCAGTGCATTCGTCCAAGTTGCAAGACCAGCAAGATGGGTAGCTGTCAAGTCCAGCAACATCAACGTTGCCGAGAAGACCGGGAGCGTAGTCTTTCGACCAACTCTTGGTGTTCATGTTGGGGTCGTTATGGATGACAGGGATGTCAACACCGTTGGCGCGGGCCATCTTCTGCAGACTATCCATGTAGCGAGCGGAAGGAAGATCAGGAATTCTCTTGGTCCTGTCCTTCCATTGTTGGCCATATTCGTTCTCCAGTTGGAATACCAGGTTAGAACCACCCTTAGTCACGTCGTGCTCGGAGGCGCGCTTCGCGAATTCAGAGAAGTAAGGCTCCAGAGCCGACAGGTAACGTGGGTCGTCATCACGAAGCTTTCCGTACGCTCCAGTCGTCAACCAGAGAGGAAATCCGCCTGCAATTGTGTCAGTGTAAAATTCGCAAACGCTGTGAGGTGACGGGTGACCAGATTTGGATTCAAACAGCGTGCTCGGGAACTCAAACTACTTACCGGCGTTCGCCTCGGCATTGACGTAAGGCCCAGGTCGTGTAATAACGTAAAGTCCGACTCGTTCAGCGATTTCGTAGAGCTTGGTGAAGTCATGGGCGGGGCTGTCGAAGTCGACAGTCTGGTTGTTCGCGCTGTGGTAACCCCAGTTACCGTAGAACGCGAACGCGGTAAAACCAGCGGCCTTGATCTTCTCGAGAAGATCCTCCCAGATCTCGGGCACAGGGATACGCCAGTAGTGAATCTCTCCGGAGAAGACGAACAGCCTCTTGCCGTTGACCTTGAAGCTGTAGTGATCCCACTGGACAACGTCATTCAAGCCGTTGTCGTGCAGCGGCCATTGCCCGACCGAGTTGTTTTGAGCGTTGATGGCAGGGATGGAAGTAGTAAGGGATGCCAGAACAGACAGCCATGAAAGGCTGTTTATGGACCTCATCTTTGCCGGTGGTTGAAACGTTCAAAGTCGGAGCTCAGAGACGATGCTGTTGAATGATCGGCCATTGTGGTGCCTTTGTACCTGGCGAAAGTACCACGGCGACGGCCTGCGCAAATTGCACAGCATACACTAACGTGAGGCGATGATGTCGAGCATTTCGGCTCTTGGAGCTCTCGGCGTCATTGGGTCCTCATGTTGGTGGAATTGCGATACTCCATGGGCGAACGTCAACCGAGAGTCGGGTGCTAAGATTAGTGGAGACTGACAGGGTGGAAGGAATTCCCAAGAGAGCTAGCCATGCGGGGATTGCCCAGGCACAGTAACGTCCGGAGGCATGAAAACAGGCGGGCGGGAGAACGGCCTGCGGAGAACATGGGGATGACAGGGGCACAGACGGGATGGGATGGGGAATGCATGGGTAGTCTGGTGGTCGAGTGGCGGTCACGAGGCTGCAGCGCTAACCAGAGACGGCAGCGCCGACGTGAAGGGCCGGAGGAATCTTGAGGGTCCCGGAGGAATCCCGAGGTCCTTCTTTGCACCGCGGATTTCGGAGAGGACGTATTGTGCAAGGCTTGTCATGGGCTTACACTCTGCCGATGTGCGTAAGCGTATGCCTTTGAGGTACCTAGGTATCAAAACATAGAGCTGGAAAAGGGCTATTCACCTAGGTAAGAGATCTGCTTTCCTGTTCATTTGATGGCATTTTGGAGTTCCTTGCGGCAGAACAGCCTTTACGTTGGCCAATCAGTTGGCCCCACCACTTCTTAATGCAGCCTAGGATACCCCGTCTTTCAAAGCATGTTCTTCCACTCGCCGTGACAAAACATCAGAAGAGCCGCACGGTCATAGGAAAAAGTCGTATGACACGTGAACTTCATACTACTACCAGGCACGTCCAACCAGCCACTCAGCATTATTGTGGGATCCAGTCCATTCTTGTCGCAGCCAATGAGCTGCACAGCTACAACCTGGTGACATCATAAGCGCATGCGTTCCAACTTGGATGAGCTCTACAAATAGTTTGCTAAACATGTAATCGTCAATTCGGACACGATCGGAGTCGTTGGGTCGATCAAGCCGCGGTCGTCCATCTCCGTTACCGTGTCCCGCAAGCGATCGCTCACCTTTCCTCCATGGCGGTGTCTGAGAGCGGGGCAGAGCTATTGCTAGTCGAAGCTCCATACCGGTATTGTACCTACCTAGGTATACGCGAGGTCGATACGAAAGCACGCGCGGACCCACTCCGAAAGGCATGTATCCGGCCTTCTGCTCCGACAAGAGCTTTCATTTGCCCATGAGGTGGTTGCGGTCAAAGCTGTGGAGACATGTTAAAGACACGTGGGTATCTCCGAATACGGGACCGAAATGAAGCAGCCGAAGCGGCTCTTAGAGGACCCTAGGTAGAGACCCAGTGGAGTGTGTAATACATCCTGGTACATCTGGCCAGCGAGATATCGAAGTACCCATGGTATGCACTGAGGGAAACTCGTCGTGGAGAACCTACCTGCACCTTCAAGTAGCTCTACCTGTAACAACATAGGGTACCTGCTTCCAAGGTTAGCATCATCATCTCACACACGTACCTATGTGTAAGGTGACCCACTTGGTCTTGCTCAAGCGTACCAAAGCCGCACGCGCTCAGATGTGGAATCGCATCCGTCGTCACGAGCGTCTACTAGGTACCTATGTTCAAAATGACGGCTCACTTACCCAGCTGGGACGTAGCGTCTCCTGTTTGACTACTTGGAGCAAGCCTTACTTCTAGTCCGATCTCGGTTGCACCAATCCCTTCAAGCTCGACTTACTGGGGGTGCAGGCGAGGAGGTTCCGCAGAGCGGTGTGATCGTACAGATTATGCACAACGAACATTCCAGGCTCACGGGTCGGAGTGAGATTTGTCCAGAATTCGGGTCCGATCTCGTAGATCTGGGATAGGTACGCAGACGATGTCTGCAAAGCGAGCTCGTTTGATGCAATTTTGGAAAGATCTTCAGATGTTCAGTGGGGTTCATCTACATGCATGGAAGATCCGACGGCCCGACAAGAGGTGAAAATGCAGGGCAAGGTCAGGGGATTTGGGGTACCATATGCCAGGTAACTCGAATATGGACGATCTCCGAGCTTCCAGAAAAAACTAGAAGCAATATTGATGTTAGGTAGTCGAAATCGTACGTGTGTGCTGTGCGAACCTTCATTATGTAGTCAATAGCAGCAAAAGTTACCGCATCAAGGCCTTTGGTACACTGGCAGCATGTTGATCGAACGATCGCTCAGAGGAGGATCGTATGTCGCTTACCGTAGTAGCCAGAACATGGAGTACGGAAAGCCAGGTCAGGGGCTACTTGTACAGAGTCGGTATGTGAAGTGACATCCAGATATTGTGTTGGAAACGTATCGCTGGTAAGATCTAGAATCCTTACATCTCAGTACGAAGGATATCTAGGGATATGCTTGTAATGCTTCGATTGGATGTCTACCCCGAACTCTTGCCATGATACCTATTAGGGTTTACTCACAAGTCATTCTGGTATGCGTCTGTTTGCTTCAGACCATCTGTTCGTCCTGGCACCATGCATATCAAAAATAAGAGAAGTAGTCAATCCACCTAGGGACGATCTTAAGTGCAGATGAAGGGATTCAATCCAGTCGAACGGCATGCTGCACCCAGGCACTTCTGAGCAATGCTATAGGATCAGGCTCTTCCCCGATCAGTCGCGCGACTGTAAACCAATGAATTGAGGTAAGGGCATAAGAGGAAAATTGTTCACAAGATGATTGGTACTTTGTGCCGCTTAATGCTGCTTTTTGCCAAATGGCTGCTCAGATGTGCATGCAGTGAGACGGGGTTCATGCTCCCCCGCATTGTACGAAACGCTAGCCCTCATTGGGCGCACTAACGGTCTACAACACCCCCGCATCCGTACGTCGTACAGAGAGAAACGTCGTCTCTCGACAACGACATTCCACTTACAGCAACGCATATCCATCTCAGCGATGACCTAGGACGATTTCAAGATACAATGTCTACAAAGTCGCATCGCTTCAAGATGATGAACGGCGACACGGTCACAGCGCTCTTTGGAGAGGCGACCGTTGATCAACAAATCGCATGTTACACACTTGCGTCAACTGCCTGGGGATCATATTTAGACGAAGATGAGGTCATTGCACGAGAGAAATATCTGGCAGCGGAAGCTCTGGCTCGCGATGGTGGCTGTCGCATATGGTGCCTGTATCGCCAGGACGATCACGACCAAATACTTTCAACCTGCAGGACGATACGCAGGAGCTTCCTCTTCAGGGAAGCAGGGAATACTCGGCAACTAGAAGGGTGCTGCATCTCTTCAGTTTATACGGCCTTGCTATATCAAGGTCATGGCCTTGCCTCATACATGCTCCACAACGTTGCACAATGGCTCGACGGTCCAGGCGAGGCTTTCGTAAGTATGCTTTACAGCGGTATGCCACGGTTTTACGAAAATCTGGGGTGGACCACGCTGTCTAACATCGAGGTCATTTTAGATGTTAGCCCATGGCTTCAAGATACTTTGGGTCATTATGCCGATCTTAACATGCAAGCTGTGGGGGATACAGACATAGAAGAGTTATGTGCACGCAGTGTCACATTAATCAAAGAGCGCCCCGATTGCTCAGAACTCGCGGCCGAGGAAGCTACACTAACTGTTCTACCAACGGCAGATCTGATAAGATATCAACATGCGCTAAGCAGTTACATGGGCGACCTCTGGCATCAGGAAGATCCAGAAATTCGTGGTGCTGCGTACAACAACCAAGCATGGATCTACTGGTTTCATGACTTTCGAGGCCGATGTCTTCGCATCCAGCACGTTCACAATGCTATCCAAACCGGAGAAGATAGAGTGGAAATTCTAGCAGCGCTCTTTCTATGCGCGATTCGAGAAGCCAAAGAGTGGAATTTCACCACAATAGCCACCTGGAACATGAGTTCCCATGTCCGGTCTGCACTGGAAACACTAGCTCAGGCGAGTGTCTTCTCGAGGTCTGTCGGTGAGACTTCTAGGACGCAAAGGGTATCTGTTCGCCTTCGAGGTGGCGAAACGAAGCCTAGCAGCATAATGATGGACAACGGGGTCTACGCCTGGAACTTGCGGTACTGATCGAGTTCATCAGCCGGCACAGAGTGTAAGTGTCAGCTCAAGTGACATCAACAACCATGACTTGCCCACCAAATGGAGCTGTACCAGTAACCGGATGACAAAGTTGTTCCCGATAAACTCTTCACTTTGATATACTGCATCTGAGGGTTGCCGACGAGCTATTTTACAGAGTACACCGATCACAAGGGGAAGTAAAGCAACGGTTGTTGTTTAGCATCATTGGATCATATCCTACAAAGATAAGTGAACGAATATCAGAAAGCTTATCGGAGATGCTCTGGTGAAGTACGGAGATGTAGATGTCCAGGCCATCCCACTCTTTCCGTCGGAAAGCTTCGGATGGAAAGGGCCGATTCACCCGGTATCGCACTCCAACACCGAGGCCTGTTCTCGAATAAAACGTGGGGGAACACACCGGACATCCTGGGCATCTCAATAACGAAAAGCCACCTTTAACCTACATTCAATCAATACTCTTCCGCTACGTGAGATTAGAGGTGAACCTTACACTTCATACCGATCATGAGCCACCACGATCCAATTGCGGACGCTAAAGCGCAAGAGGCGACCCACAAATACACTTTCCGGCCAGCGACTATGGAAGACATACCCGCCTTGCAGCAGATGATTGGAGAATCGTTGCGAGCACTTGGAAAAGGATACTACTCAGAAGCCGAACTCGAAGGGTCGATAGGTTTCTTGTTTGGCCCTGATACGGTGTTGATAATTGACCAGTAAGTGCTTGAAACTCTCAGTACATTGGAGCATGGTGACTCCGGGTAAAAGAATATCCCATCCAAGTACGTAGACAAGGAGGCAGTGCCTACTCTCAATCAAGCAACGCAACCTTAAAAAGCAAGACTAGTGGACCGGAAAGCACGGTCCTTGATCAGCAAGAGCAAGGATGACGGAGATGGGAGCAAACGCACATCTTTCACATCACAGCATATCACAACCCCTAACAACATCTAGAACTTATTACATCCTCCACCCCCTCACTTCTCCTAAAACAATCGCCGCTTGTGGCGGCTGGTCCTTCCGCCAAACCTTATATGGCGGCAACAATGCCCCTTCGACCTTGCGCATGCCTGCAAAGCGCAACCCGTCGACAGACCGCGCCAGTATTCGCGCGATATTCACGCACCCCTCGTTCGCGCGCCAGGGTCTTGGGACTATGATGATGCGGTACTGCGAGGCCAGCGCAGCAAAAGGAAATGATGAGACGGACGGTTTCAAGAGACTGGAGATGGGCGCGACGCTCAGTGGGGTCGCGCTGTATGAGAAGTGCGGTTACGTCAGGAGCGGGAGGGAGGATGTGGTGGATTGCCCGAACGGCGAGGGAATCAGGATCTGCCATATGATCAAAGATTTGCAGAGCGAGGCGCCATGAGGATGTGAGTATCGCATGTTGTTGATGGGTCGATGGTTGCAGGAAAGACTTTGATGCGTCACCTGGTAAGCTGCTGGAAGACAGCAAACCATCTCCAACATTCACAAGTCCTTACGAAGAAATTATGAACTGTGCTTTGCAGAGTTCAATTCAGACAAGAGGATGCCTGTGAATTCATGGTTGTGAAGAGAACTAGATCGTTGAGCGTTACTACTTTTGCAGAATCTACATGCAATGATCGAGTGAACATGGATAAGAAGAATAACCAAGTTGTGCCCTGCCGTACCATCTCGCTGCTGCCTAAGTGAGCCAATAGAAACGACTGGGTATCGAAAACGCTTTGATACTGATGCCCCTCCCAGAAAGCGATGGTACTAACCAAACAGTACTTTTATGAAAGACGCTGGCGATGCAATTTCAAGTCCTTGTACCAAACCCAGTCTGGTGCGTCTGGTGTGCTGTCCCAATTTTACATTTCCCGAAGAAGCCCCAAAGCAAATGAAATGATGTGTAACTTTTAGCGAAGTAGGAAACTCGCTTGCAACCAGACATGTGTCGACGGTCGATGCGGCGCTATTTCCCTTTACAGCGTAGCGTTTGGCGCCGCGGCTGCGGCAGATGCATGCTGCCAGCTACTAACGCCAAGGTTGGGTGTTGCCAAATCCTCCGGCTTAATACCCGCATGCCCGACGTTGGTGGCAGCGGGGATTTGTGTGAGCCGGGGGGGCTGAATGAATTGTTTTTTTCGACGATAGTCTGATTCTGAGAGAGGTATGGAAGGGCCCTGTTTCGGGATGGTGGGGCTGGTGAGCTGTTGCAACGGCATATCTTGCTCAGACGCTTGCTCCTGCTTCTGATCGTGACGAAGCTCTTCGGTAATGACATGCTTCTCGGACGCTTGATCAAGCTTCTGCTCCTGACGAAGCTCTTCGGCAATGTCATGCTTCTCGGGCTTCGGGTCGTGATAAGTGTATATCATTTGACCTTTTACCCCTGGCAGACCGGGAGCCTTGTATGTTGCAACGCCTGTGTCTGGGTCGTATTCATCATATGTACTCACAAGTCGCTTGCCACCTCCACCAGGAAGATCAATAACGAAGGCTGGCATCATAAATCCCGAAAGTGTGCCGCGCAATTTCAGGTCCAGATCGAGGATCGTTTGCAGAGGCGTGCGAAGGTCTTCAATGCCGCGTACCATGTCGCACTGGTAAATGTAGTACTGTGCATGTCAGTCAGCATGCTGAAATTAACTTTTCTCGCTTGAAGCTAGGGACGAAAACAGGAACTTACCGGCTGAATGTTCATGCTAGCAAGCGTCCCAATAAGATCTGACAGAGCTTCTTCCGTGTCGTTCACGCCCTTTAGCAGTACTGACTGGTTGCGAACAATGACACCGTGTTTGAACAAGCGATTGGCTGCTTCGCGGGTAACCCAAGTTATCTCATTGGCATGGTTGATGTGCGTATGTAGGCAAACCTGCTTGCCCATGTCGCGGCCTTTGTTGGAAAGCTCAATGAGCGTACTAGTCCATGTATCAGTGTTGTCTGTTATGCGGCATGGAGCCACGGCAAGACCTTTCGACGCAAATCGAACACGTTGGATGTGGGGAATGTTGAGTAACCTTCTAGTAATTAGCAATTGTGTATCAACTAACTTGTGCTGACCAACCGTTCGCCAATCTCCCTGAGGTCGTCAGGTTGAAGGTAATAAGCATCACCGCCTGAGACTACGATGTCGTGAAGGCTTGGATCACTCTCGATGTGTTGGAACACAACCTCCCAACGCTTACGACTGGGCTTTTGCGGTAGTTTCGAGACTGTTTCTGTGTTGGCACCGACTGCATACGAGCGCGTACAGAAACGACAGTACACAGGGCAGATTGAAGTTGCTACAATTGTCAATGGAGAGCTCAAAGTACACTGCAAGCAGCCGAAAACACACATACCCAGAAACAAAGCTCTTCCAGGATAACGGTGGACCAGACCAGGCACAGCTGTTGACAATTAGCCGATGTATCTTTCGTGAGATCTCTAGAACATACGAGAGTCTTCCTGCTCGTTTAGCGAATCCAGTGTCAACTTCTGGTGATCTGCAACAATCCCACTTGCCAAGGGCAAAAACTGCAGACGGACAGGATCATCCAGTGGATTTTCCCAGTCAATGGCTGATAGCAGATGTGGGGTAAGTCGAATCGCCATAGGAGCCATTTTCAACGCAGCAGAAGCATCGTCGATGAAATGTTGCTTGGTCGTAATGTGCTTAAGCAGACGATTCGTGGTTTTACCAATCGTTGGTGGCAAAACATTTTCAAGGAAACGTTGCAGTCTTCGTGCATCAGGAACAGTATTTGCGAGCTACATGACAAGTCAGCGGGACAGCCTGAAGCTACATCTAAGCGGATCTGAACTCACCTGCCATCGATACGTCTTGAACTCAGCTGCAGTGACATCCTTCCATGGCTTTATCTTTTGCCAGTATGGCTCCTGATCAGCAATTGTCGAAAGTGATCTATGCATTGAGAGTATTGAGATAATATTCTGAGGCTTTGACTGCCACGCCGGGCGCTGTACCCTCATAGTGAGGCCGAGCATCATGTAGACTGTTTAATAATGTAGCGCCCCAAAAGTAGGGTTGGATGAAAGGATGAAGGGGAATTGTATGCGGACGAAGAGGACAAGCTATTCTATATCTCAGAATCTGAAAGCAAGCGGATAGTCAATTTCGCACACCCGTCTGGCCGGCTCCGTGCCCGATGCAGACCCACCCTGGTGCGATATCAGTGAATGAGAACAACTCGCTGCCAACCTGGTACCAATACGAAGGGCCTTGCTAGCTGCGTCACACTGCATCTTCGGGTGACTGGGCAAACCTAGTTCAAATTTGTGTTGATTCTACATTCAGTTTATGCTAGCTCGCGGTGGCTAGACACCGTTGCGATATGACAGGCTAGCAGTTTGCTCTGGAACCGCCAGTTCACTTTAGACGCTTTGGCAGATGTACGAACCCGTGGATCCAACTGCGACGAGCTGGAGCCTCTCTAATGATCTCGTCCACGCGAGATAGTGAGCTAGTTTGAACGCGTCTCAGATAGGAGCATCGACGGTGGTTCTTCGGCAGGTGTGTCGTCAGACCGCATCCATGTAGCGTTACTGTCGGAGCGAGCTTGTAGTGAGAAACAAAGCAATTGCTCTGAGCCTGGCTCGTACAAGACAAGCCTTCCAACAGTGCATTGTCGATTGTCCTCTGTAACGGCGAATATGGAGTTACGGGAGCAAAGCCATTGGTCTTGCGTGGAGGCCTCAATCCCAGGACCATGGCAGTGAATTCCCGTGTATCACTTTGTACACTGTATCACAGCGGCCCATTCTCGTGACTACCCACATCGGGCATTTGAGCGTTACACAGCTCCAAGGAGTTACGCTCAGATATGCGGTGTGTGCCGGCTAGAGCCGTTGGATTGTGTAAGCGATTTTTGCAACGCAGTATTCGTTTGCGATTCGTCGGGTACCTTCATCGGTAAGGCGGCAGCAGCAGCGGCAGTCATGCAGCCGCTTTGTCAAGTAATTCCTGAGAAAACGGAGTTGAGAGGACAGTTGCACTGATTGGGTGCTCATGACTAGGTCCCTGTCACGCTAGCGCGTGTCGCTTCCCGATGACATACCTAGGCTAGGGCCCCGCAATTTACCACCTACAACCTAACAATCCAGACATCCATCCATTCCCGATCCACAGCGACACCCACCTCGCGCCACACAACGGCAAATCATGGCTGACTCACCCATTGCCACTCCAGGGTCCGCTGGAGCAGAGACGCCTGCGCAGCAGAAGGCACGGCTCCGTAGAGAGCGCCTCGCTGCGAAGAGCGGCGCCTCGCGGCTGCAACAGATCTCGGCGCTGCAGGGCGGCCCGCCTAAAGATCTCAGTGAAATCGCAAAAGATGTTCCCAGTATGTACAGCTTGTGTTTTTCGACGCATATGGGCGTGCTTGCATCACCCTACCTGTAACCTCCAACTGCACTGCACCAGCACACACGGCTAACTGCGTCCGTAGTGCAGCCTTCACCAGCCCCAACAACTCGAGCATTGTCCGGAACGGTAACGCCAGATCCCGATATGGTAGACATCTCGCAGCATCACTACACACCCGCATCTCAACCACGTCTGCCTTCCCCGTTTGCGTTCGAGGGCAGCGCCACGGGCGCCTTTCCTCAATTTCCTCCGGCGCAAGGCGACTCGTCGCAGGATCCGATGATGGCTATGCTCCAGCAAATGATGGGCGCAGGTGCAGGCGGTATACCGGGCGCTCAAGGCCAGCCAGGTGGCCCAAATGATCTCCCTCCGGGTCTCGCCAACATTTTCTCGGCCATGGGCGGTGGTGCTGGAGCGCCAGAACCGTTGCCAGAGCAGTCCTCGGCCTGGATATGGCGATTGGTGCACGCTCTGTTTTCCCTTGGTCTTGCAGTCTACCTTGTATTGCAAACGCCCTTCTCTGGGTCTAAGTTGTCACGCAACACTGCCCTGGCCGCTGTCGACGACGACTGGACTGTCGAAAGCACGAATGCGCAGCACTTTGCGCACTTCTTTTATCTCTTTGCTACCTTTGAAGTCATCATGCAATCGTCACGGTACTTCATCGAAAGGGGTCAACTGCAAGGGAAGGGGATTCTAAACACAATAGCGGGCTTCCTGCCACCGCCCTATAGCGGCTACATCAGGACCGTCTCCCGTTATGGTATTATCTACACGACTGTCGCTAGTGACGCTATGGTTATCGTCTTCGTACTGGGCGCTGCTGTCTGGTGGAATGGCGCTGGCGTTGCGTGAGCGTGTACGAGGCATGTACTATGGTCGACTAATGTTATCAACGTCGGCCAATCAATTGTGCAGCTCTGACCGTCAGTCATTGGTCTCTCCGATTGCTACCTGCCCATATGTTGTGTACCACGGCCCAAAAACCCGGTTCTGCCTGACTGCAGTTTCTCTCAGGCTACACATGTGAGCGTCAAACTGTTTCACTCGTCAACTATTGCTGGACCGTCAACATCGACTTTTGCGCAGATAGGGCGGGACGAATTCCAAACATGAGCGCGTAGCAAACACAACATCAAAATCCTGATATTGTCAATCGGTCAATGTAGTGATGATATGATTACGGGCAGTACAGCTTACGTCAACCCGTTCTACCCGTTAGGCGGACGCTTTGTACAACTATCTTTGATGATGTACAAGTTACAAGCAAGCCACCCGGTCGCTTAGGTATCTTTGCTGTATCAACAACAAATTTGGTCACACGCACGACGACATGAACACAAAATACAATCGATAAGTTTCCAGAGAACAGAGCATTCAATGGCAATCTCCGGCATGCGGGCAATTCTCACGATGACACGATGCTCTCACACCGCTCTTCTAGCAGCGCCAGCTCGACGACGTTCACTCTCTTGGCTTACTCAATTAGGCTATCCGCCTCGGTCCTGCCATGCAACAGCCGTTCGCATCCCCACTGGCCCCTACCCCACCCAAAACCACAACAGGGGCGTGCACATACAGCCAGGCAGCTGCAGAACGCACCGAGACCAACAAAGTGCACGCAGCCCGTCCCCGTCGGCATGTCTGCATCCAATCCGCAGAGTTTGGGGGCTGTACCACCCCGGTCGCCGCTGGGGGCTTGCATGCTTCCGAGGCCCGCTCCAGGGCCCAGGGGCCAGATCTCTTATGTCAACAAGGGCATCACAGCATCGACCACAGCCGCAGCGATATGTTTGGTTCACGGCCCTATGCGCCGTCCTGCGCACCGAGCGATGTACAGTACCCCGTATCCGTGCAGGGCGTCGTGCTAGGTCGCCCCGCGGGCACAGATGACTCGTTGCAGCCCGTTGTACCACGCGTGTTGTTCACGCTGTAACATATGCTGCCAATCTCTGTGCCATGCAGTGGCGTCGAGAGGGTTCGCGGCGCGGATGTCCGATTGCAGGGGTGCGATTGGCTTGGGAACTGGGACCCGCAAAGGCTTAGTATGGAGGCGTCGTCATAGCGTACCGGGCGCCGTGTTGCTGCTAAGGTGCAGGTGGCTGAACGTTGGTCTGGACAGGCTGGTTTGTGGGGTACTGCGACGCTGGATGTGCAGGCGCTCGTGCAAAGGGACAATGTCTTTGTCCAATCCGCCGGAGCGGCATGTAGCCCGTGGCCTTTTTTTCTTCCCTTGATGTTTTTGTTGTCGTCACGACTTTTTTGTTCTCGGGCCTCATTCCTTCACCTCCCCTGCGCACGTGGGCATCCGTTCCATACATTGCAACTCTCCGGCTATCGAGACAGGGTAAAATTCGTGTTATGACTGACTGCGTATTCCTTTGAACCACATACTGTTACAGCTCTCATCCAATGCCAGACTCCAAGCCATGCTATTCCACACGTGCTACTCGTACAGTCCCTCTGCTCTTTCACAGTACAGTACTACTGAGCAGAAGGAGCAGTTATCTCACCTCTCGCCAGCTTCAGCAACTCCTCCTCCCGCCTCTGCTTCAAAAACACCTCCTTGACCATCGCTCGGTCCGCCTCGCTCCTCTCATCCATCTGAGCCATCTCGGCCATCTTTTCCTCATCCTCGGGAGTCGGGCGGATAATCTGGCTCTCTGGCAGTTTCGCGAGCAGCGCATCCAGGATCTCAGTGTGATGTTGATCGCGGATGTCAATGGAGTAAGTTGGAGCGGCGGCTCCATGAGGTGGAGTTGCGTCGCTTGTGGCGGCCATAGAGGGAACGGAGGTGTTGGATGAGCCGTCCGGGGTGTTGGGCGTGCTCCCCATGAAGATGTGCAGTGCCGAAGCTCCTTCGGGGGAATTGTGCCGCTTGACCTCTACGGGAATCGAGGGGTTGTAGTATTTTATCCGCGGTAGCATGTTGCGCCAGAATTTTCTGAAGAAGGCGAGGTCAGCGGTTATACTGGTGTGATTGTGCTGCCTTGCGCCAAACGACCAGACAGGGTGTTCATAGAATGACCGTAGATAGTCGACTTTGTTCCATCTTTTTGCGGATTGTTTATCGTGAGGGCGAATGCAAATATTACACGTACCTCGCGCCCCAGTGCCCGCCATGGATCTTAGTGTTGAGCTCCAGGCTGATCTTCGACACCTCCTTGGGCAGCACCACAGCGCCTGGCCCATTTCTTATCCATAGCAACTATCAATACAGTCAGCGGTTGACCAAGTATGTCTTATTGCATTCGTAGCGAGTCGGAAGGTTGAGGGAGGTGTGATAAGTCTTTCGAGGTGAAGGCGGTGGTGCGATTCGTACCTGCTGCAACGGGAGTCAGTAGCGTTCAATTGGCGTAGATATATATAATTCGGATTATTAGCGCACCTTCTGCAGCTTCCGCGCGCGCGATATTATGTTGACCATGTTGTGCTGTGATGATGTCGAAACGCCTACTCTAAGAAATCTCGCTGGTCGCGCTCACTCCGCAGCCGAATATCTGCCGAGCGCCCGTGCACATCATCGAGCCAGACAAGTAGTGTTGGTAGTGCACTTTGCCAGGATACGCTGGTGTCATTGTTCTAACTTGTTCCAATGCTGCATACTAGTCTCTTCATTGTCATATTATCCAGGCTACATTCAACGTCATTCACATCGAGAATTTTGATCCAACCTCTTGCGTATGCCACTCTTGCCAACGAACAAGTTGAAGCCACGACAGACCTCAAAAGTACAGAATGATATCTAACACCCCAAATTCGTTCGTTCATATAGATTACAGTGATCCAATTGCATCACCACTGCGCTTGCCCAGACATGTCCAGGTTTAACGAGCAGCTGCCGGTGCAGCGCCACCGGGCGCAGCAGCAGCTCCAGGATTCAAGCGCTTGCTCCTACACACTCGTTAGCAGATTCGTCACTTGGCTGGAGACGTCCGACTTACATGAAAGTCCTGCTGAAGAATGAGATGAGGATCATGGGCAACCAGGAAGGCATCTTGGAGAAGCCCCAGGTGAAGTATCCGAAGGGGATAGCGAGGCCGTACTGCTGGAGCAGACCGTTGAAGGGGTGGAAAGGACCCTCGTAGGGAGCAACCTCGTCAAGCTTGTTATCAACGACAAGCTCCTTGAAGGTCTCGGTGGTGGTGGAAGTGCGGTTCAAAGGCTTGTAACGGTACTCAGGAACGGGCGCAGACTGGTCAGCCAAAGGCTTGGGAATGCGGAACTGGATCAGAGCCGGCGCACCGACAGACCACGAGTTGCAGAGGATGTTCTCCCTTTCGCAATCAAGGAAACCGAGCTTAGGCGACGACGGCTGAGCGGCAATGACGGGGGTTGATGCCTGCACGTGTTAGTTACGCGTTTTCTAAAGATTCGCGCAGATACGTACGTTCCATGCCTTCTCAGCAGGTCCACAGAAGCCGTAACATGTGCTGTTGCCACCAGTAACGAAGATCAGCCAGTCCTGTGTCGCGGGCGCGCTGACGGTGGGATCGACGGTCAGGAGCTCCTTCCAGTTCTCGAGAGTGAGATCGTGCTGGACCACCTCGGCAATCTTGGCTGCTGCTGCCTCTACGGGCGCAGAGGGCACAGACGGCGCAGAGGGAATGACAGAGGCCACCGACGCTGTCGCCTGGTTGAAGAAACCCTTGACCTTCTCGAGGAGGGGAATCTGCTGCTCGGCAAGGGCGAGCGCCGGCAGGGCAAGGACAGCGGTTGTCGAGAAACGCATGTTGTGGATGTGGGTGTGGTGTTGAACGTTACGCGTTGGACCGAACGATACTGGGTCGCTGCCTGTGCTTCAGGACCCTGATGACGTTTGCGGGGCGGGGGCGTGGCTGATAATGATAAACGGCAACAATCTGCAATGAAGCGAATATCTGGCGCGAATGAACGAAATGAAAACCGGCAATGCTTGGATTGAGAAACAACGAGAAGGAGATGGAAACGTCAGCCAGGACACGATGCCTACCACACGCTCGAGGTCTAGCGGGCCAGAGCCGCGAAATTGCCAGAGCTTGGACGTTGTGGAGCCCTGTCCATCAGCCCACACCTCGTCCCCAAACTCCGATTCGCCGTTGCAACAACAACGGAGGACGGTGAGTTTGATCGACTCCCCGTCGACTTTGAATGATACATTAGCACTGAAGAGCAGGACATGTACACTATGCACGAAAACGTCTCCATCTGCAGCACGGCAATACGTCGGCTTATCTTGAGGTAAACACGACAACACACTATCGTCAACGTCTCCTGAAGCCACTTGGTTCGCCATTGTCGTCTGTCGGCACATTGCTAAAATCCCAGCTTGGTCCAGCCATGTTCGCAGCCAGATTTGCGAACACATCAGGCGCAGGAGATTCCGCTCTTGAGTAAGCAGTCGTTGCTGCTGTCAGTATTAGCTTCTTTTCTGCGACAGCAAAATCTAAACGTACCTGTTGGCGGTCGTGAAGGCGCTCCTGCTGACAGTCTGTCTCCCAAGTCTCGTCTGAAATGCCGATCTGGCATCATGTTCTCTTCCTCTTGCTCCATGTCGACGGTCCTCCACGTTTCATTGGAAGCACGAGGCCTGAGATGTGGTTCATCGAGCTCAGCTTCTGCTGCGTCGCGTGTATGCTCGCTCAACCTCATCCTGCCCACCTTTGCTGCAAGTTCGTCCTGGAAATTTGTAGGCATTTTCCTTCTCGCCTGTGGTGCGGTGAAAGGCGTTTTGATACGAGCGGCAAGCTCTTCATCTTGTCTACGTTCTCTGTCTTCTACAGCTTGAGCGTGCTCGAGTGCTTCGACATCATGGCTGTGCGGTGTCTCTGTATATACCGGTGGTCCTTTAAATGCTGTGCTCGCGTCTCTCTTGTCTTCCTCACATACTTTCTTGAGCTTGACGCCAGTTCGAATGTTGGCAAACAAAGCACCACGACATGGATCGTTCGGAGATTGTGCGGTAGCAGGAGGCGGTGGTGGTGGTGGCGGCGGCGGGGGAGGAGGGGGAGGTGGCGATGGGGCATGAACTATAGGTATTGGTATAAGAGGTGCATTGGGCGCTGGTATACGTTCCCGCTTCGCAGAAGTTCGTGGTTTCGGACTCCCATGTTGCTCATCAGATGCTCTACCGGCCTCGCTGACTGGCAGAGCAACAGGACTATGACCGCTTTCCTTCGACGGCCGTTCCTCTTTCCGT
Source organism: Boeremia exigua (assembly GCF_020726555.1). Taxonomy (NCBI): domain Eukaryota; kingdom Fungi; phylum Ascomycota; class Dothideomycetes; order Pleosporales; family Didymellaceae; genus Boeremia; species Boeremia exigua. Next base: position 1,295,402 of record NW_025763527.1, on the reverse strand, counting down.
TTCCGTGAATGGCGGCGTCTACTTTGCTTCTGGTCTTTTCCATGCTTCTCTTCATGCTCAGGGTTAGCATCCCCTTTCTCAATCAGCGGCTCTGCATCGCCACCTTTCCGGACACCTTTTACGTCTGTTCTCTTCCGCCGAAATGCACCGACATGCTTCTCAACAAATCCCCTACTCCTGTGTCCAGCATCCTGCTCCGCTTTGATGTGTCGGTACACGCTCTTCGCGTGTGAGAGGAGTCCTACTCCTTTGCCTTTGGTCGGAAGAGACCCAAATGGAGTGCCGTCAGGACCCAGAACTGCTTTGGTGACATTAAGAGCGCCCGACATTAGATGTGTTGCTGGATCGGCTCCTAGCGCAGATCGACTTGATTGAACATGACTTTGCTCGTGATTCGTATGATCTTTAAGCTTCTGGTCGCTATGTGCTTCTGCTGATCTATGACGACGGTGCCGCCTACGAACATGCTTGCCTTCGTTATCAACAGAGCTATGGTGATGTTGTCGCCGAGTTTGAAGGCTGCCATCCTTGTCCCGCCCATGCGATCGGTGCCGACGATGTTTATGGCCATCCTTGTCTCGCTCATGTGACTGCCTTCGATGAGATGGATGGTGATGCTCCCTCTCACGAGAACGACTTCTCCTACCATGTCTTCTCTTCCTCTGCGTCTTCTTCTGCTCTTCCTCCATTTTCCTAGCGTCCTTCGTCTCTCTCGCTTTATCCTGCTTGTACAGTCTATAAATCCGCAGATTTTCCACAACTCCCTCAATGATCAACCTGCCAGTGCTCGCACCACCTAATTCGCTATTTCTTGGCCGATGACCGGACATAAGATCTTGGATACTTGCTACAACCGCTTGTCTGTACTCGTCCGGATGTGCGCGCGGATCAGGGTGAATTGAGTCGGTGCTGCTCGCCATCAGCAGCAGGGCAGCTGCGAGGGAGAGCCATACTCTTTTCATATTGCAAGTGGCAGATATTGTGAATGTTAGATGTTAGTGATAGGGAGATTCTGTGACGAAATACGTGATAGGGCAAACGAATGTAATGACAGCACGAATTACCGTCAACATGACATTGACATCGTACATGCCACGTCAACTGGAATCCTACATATATCTCAAAAAACAGTGAATCAGGACATAGCTCTGTTTGGCGCAAAACATAATTCATTAATCATAACGCGAGACATATCACGCAAAGTATCTAAACTAAACACAAACCTCTGTCCCAGCCATCGGTACCCACCCAAAAACGTTAACCATACGTCATTCGATTTCCCCTCCTTGCTTTTGCATAACATCAAAATCAGGTTGAGTCATCCATCGTTAGTCGCTCGTTGACATCTATACCGCACCTCCCTCCGCAAGCTCCTCAGCAGGCACGTCGTTCGTGAGGACCGGTCCAGGCCCCAAGAAAAACGGCAGCGCATCAGCAATAGTCTCCAGCGTACTGGGATCGATCAGCGTGGGCTCCTGCTCTACCGTGACACCTTCCTCGGCCTGATCAACCGCCTCCTGCAAAGAGTTTGCTTCGTCTTCTCCCTGCACCTCATCGTCTGGACTAGCGACCAGCTCCGGGTTTCCCATGATCTCGCTGACTAGCTCGCCGAGTGTCTTGTTTTGGTACGGTAGTAGATCCACTGGCAGCGGCGTATCCTGTTCTGGAACTATCTCCTCGACGATAGGAACGGGGGCAGTCTCGGTGGTCGTGTTGGAGGGAAAGGGGCTGGTGAAGTTATCGGGACGCGGGTACGGGATCATCGGGACTGGCCGAGGACGGCGACCACTTGCGTCTTCAGCCTCCGACTGGGATTCGTCAGAGTCGTCAGTACCGTGCCAAATACCGTGCGAGGGCGAAGAGGAGATTCCATCTACAGCCTGCGTCGCGAGACATTCTTCGAACTCAGCCTGCTGCTTTGCGAACTCCTCTAGGTAGGTTTCGTGCGCAGCAATTTCTTCAGCGGTGTGGTTGCATCCACCGAGGCAAGAGTTGAAGCCGATCTGTGGGATGGGCTCCGTGCAGGTCAACAAGACAGGAACATCTTCACCTGGAAAGACTGTGGAGTTTGAACCATCAGTCGAATCGACGATGCTTGGCTCCTCGGTATCTGCAAGCGGGTCAGGGCCTTCGCCAACCCAGATCGGTCCATTAGGCCCCTCTTCGTAGCCAGGTAAGAGTTGAGGGACTGGCGGTTCAGGTGCCGAGATTTGGGGTCCGAACGTGTAGTGGCCATCGAGATCCGGGATATCGAAGTCTGGGAAGTCAGGCTGTCCACTGTAGAGATCTGGCTCGCCCAACACCAATGGTATGTCCTCAATGGTAGGAGCTGGCTCAAAATCTGTTGTGGGTGCATCATCGAAATTGCCGAACAACTTCCAGAAGCCGGCCGCCAATACATCGAAGAAGTTGACACTATCACCAGCATCGGCACTAGCCTCACTCGTCACTGGGTCAACCAGTTGTCGTTTCGTCACTAAACCTTGCACAAGATGGGGAAACCACAGTTTGAAGCCGTCTTCGGCATCCGTGGCATCGCCAGGGTCGCTGATGCTACCAACGCTAGGTCCAGGATAGATTTGAGCAACCGAACGAGCAGACGAGATCACACCTCGAATAGCGAGCCTGTGGACTGCAGTAGTGTCTTGTGTAGTTCCGTTAGTGGACGCTGGGGTTCGGTCGTATGTGGACGCAGGAGGGTACCAGGGAATGTTAACGGTCGAAGCAGCAGCATACTTGACAAGCGAAGCCATGTTGCTGCTAAGCTCGACTATCCGCCGAAGGAATGCCTCAAACTTCTCGGCTTCGGTCATATCAGTCCAGATTTTTTGCACTACAGCTTCGTTGGGCGTCTGCGTCTCTGCCTGCGTCTCTGCCTGTGTAGATTCTTCTGTGTATGCTTGCTCGATGACTTCTGTGGACGGTTGGTCGGATGTCTCTGCGGACACCTCTTTAGGTGCTTCTGCAGATGCTTGATAAGCACTCGGATTGGGACGATAGTATCTAGTCGGTGCGCGTGGACCATCGTCGCGCTTGTCGTACGATGTCCATCTCTTTTGGCGAGCCACGCGTTTGCTCACCAAGTCTGAGTCTTCATAGTAATGTGATTCTTGGCTGTCGTAGACATGCTTGTTGGAGTAATCATCACCTCCTTTAGGGTATGAGTTGACATTCTCAGTATCATAGTGCGAGTCCTGTGGGTAGCCAGAATTCTTGTGCTTGCAGTCTTCTCCATGACGGTGCGTGTGCGATGATGCTGAATATCCTTGCTTTTGACTATGGGTCTGGACATAGTCAGATGCGGGCGCTGTGGCTCTACGAGCGAGGCCGCCTCGACCGTACAGCGTTGCCAGATACGCATCGAGGTCCTGCTGCACTTTCGGATTTGGTCCCGTTGCACTCGGTCTCTTCGGCGCGGCCTGTTTGGGTTCCTGGGGCTGCTGAGGCTGCTGAGGCTGTTGCTGGGCTGGCTGTTGCTCTTGCTGGTGCATGCGAGCATTGCCGCCGAAACACTCAGGATAGTATTTTCCAGAACGGTTCTTGGCCGCACAGTCATTTGGCTTTGATGAGCTTTGAGCGGGTGCAGTCCATTGGCCTCCACCGCCGCCACCATAGTTGCTCGACGGCGCGTCTTTGCTTCCGGCGTTCTTGGATGGCTTTCCAGTACATTGACCTCTGCGAAAGCTGGGCTGGCTGGAAGCACTTTTCCCGTTGGCATAGATGACACTCTTTCCAGGGTTATCAAATACGACTTCGGTAGTCTCTTGAATCTTGCAATTGTTGATGTTGGCCAGGTTTGCGACAAACAACTCAGGATATTTCGACAAAGCGTTCGAAGCCGCGGCCTGACTATCACGCTTACTCCTTCTTTTGTTCGTAATATCGATGACGGCACAGTTCATGTACATCTCTCTGTTACCAATTTTGTTGAACCTGCACGCTGTGAGCCAGTATCTCGCCTGACATGGCACAGAAAGTGATATGAAAAAGAGGGTCTTACCATGTCCAGGCCAGCAGACATTTCTTCGCGGCCGGGATTTCGCTGGGAATCGTGAAGTCGTAGTTCTTACGCAAAGGGCAACCGCCCATTATGCTTTCAATGACGTAGAAGTCGTCTCCGCCATTGCAGCTCAAACTGATCTGACAACTACCACCACTATGCGTGGTATCTCCTCTCAATCTCAGTGTCTGCTTGCTACCAGCTGGATAAGTTGCGACTGTCGTCAAGGGCGTATTCAGATGATAACCTTTGCAGGCGAAATTGCTACCGTCCGCGTTCAGAGGGCTGAGAATATTGTAGTCTTTGGGTTCGTCCGGACGATCTGTTGCGTGTGGGTCTCTCAGGGGAGATGGTGACGACATCTGCATGTGTGCAAGAGCGAGGGGAAGGACGCTCAAGGCGCCGATGATGGATAGAGGAGCCATGGTGAGTATGGCCAGCATACGGCAGAGTGCGAAGATGCGCTGAAGAGCAGAACACCGTGTCGACCTGTCATGGTGGTTATATGGTCACAAGCAAGGGAGGTAGTAGCTGGGCCAGTTGCGCGTCGAATTCCTGGTTGTCGCGTGGATCTAGTCAGGCCTGGATGGGACCCAGATCGAACGTAGGAGAAGAAAAGGAAGAAATCGCGACAAGGGAGTGGACACAGGCGAAAGTAGCCAAAGGTTGTATATTAGAGAAAATAGGGCTGTGAGGGCATTTCTGTTCGGTCTCATCCACAGTGTTTCAGTAGAGCTGTGGTACTTGGCTCCGACGTCTGCTGTCATCTTGTCTCAGTCAACACAGCGTCTGCATCAAAGAATGGATCGAGCATGCTCGTGCAGATGCTGCAGCTCCCAGCTCCTTTGTCGCATTCCATTAGGTATTTGTGTATCCCCAAAAGCTTCGTAAAGCTTGTCGCAAACCCAGTAACGCCGCGGAATGCATGCCCGGTGGGCCCACCCCTCATCTCAGCGTCGATCGCTGCGCCAGACCCTCGCCCTTTTTGTTCTTTTTCCCGCCGCGGAAGTCGTTGGCCGACAGCTCAGTCTCAACATCGAGGCCCAGCTCTGCGGCATCCTTGGCCTCGCGCGCCTTCCGGCTACGTTCGGCGTGCGAAAGTAGGTAGGGACGAATGAGCATGTAAGCACCAACTATGCCAACGATACGAAGCCAGCGTTGTGCGCTCATCTCCTCCCAAGACTGGACCGAGTTGTTGACGAGGCGGTCCTTCCATTCGAGTACGTTGGCGACGAGCGCATTCCAGGAAATTTCTTCGGCCATGATCGCTGCGGTGTTGCACGGTAGTTATGATAGCGCAGATGAGGCGAAAGGTGCAGGAAGGCGTAGAAGGTGCCGGTGGATTGGATGAGGAACGTGGAGCGGTGTGCAGCAAAATAAAGATCTCGGTGAGGATGAGAAGGCCGTGTCAGGATCATCCAGGGTCTGAACCAGGGCTCCGATCTCCCCCGCTATTGGCTACCCACGACGCGTCGCGTCATTGTTCAGCCGTCCCCCATCCGTTGAAGGGTCTGAACCATACATCAGCACGGCGTTATGGCCTCAGTGGATGGTGAAGCCGCTGAGCGAGAAGAGGTGAGAAGGTCTGATGAACATGGAAACCTTGTGTTGCTGACGACGCCTCCTGCAGCGCCTCAAGTCCGCACTGTGGTACTCGATCGGCCAGTTCGTCGACGATGCTCTCCTCGCCGACGACATGAATGCAACACCGCAGTTCATTGGTGCTTTGACTGAGCTGGTCTACACACAGATTGGTGCGTCTTTGCTACTTATCAAATCAACTGCAGTACAGCTGCTAGACATAACCATCTGCCTTCAATTTACGTCAACTGACACGAGTCAGCCAATACGTCTCGCGACCTCGAAACCTTCTCCCGTCATGCCGGCCGCAAAGCTGTCAATAACGACGATGTAATGCTACTCACGCGGCGCAACGAAGCCCTTGAAGACATCCTTCGGCGGGAGCTGGACCAAATGAAGGCTGCTGAAGGACGGGGAGAGCAACAACAAACCGTTACTACAGGGAAGAAACGAGGCAGGCCTTCTGGCGGCGGCAAAGGGAAGGGGAAAGCCTAAGACAACGTCTGAACTAGTTCTCGATACGCTGTGTTTTGGGCGTTGATTTGACATGATACCCGTGGGCAGGCGCAGCTCACACACGGACCTAGAAGCAATGATGCACTTTGAAAGTCAAACAATAGAATGCAGAGAGTGCAGAGAGTGCAGAGAGTGCATGTATCCAAGCATCCACTCAGCATGATAAAGCCCCTGCGTCCTGTGCTGTTCCGTGTGCAAGTCACCCACCAGCTGAAGGGACTCACAGCACAAACATTGCTCACCAAGCCTTCTCAAACATAGGTATCGTTGCACCCTAGTATTTCTCTCTCGTTGCATTCGCCATTTCGTTAGGTACTCCAGCTTCCACCGCTCACGTGCATTTTGCCCCCCGCTTCCGGCCGCAATAAGCAAGTGGGGCCCTTGGCCTTTGGCCCCTCCTCAAGTCGGCCATCGGCGAGCTCCTGCACGCGACCTAGAACGCGCCGCGGCCTGGCACCACGATAACGAGATTTCCAGACCTTCTGATTCGCTAAGAGGTTTGCCAAAACTAAGAGGTGACATCTGAATGGACCAGTGCCAGCGCGGTTTGGGGTTGGATCACGGCGCTCTCCACATCTCGTTTGGAGCTGTATCTAGAAGATGAATGCTAACTTTTGCCATCTTTCAGCTCCTTGACTTCTGATACCCCTCCTTCGGTTTTCATTTCCTCGTTTTGCTTGCTCACTCTATACTGTGATTGTGACGAGGCAAGATCATGGCGCCCGGACTTATCGACACAGAATCAGCGCCTGCAGCGCCTGCAGATGCGCTGCGTCAGCTCAACGAGGTCACAGCTAACTTTGACGACACGCTGAGGTTCTATCTGAACGGCACAAAGGTCACACTTGACAATGCGGACCCAGAAGTCACAGTGTTGGAGTACCTGAGAGGTATTGGCCTTACTGGAACGAAGTTAGGGTGTGCAGAAGGAGGATGTGGCGCTTGCACAGTGGTAAGTTCCCAGTCTGTTTATATAGTAGGACCGTTATTGAAGTGCACTTCGGAGCTCTTGGAATTTCCAGCAAGGAGGCGAATTGCTAACATGCTTCGTAGGTCGTTTCACAGCTCAACCCCACAACAAACAAGATATACCACGCTTCCGTCAATGCGTGTCTGGCACCGCTGGTCAGTGTAGACGGCAAGCACGTCATAACAGTCGAGGGGATAGGCAACGTCAAGAGACCGCATCCAGCACAAGAGAGAATAGCAAAGGGAAATGGCAGCCAGTGTGGTTTCTGCACTCCCGGAATTGTCATGAGCTTGTATGCTCTCCTCCGTAACACCGATGCGCCCACCGAACACGACGTCGAAGAAGCCTTCGACGGCAACCTGTGCAGATGTACAGGCTACAGGCCGATTCTGGATGCCGCACAAAGCTTCAGTGTCAAGACTGGTTGTGGCAAGGCAAAGGCAAACGGCGGAGGTGGATGCTGTATGGAAAAGAATGGCGCAAAGGAAGCCAACGGCGGTGGATGCTGCAAGACTGAAGGCGCAAATGGCGATGACCAACCCATTAAGCGCTTCACGCCTCCAGGTTTCATCGAGTACAAGCCAGATACCGAGTTGATCTTCCCGCCACAACTTCACAAGCATGAGTTCAGACCGCTGGCTTTTGGCAACAAGAAGAAGAGGTGGTACAGACCCACAACGTTGCAGCAGTTGCTTGAGATCAAGAACGCCCATCCTTCTGCAAAGCTCATCGGAGGATCTACAGAGACGCAAATCGAGATCAAGTTCAAGGGTATGAACTACAGTGCTTCCGTCTTTGTCGGCGACATTCCTGAGCTGCGTCAGTTCAGCTTCAAGGACGATCACTTGGAGATTGGCGGAAACGTCGTGCTCACAGATCTTGAGCGGATATGTGAAGACGCTATGGAACACTACGGAAAAGACAGGGGCCAGCCATTCGCCACGATCTTGAAACAGATCCGTTACTTCGCCGGACGACAGATCAGGAATGTGGGCACCCCTGCAGGCAACCTTGCAACAGCCAGTCCTATCTCGGATCTCAACCCTGTCTTTGTTGCTCTCAATGCGACGTTGGTAGCTAAGAGTCTAAAGGAGACGACAGAGATTCCGATGTCGACATTCTTCAAGGGGTATAGGCAGACTGCTCTGGCTCCCGACGCGATCATCGCGGCTCTCAGGATCCCTGTGGCGAAGGAGAAGGGTGAATACATCCGTGCATACAAGCAATCAAAGCGGAAGGACGATGACATTGCTATTGTCAACGCAGCTTTAAGGGTGGTGCTTGACGATGAGCACACTGTCACGGATGTCAGCCTCGTCTATGGTGGCATGGCACCAACAACAATCGTCGCAAAAAAGGCAACAGAATTCCTGCAAGATAGGAAATTCTCAGATCTTCAAACCTTGGAGGGGGTCATGGCTAAACTTGAGGAGGATTTCGACTTGCGATTTGGTGTGCCCGGTGGCATGGCAACATACAGGAAGACGCTTGCCCTGGGCTTCTTTTACAAATTCTACCACGAAGTGCTCGCTGGTCTGAACGCTGAAGAGGCTGAGGTCGACACACAGGCAATTGGCGAAATTGAGCGAGACATCAGCAGCGGCTGGAAAGATGGCAAGGCGGCTGAGGCATACAAGCAGAGCGAAGTTGGACAATCAAAGAACCACGTCGCTGCTATGCAACAGACAACGGGCGAAGCCCAGTATACCGACGACATTCCTCTTCAGCGGAATGAGCTGTACGGCTGCATGGTTCTGTCAACAAAGGCTCATGCCAAGCTAGTCAGTGTGGACGCGGAGGCAGCACTAGACCTACCAGGTGTTGCTGCTTACGTAGATCACAAAGATCTAGCAACACCAGAATCGAACTGGTGGGGAGCGCCTTCTTGCGACGAAGTCTTCTTTGCCGTTGATGAAGTGTTCTCTGCAGGCCAACCTATTGGTATGATTCTTGCGGACACACCAAAACATGCGGAACAAGCAGCTAGGGCCGTCAAGATCGAATACGAGGAGCTACCAGCAATTTTCACGATCGAGGAGGCTATTCAACAAGATTCTTTCTTCCAACACTTCCGTCACATCCAGAAGGGAGACACAGAGAAGGCTTTCAAGGAAGCTGATCACGTCTTCACTGGAACAGCACGCATGGGGGGGCAGGAACACTTCTACCTGGAGACCCAAGCATGTGTGGCAGTGCCAAAGCCTGAGTTTGGCGAGATGGAAATCTTCAGCGGCACTCAGAACCCGGCAGAAACACAGGCATACGTAGCAAAGGTCCTCGGTGTCTCTGCTAACAAGATCAATGCCCGTGTCAAGCGTATGGGTGGTGGTTTTGGTGGTAAAGAGACACGATCGGTCCAGCTCGCCGCCATTGTAGCGGTCGCAGCCAACAAGGTCCGCAGACCGGTTCGTTGCATGCTCAACCGAGACGAAGACATTATGACATCTGGGCAACGTCATCCTTTCCTTGCTCGCTGGAAGGTTGCCGTGAATAAAGACGGAAAGCTACAAGCACTCGACGCGGATGTTTTCAACAACGGCGGCTGGAGCCAAGATCTTTCCGGTGCTGTTGTTGAGCGTGCTCTCTCCCACATCGACGGTGTCTACTCCATCCCCAATGTCCATGTTCGTGGCAGAGTAGCAAAGACAAACACCGTCTCTAACACTGCCTTCCGCGGCTTTGGTGGGCCACAGGGTATGTTTATCTGCGAGACTTTCATGGAAGAGATTGCAGACCACCTCAACATCCCTGCTGAGAAGCTGCGCGAGATCAACATGTATTCGCCTGAGGGGAACATGATCACACATTTCAACCAAGAAATCAAGGACTGGTATGTGCCGCTCATGTACAAGCAGGTCCAGGAAGAGTCGGAATATTCTCGCAGGCGTGCAGAGATTGAAGAGTACAACAAGACTCATAAGTGGAACAAACGTGGCCTCGCGATCATTCCAACAAAGTTCGGTATCTCCTTCACAGCATTGTTCCTCAACCAAGCTGGTGCACTTGTGCACATCTACCATGATGGCTCGATTCTCGTTGCCCACGGTGGAACTGAGATGGGCCAAGGTTTGCACACCAAGATGACACAGATTGCAGCCGAAGCGCTTCAGGTGCCACTCGAAAGCGTTTTCATCAGTGATACAGCAACAAACACAGTCGCAAACTCGTCCTCCACCGCTGCATCTGCCTCGTCGGATCTGAATGGTTACGCCATCTACAATGCCTGCGAGCAGCTCAACGAGCGCCTGAAGCCGTATCGCGAGAAGCTCGGCCCCGGCGCCTCAATGAAAGACCTCGCGCATATGGCTTACTTCGATCGTTGCAACCTTAGCGCCCAGGGCTTCTACAAGACGCCTGACATTGGCTATGTCTGGGGTGCCAACACGGGGCAGATGTTTTTCTACTTCACACAGGGCGTTTCTGCCGCTGAGGTCGAGATCGACACGTTGACAGGCGATTGGACGGTACGACGCGCAGACATCAAGATGGATGTTGGCAGGAGTATCAACCCTGCGATTGACTACGGTCAAATCGAGGGCGCCTTCGTACAAGGCCAGGGTCTGTTTACAACGGAGGAGAGTCTGTGGCAGAGGAGCACGGGAGGCATTTTCACAAAGGGCCCGGGCAACTACAAGATTCCTGGCTTCAGAGATATTCCGCAGGTGTTCAATGTTAGCCTGCTGAAGGATGTGCAGTGGGAGAACCTGCGTACTATTCAGCGGTCGAGGGGTATCGGTAAGTCTTCCACCATTTCCCATTATGGTACGAGATGGTCCTAACGTCTGACAGGTGAACCACCCCTATTCATGGGAAGCTGTGTCTTCTTCGCAATCCGTGATGCCCTGAAGGCAGCGAGGAAGGAGTTCGGCGAGACGAGCGTGCTGCATCTACAGAGTCCTGCGACGCCGGAAAGGATTCGCATCTCTTGTGCGGATCCAATCCTGAAGAGGGCTTGGGTTGAGCCAAAGGAAGGTGAAAAGAGCTTCTTCATCAGCATCTAAATTGAGGATGCAAGGCGTCAGTGTCAGTCTATGTATGTCTAGCAAATGAGTATGCAAGTCAAATCATTCTTAAGGTGCGCTCGTCTCAACCCTTATTGTGCATGCTAAGTGACGCGGACCAGAACACAGTTTGCATCTCTTCCAGTGCTCAGTTCACATTATGCTGAGTTGAGATATTCCTTCGCGGTGCGCGATATGTTCATGGTGTTGAGGTGTGAATGGTTCCTAACGCCTCGCTTATCGTAAGATCGATCGAAGCCGTCGTCGATCTAACTACATCTGAACAATCTTTTAGCATGACATCACTGTCTGTCGCGAAGCGCTCAGAGCTTGACGCGTACCTCGTTCAACATGGCTCGCGAAAGCAATCGCACGACTCTACACCTTGTTCCTTCGAACTCATATCGCCTCTGTCTCCTTGCCAATCCCAACTGCTTCTTTTGATGATACGTTCAGTGCATAGGGTTAGCTCCATCGTTGCATATCGAACAGCACAGCGAGTGCCACTTGTCTTGCATAGCGTTTGCGTAACCCCTTATCTTCCAGTCATGCCTCCAAAACGGAAGGCATCAACTGTAGCTGCATCGCCTGCTGCCACTGAAGCGCCCGTCCATCGTTCGAAGATCCGCCGTTCTGAAGTGCCTTTGCCTCCGAATGCTGCAGGAAAGGACAAGAAGCTACCACGCCGACAATCATCCCGTGGGGGTACCGCAGTCACAAACCCAAACGTCAACCCTGAAGTCCTCGATGCGCCCAATGCTCTACGCGCTTCACCTGATGGGCATGAATGCGCCGAAAGTGAGGCCCACCTGCATCAGCACGACATCAACGCCGGCAATGCAGTGAACGGCGTCAATGCGGCCTCAGCTAAGCCTTCAAACTCGCAAAATGCAACCACGGAGGTCAAGGCAGTTCCATCGACGGGTACCGAGGGCATTGACGAAGCTGGAGCCACTTCTGTAGCGCCAACGGCCGGCAGGGCCAAGAGGAAGAAGGCTGGCGCTACACATGTGAAGACAGAAGGCGGAGACCTCGATACGGCACCCACAAATGGCGCTGTGGAGAACGGCACGGCCCCTGCAGAAGATGCAGATGTCACTGGCGATCCTGAAGCCGAAGCTGTAGACGGCGAGGAGGGGGATGAAGTGGAGCTCAAGCAAGCCCTGGCACGGCCTCCTCCTGTCAACTCTGAATACCTTCCTCTTCCGTGGAAGGGGCGGCTAGGATATGTATGTCCCCTGCATGACCCCACGCACCTTTTCTGACTAACACGCATTTCAGGCTTGTCTCAACACCTACCTTCGAAACGCCAATCCTCCCGTGTTCAGCTCCAGAACGTGTCGGATCGCGAGCATCATCGAACATCGCCACCCTTTGAAAGACCCCTCTCAGCCGGAACATGCCACCAAGAACCGCCCTGATAAGGAGCAGCCGGCTGATCATGCACGAGGACAGAAGTATGTTGAGGAGCTGGGCCTTGCCAACGTTCGAGATATCAGCAAGATGATTCGATGGAACGACAAGTACGGCATTAAGTTCATGAGATTGAGCAGCGAGATTTTCCCGTTTGCGAGTCATGAGCAGTATGGCTACAAGCTTGAGCCTTTTGCTGCAGAAGCGCTGGCGGAAGCTGGCAAAGTCATTGCTGAGCTGGGCCACCGAGTCACTACACATCCTGGCCAGTTCACGCAGTTGGGTTCGCCACGGCAATCTGTCATTGAGAATGCTATCCGTGATCTTGAGTATCACGCTGAGATGTTGTCGCTGCTCAAATTGCCACCGCAACAAGACCGCGACGCTGTCATGATCATGCATCTAGGTGGGGCTTTTGGTGACAGACCAGCAGCCCTCGAGAGATTCCGTGAGAATTACGCAAGGCTTTCGGATGGTGTCAAGAAACGACTTGTTCTCGAGAATGATGATGTGGTGTGGAACGCTCATGAACTTCTGCCAATGTGCCAGGAACTCAACATACCGTTCGTGCTTGACTTCCATCACCATAACATTTTGTTCGACAGCACCAAGCTTCGGGAAGGCACAAAAGATGTCATGGACATGTATCCTGCGATCCTCGAAACATGGTCAAGGAAGAACATCACACCGAAGATGCACTATTCTGAGCCTTGTCCAGGTGCCATCACAGGGAGGGACCGAAGGAAGCATTCGCCTCGTGTGATGACCTTCCCTCCGTGCCCAGATACGATGGACTTGATGATCGAGGCGAAGGACAAAGAACAAGCCGTCTTCGAGCTTATGCGGACTTTCAAGTTGCCAGGCTTTGAGCGGATCAACGACATTGTCCCTTACCAACGACCAGATGAGAACAGGCCGTGGAAGCCCAAGCCAAAGGCAAAGCCCAAGAAGAGCAAAAAGAAGACCGATGATCTTGAGGAGGTCGATGCGAAGCTTGAGGAAGCGGAAGAGGAGGATGTCCCCCCTCCCCACGTTCCTGACGAAGAGTTGGGCATGGGTGGGCCTGAGGGGCGAGTGTATTGGCCGCCCACAATGGAGGAATGGCTTCGGCCACCGAAGCGCGTTATCAAGAAGAAAGAGGAGGGCGCCGCTACGCCGGCTAAGAAGAAGCAGAAGGCTGCAGCCACCGACAATGCCTCCGTTGCTAGTGAAACCGCAGGCCTTGACCAAGTCAAGACCCCAGCTAAGAAGGCGGCGCCCAAACGGGCTGCTAGTTCGACAAAGAAGAAGGCACCGAGAGCTGTCCCTACACCCTCTCCGTCTGATGACGAGGATGGTCTTAGCTCGCCACCGCTCAGCGACTTGGACGATGAGGACAAGGCTCCTGCCGTGCGGAAGCGAGCTGCACGACCCACGCCTACGCGGAAAAAGTCTGGTAGAGCTGCGGCGAGTAAGGTTAGCTACAACGAGGAAGACGCCGACGAGATGAGCTTGTAACAACAACCGACATCTGCGGTAGTTTGAAGCCGGTAATTGAATCTTGGGCCGTCATTTGCATCATCGTTGCTCTGTTGTGAGCCGTCTGAGATTGTGAACTGGTATGGAATGTCACTGATACACACACAAATGTTCCTATTTTCCTAACTACACCCTAGCTCCCATCGCTTACTCTCCCGTACCGTTGTTAACCAGGGTTTCCCAGCCTCCTCCGCAGCACACCGCCTCTAACCTTCTCAAAGCTAGATACATCTCATACACAATCCACCTTCCTAATACGGATAGCTCCGGCCTCCATCCCACACTTCGACACCTGAGCATCATACCTCACTCAGACTGATGCCCCCTCAACAAACAGCAGAGCAATCTGCATGACCGTGTGGTCACAAGCACCCACAATCACAAGCCAAAGCCACCGCATAACACGGGGGTTCGATTAACGCCTTCGTGGTCCAGGGCTGGCACAGCCCTGCTCTTCGAGAACGTCGTAGAAGCACGGCTCGTCTACCGGCCCCAGATTCCGACGGCAGCCGAGGCATTCCGCATCCTTCCCTCTCACCTTCCATTGCATATCCCACTGGTTCTCACCAATGATTTCTCGCGTAAGAGAGACTATTGAAACATGCACGACATTTGAACAAGCTATTGATGCATCAACATGTACCTGTCACAGTACAGTACGTGTTGTGACCTGCACAATTTGTCACTGCCAACGTGCGGAGAGATAGGTTAATGTGTTTTGGCTACTGCTCGAGCGCTCTGGAAGCTTGCTCGTCGCAGTTAGTTCCACATGAGACTGAGGATCTGCTTTGTGCTTCACAACTAACGGGCTGAACGGCACCACAATTCGGTCGCATCATTTCTGGGCACTCAACAGCCAGTCGGACTCATGCTCGAACAGGCCACATGCCCGTCCGTTTACTGAAACGAGGGGTCCAGGGACGGACGGAAGTATCCATCCTCGTAACGGACGCGGATGATGGAGAACGGAACTTCCATTACGAAGAGTAAAGAGGTCTCCACTGGATACGAGGCTGCGATCTGCCTCAACGCTCTTTACCTAAAGCATCGCGAATCATATCCACCAATAAGGCAAGAAGCACGCAATCAGCAATACTCTGTACCTTCAAGCTGGAAACAGACAACTGTGCACGGTGGAAGTGTCGTCTCCACTGCGCCTCTGGACTTACATCTCGATCAACAGCCATCTAGGCGCTTCTGCATGGTCCCTGCAAGCGAGCTGCAAGAGCGGGAAGAGCACTCCATCACGCTGACCTGCTCGTGCCAGCCACAGCGTTTGCTGGCATGTCGCACACGCTGCCACAAAGCAGGAACAAGGTCGAGCGCCGAAGCTAGGTATCTGCACGCCTGCACCGAATCTTCCACGCCATTTCCAGAACACAACTCAGCACACCTTATCGCGATGCAAGGCATCACATGCGGTTTGATATGTACGCGCGGGATCTAGGCCATCTGCGCGCTAGAGCTGGATGCATTCGAGAAGCGAGGCGCAAGCCTAGCGCGCAGGGGTCGCGGGAAGGCCTCTGCAACGACATGTGTAGCCTGCGGGCATCGCCTGATGAGCACGAGCGGGGCAGAGCGCAACAGGGCGGGCATATCACATAGTGGGTGTATTAAGGCCGGAATTGCGGTCGTGAGGTTTGCCATTTTGGGAGTCCGGTAAGGCTGGCAAGGGAACGGAGGTGTGGAAACAAGACAGCGGGACGCGCGAAGCGCTGATCAAGAAATTGGTCAAGAGTTTTGTGCTTTGCTAAATTATGGTTGGGATGCGGAAATGCTCGTATCGTGGCCGGATACACAGGAAGAGTGGGTGACTCGTAATGAAGTCATTGCGAAGTAGAGGCATGATCCGCAGGGCGAGCAGAGTGGCTCGCGAAGGATTTCGGACTCTGACGCAACAGGGACGGAGTCTTGATGCAAGAAGGGATCCATACGATGTGTTAAACAGTGGCCGAGATAACGACATCAAGCTCCATGTATCAGTGCGTTGTGGATCTCGTGAAGGATTCCAGATACCGTTGCGGTACCTATGCACATTATGTGGAGCAGTTGGTGTGGATCAGACCCACTGGCTGCTTCAGTCTGAGTTGTTTTGAGAGGATTCATGTCCATTAGCAACGTCACGTCAGTGGCATTCATTTGTCCTCTTTTTGTCTCAGTCAAAGAGTGAAGGAAGATGAGACAAACAGACACTTGGCGATAGTGACTGAACATGGCACAAACGAAGACTGAATGAAAGAAAACCATGTATCATGTGTCTCTCGTCTCACGTTGAGCAATCGCTCTGTGCTTCAAGACCTGAAATCGGTGCTTTGCCCTACTAAAGGTAACGACCACCTCGACAAGACCGGTGTAATCAGATCACGCCAATGCAACCGATCAAACGATCGCAATCCAGTAGGACGGCTTCCGGTATTGGATATCTCTTGCAGAAAATGAAGAAGAAAAACGAAGTGCTCAAGCACTGTGTTCCCGAGAGCCATAACGGTAATGACCCTCTTGAGCAGCAACTCGTAGCGCCCTCAACTGAGAATAACAATAATTTCACAAACCTTCCACACCGCAAAGACATTGTAGATCTAGAGGGAGGCGTTGCCACAAGAGAAGTTTTCCGCACGAAGGCCTTGTGTAGGCGAGACGTCAGTGACGAACTACAAAACAACGACGTTACCGATTTGAAATGTGACAGACTGGACCTCATCACTGCGCTAGCTGAAGCGTGTAGAGAGTGTAGACAAGGGTTTGCGACAAGCAAAGGCACTGTTGAAGATACAAGCCGCCAAACACAGACCGAGAACGATCGAAGCACAGAGTACATCACACTGACATGTACACCACCAGGATCACCGCCCCTTACTCATCACGCTTTATCTTCCGAGATACCAGCTGGGTACGATTTTTACGCCCTTGATGCTTACCACTCGGATCCTGTACCCTTCGGACGGATGTGTCCACAGGTTCGAGAAATTGCTGCTCTCCAGCTGTACCACTACGACCTCAGCAACTTGAATGGGCAGCGATGTCTTCAACAGCACTATCTTGGGCTCCGAACCTATCGATGGTATATGGAGTCAAACTCAGATAAGTTCGCATGTGAAGACTGCTCTATGAGCAAAACGAGTGTGTGCATGCGGTGGTTGGGTGGGAATGCGTTTCTTATACTCCCGCTGATTCCGAAGTTCAGGACACTAGGGCTTGCATCAGAGGACCTGGGCTATTGGATTTGGGATGGAGTAGAGGCTTAGGTATCGGGGGATTATTTTCGGGACATTGTACTCGTGCTAAAGATTAGGGGCTATAGCAGAAGACGGCGTCAAGTAGTTCTCGAGAAAAGGTCACAGAGCATTCTGTCTCATAAGACGATTACGAATGCAGTGATGTACGATAACCTACGTTGTAAACTTGTGCGCGTGAGCTGTCGTGTGCACTTTGACAATTTCGATCACTATAGTGCGTCACCAGAGCCGCAGAGCCAATCGCCGAATGGCAAGCCGAGCTTGGCCACGGCGGCACCTCCGGCCTACAGCTTTCCCCGAAGCAGCAAGCTCATCCGAAACTCTTTCTCATTGAATCAGCGCACAAAAGCACTGCACCGCGCAAAAGCTATTTTATCAGCGGCGGACCTCCACAACGGAAATGACGAGCATCCGCCCCACTGCCACTCTGTCGCCCCTGGAATCACGGCGTGACTCCAGCTTCGTCCTTAAATCTGACAAGGCAGTCAGGGCGTTCGTGGTTTCTGCTGTTTACGTACATAATTCCTTCCCCGCATAATCACATGTACAAGATCGACAAGCATCAGGGTTGCCTCATTCGGTAATGTAGGCGACATATAGGGAAAACGGTGTTATGAACCTCATCTGCAGAAATGTACCTGCATCACGGACCGACTTCAATATTTGATATCGAATCATTGGTGCCGCGTGTCTGAAAACCAAGTGCGTGCTCGTGGGCAATGACGGTCTGGTGTCTTTCATGCAGAGATAGAGGCGGAAAACACAGCCCCTGAGATCACTTGACGAAACAGTGGCTTTTTCGTATCGAGAGACCGTGGGGTAAGCTATCGTTCCGTTCCCGTGCCGCAATCTCTGTTCTCCAGAAGTGATCCCGACCACCATAGCGGATGCAGTTGCACCAGAGCATCCGGCGGTTCGAATCGGCAGCTGCTGAAGTCCCGGCAGCAAATACAAGCCGGCACCTTGCGTCTCCAGCGGAGCGCACAGGTACACATGTGCAGCCGGGAGGCAGGCGAAACCGGGAACCGTCCAGCTCTACATACGATGTACCTGGCAGAGATCTGCGACGATCCCTTGAGCGGCACGCCGGACGGCGCCGGGCCAAGCGCCTCACGCACCCAACCACCGCGCGCATCTCGTCCAAGACTGCAAAGCCACGATATCGCAAACCCTTCACAGCCACAGATCTCAGCGCTCTTGGTAACCGTTGATCTCAGGAGGCGAGGCAGGAAGAGCGCGCGTCGTGCGAACGCTGCTCACGGCGTCTCCGAACGCTGTGCTTACACATCTTATTTCCGCCCTTGCCGGACCAACCACGGCGCGCGCACTTGGCAGGGCACGCAATGCTGTGCCACTTCGCTGGGGACTTTGTCGCAACGCCGTTGCGTGTGAGGTACCTAGTGGCTAAGGGGCAGGCGCAGGGGATCTGCAAACGTCGAGTCGTGCGTGCAATGTGCACATGGTGACTGGCTGAAGTATATTCCACTCCAGATTAGGTGACGCTGCGAACCAACGAGTAAAGGACATGAGCGAGGAGGCTGAAGGTGGGCGATACCGTGGTGTGGTGCACAAGGTCGTTGTTGTGGGACGCCAGTTCACCGGTGGGTGGAGCCTGTGCGACAGATTCGGGGTCTGGAGGACGTCCTCCAAGGTTCAAACAGAATAGATCTGCTGGTCACGAATGGTGGAGGGGTGGACTATCACATGGAATGAGGCGTGAATTGGTAGAGTAGAATAGTGGCGCTTTCATGACTTCGTTATTCGATCGCAGATCATGCTGCGTCGTCTCTCAGGGTATCGATGCCCATAACATCTCGCGATATATACAAACGAACAATTAAACGTTATCGCTTCAACGCATCACCACTTTTGGCTTAGCCAATACAATCCCCGGCCTTCATGCATGTTCCCAACAGATGCAAGATCCCGCTGCATCCTGGCAAAAAGATCAGATGACAATATACTCCCCATCAATACGATCCATTGCTTTTCTCCACCGAAACGCCTGTTGTGATGTACCAAAAGGACCATGTCGTGAGCTCTGCATGTCGCCATCAAGCCACTCATCGTCGTCCTGCCAGACGCGCTCAAGCACCTCGAGACCACTGAGATTGTTGAAAAATCCGCTCTCGCGTTGAATCTCAACGCAGCGCTGTCGCACGACAGCGCGGTGCTCAGCGTCTACGCACTCCGTGCCGACGATGAAGAGCGGCCAGAGTAAAAACTTGTTAACGCAGCTCGTTATGCCGATCTGTGAAATGTGGTAGAGACCTTGTGCGACAAGATTCTGGAAGTTGAGGGCACCAGCAGGTACCGTGGGGTGGGCGAGACGCTCTATGTAGAGCAACGCTGCATAACGAAAGCTCTCACTGATGTGGAGAAGTGCTGCATCGTTGGGTGTCATGGCAAGCATCGATGATGTTGCTTCGCAAGAATCTACAGAGTTCTCGCCAGGCACACCAAACTCCCACTCCTGAAGGCGCACACGTACATCGTTCCACTCGACCCAGAATGGAGAGCGGGGGTCTTCTCGCGCTGAGGCGAAAGGATCCTGAAACTCAATGATGGGCGTGCCCCAGCCGTTGCCGTCAATTTGGTCAAAGTTGAAAGAGTAAAAGTCGTTCATTTTCTTAGGTCGTGGAGAAGATTGGGGCGTGTCGTCGTTTTCGCGTACAGGCCTATTTTGACTCAATAGGTTGAGCCTTCCGAGTCGGGCAATAAGCTTGAAAAGGCGTCCTTCGCAACCGGAGTGGTGCTCCAGTGCGCCAAGGTTGGCAGTCAAGTTCATCATGTCTAAAGAATCACCGCGGACTTCGATTTCGCGGTCGTTGACAGCGGCCGTCATGACATCGAACCAGGTGAAGAACAACTCGATCCAGCCAACAAATTCTGATTGTACTGTTCTGTCCCGCATAGCAAGAAGCTTCTGAACTCCTGCTAGCTGCGTCTTAAATTTTGTGAATCCTGAATCGCAGACATGGAAAAGGCAAAGGATAAGGAGAGTGGCCAACACGGAATCGTCCTGCGAGCCGTTGATATCCACTAGTTTCCTGTTCAATAATGCGATAGACTGGGCCTTGTAGTGCTTCTCTTCGCTAGTAGGCTCTCCGTGCATTTCTCTCAACTCCTGCGCAGTCATTTGCGAATACGCATGCTGCGGGATGAGGCGGTAGTCGCCAGGGGCACTCAATCGCCGTCCTTCTAGGCCTCCGCGCATACGCATGTTGTTCGTCGCCAACGCGGCGATAGCGTTTTGGAGTTCGTCGTTTTGCATGGCCAGATGGATGATATGCATGCGGTATGGGTTCGAAGGGCCATCAAAAGCCACCAGTACCGGGCATATAAATTTGTCGTAATAGTCCATGAGGGATAGCATCCGATGGGAAAGGGGCGAAGCGATAGCAAGACTCTGAGGAATAGATGTGGTGAGCGCGAGTACGTCGAGAGACAGGGGGCCGGAACCGTAAGAAGACATTGACGTACCCTCCGAAGGAAGAAAGGAGAAAGCTGGCTGAGACAACGCAGTATAACTCGAGCTTGCATCCCCCTCCACAAAAACCGCATCGTGGAACACGGCCTGACCCATGTTTTGCTGTGCCGAGCTCACCTCGACGTAGTCCTGTAGGCTTTGATCTGAGCTGACGCTGGAGCTCATGTCGTCGGCCATGGGTAATGACCGGGGAGCTTCATGGTAGAAGCTGTCGATGGAGCCAATCTGCGCTTGGTCATAGGAGTGGATCGGCGAATACCGTGGGATGGACGGATCCGCAAAGGGAAACTCGTCTGCAGGGGTGTGCGGGTACTCTCCAGGTGACGGGAAGTCGCTGTCGCTATATGTTCCGAGAGATGCAGTCGAGGCTGACAGACCGCCTTCGTCGAAAGGCAGGTGTATCGAGGTATGTAATCTCTGGAGAGGACCTCTGCTGAGTTGCGACGGTCGCCTCATCTTGGAGGCGAGCGGGTGCATCATTTCGAAGTGCTCTCTCGGGGACTGCATAGGATATCCGAGCGGTGTGGATGGGGAGGGAATGGGGATTGGGCTGGTAGGGCCGAAGTACTGGTATTCCTGTGGGGCGGAGTAGATGCTGCCCGGGCTCATAGGACTTGTGGGTGAGTGGATACCGAAGTCAACGCTGGCTCGGCTGTTGAAGCTAGACGAATGTTGGCTAGCACTGCTGGAAGCATTGTTACCAGAGGTCGACGCTGAGGACTCTTTCCGTGTGGCAGTAGTGGCAGTGGCAGGTGGCGATTTGGCGATGGGTAACGACATGCCCCGAAGCTTTCCACGGCTGGCAACTCCGACGCCCCAGGTTAGGGTTGTTCGGTATCCAGTGCAGTCCTTTCCAATCTCGACACACTGGCCACAGTAGGGTCGTCTCCGGTCACATTTTATTGATCGCTTCTTGCAAGAGAAGCAGTCCTCGGTGGCTCCAGTGGCGGGTGCTCTTCTTCTCCTCTTCTTGGGTGCGGCAGCTGCGTTGTTGCTGTCATCGACCTTCTTGACCTCAATGGGCTGCGTGGTGGTAGGCGAAGCGACAGCCATGTTGGTTGGTATGTGAACGTTGGTTACAAGTGCTAGCAATGTTGCATCTGTAGGCGAGTATCGTGCAAGGTGCGTGTGTGTAAGAAAGATAGACAAATGGACGAGGGGCAATTCTCAATGGAGCATAGAGAGGCGCATCAAGGTGGGTAAGTATTATTTGGCCCTCGACGGGTAAGGGTAGGAGCTTGGTCCCCCAGTGTGATAAGGTCAGGGCTCTAGCAAGCAGGGGTTGTCGGTGTGCCAAGTAGTAGGATGCAAAATACCGCGGCAAACTAGACGCTAGGTTGTTATGGGCGGAGAGAGGTCATCTTGAGATGTGCATGAGGGTTGAAGCCTGCAGCGAGTCGGCCAGGTGCCCGCATGTTCGAAGCAGCCGCTACGAGGCTTCGGTCTATGGCCACCCCTGCCGCACCCCACACACGGACGGCGAATTGCAGACCCGAGTGGGTTGTTGGTCGGGTTACATCGCGGAAAAGGTGTTGCACCCCGGTCAGAAGCTTGGCTGGTGGATGGCGACAGTGGTTCGCCTGCAGGACGGAGAAGGCTGGACGCCACGGAACATCCACCAATCAATACTCATGCTAGGTACGATCTGCTACCGGCTACTAGCGTCGGAGCAACCTGCGGCAGCAGCCATTCACAGAGCTCGTGTCGAGTACGCTGGTGAGAAGCGCCAGGGCCTGCTCGGCTGTCAGGCTTCTGCAAAGCCACCGCTGATAGCGTCAGGGCCGCTACGGACGGCGTGAGCGCACTGACGAATGACCTGCTTGCATGCTCACAACGGAGCCGACCGAGTCGCCGTTTCGAAGCTGCACCGAAGCTGTGTAGAAGATAGCAGCGCCAGGCGCTCACCACTGGGAGAGCACAGCGAACGCCGCCCGCTGTAAAGCATCTGCCAAGCTGAAAGCCTTCCGGGCACGGAAAGCAAGGTTAAATCAGCGGCTGCCTCTTCACCGTCATCATCCCGCAACAAAGCACGGCCGCCAAATGTTGCGAGCCAGGCATCTCTGCAGCGCAGTTGGCCGTGGTTGCGGGCGTGATGCAATCTGCGCGAGGATGCACGCGAGCGGCCGCCCGCGCGAACAGACGTTGGCGATGCAGCGCAGATCCAGATGAGGATATTGCGATGACATCGAGGCGCCCGCGGGACGAAGCTGGAATCATGCAGAGACGCAAGCCCGGCCTAGGGTGGCAGTCCCTCTGCCAACGATGTCAGTCGCCCGGCCCTGCGTGCGCTGTTCTTGCTCCGCAAAACCTCTTGGCGAACCGTCCCCATGGGCGTCGCTGACTGTGATAACAGCCAGCGGGCCTGATGTGAACAAGATATGACCGTAGTGACTCGTGCAAGCCAGCCGTGCCCCCACTCGCAACTGGCGCCTGCAGTGGCTGCGCAGCATCGCTGTCAGTGACTGCAGCAGCGCAGCTGGTGGCGTCCATGCTGGCTCTTTGCAGTGCCCGTACTCCTGAATTGTCTCAAATCCCCTAAGCGGTTTGCGACTGCCATGACACGCGCTTCCGCCTGGCGATCTTTGATCAAGCAGCCAATGCCTGATTACCGCTCCGCCGCTACTTGTGGTCGGCGCACATCTGTGTGGAGAGCAGCTGATTCGAAGCAACCAGCACTGGCGCATAGCGGCCCTGACTGGATCCAATCTCCATCTCAACGGCGTGCTTTGATGCGCCGTCCTAGAAGTTTACTTTGACGGCTCGCCCTTCTGGCCGATGATTGAACCGTTGGTTTTCCGCTTTGGTGTTTGTGCACGTGCCGGCAGAGCCAAGAGACACAGGCATCGGCCAGAGGTACTACTTTGGCGCCTCGTGTATGCTCGAGTGTTGCTCCACCCACTCAGCAGTTTTTCTGAGGTAACAAGCACTCGACACAGCCCGTCAGGAGGCACTCTATGTCAACTAGACCAGGTGCCTTCCCGAGATGTCCTGCTGCTAGCCGTATGTACCTGGAGATGAGTATCACCTAACGGCACTGGCGCACTCAGGCTCGGGCGGGGTAGAGATGCAGAGTCTGGGGAAACGCCCTTGTGCGAGTGGGCGGCGAAGCCCGCGGACGTCTTCTCGAAGCAGCCTGTAAATTTAGACGTGCTGTGCCTTGCGGTCCTGCATTGCCCTGCCGGGAAGGAATCACCCTTCCTCGAAGCCTAGCCCATGGCTGAACTTCGCAGAGCTTGACTCGATGTGAGCCTCACGGGGTCATGTCGGCAGCCGCTCTGAACCTGGGATGCCGAAGACATGGAATCCGCAACGATGTGGAGCGTTCGCCGTCGCCGTCGCCGTTATCCCTTATCGTGGTCTGGACGATGATCCTGGACGCTCATTTAGATTACAGAGACCTGACGATCAGATGCTATTTCAACCACGATCGAGAACGTTAGACAGATTACTAAAATCATGCTGTGGGGACAGACGCAAATATCTCGTAGCGAGCAGGCAGAATGCGCCGCGGGGCTCCCAAATCCGACCGAACCAATTTTGCCGGTATTACTCAGGACCAACTCGAATGTCGCTGCGCGGAGCCTCCATCCCTTACCGCTACACATCCGACTGAGGATCATAACGAACCCTCCTATACCGAGGCAAAACCCTATAGAGCATGCGATCCGCAGCCAAAATGAAGTCTCACAAGGTTGTCGCAACCTGGCAGTCGTATACATTATTGAAACTTGAAAGGCCGAAATGCCGTGCAGCTATCACAAGCGGCTCTCCGGAAGGGAGAGTTATTTTTGCACCCCACACATGTTCTGGGAGTTAAAGTGGCACCACCGACAGCCTTGTGCTTAGCGTCCAAGAAATGGACCAGAGTCGAGCGCATCTGGTGGTTGGACACGAGGGCAATCGCGCGACAAGCTCGCAGTTTAGTTTCCTCCACCAAAGAGCGGTCAACGCGCCTTGTGGCATACTGTTCCTGACGATGACGGTTGAAGTCTGTGCTGCCGGACCGGCAGAATTAAACGGATGTCGACATGCAAAGAAGCCATTGAGTGATTCGACAAGCACATGCAAAAAGCCATCCATCACCAAAGTTTGCGCCAACCTCATCTAGGCTAAGTTCTGACTTTGTGGCTTATGTAAACTTAAGCTTCAATTGACAGCAAGTTGTCGTCAAGCACGCTGAAAAGTTTGCTTCCTTGGCTCAATCTTCTTGCGAGCAACCTCTGGTCGACTATCGTGCGAGCCCTGAGGTCGCAAATGCCAAGGACTGTCTTTTGTCCACGACATTGGTACGCGGTACCGAATGCTTAGCTTGCGACTGTGTGTACGTGCGTTGCACGACACTGCCGGAATCTGGGGAACCCAGGAAGCATTGTTGAATTTCCTGTTCCAATCAGCCAGATTCCATTGTGTAACAGTTTGGATGGATCTGTGTTGATGCTGTTCGGCTGTCGAAGGTTCAAGCCTGGCGAACGCGTCCAAGCTCCCTCGGCTCAAGGCGCCCTTCCCCACATCCAGCTCTGTGGCAGCTCTCACCAACACGCTATTACCCCATACTCTTCCCGCATCCGAACATCAATTGCCCTGCCTGCGGCGTAGCCACTCCGGATTATGTCGTCGAAGTTTAATTGTCTACGCGCCGCGCGTCTCGCTGCGCGCCATCCGTGTCATCGAAGGACCCTTGCCTCGGCCGCCTCTAGCCGTGACACTGTTCGAATTGTCGAAGTTGGGCCAAGAGATGGACTTCAGAACGAGAAGAAAGCCATTTCTGTGGCTACGAAGATAGAGCTATTAGAGAGACTGGCCAGGACTGGTCTGCGGACCATCGAGGCAGGCTCATTTGTGTCACCGAAATGGACACCACAGGTAAGACTCGAGCTTTTGAGATGCCGTGGCGTGATGCTGATTCACCCTTAGATGGCAAATTCGTCCGAAATCCTCGAATACGTCCTCCGTAATACGCCTCAGTCCCCCACGCCTATAACATACCAATGGCTGCTTCCGAATGTGAAGGGGTTCGACAACTTTCTGAAATTGTGGAATACTCAGTTGTCCTCGGGGCAAGATGCGTATCCTACGCCTCCGCCTTCGCCAGTTTCAGAAGGTGGTCCAGCGTTGAATACATCGTCAGAAGATCCCAACGCCATGCCCTCCGCAACTTCAGGTGCTGAAGCTATGGGTAAAGAGCGGAGCGCAACAGGTTCAGCTGCGCCGATACACGAGATTTCCATATTCACTGCGGCAACCGAGGCTTTTACACAAAAGAACACCAACTGCTCGATAGCAGAGTCGCTGAAACGATTCGAGCCTGTCATGTCGAAGGCCAAGGAGATGGATTTGAAGGTTCGAGCATACATCTCAGTCGCACTCGGGTGCCCATACGAGGGACCGGACGTGGATCCTCACAAGGTGGCAGAGCTAGCAGTCAATCTCCTGGAGATGGGCGCAGACGAAATCTCAGTCGCAGACACGACGGGCATGGGCACCGCGCCGAAGACTGCAGAGCTTCTGAAGACTCTGAATTCCGCTGGTATTGATAAGCACGACCTGGCGTTACACTTCCACGACACATACGGAATGGCCTTGGTAAATTCGGTGGTCGCTCTCGAGCACGGTATCCGCACATTTGACGCTGCAGTAGGTGGGCTTGGAGGCTGTCCATACAGCCCGGGTGCGACTGGCAACGTGGCCACCGAAGATCTGGTTCACCTTTTCCATAGCTTAGGTATGCCCACTGGAGTGAACATGGAGGAGCTTTCGGAGATTGGCGAATGGATCTCGGCAGAGCTTGGGAAGTCTAACGAGAGTAGTGCCGGAAAGGCTACATTGGCGCAGAGGCGGAAGTAAAATAAGACCACCGTAGGGTCAGATTACAGAGTAATAGATGATCAGTATCAAAGCAAGCGTTTGGTGTTTGTCGGCCTACATGTACAGCTTCTCTTGTGTCCAGCGAGGGCTAGACTGCCTCTACGTCGAGACCCTGAGTGGTATGCGCATCCTTCTTCAGGATCCAGGACTACGGGCTCAGTAGTCTTGGTGAGAGTGGTCCGTCTTGACATGTGTCAGAATCGTGCCTTCCTTCGCTGCCGCCGTAAGGCCAGCACGCTTTCGAAGATTACCTTTCTTACTCCAGACTCGCTGACCCTCATTCTTTCAACCACATATTGCACCATAACCCAATTGGTCGTATGTCTGCCTTATATTGCCATCCAGGGCTCGCTAACTTCGGTGTCGGTGTTATTAGTATGGCGCCATCCTTGCCCGATCTGCCGGCAGAGCTGCTCCTCCACATCGTGGAGCTGTCTAACGAATCATCCGAGTTCCGTTGCGATGAAGAAGAAACGTGGAAGAATTTGCGCGCCACTCATCCCCAGATTAACGAGAAGATCGTGCTCAGATTTGGCATCAAGTATTTCAGCCAGGTACTCGTCGAACTCCACCGTGATGTACTCTTACGTTTCCGGTGCGTCGTCGATGGACATCTTGGGATGCATGTACGCTCCCTGACCATATGCGCTTCGACTCTCATCAAGGAGGAGAGACTGTATGAATCCTCAGACTCGACGGACGAAGAGTCGAATTCATTGCATACCAGCACAGAATGGGTCAAGTGTCATGAGCCAGTAGCCATGCGTCACGACTTCGATGACACCGCAGCCGAACTAGTCACGGACGGTACTTGTGCGACGCTTCTTGGCGAGATACTGGTACGACTACCCAGCCTGGCTTCTATCACAATCCGGCCACCTGAAGCGCCCCGAGGTATCAAAGCGAAGAAGATTGGAGAGATTCAAGTTCGTTGGGCTATGGCGTTGAAAGCGATTCTGTCCGCCACGTTCCAAAAAGGCCCACTACTGAAAACTCTTGTCGTCGAAGCAGGCTTCCCTTTGGTTACTGTTCCTCTCTCGGCCCTCGACCTTTTCGAGATTCCAACCGATCGATTGGTTTCGCTTCATACATTGGCTATTGAATTGGACATCGATGTCCCGACCAGTAAGCCAGTCATGGCGTGCACGTACGTCGGGACCTTGCTAATCCTGTGTAGATTCGCAAGACTTGCATGCTCAAATACTTGCTCACTTCTTTCGAAACGCTACAGCCTTGACCAAGCTACATATCGCTTGCCATAATTGTTCAGATGCATTTTTCAAAACGCTAGCGACCACAATGCCACCCATGTGTCTCACGACATTGTACATGTCACATGTGAAAACTCGGTACAAGCACTGGGCTGCTTTCCTAAGAGCGTTCAAAGAGACCCTGAGGAGCCTCGTGATGGAACACATCACCTTCACGAAGCCAGGTGAGCACCATTTCGTGATCCATTTCCTCCGAGGTTTGTCCTTGCAGCAATGCTTACTCCGGAATATCTACGTGGGAGGCCAGAAGATCAGATTTACCAGACTGCACAGGTATATGCCGACTACAAAGAGGAAGATACTCAAGGGACCTAATCGCGGACTCACGGATGTGCGCTGGGTTGAAGTCCCCAGAAACTGCCAGAGGCATGAGCTTTCACTCTCTGACGACGACGACCATAGTGTGGCGTATTGGTTGTCAACCTTACTTCAACTTGCTGCGGAAGGTGACTGGTGATCGACCACTCGTGTGTGGTGAAGATGCGGAATAGACTTCGGTCTTCGGGAAAGGTCACAAGGAAAGGCAACATGTCGTCGCGCAGAAGACAACGGGATTATGACCAGGAGTGTTTATTGTTAAGTCAGTATTAATGTTGGCACTGATATGCTATATTTTCGTGTTCCATAATCCCAGCACCTCACTTGCCGCGTTCCATAATTCAAGAGCGTTGTCTGATACCCTATGTATGATCGATGTGCACCGCGTATCGAGCGACGATGCTTCCAATGTGCAAAGCTCCACAATATCGATACTTTCGAAGATAGTGCCTGCAATAGTAATAAGTGTCGTGTCAAGACGCTTGGCTATAATCAAAGCGTCCTGTCTTCCTGGCCTTGTCACAAAACATTCGGGCACATGCACTACACAAGTGTCAAGGGAGAAGATTGATTTGAGTAACGTATTTGACATTTTCTACACTCGAGTAAGGCCGACCAGCACGCATCCCTGCGTCTATTCCGCTGTCAAGAGACTTCCAGAGAACCATCTACCAGACTACTGGAAGCTTCCGCCAGCCCAAGACAGCCCAGGGGCATACAGTGAAGCCCGCCCAGCAAAGGCAGTGGAACGAAAAAGGCTTTTGGCGATAGGTATCGAGAAGAAATAAGTCGGATATAGCGGTCGACGGGTAGCTGGCGCGGAGATTACAATGGTACAGTCTAGGCGCTGATACAGCCCCGAATGACGAGACGGGCACGCGACGACAAGGTTCAGCACGGCATTTGCAGCATCGCCATGAGATCGGGGGTCGGGGGTGCACACTCAAGCGCGAGGGTCAACCAGAGCGGAGACAGAGCTCCAACGGGGTTCAGCAGAACACGCGAACTAGGTGACGAAGATCCGGGGTTGAGAGCAGGCAGCGAGGTCAAGCACGCCACGTACGAGATCGAGGTTGGCGTGATCAGCGTGTAAGCATCTCATCGCATCGCAGAAGTCATTGACGATTACAGCGGTGTCGGGTCCGCATAAGAAGACAGTCGAGAAAAAATCCAGAAAGGTCGGGTATAATCATGCCACGTAAAGCAAGTCCAGACGCGGTCATGCAAGCAAGCAAGCATCAAGCGGCAGCGTTCAGCGGCGGTCTCAGCATCATGTACATGATCACGGACAGGCTAGGCACCAGGAGGGCCAGGTGGTGCACCCCCTTGCTGCTGCTGTTGAGCAAACGATGCGTACCACATCGCCAAGTAGTTCTGGTAGCCGCCGTAAATGGCGTATGGGTCAGCACCAGTTGGGGAACCTGCCGCAGGTGCAGGAGGCTGGCCCTGAGGGGCGGCCTGACCATAGGACTGTGGAGGCTGCTGCTGCTGTGAGTAATTGTTATCCTGGCCACCTTGGTCACGACGTCTTGTGTTGTTCTTTTCCTTCTGCGTCATATTAGCACAGAATTTGAACAGGAAATGAATAAAACTGACCACTTGATCAACCTTGTCCCAAATGGCTTGTTTAGCATCATCAATGGCTTGACGGGTTCCAACAAGACCGATCTCACGTTCGATATCGGCACCAGAAGCTTGTGAGACGTTGATCTTGCAACCAGTCTCTGACTGCATCTGTTTAATAGTCTCACCGCCTGCAGCATGTTAGCCTTCGGAGCAGCCGAAGCTGGTACAAGCCATACCTTTGCCAATGATCATGCCAACAGCATCTGAAGGAACCATGATGCTGTCATTGATCTTGTTGCCGCCACTAGCTCCACCAGCGTAGGGGTCGAATTCACGCTTGTTCTGCTGCTGGTGTTGCGGTTGGTGGTTAGGACCATCCATCTGCTTGGTGTCACTATCGACAATCTCCATGATCAGCTCCTTAGCATGGGCAGCAGCAGCGGGGCTTCCAATGAGGTTTACAGGGCGAAGACCGTTCACGCTCTTGTTTTCACCGACAATGTTGACATGGCAGCCACTGCGCTCTTGCAAGTCACGGATGGTCTCGCCGCCACGACCGATAATTAGACCGACAGTACGATCAGGAACCATGATTTGAGACGACTGTTCACCTTCACGAAGAGCTGGCTGTTGAGCCGCTGCCTTCTGCGGAGCGCGAGCGTTGCGGCCAGTCTCACGAGCAGGGTTGCCACCGTTCTCCTCAATAATTCGGTTGATCTCGCGCTTTGCACTGATACGAGCACTTGGGGGTCCTGTAATGCGACACTGGCGCTGCGGTCCGGCCTCAGGGCCGTTGATAAACTGGATCCTAGTGCCTGACTCTTGTTCAATGCGACGCAGACTCTCACCTTGGCGTCCAATGACAAGACCAACAAGCGAAGAATCAATGAGAATCACCTCGGAGTTATCATTAGGGGGCGTGGCACGGTCATTTCCGCCATACTGTTGGCGGGGTGGTGAAAACGTGTTACGTCTAGAAGGGGAACGAGAGCGCTCACGACCATAGCCGGCAGGCGCGCCACGACGCTCGTCGCGGCGCTCGTCTCGGTAAGGGTTGTAGCTATCACGGGGGTTGTCTCGACGCTGAGGAGACCTCGAGCGCGATCGCGAGCGTCGGTAAGGGCGTCCGCTTAGTCGCGGATCCTCCTGATGAGCTGGCATGGCATAAGCCTGCGGAGGTCCGCCCATACCGGACCACTGGTTCTCCATTCCCGGACGCGCATCAAAGGCAAGCCCTTTCTGGGCTGCAAAGCCTCGCGCTTTCGCTAGCGCATCCTGAATGCTGACGGAGCCAGAACTGACGGGTTTGATTGCGCTAAGATCGAGGCTGCCGGAGCTGGTGGGCTGTGGGAAGTTGAAGCCAGGGATCTGGGGCGGCGTCGCGGAGGGCATCGCACCAGGGAAGCCTGCAGGGAGACCTGGGGGCGGGGGCTGGTGTGGAATTTGCTGTTGCGGCGTCTGCGATGGGGTAGTAGATGGGCCGCGTCCAGCAGCTTTTTGAGTGGTCAGCGTGTGCCTGCACAGAGAGGTAAAGTCTGCTTACCGAGAGCCGCCAGGATGGCATTCAGATCTGGGGGAGGTGCTGCCATGGCCTCGTGTTGATGTCGCAGAGATGTAATCTGGTTTTAAACTTGGTCGCGCGTACTCTGACAGTAATAGAGGAAGAGAACAGTAGCACTGCGATGGGCTTGGCTGCGCAGTGGTGAGGTTGTGATGCGACCGTGTTGGACGCGAGTGGAAAAGAGAAAGAGTCGAGGGTTGATGCGCTAAACTTTACCTAATCCTGGCTAGCGGCATCTGGCACGTGTGATCACTCACCTCACCACTCGCACGAGCATTGAGAGTGAACGCGGTTCGGCATCACACTTCGAAGGCTCTAGCAAAGTTTAGTGTCTGCGCTTCTATTGATACATTAACACTATGATGCTGTGGCACGGTTTCTCAATGAGTTGTAAGGATGTCTTGGTATCCAATCTCCCAAGTGCCACAAACCTCGGTCCCGTGTAAAGACCGTCCAACAAGCGAGCACAAGCTGATACAAAATGCAAAGACAAGTCGATTGATCGATCCGTGGGTATACATTGAGATACGAGCTAGTCGTAGTTGAGCTGCCAAAGCATGTGTGCTGAAAACGAAACGCCCGCTCTTAAGGAGTCTCGGCGACTGAGGCGAACATGGACACATTGAATCGAATTAAGGCGCGTTCGACGCGACAAGACAGCTCGCAGTTAGATCTGATGGCGCCGATGTGCTATATGCAGGTCAAACCAAACGCCTGCAATGACAAATCACAAATCAGATGCTGAGATTACCTCATCATCTGGGAAATATTGTTCCACTTCTGCTTGAGGGTTTCGTGTTCTTCGTTGATCTAAAACAAGTCAGCAATGCATGGCTTTCTCAACTGTGTAGACTTACTGTTGCCCATTTCATCTTGGTATCCACTAGCTCCTGCTCCATTTCGGCCATCTGCTCTTCAAGAGCCCGATTCTCGTTGTGAACGACGATATTTTTGTGCATGACAGTTTCCATCTCATGTTTCAGCCTCTTTTCGACCTCATCAGGCTGAGTGTCTACGATTTTCTGAAGCTCCTCCACTTTCGTCTTCAGAGTCTCATTCTCCTCAGCAAACTGCTCGTTCTCAACCTTAGTCTTGATAAGGTCCGACGCCATCTCGACATGCTCCCTATCCGACTGCTCGGCGCGGTTTTCCAATGACCTGACCTTGGTCTCCAGTGTGGCTGTCCTCTCTTTCAGACATTGCAGTTCAGTCTCGCGGTCTTTCTCTACCCGCTGTTGCTCTTTCCATTCAGCGGTATACTGCTTGAGCATCTCCGGTGTAACCTGGACTGCTACAGCGTCCTTGACCAGCTGGTCTGCGCGGTAGATTTCTTTGTCGACCCCACTTGTTGAGCCAAAGAAACCATTCTCGAGGATGGAGTTGGCTGAGGGGGCTTTGTCGATGTAAACGTCAAACAGCTTCTCCTTCAAGAAGTTTGTCAAAGTCGACATGTCCTTCATTCCTAGCAATGTCTCGGCGTTCTTTTGCATCAGTACAAGACCAAACTTCAGAATCGCAGCTTCGAGACCGTCAGAGAAGATCAAGTCATACACGCGGACGACGAGCTGCAGCGGAAACCGGTACGCGAAAAGGGTAAGGAACCACTGTGTAGCGTAAAGCTGAGGCTTGACCTCTCGGCGGCGTAGATGACAGTAAAGAGCAGGCTCGAAATCTTCCAATAACCGCTCGAACTGGTACAAGTGCAGGTGAAGACCAGCCATGTCCGCGACGAAGAGATCGCGCAGACTGTACTTGTTCATCAGGGTGACGAACATGCTGAATGCTTCTTCTTCTGGCATATTAAACAGTAGCGGCATAGCAATGAAGTTCATACCCTGAGCATATCCCACGGCTTCGTCGTAGAGAGCGTACGCTTTGCAGATCCCGAAAAGGCCGTCTTGTAACCCGGCTGCCATGAGGTACTTCGAATAGCTCGTGCGTGCACCAAGGTCACGCTTGATAGTCCTTTCCAACTTGAGGATTGCTGCAGTCTTGTCTTTTTTATCAGCGGCCACTTTAGCCTGAAGCTTGATGGGATCCTCGGTAGTTTCTGAAGAGATTGATGGTGACTTCAGGGGGGCGTTTGCGCTGCCAGTGGTAGTAGCTGGAGTTGAACAGTCCGATTGAATTGAGGATGCGGACGATGCAACGGAATCTCTCTCCTTGCCGTTGCCGTTCATTTGCGAATGGCCCTGAACCGACATGTGCTCTTTGTCTGTCCCTCGCGCAACAAGCTCCCTGTATTGTTGCTCTAGTGCTTCGTTCTTGCTTTGCGCCAGAACCTGCCAAATCACACCACGGATGACCTGGGGAATGCCGTTGGCGACAGCGCGGTTCAGTTCTTCGGGACTTGTTTGTGCAATGACGGTGGGGCCCTCGTTCACGACGGACTGCCACAGGTCCCAATCAACAGCTTCTGCTTCCCCCACTGATGGTCCAGTCGCGAATCCAGCCGCG
The DNA here is from genome assembly GCF_020726555.1 of Boeremia exigua. NCBI lineage: Eukaryota > Fungi > Ascomycota > Dothideomycetes > Pleosporales > Didymellaceae > Boeremia > Boeremia exigua. The sequence continues at coordinate 1,261,639 of NW_025763527.1, read as the reverse complement.
GTCCCTGGCGCCAGTGCGAGGTTGACGGTTGACTGTCGGGCAACCGCTCCAGAACCAGGGCTTGTCACAGCCTCTTTCTCAACCACACTTCCAGGACTTGCTATTCCAAGACCTCCCTCGCTGGTCATCTCCTCGCTTATCGTAATTCCAGCCTCTTCCCTCATTCTCAGTGCCTTGAAACGGTCACGTAGACTCCCCTGGCTCGACCGGTTGTTGCCTTTCAACTCATCTTCATCGTCAATTTTGCTCAGGGTGAGCTCGGGGTTGCTACCGAGCGATTGGATTGATGCGTTCGTGTTTCGGCGATCGCTAAGAGGCAGGGGAGGGGATCCGGGTTTTTTGCTCGAACTGTTTCGTGAAAGCCATGCGAAGGGGCTGGTGAGTTTCCTGGTAACAGGGGCTGGGGGCGGGGGAAGCTTCTCCTGAACTACCGGGGGAGGTGGCGGGGGTGGAAATTTGACAGGAGACATCTGTCCAGAGAGGCCCTGCAGCCCACTTGCAGAAGCTGTCGAGTCTCTCGAATCTCGTAGGGGCAGCTGAGGTAGCTCCTTGGTGCCCTCTGTCGCAGGTCAGCCGAGTTCAGCTCTGCAACACGATAGGTATACTAGCCTTCTTCGAGCGACACATCATCCATATCTGATGTCACTGATATTCTGTGTGCCGTGAGCAAGGGCGACTTGGCAGGTAGTGCGTCTTCGGTGGATGTCTCGGTAGCCTCCACTTCGCCCTTGGTGTGCTGTGCCTCATCATCGACCTGCGTTGACACTTCCGGTACTTCGAGCGTAGGTGATCCGACCTTTGGCGATTGGATTGCAGGTTGGCTTGACTCGCGCTTGCTTATAAGGGATCGTGATCGTGATTGTGAGCGTTCTGAGTGTGATTCTGGGCGAGGGGTAATCTCAGAGGCATCCTCGAAGCTGTCCTGTCACGACGCACATATGTTAGCTCAAGCCCTTGGAAGCTACCTGCTTGCATTCCACGGATCCCACTCACTCTTCCCCTATCAGAACTGTGTGCGCTTGTGGGCCTCTCGGGCTTCTTGTCCTCTTCCATGTTGCCAGGGTCGCGTAGAGCCAGATGTCAAGTCGAAAGAAGGCGCACTTGGTGCAGCAGGTCGAAGGGTCGAAAGGTGTTGCAAAATAGGAATTAAGGTATGGCGGAGAGCAGGTGTACAGCCCTTGCAGTGCTCGTCACGCACGTTTGGCAGTGATGTCGAAGTGAATGGTCGAGAGGAGCTGGAATTAAAGATCGGTGGATCCCTACTCCCTAGTCGGGGCCTCGACTAGCGCAGCGGGTCAGCCACACCTTCCTAAATATATCCAACGGTCATCCACCAAAGGGACTTATAAATCGCCGTTGGGCTCAGCAACGGCTAAGGGCGCTGGATGTCTATTCCATTAGAGGATGTGGTGGCGCACGAGCTCAATTCACGAAATGCAGGTCACCAGCTGCCTTCAGGTTCGGTGGGGTAAGCGGCTCAACATTGCGGTCAACGTGAAACACGTATGTACCTAGCTGGGCCCGGCCGGACTACGGATCACCCTATACACCTGTGTACTATGTACATAGCCGTAATACCTACCTAGTCTACCTACGTTGCGCTTTTACATTTGCGACGAATTATTTGATTTTGCTGCTGCTTGTTTTAGGGCATTCCACCGCGATTGAGCGCTTCACTCTGGTTTGAAGAGCGCTGCATTGCATTGGAACGACGTTCTGCATCGTGCCGACGGCCAAGCAAGGGAGCCTGCACGTCATTTGCGGAATTTAGATTGCTTTATCAGACGGGCTACATAGTTGTTATCGTTGCCTGTAGTGTGGGGTCCTTTTCTGCTTTGAACCATATGCGAGGGTGTGAACCCAAAACAATGATGAGAATGCATACTGAAGGCGACATTCAGGTGGCAAACGATCTACTGCTGAAGATAGAGCGCAGCGAGCCTTGCTGCTCAACACACGCTTTGCAGGGTTTCTCTCGAGCATTTTCGTAGCTGCGATGCGAAAGTATTCACGTCAAAATTTCGTTCGCAAACGTACTGTGCCATTGACATTGAACCCAAAATTAGTGGATATCGATAAAGTGATTAAGATAATTGAACGTGTGACTATCGCGCTCTGTAATGTCAAGAGTTTAGGAAAAGAGTCGCACAGACTACTTGGGGTATTTCAACGCTGCGTTCGAGCAAGCAGGGCTGGTGGTAGTATTCAAGACAATGTGCGCCATCGCTATGCAATTCGTAGCTTCGTGATCAGTACCTGTGAAGGCGTGGTGGTATCCTGTAAGTAAACGCCCCCCAATGCCGTGGCCAGGCAGTTCCCTAATGAAGGTGACCCAAAAGACTGGGTGAAATCCAAGAACGAAATATGGAAAAGGGTATAAGAGCAAAGGAAAGGCCGACGAGTGGTGGGAAAGCATCAGCGCTCGTGTAGATCATCGCTGAAGCCATCCAGCGCCTCACAGAGAGCGATCCAAAATCCACGTCTCATGGGCGGCGCAGGCTGTGCAGGCTTGCGAGCAGGAACGAGCTTCTTACGTTCATCGGTCTGTGTGCCGGACTCGACCATTGCTGGTCTGAGTGGTGTGGTGGCCTTGGGGTTGTATGCCTCGACGTCGTCGACTGCAGTATCCATGGACTCCCAGCTGCTGCCAACATCTCTAGAGCCCGACTTAGAGGGAGAAATGTCCAGTGATTCTTGCATGTTCTGCTTCACTGCGTTCGCATTCTTTCGCAACCCGTCGATAATGGCGAGTTGGATCTCGTTCAAAGCTTTTGCTTCCTCGAAGCGCCGTTTCAGGTCCGCGGTGTAGATTTGTACATCGTTGATATACTTCCCGACCTGGGCCATATAGTTACTGTTATCTTCGATGACGTGCGCCGTGGGCTTGGGGCTTGCAGGACGCGGTGAATCTCCACCAGAAAACAGATCGTCGGCGCCCTTCTTCGTCTGCGCATCCGGGGCAGCAAGGAAGGAGGTCATGTTCTCGAACTGTCCAACAATGTACTCCATCTGATCGTCGGTGAGCTCGCGCTCCGCCGTGAGGTTTTCAAAGTGCGCGATACATGATGAGAGGGCGCTCTGCACAGGTGAAGCCGATGAACGCGATCCGGTATCCCATGGAATCGGCGATAGCGAGCCCTCTGTGCTTGGGTGTAATATACGCGAGCTCTCGGGCGTGTACGGATAGCGCAACGCGCCAGGCGCGTGTTCCAGCAGACTGGAGGTTTTCGTTGGTGTGTACGGCGCAGGCTCGGTGACTGTGTGGTGAGGCTTCGGCCTGGAGATGCTGAGCGGCTCGTTGGATGTATCGCATCGTTTGCTCTTCCTGCCAGGGGAGCCGGACCGCGGCTGTCGAAGCGGCCAACGGTGTTCGTCCATGTCTGATGCGCAGCTCGATGCTCGTCGGAAGGGGTCTGAAAAATAGGCGGATTCAGGGCTGCCACGCGCTTCGGTCTCGGGCGGCGTCCACGGTCGTACGGAATGCGTCGGTGGGGAGTCCATGGCGCGGCTGTAAGTCGAGGGGTCTTGTGGTCCAAAAACGGGGTGCGTGCGCGTTTATATGCGCCGGGCGATTATGCGCGAGAAAAGGTTGCAGTGCGCGCAGTGCGGGACGGTGAAGGACATGCGACAAACGCGCAAGTGCTGCGAAGATGGTTGGCGACTGTGACGTCTCGGGCGCTGCGACACGCTCTAGTGGTCTGGCTAACAAAGCCATTGGCTGGCCGCTGGGGGGTGGCTGCGAGCGGGGCAGTCTTGTTCGAAAATCACTGTGAGGGCGGACCAACGAGGAGCCCGATTGGCTCGTCGATAAGGCTGGAGATCACCGTCGTGGGTCTGAATAGGAAGAGCCTCGACATTGTCTGACTCTGACTGACTCTGACATTGACTCCGGAGCTCCCTCTACACAACCAGCAGTATAGCATAGCTGCATTTGCTGCACCTGCAAAACATGGCGCAACAGGTACGTAGCATCGCGGCCCGCCACGTTTAGCGGCACAAGAGCTGAGCGCATGACCACAATAGCTAGGCGTTCAGCCATCTCTCGACACGGTGCGGGAGGTGTTGGCTGCGGCAGTCAACTCTCCGAACCCGCCCAACCTCGTCCCCGTCTTTTCCTCAATCTCCGCCGAGTTCCTGACGCCGTCGAGCATATACCTCAAAGTCTCCGCGAAGTGAGTGCGTGACTCATTTGGTGCGCTTCAGCTAGGGTTGACACGGCGGCAGGTCGAAGTCTAAGCTCTCATTCCTGTTCGAGAGCGCAGCAACGACAGAGACTATTGGGCGATACAGTTTCGTTGGTGCAGACCCTCGTAAGGTTATCAAAACCGGCCCCGGCCATGGCGAAGAGACGGACCCTCTGCCCAATCTCGAGAAGGAGCTCGCGAAGAGCAGAGTCGCAACCATTCCCTCGATACAGCTTCCTCCCATGACTGGTGGTGCTGTTGGTTATGTTGGATACGACTGCGTCAAGTACTTCGAGCCCAAGACACGGCGCGATGATGTGAAGGACATTCTGGAAGTTCCGGAGAGTCTTTTCATGCTCTTTGATACAATTGTGGCACTTGACCACTTCGCACAGGTCGTGAAGGTCATCACCTACGTCAAGGTTCCGGATAGCCTCGACGACCTGGAGCAGGCTTACGAAGAGGCGAAGGCCACATTGAAGAGATACGTGACGATACTCAAGGACAAAGAAGTGCCGATGCCTGAACAGGGCCCGATTACTCTGGGCAACGAATACAAGTCGAACATCGGTCAGGAAGGGTACGAGGGTCACGTTAAAGAGCTCAAGAAGCACATCAGCGTAGGCGACATTATCCAGGCTGTTCCTTCACAGCGTTTCGCACGACCCACCTCGCTGCATCCATTCAACATTTACAGGAACCTGCGTAATGTCAACCCATCGCCCTATCTCTTCTTCGTAGACTGCGAGGATTTTCAGATTGTTGGCGCCAGTCCCGAATTGCTGGTAAAGGAAGAACAGGGCAGAATCATCACACACCCCATTGCCGGGACTGTCAAGAGGGGAAAGACTCTGCAGGAGGATGCAGCCCTGGCCGAAGAGCTCTCTACCTCACTGAAGGACCGAGCTGAGCATGTTGGTTTAACCATTCTACGTCAAGCTCAAAGTTGACTGATTTCACAGGTGATGTTGGTGGACCTCGCGCGGAATGACGTAAATCGCGTCTGCGACCCACTCTCCACTCGCGTGGACAAGCTGATGGTCGTGCAAAAGGTTGGACCACCAATTTCGTCATCGCATTCGTGCGCATTGCGACCTCATCGGAAGCAATTTGCTAATCCATACAGTTTTCGCATGTGCAGCATCTAGTCTCCGAGGTCTCAGGCGTGCTGCGACCTGGCAAAACACGATTCGATGCGTTCCGATCTATTTTCCCTGCAGGTACGTCAAGTGCTCCATAACATGGTCTGATATTGAAACGCAAACCAGGGACTGTGAGTGGCGCGCCCAAGGTGCGAGCGATGGAATTGATTGCAGAGTTGGAGAAAGAGAAGCGTGGTGTCTATGCTGGCGCTGTGGGGTACTTCGGCTACGGCAGCGTCGATGGTGATAAGCAGATCGAGGGTGCTATGGACGTGAGTTGGCCCCTGAGGTGCACGGTTGTACCATGACTGATCTTCCACAGACGTGCATCGCGCTACGGACCATGCTTGTCAAAGATGGTATCGCGTATCTCCAAGCTGGGGTAAGTTCGAGAAATTCTTGCTGCTCACACTCTCGCTGACCATTGGCCAAGGGAGGAATTGTGTTCGATTCAGATCCATACGATGAGTGGATGGAGACGATCAATAAACTAGGTACGTTCGCTCCTGCTTCACCGTCAAACTGCCCCGTCAAATCGCCGTGTGCTAATCGCAGTCTGGCATGTAGGTGCGAATACACACTGCATCACTTCAGCTGAGGAGAAGCATCTGGCCGAGCAAAATGAAGACAGTGTCGACGCAGACACGCCGCAATCGCTTGAGGGTGATGCGAAGCCACGCATCAGTGTGGCTGCGTAGATAGCGAACGCTTGACTGCGCCACACGAGGCTGGCGACTGCAGGGAGGGGCTGGCGATGCCAGCTCAGATGCACAGGGTCTGGCCCACAATCGAAGCCATCTCCGTCCAGGTTTGATTAGACGAGATGGCTACCAGATTATCGTCGGTGGTCACAGAAGGTCCAGAGGCTACGAGACGTCACATCGATAGGCGCTCCTTGATCAAACAAGGTTCGATGGTAATTTCACAATTTATCCTGCCGCCGAAGTTTGCAAAGCAAGATTATCCAACCGTACAGGGGCGACTCGTTCTGACCGTGACACGGCGTCTTGAATCGACGGTGTTGCAGCAGGTTCAACGTGATGTTGGTGTGGCAGGTTACTTGGACAACAAGCCTTGATCGTGAGCTGTACATGCAGGTCGAGCTCATCTGTGCACGGCACTGCAAGCAAGGCCGTTTGGCGACATCATAAAACTGGATAGTTAGCGCAGCTAACCCCAAGCAGATCTGGGCTCGGCAAGCTCGATCCATTGGCCAATCAACGCGTGCTTCGTGAATCCTGTTCCTTTGTCCAAGATGATCGTGCCTGCCACATCCCTGCATGATCCGAGTAAGGCGCGGCTGCTCCGTCACCGCACCAGCCATTGTAATTGCGGAGCGACCAGCCGGGCAAGCTAACAGGGTAGGAGCTTCACTCACTTACCAGCCACGACCTTCGCACCGTTTGCAGGCCTCAGAAGGATAAAGCCTGCTCCTCCCTCTCGTCCAAGGTTCTTTACTCACTCATCTTCAACCAAGCATCCCACAGGACTAGCATCTCTTCTTCTTCACAACACCTTTCCCTGCAAGCCTAGCAACCTTTGCTCCTACCCGTCACCACCGTCAAGATGAAGCAGTCCATGATCCTCCTCGCTGCCGTTGCTGGCGCTGTCACCGCCCAGAACCTCGGTTCTTGCGCAGTACGTGTTTGCTCTAGCTACCATTGTCGCAAACAATGCTAACCTCTTCCAGCAAATGTGTGTCAACAACATGAACCTGATCGCCAACACTGAGTTCAGCTGCGCCGCCGGCGACACTGCCTGCTTCTGCTCGCAGTCCAACTGGGCCTACGGTGTCCGCGACTGCTCTCGCCAGGCTTGCTCTGGTGAGGAGTCCGCTCAGGCTGTTAGCTACGCTGCCGGTCTCTGCCAGGGTAAGTTCACTTTATAACAATGCCTCCAAACTGTTCCTAACCCCACGCCAGGTGTCGCCTCTTCCATCACTGACGGAGCCTCTGCCTCTCCTTCCGCGGCCCTGTCCATCCTGAACCCGGCTCTGTCCAGCGCTTCAGGTGTCACTGGTACCGCATCAGGTGAGGCTACTGCCACCGGCAGCGCTTCCCAGTCCGCTATTACTACCGTGCCCCTTGTTGCTACCGTCACCAACTCTGACGGCAGTGTCCAAACCACTACCTCTGGTTTCAGCACTGTTTACAGCTCAGGAGCACTAACAGAGTCTGCAGCAAGCGCGGCCTCAAGCGCAGCTTCCTCGATCGCTTCCGAGCTCAGCTCCGGTTTGTCTTCGATCGCTGAGTCTGCCTCGTCTGCTCTTGCATCTGCCACAGAGTCCTTGGGCTCTGCTGCTTCCTCTGCCACCGATGCTGCTGGCTCTGCCCTGTCTTCTGCCACTGGAGCCATCGGCTCTGCCGCCTCTTCTGCTACCGGCGCTGCTGGCTCTGCCGCTTCCAGCGTTGTTCCTGGTGCCGCCGCCAGGATCACCGGTGTCCCCGTCGCTGCTGGCTTCGCTGCTGCCGCCTGGCTCCTCATCTAAGCGCCTCACGCTGTCCAAGGTCCTACCTCAACGGAGTAATGTGCATAATGGATAGAGGTGGAACGGTAATACGAGGAGGGCTTGGATATATCGCCGTGTACTCGGTGATGGATTGAATACATACCCTGGTATTCGATTCGAGTCGCAGGACTCGGTTTTTTACGACACGTACACGATGGCTTGATGACTACGACTCATTATGCCTATGACTCTTTCATGTATTCGCGCTTTGGCGCTTTGATACCCTCACACTCGGCCTGGGGGCAAGCGATCCGGTGTTCGGACGCTGGTAGATAGCAAATACCTTAATTCAAAGAAATTCAATAATCAACTCACCATGAAAGTTACTTGAACCTCGTCTCAACTGATCTCCTTCAACGCCCTCACAATGCTTGCGTTCCCACATGTAGTGGACGGTCCTTGACCATTGGCGCAGAACAGTCGTACCGCCTGTGTCGCAAAGTCTGCATGCGGTACCCACGACCTGCAGTGGCGCCTTGTGGAAGCCACGTTGAGCGGCTAGACGTTGTGTTACAGAGCACGAGCGCTCCGAGACATTTGCGCCGCAGAACTTGCAGAATAGCTAAGATGAAAACTTTTGTGGTTTCACAGATGATGTATCGCTGTGAAGAGACTTGGAGCAGTGAGGTTGACATAAACCTCCTCAGCCACAATACGAGCATCACTTCGGATCCACATGGCTGCTCACAGGTCCGTCCCAGTCCGTCCCGGCCCGCTGCGGATGTCCGTTCACTCACCCTGGAAAACGAGTCTCTGGGATGCATGCTGCGGCCATACTGTGGCTGATGAGCCGTGCATAGCGGTCCAGGATGCAAGGAGGTTGGGAACGGTGCTGGAAACTGCGGGGTCTCGCGTGTGCAGTGCGTGTTGAGGCGTTGGTGCGTATGCAAGGCGGTGGGTTCGCCTGCCTCGTGAGTTCTCGTGCGCTGATGCAAGGGCACGTCTCATTTTGTTCTTTTCTCGAACACTAGTTCCTGAGCTGACTACACGGGATTCTCGTCTTGTTATTGTTCAACGAGATGCTGTGTTCGGTTTGTTGACATGATGCTAGTGCAGGGATGGCTCGCGTCAGTAGGCCTCAGCCGCAAGGCCGAATTGCTGCCTGTTGGGCGCCTGATTGCTGCCTACATCACCGGAGCTCCTCGAAGTTTGGCATATTTAACAAAAGTAACTAACTATCGCTCGAACCTTCTATCATCTCCTCATCAACCATCTCAACCTCGATCTTTCATTCACTTCTCACCATATAAGCCCAGCCTTAGTCCTTCACTTACGTAGTTGGATCGCGTTCTTGGCACGTCTGTGATTTTCAGCCCAGTTCCATCGAACACTGCCACTTACTTGCACCTATTATCTATGCGTAGAGAAGTACCACTGGTAACCATGGCCGAGAAAAGGGTTAAGGAGTCCTTTCAGCCAACGCAGCCGGATGTGACTGAACATCAGCGGAGTGACAATATTGCCGGTTTTGCAAAACACCTTCATGCAACTGCCAACAGTGTCGCGCAGGCTTTGCTCCCTGTCATTCACCTGTGTAGCGTTCCATCTGTTACTCAAGCCACAAGAGAGTTACTGCAGAAGACGTTCGCTCTTGCTGCAATCTTGTCGACTCTCGTCGAAGACCTAGCGCTAGAACGTGTGTCGAGGGGTAAGAGTCAAGACAAGGACATGTGGACCACCGCGCATTATATCAATGTCTTGCAGTCCATGAGTCAATGTGATTGTGTCTTTGAAGCCATCTCCCGTGCGGTGCGAACAGCAGACGAAGACTTTCACGTGAAAGTATCGGGCGCAGAGAAAATTCATGACTTCGTTCTGAGTGACGAACGTCAGGAGCTGGATATGATTGATCGCTGCTTCTACCACATGGCTCAAACAAGACTGATAGTGAGGCACACAGTTCTGACTCGAGTTCAAAATCCGTAAGTCAAGCTTGGAATTCTTCATCAGCCGAACCAGAACTAATTTCGTGAACAGTAATGATGAGGAGATCCAGAACACCTTCCTTCTCACGAAAGCACTTCAGCAACAGGATCCAGATGCGCTTAGAAACGAGCCACTCGAAACTAAGCAACTAAGTGCAACCTCAACGGCGACACCACCGAATGCTACACCCGCGGCCAGTCCTCCTCAAGTCGACCTTGAGCCGAATTCACAGAACTTGACCCTGTAAGTCAATATCTTATATCAGCCAAGAAGACCATCTAACTTGTCTTCAACAGAGCCGACCATTCCAAATCCGTCCAAGCTTTCAGCAGTGCTCAGCATCTCACATATATTGCTGCGTCAGCGCGAGAAAACAAGCACGGCCAAAATACTGACACGCGTTACGTCGATCCGCCTATGGCACTGCATGGTTCAACCTCGAAAGAGACAGCAGGATCTACTGAGGCCAACAGGCCAACGGATAACACGCCGAAAGCAGAACCGGGATCTGTGACATTCGGGCAGCCCAGTATCATCAAGCCTCTTTATTCCGCGAACCCGCTTTTCGGAAGGAACACTTCGAAGGACCCGATATCTACCTGCAAGTCGTCAGGCTTCAACTTCAACACAGTCACACCCATACCACATTTGGAGGCTTACATCGTTCGTCCAATGATGCAATCTACCGATGCTGCCTGCACATTGTCCTTTGGAATTGAGTCTTTGCGGATCAGCGAACATGCCTTGCAAGCCAAGGTGCAAAATCTAGGGCCGGATTACTCTATAATGGACGAACTCCTCGACTTGCAGCCCCAGATGTTGAATCTGATACAGTCTCGCACAGCACAACGTCAAGGAAACATAGTTTCTGTAGAATATGGAAAATCTGTCGAACTCACTACGTTGATAGGATCCCTGCAGTTCAAGCCTGCAGTATTCATCATCTCAACAACGACAGTACTTCCGCAGAACCCTCTCCCGAATCCAACTCCGACGTGTACACCTTCGAAGTTCGAGTCAAAGCAGAATGGAAATCCAAGTCTCTTTGATAAGGTTGCACCAGCGTTCGGGTTTGCATCCACCAACCTCAGCCCAGCGACAGTTTCTAGACACCACCCATCTGCAGCGGAAGCGTACTCGACACGCCTACAGGAACAAGGAGAGTCATGTACGCATGTGGAAAGCTCTGAGGGTATGGGTCTTGCTCATTACCAGACCATGACGACAAACAAGAGCTGGCACGACAAGGACCGTTCGCTCGAAGAGATTCGGCTTGCTGATTACGAAGCTGGACGTGATAGACCCATGAAGACTAACGGTATATCGTACCCCTGGGATGCCGCCCCAGCTCGATTTGCACCACCAACCAAAGTCGAGTTCTCCAAAACCGGGTGGTTCCCCGTCAACATAGTCGCCTCAAACCCTGGCTATGGTTTTGCGCCTGCAGCATCGAAGGTCGAGAAGTCGACACAGAATGGCAAAGCCTCACCCTACCTTCCATCCGACATGGCTCCTTCCAAACCTAGCTCGTTCCAGGAGTTGTGGCCAGCTCTGCCACCATTTGTGCCGCCACAGAGCGACAAATCTTCCTCTAAACTTCCATCGGGCATGGCTACTTCTGGACCCGGCCTATTCCAGAGGTTGGGCGGCCCACCGTCTGTGCCACCAAGGGAGCCGTTCTCAAACACAGTCTGCACACTCCAGCATCAACATGGTCTTTTCTGTCGTACCTCAACATCGCAGGGTAAGACGTCTGCTTCTACTACAGCAGATACAATGCCTTCGCCATTCGCCTCTCTTGCAACAGTAACTCCAAAACAATGTCACTTTGACAGCGCAGCGACGAATCAAACGGCCAAATCCCCCTTTGCGAAGCGCCCAGATATTCCAAACATCCAGTTTGGGGGATCAGCACCTGTTCCCTCTGGCGCCAGCATGTTTCCGAACAACAACGATGCAAATAGCAACATCAAGCATCCCAGCGGCCGACCTACCGGATGCTCCTCCTGTAGCCCTACACCATCTTGTGCTTTGTTCGGAGGGAACACAAGCCAGCCAGTCACTCAGCAACGCAGCCTCTTTGAGACCTCAGGAACGGCACCTGCTTCTCCACCGCGACAGGCTTTGTTCGGAGGCACCACAGGCCAGCCAATCACTCAGCAACGCGCTCTCTTCGAGAACTCGACAACAGCACCTGCTCCTCCGCCATTTGGCGGTATGGCTGCAAAATCCGGCCCAGCGGGACCACCTGCATAATTATGGAAGGTAGTTGAGGAGACTTGGGGCCGAGATAGGGCGGCAATGACGGCTAAGGTGGCGGTTGAAAGCGGTCCGTCCGACGGTGCGCGCGAGGTGTTGCTAGTCCGCAGGACAGACTGCAGCTGAGGTGAATCAGAGTGATATCAATCTATCGAAAGAGCAGGCGCCAGTTGAGGTACTCGTTGGGTACTGGAGGGAGAGAATGATGAGACCGTTTCACTCTTTTATCTGATAACTAGGAGGGAAATAGTTCACATTAGCAGAATTTCTATCGAATCGATCTCATGCCGCCGTGACCGCAAAGCTTACTTATGCAAGACAGACTGTTCGACGGTTCCGCATCACACTGACTTTCCAGTCACATAAGGCCAAATCCCTGTTCTCCAGCTTCCTAAGAGATGAACACATATATGTAAAAAGAATGAAACTTACATACGACAAACCAGTGTCAGCTACGTGAAGAAAGTGACAAAATGTACTAGTCCCGATTTAGCTACGACAACACACGTGCCGCATATGGCGCCCACTCACACCAGACAAAATTCCAACCGGGCAAAAGCAGCAAAAAAAGAGTTTACATACAACAGTGGGGATTCCCCAGTGGTCACCCACCTGAGTACTAATCCACCGGTACGTTGCTTAAATAGGGCTGAGCGAACGGGAAGCCTTGTTTTCAACGTCCTATGGTCGTATGTGAAAGATCAGGTACGTTACCCAAATATAAAGCACATCTAAAAAAAAAACATCAGTACGCCTGCAGACCTGGGCGATCAAAATGCTAAGGTAGTGGAGCCGACAAACGCCTCTCACGGATTATCCGGTCGGGGACTGACGTGATCGATTCTTGCTTGTAGAGCTGCCAGCCTCAGCGCTTCAGCTACAGCGACTTTTCGGTGAGACTCGGTGTGTTCTCAAATGAGTGGAAGAAGTTTTCGAACTAATACTGTACCCGTACAGATATCACCGTACCGGACTCGAGGTGATCCGCCACTCATCGACGCAAGTCTGCCTGACGTGGCACGCTACTATCATCACTTCTGCAGGATGGGTTTGCCCCGGTGATCTAGGGAAGCATGGAGTGACGTGAAAGTAGGCAACCTTCCTTGGGTTTCTGGAAGCCACGAATCATGGACAACGAACTTGTGAGGCTCCAAGAAGGTGCCAATGTGTCTAGTGCAGATCCCTTCACGAAAACAAACATCTGCTGATCTCGACATTCGGCATTGCCTACAGATGGGAGCAATCATACCTGAATGATCGTCATGTGGCTCTCTGCCACCAGCTTTACACTACAATGTAGCAAAGGGGTCGTATAACCCCGGCCCTAGTTCAGGTTCTAGGTGCACGCGTGATGCACGATGTCGAGATGTTTCTCTTGTCAGGTTGCTGACCTGTGCCACAAGACTCCCGCGAAGCCGGATCGACATTGTCAAGAAGATCAATGTGTTATTTGTAGTCTAAGGAGTTTGAGTGGAACACGCTCCGGTGATGAGTAGACCATCCTATCGTAGCGCTGGTAGAGTGAGACAAAATAGATTGCTACTCACATGGCTGCGGCTAGTGGACGAACTTCTTTAGCACGATCGAATGAACGTTTACGATGACTTGCACTTGGTGTTGAAAGGCATATTGAACAAATCCGAGATTCCATTGAGGCGTAGCGGTCGTGACGGTCGTACAGAAACATGCAAGTAAAGAACTAAATATGACAAGTTGGGTATAAGATGCAAAGAACAAGCAACGACAGGGTAACACAGCAGTGTGCTCCCGAGTCCGAATCCGCCACCATTCCCATTAGGAGGAAGTCCGATGGACAATCCCTTGTGATGTCCACAACACCTTGTAAAAAGCAACGATTCGACTTCTGAGACACCATCGTCATGGTTCTCAAGTCGAAGCTTGTAGAGCAGCGACCAGCACATCGATACCTGCCGCGTGGCTCGCCGCGCCGGAGCCATCCGAGCCACCCTGCCAGCGATCTCTAATGACACCATCGCCATTCTTAGCGTTTGCCAGTGCCGAATCGGCGTTCTTCTTCAGGAAATCAGTGAAGGTCTGCTGGCCCTCGTTCTCATTGAGGGTAGACAGGCCTCTGACGTATGGTCCCTTGAACATGGCGCCCTGCTCATCCAGAGGGTGGTTGACTGGCTCGGTCAGAATACCGTTGTCGCTCAGTCTGCTCATCGAGGTGCTAGCGAGCTCGTTGGCGTGGGCGATGAGTCCACCATCGCTCTTTGCTTTGGCCAGTTCAGAGAGACCGGTAAGTACGACACCTTGGTTGTAGGTGAACGTTGTTTTCCCGTCGTTTTGGCAAGTAATGTTGTCGACGCCGTCGTTGATGAGACCGTCACGGATGACTCCAGAGTTCCAGAACCAGTCCCATTCCATCTGCGCCCAGTCTTGGTAGTGGGATTTTTCCTCAGCCGAAACACGGTTAGCTAGTGATGCGCCGACCGCAAGGAAGAGCTCATTGGAGATAGAGGCGATGGACGTCTTCGGTTTGTTCCACCAGATGCCACCTTTACATGGCGTGGTCCAACCGCCGGTCATGTCTTCAAAGAGATCTTTCGCGGTGTTGAGGTATTTCTGATCGCCAGTCAAGTCAAACGAGGCGATCCATCCCATGGCCCACCAGCCTTCATCGTCATAGAAGTCATTCTTCCAGTTATTGTAGCCTTTCTGATTCGGTGACTTGTCGTATGTATTGGAGACAATATCGATTGCTGCTTGCTTGAAGTCTGCATCCTGTATGCCGAATCTTGCAATGGTCTCTACAATATTGCCCGACTGCCACCACATATCGCTCCTTGAGAATAATGTCAGCCGGGGAAACAGAGGAGGTCGCAGAAGCCTACCATAAGCCAGTCTCAGCGTTGTACCACTTATCTTGGAGCAGCTTGATAGCAGACTCGGCATCGCGTGCATAGTCCGCATATGCTGTGTTTAGCAACAGATACGCAACGCTCAGTGACAAGATATAGTTCATGTTGCAGTGATGCGTGACAGGGACAGATAATCGACAGTAAGGTGATGCTGTGAGGAGATAGCGTCACTTGATGCCTGTGAAGTAGTCAGACCTGAGGGACCACCTGCGTTTTATGTTCCTAGGAAACGCCAGGAGCGTGCCAAAACGAAACTGGGGCCATAGGGCTAGGCAGTTTGCGCCCAGAAACATGATCAGTGCCAGCATTTGACGTGTGTGTTGGATGACAGCGTTGGCTGTGTACATCGCCCAGCACGAGGCCTATACAAACAACTCTATATCCTTGGCGATGATGCATCTTGTCACCTTCAATACTACAGCATGCTCGAATCTCCGATGCCTGCCCTGGTGTACTCCTGCATCGTGATACTGCTAGTAAAGCGGTCTTGCCGCAAGGCCATACTGAGCATCATGCGAGCGCTGATCATGATTGCAATTGTCTTAGCCATACTGCTTATTGACAGCGGTAATTGCCCCGTCGTGGTAGCGGTTAGGAAGATTCGTGATGTTGGAGCCTGACCAACGTGGATCCTATCGTAGACAACGATGCACATATTGTCAAGGATTGGCTTCACATGATGTTCTGAAACATATGTCAAAAGCAGTCTATGGTACGGAGATAAGTCGATAGTGGACCCTGATTGGCGTGGACGTTTGACGGGCCGGAAAATCACTGGATCGGGCGTACATTAGGCACGAAACGGCATGGTCCAGGCACCCTGGAACGTGGCTTACGAAAAGATATCGCCTGTGCCTCCACAGCCTCATGTTGGAGGCCCCAAGGCGAGACGAGGAGGTCTCAGCTAAGCGCCAGCCCGAACAACAAGGCCTTATCAACTGTTGGCGCCAAAAATATCGTGCGAAATGAAGGGATGGGTCTTCGGAGAGTTGAAAAGGCTGAGCACTAGGCTATTGTGTCCTCGATTCCCAAGAGCACAATCAGGGAAAGGGCAGGCTCAGACACAACACTGGTCTGTGAAGCTCATTTGCGCAAGCATACAGGTCTCGGTCCATTCTGATGAGTTCATTTTTCTGTGCATGCATCGTGCATGTCGGACCAAGGGTCAAGGATCGTGGTGAGGCATATGACTGCAGTGGTCGCCTGGGGCAATGTTGCGAAGGACAGAGGTTGTACCGTTGATGGCCTTTCAAGGCGAACTGCGGGGAGCCGTATCATCTCCGTAGCATCTTCCTATAGAATGTAATATCAGAGAACACAAAGCTAATCTCCTCTTACTTGACTCGACTTTGAGCCTGGCAATAATACATTGCGTTGATTACGCTCTAAGATACAGCGCCAGGTCACGTAGGTAACGTGATGATCTGCAAAGGAATCAACTGTTACAGCATTGCGTTGCGGATTGTACTGTCATAATGAGACAGAAAGCGGGCGTCAACGGAAGGGATTGATCGTGCACTGATTATGAAATGTGGAGAGGAACAGGCTGTTGCGTCTTGCTCCGCAAGGCGGATGGCGAAGGTTAAGCCAAAGCCGAGTGCAAGCGCTGGAGCTCGTGCAACAGGTTCGCATCACCAGAACACGCCGCTGCTGTGATCTTGTGTTCCTTTGCCACGTTAAGGTTCAGCTGCTTCCGTGTGGAGCGATGGTCCATAATGACGCGTTGCAGCAGTCGCGAATCCCAGACCGCGGTGCGCGACTTCTTGTTTGCGTGACGTAGGTGCCCCGCGTAAACAGGTGGGGTTCGTGAGTACGCAACATATGCAACAGCGGGCCATAACCGAACATGTGCCTCGCAATGACGGAACCGCCATGGAATTTGTACAAATCCCATCAATCACGCTAATGCTTGCTCCAGGATCGACCAATCGTGGCCTTCGTGAGAGGTGTGGCTGAGAGACATCCTTACAAGTGAGCTCGACTGCTGCCTTGTTACGCGCAACCCTGTTGTGATCACGGGCGGCAGGGATGGTTAGGTCGAATTGCACCTTCTCTCACTGTGGTTCAGAGCAGTGACGTGCGAATTTCGTAAGTGGTCCAGGAGCAGGAGGAGCACCTACTTAAGACCTCCGCTGCGCTGCTCGAGTTGTCTTTCATCAACGAACAACACTTCGATTACAAGCACAAACTACAACTCCTTCAACTTCAAACAAACAACCACACACAATCGACATGTCTGACAACCTCCGCAAGGGTCTCGGCGAGCAGGCGTCTGAGAAGCGTGAGCCTTCCCGCTTGACTACCACTCAAAGCGAGACACTGACCACCTTGTAGTCACCCCTGACTCCCAGAAGTCCACCACCGACAAGATCGGCGAGAACGTCTCTGGCGCTGGTGACCGCATTGCCGGCGCTGTCCAGCCTGGTCAGTACCATCCATCACTACCTCTCCTCCATCACATGCTAACACCACCGCAGAGGGCCAGAAATCTACCTCCCAGAAGGTCGGTGACACGGTCCGCGGTGGATCCGACGACGCCTCCCAGCAAGGTGAGGGTGTCCTCAAGCAGGCTCAGGATGGACTCAGCAACGCTGCATCCTCCGTCCAGAACGCCCTCGGTGGCAACAAGCAGTAGACTACCTCACGGTAGCTCTGTCTTGATCCGAACTTTCCACATGGCTTAGATTGCCCAGCGGATATCATTATACCCTATGATACGAATGTAATGAATACTTGACTCAACTTATCCTGCATAATTGTTCGTGACTGCGCTTGTGATAGGCCCTTGAGATCATGCTGCTCGTTGGCCGCACATCAGTATCTCGCCGTGCATAACTTCTTATCAGTGCTCGAATCAAATTCACTCTTCGCCCAAGGACTAACGCATGTTGTGTTACACAGGTGAAGCTCACCAAATCGATTGCTTGTAGTTCTAGCGTGCAGTGTATTGGGTATCTTGCGCTCAAGAGATGGCTTTTGCCATCTCAAATGTCCTCATCTTCGACCTCTTCCATTTCAACATGCCGCAGGGTATTCTCGGCCACCGCTGCCTCTGACTGTATGCTGACGATTTTGCCTTGTGCCTCTGCTGCCATCATGTTGTATTCAGCCTCCTCAATCATAGCCTCTGCTGCCTGTTCAGCAGCCTCACTAGTTGTCGTCTTCAAGAACGCATCCAGCTCTGGATCAGCTTCAGGTACAGGCGCAGGTGCAGGCGCAGGCTCGTCCTGTTCTTTGCCCATGTACCCGTCTTCCCGCAATTTGTCGAACTCTTCCGGCTCCAGCAGCCTCCCTTCGCCCTTCGCCAGCTTCATCTTCTGCGCAACTGCTGCAGGCATGAACTTTGTAGCCTCCTTGAGGAAGTCGCGCTTCTGCGGTGCCGCCTCGTAGACAATCTGTGCTTTCTTGGGCTCTGGCGCAGGCTCCTCGTCTTGTGCGTTGCGCTGGCGGTGGCGCTGTCGCGGTATCGGCGGTGGCGTGTCTCGTGGCATGGGGATATTCGCTACGTCCGCATCTGTGTCGCTGCTATCGTCCTCTTTCCTCTGCCCGTCCCTTGTCCGCTTGCCCAGTACGCCACCTCCCCGTCCTCTCCCCGCCTCTCGACCGCCTCGATCCCCAAAATCGTCATGTCGCCGCTCAGGCTTGAACTGCGGTGCCTTGTCGCCAAGCGCTGTGCGTGCCTTGTTGACTGCTGCGAGGTCTTTCTCCAGCTCTGTGAGGCGCTGGCGCTCATGTGGTCGTAGCGCGCCGCTTTGATCGAGGTCTTTGAGCTGGTCGATGTCGCGCTGGATGCGTGCGGGATTGCGGCGTGCAAGTTTCTCATTGCGCTGGGCTTGGACGGTCGCTTTCTGTTTGCGGAGAGCTTTCGCTTTATCGGCTTTCTTTTGCTCCTGCACGGGGTTGTAATTCTTCTCCTTCGCCATGTTGACGGTTGATTGGCGGAAGCGTTATGATATAGGCTGAAGATTTTGGGGGCGTGGAGCGTGAAATCAGAGGTAGAGGCTTGCCTTTGGCGGTGGTGTTGGACGATGGTTGATGATCAAAAGTTGAGATTGACGTAGTTCCTGAGTCTGTGCGCGCAGGGTGTACGCGCCGCGTCTGCCTCCACACCTGCACTCCTCTCCACACGATCTGGGGTGTCCTTCAAGATGTTTGTCCCAAGAGCAGTCAGGCTCAAGGGCGTGAAGGAGCCTCAAAGACCGAAGGTGGCAAAGTCGCCAGTGACACCGTCACTTAGCAAGAATGAAGCTAACAGCAAAGATGCGCTCGTCCAAGCAATGGGCGAGACAGGCATGAACTCACCTGCTCCACAACAGAATATAGCTTCAGATGTACCAGCTCCGACCCGCGGCCCTCGATTTACTACCAAGCCTGTCACCGCTGACTATGTTGCTCAACTGGCTGCTGGCATTGAGTTGATCTTCACAGACTATGCACATCAAGAGGAACAGCGCTCACGATGGTTGAGGGATCGGTATAGAGTAGTCGACGGCGAGAAGGACTGTAAGCGATGCACTTGCAAAACGCGCTCACCCAAGTTAATTTCTGACAGATATCCATCTCACAGCGATCTTAGAGCACCCCAACATCTCGAAGCTGAAGCCAGAAGCTACCCAGATCCTCCTCAAGCGAGCGCTACACGACCATCCCTCTGCAACGCTCGAGTTATCACAAAACGAATACTACGTCCGTCGCCAGCCCTCCACCAACCCTCTCTCCTTCGTCCCAGCCAAGTCCTTTGAGATCGTAGATGACGATGGTCTCAGCTTCTGGGATCAAAGAACGATCTACGTGGAACCGCACCTACGAAATATCTGTCCAACGCCGGCACGAGTAGCGCAATGGTTAAAAGAGCACGGCGAGCTGAGGCCAAAGTGGCTCCCCGTCCAAGCAGTGCATACGCTCTGGAATAGCTGCGCTTTCGTTGTTCTGAGCGGGAACGTAATGCATGAAGGCACGTGGAACAAGTGGAGAGAAACTGGAAAGCCAGACGACTGGAAGGTTATGACTAAGGTCGAACATACAAGACGCACTGCCGAGTATCTTGCCTTGCTGAAGAAAGAGAACCCTGGAGGTATGCGCAAGGTCATCGAAGACACAAGCCAGCTGCCGCCAGTCGCACGACCTGCAGCATTACCTATGGCATTTAAGCCACTGCCCGAGGACGGACCTATCAAGGCGGACAGCAAGAAGAAGCGCAAAAGGCGCAAGCCCGCAAAGTCTGGTGATGCTGAAAGAGTGAAAGAGCAGGCTGAATACGTGGCGAGCCATGGAACAGCACCCACGTCAGACGTAGACATGGTGGATATGCTACAGGACATTCAGTCAGATGTCGCTGCACCAGCCACAAGTAAGAAAAAGCGCAAGAGGCGGAAGAGCGCCAAATCAAATGACAATGTCGACAATATTACGGATGATGCAGTAAATTCACAAGATGACGAGGAGCCGGATAAGAGGCTGCGTCGCTGATTTGGCTTCCTATGGCCTCGCAGCTACAAACAGAGTTACATATTGGAGTAGGAGCATGAGAACCATAACACGGTTCCTTACTTCCGCCGAGCCTCAACGAGGCGTGCGCTAACCCCAACTTTACCCCGCTTACTCGACAGCACCGACTTGTTCAGAGTTACCGAAGATCGCCGGTAGAGCTTCCGCACATGGGTAATGCGTCGACAGCTCCAGAGCTAGGAAGCCGAGGAACCTCGCGTCTGCGCGAGGGGATGTCGTACCGCGGTTCTGCACCACATTAGACCTTATAGATAGGTATTTCACAATCGAAAATCCGTTTCGTGAAGTTTAAAGTCTGATTTGACTGGCTCTATCTCTGATTTCTCCCGCAGCTTGCAGCAGTCGAGGTTTAGATTCACAAGATGACGACGATAGTCGAAAGAACTCCAGAAGGCATTTTCTACCGCGCCTCAAAGACCTACCCAGTTCCCAATCTCGACATCTTGACCTTGCTCTTCGGTAAGTTCAACCAAAATCTGTGCGATCGCATATGTGCCATTGGAGGCATTCACAAAGCTCAGCTCGTTCAATCCTAACACTACACAGACTCTAAGCACAGTCAAGCGAAAGAAGACACACCGATCCATATTTCTGCCGCGGACCCATCTTGGGTCCTAACTCTCTCGCGCGCACGAAAGCTCACCCAAGCTACCTCAGCAGCCCTACGCAAACATTTCGGCATTGGGAAAGATGGACCAGGCAAAGACATATGCTCGGTAATCTCTACAGGGCATTACCTCCTCCCAACGCTCTTTTACGGTGTCATTGGCGGAGGTGGCGTTTTCAGCGCTGCATCTGCGGCAAGTACTGCCAGTGAGCTGTCAAAGCAAATAGTAAGTGCTGGCAGTAAGATACTGGTGACGTGCGAGACGACCCGGGACGTAGCTGTTCGAGCAGCGGAGGACGCGGGCTGGGGACGCAATGGTGGCGGCAGGGTGGTGGTGATGAGCGAGGGCGCAGAGTGGGAATTAAGAATCGTACAAGAGGGCGGTGGAGAAAGTGAGAACCTGATTGACGAGGGTGAGAGACTGGACTGGGAGCGAATCACGGACCCACAAGTACTGGAGAACAGTCTTGTGGTGCTGATCTACAGCAGCGGAACGACTGGCCTGCCAAAAGGTGAACTCTCTTTCTACCCTAGCATTTGAATGGAAGACGAAATGGCTGACCTAGCAGGCGTCAAACTTTCACACACCAATCTAGTAGCAGAAGCGGTCATCCCCGGCGACATGTTCAAGTCCTGGCTCACGACACGAAACTCTCGCACTGACCTACCACCCTTCGAGTATCGCACCATCGCACATCTACCCGTCGCTCATATCGCTGGAATCCAAGGATACTTGATCAACCCTTTCTACATGGGCGGGCCAGTGTATTGGATGCCGCGCTTTGACTTTGTACAATTCCTCGAGTACAACCAGAAATATCGCATCTCATTCTTCTTCACCGTGCCGCCAATCTACCTGCTGATAGCAAAGAGCCCGAACGTTACGAATCAGTTCAAGACGCTAGAGATAGCAATCAGCGGCGCAGCACCCTTAGGAAAAGATCTCCAGCACGCCGCAAGCCAGAAACTCGGCGGACCGGACTGCTTCATAAGCCAGACTTGGGGACTCAGCGAGACCACAGGCAGTGCGACCGTCATGCCAATGGATATGAGTGACGATACGGGTTCGGTATCCCCTCTGATCCCTTCCATGTTGGCGCGCATTGTCGACGACGATGGCAAAGACGTAGAGCCTGGCAAACCTGGTGAGGTGCTGGTCAAGGGCCCTGTAGTCTGCAAAGGGTACTATCAAAACGAGGCTGCAAACAAGGAGGCTTTTGTCGACGGTTGGTTCCAAACGGGCGACATCGCTGAATTCCGGAACGGCCTGTTCTACATCGTGGATCGCAAGAAGGAACTCATCAAGTACAAGGGTCTGCAGGTAGCACCAGCAGAGCTCGAAGCACTACTGCTGAACCATGAGGACATTCTCGATGCGGCCGTTATTGGTGTTGATGCGGATGGAGGCACCAATGAAGTACCACGGGCATATGTTGTTGCCGACAAGACGAAGATCAGCGGGCAGCAGATTGCCGAGTATGTGAAGAAGAATGTTGCGAGCCATAAGCAGCTGAGAGGCGGTGTGATTTTCATGGACGTGATTCCTAAGAGTCCGAGTGGAAAGATCTTGAGGAAGGATCTGAGACTATTGGCAAAGAGGGAGCAGGGCGCCAAGCTATGAGTATCGGACGTCAGTCCAGCAAAGTGTCAGCATCCAAGCTCAAGATTACGGCGTATAAAGAACACAAACTTTTCTTCGTCGACATAGTAGATAAGAAAATTCGTGTGTTCATGTGACAAGCTCAAATTCTACTCTGCAGCCACCACAGTCATCCCAAGCTCGAATAGTGTCGAATATTCCCACGTAGTCACATCAACCGCAAAACCCTTCTTGTCTCGAAGTGCAATTCCAGTAGTCAGGTGGAGCGGTGTATCCAGGCCAAACTTCATTCGATGAAAGCCTATCATGACTGAAGGGGCCATTGTCCAGTCCATATATGTCTCTGGCCTGGCCCAAAACCGCGACTTGATCTGTGGATCGGGCATCTGCAGCATGGAGCAGGTGGAGCCACTACCCAAGGCAAAGTGTGTTTCTGGTCCTGATGGTAATTGTGGGCCTCGGTAAACGAAGTTGTTAGAGTCATATGCCTTCTCCCAGGACGTGATTCGCTTGGGACCGTCTGCTTCCTTGGAGTACACGATAGTGATTCTGGTGACATTGGAGAGTGGGCCTTCGACCAGTGAAATGCTCATCTTCTTTGCGGCGGCGTCGAAGTCTGTGATACTCAGACTGATATCGATCATGCCTTTGTACTCCGCGGCCATGAATGATTTGATCCAGACTGCGTAACAAGCGTCCTCGGAGAAATCGGTTGTCAATTCAGCCCCGACCTTGGTGTTACCACTGTCATCCATGTCATTGTTGTCCAACTTAAGCTCACCAATTTCGTAGCTAGGGTATCCCGCGAAAGAAGGAAAGGCGATCCAGTTCGTCTGCGACCATAAAAGCTCACCACCCGCATCGGCACCCAGGTAGGGTATCTTCTTGTCCTCAGTTAAGCTATTTCGGAGACCGACGAAGACATCATGAACACCAATATCAAATCCACTTATTGCCTGGATGAACTTTTCAGTTGGTGGCCGTATTCCACTCACATGCGTACACAACAGGAATTTCGGAATTTCCTCCCGAGCTCCTTAACTCGTCTCCAACTGATACGTCCAAGCACGTTGCTCGTGCGGATAGTCCGCCGCCCAGATTTCGCCGTACATAAGTCGCACTACAGCATGTCATGGATGACAGAATGAAATCAGAGGCAAATCGACAGATATCATCTACGAAAGCGATAGTTAATACATCAATGGAAACGGTCTTCCATATCGGGTGGAGGGAACTCGCGGTACCATATGGACGAATCTCTCTCTCTGTGCCTCCTGGAGAAACACTAAAGGTAGAAAGTCAGTTTTATCGGATGCGTATGGCTGGTGTCTGGTACTTATGTCAGAGGTGATAGAACAGTCATGTGTACTGATGAGTATTGATTGACAGGGTTCACGTCATTGTAGCCAAGAAGCAGGTCCCTGGTATCGACTTCCGCATCACTGTCGGTCCGTTGATGCACACCAGAAACGGCACGCGGCAAATTGCGAATTACTACTCGTCTCCGAGGTGGCTGCGAGGTACAAGCAGCTCGAAAGATAGCGTGGCTTGATTTAAACAGACCGAGTTCATTGAGCCAGCACTACTCTCTGATATAATCATGGACCTCGAACCGGCAGATGTAGTCAAAGCGATTCTGCCACAGTCAGCGCGTCCGGACATACCGATTGCAAGCAAGACAACGCAAGAGCCAAAGACCACAACAAGCACTGAAAAAAAAGGAGGACCTGTTCAAGCAGATGACTGCCGCGATTGCCAAAATCGATGAGATCCAGGTTGAATTCGAGTTCGAAGGCATCGCGTTTTAATAGAGATGTCTGCCAATGACACAATTCTTTTGCTTCCTGCAGATCGTGTACTGTCACAATGAGTCGGCGCGTACATACAAAATCCTGCCCTTCTCAAACTTCTCGTTGGCATCGCGTGGGTCGTACAAGGTGATGTTTACATCGTCCGTTGAGAATCCATTATCTGCTTTCTCCAGTCGAGTGTTGGCGTACCTAATCGACAGCTGACTGACAGGGTGCTGTCACCGATGAGCATCCTCATGTGTCTTTCCTGCCTTCATAGTACCTACGCCGCAACACAAGGTGTTTCTGGTCTGCTGTTGTGTCTTGCTCGTTGTTCGCAACAGAATATAGAACCTTTCAGACCGACGGTTGCGTGAGGTCGACGCTATAATCGGCGAACAAGTCAGACTCAACAAATGTAAATAGATCGAATACTGAGTCGAGTAAGAAATTGCCGTGATCGACTGCAGGGTCTAGGCTGCTTGCGGCGTCATTCTCAGAGCTTGTCTGGTCATTGGGAATATGCGTTTCAGCTGTTTGCTCTGAGGGCGATAAGATGGGATCGTCAACAGGCTGGCCTCCAGATCTCTGGCGGAGTATGTTCTGACGAAGAGTATGAAGGGTAGCCAGACAGCCCTTGACAGACTTATATTGGGGCAGGCTCTCTGTGAGAATTCCGACGCAGCTCGCCCAAGCCTGCTGCCATTGCTCATCCCCAAGAGCATCACAGATCGGAGGGCAAATACCGGACAACAGTACCACCATTCCAGCGGTACGCGTATAGAAGACGTTATACCACCATGCACCTGTCAAATCTGTTGCGGAGTAGATCTTGACAGAGTCAATCAGCTCAAGTGCTGTGCGTACACAGGTCAGAGCACACTGAAGATGGAATGGGCCGGCAACTGTTAGCTCTGGATCTACCGCTGGCGATGTGGTGCCGTGGCTAGAAACGTTTTCTCGGCAGAATTGTAGAAACAAGGGGCGAAGAAGCAGAATATGCGCGTGTAAAAATCGGACGTGCAGTACGTGCGATTGGCGCACCGCCGTGTCGTTCGACGGGTCAGGTCGATGCGGCTCCGGAGGCGATCTCCACATAAGGTTTGTCGGAATCTTTTGAGCGAAAAGAGCCAGTTCGTGTTCGAAGTCTCGTACGATCTCATCTTTCTTGGCATCCTCTGTATGTTCTGGTCTTTCTTGGGAGTCGTCATCAATCTTGTAGATACTCAGCAGTATCCGGCCCACGATTCGGTACAACTTCACGGTTTCTGTGAAAAAATCGATAGAGAACAGCGTATCGTCTCCTTCCACTACCAGTACTTCGTTGCAGGTATCGACTGGCTGTGGGAGACTACAAGCTGAAGATCCTACAAGCATCGCAGGCCTGCCAAGGGTCATGCTCACAATGATGTCCATTGTAACACAACCGTGCCACACGCGCCTCCTCATCTCAAGTTCACCAATCTCGAACTTCTGATTTGATTGGCTTTCTTCGATATGCAAGCCAAGTCCCTGCGCGAGTCGGCAGGCTAGACCAATCGAGGTCCAACACTTGCTTGGCCAGTTCGTAGACTGGAAATACTGTGTCAATAATAGAAGTGTCTGGACCAGTGCTATGCTGCCGTCATCGAAAAGATCGAATCTTAGAAGATCTTTAGACTTAGCCAGACACGCAGATGACAGACGCTCCCTCTCGCTCAACGGCAGGTCAGAGAATTGCATTCCAAGAGCTAGAGCAGCATTGAAAGCACAATGGAAGACGATCGAAGATGGTCCCGAGTCTTTTGAAGCGCCAAGTCCCAATCCTGGCCTAGTTCGGGGCTGATGGTCTACTGAAGGCTTCCAGAGATCTTCGTATGCCTGATTGAACGAATCTTGGTGCAGAAATGGGTAGAGAGTATGAACACGATCCCAGTACAAGGAAAGAAGGCGGTCTGACAATTCCCTGGGAAGGAGTGAGAAATTTTCTGGTGGCACGTTGGCTACCGTCGACGAGCTGGGCAAGTGTTGGGCAGAAGACGTGACCTCTGAGGCTTTCAATTCCGGCGCAATTTTATCTTTCTGGAGGATAGATCCGTATAGCTGACGGGTAAACCCGAGTGCTGATGAGCTGCCGTAGAAAGTCTGACTGTCGTCTGGAGACACGAGTCCTGCATCACCACCCATTGCATCGACTGAACCATTCTCTGCGGCCGCTCTCTCATCCTCGGGAAGTAACCTGGGGTCGATATTACTGAGGGGTTGATGATGTTGATGATGATGTTGCTGTTGTGTTGGCTCTGTGGGAATGCTTGGGTTGGTAGACAACTGCAAGATAGCCGCGCGTGCATTGGTTAACTCTTGCTCTAGTTGAGCTACGCGATTGACCAATGAGTCGACGTAGGCATTAGAACTTGTGGTATCCGGAGCTACTTGATAGATGCATTGTTGCGAGCGCTTCGAACATGCTTCACAGCTTGGCTTGTTACCATCGCAGCGAATCTTGCGGTTTCGACATGGCTCACACGCAGTTGTGGTGAGCTTCTGTCTCTTTCGTCGTAGGCTTGGGATTGCAAATGTGGTTGGATCCATTCAATGCGAGTGTAAGCTCAGATGATCGTGGTGTTGTGATGATGTCGCGTTCGTGAGGTCTGCTCTTTCTTAGGTCAACACACGCTAGCGTTGTACACAATAATGACAGGAGGAAAGCACCATCGAGCAGAGGAATGAGCGAAGTCACACCACGCAAGGCATATGATAGATTGACAACACAGTACATGCAATTCTTACATTCATGATGGTTCCAACCATCTATCGTAGCATCTCGGTCCGTCATGACTAATATTACAGTGTACAACAGCAGCTCTTCGTAGCTGCCAAGCTTTTTAAATGCGTGAGAGGGGAATATACAGAGACGTGCTGTGGAGAAAAGCACAAGCCGTGCTACATGACATACACAACAACGCCGTGCCCAATGTACCATGCCCAAATATAACCATCCAGGTGCAGCCGTACCGAGCCAGACAAATACTCATACAGATACGCGTCCACAAGCCCCCCAAACATGGGAGCTGTAAAAATTGCAACACGAAAGATGTAGGGTTTAGGCATTCTTAACAACGCCGACCTTGGCGGGCCTCAGCACGCGGCCGTTCAAGTAGAAGCCCTTCTGCTGGGTGAAGAAGACGGTGCCTTCCTCCTTGCCAGGCTGTGGTGCCATGAAGACAGCCTCGTGAACGTTGGGATCGAACTTCTCGCTTGTCTCGGAGGGGTCGAAGCGCTCGAGGCCGTGCTTCTTCAGTGTGCTGATGAGGATGCCGTCGGTCATCTTGACACCCTCGTGTAGGGAGCTTAGATCTTGGTTGTCGCCCTTGAGCTTCTCGGGCGCAACGGTGGAAAGGGCGCGGTCGAGGTTGTCAACGGACTCGACAAGATCGCGGGCGAAGCGCTGGATGGCAAAGTCCTTGGCGGCCTTGGTCTCTCGCGCTGTGCGCTCTTGGAGGTTGCGGAAGTCGGCGACTGAGCGGAGGTACTTGTCCTGCGATTGCTGTCAGTGCGTGCGCGCGATGGTACAATCAGGGCCGCCGTACCTTCAGATCGACAATCTCCTTGTCCTTCTTCTCGATCTGCTCCTTGAGTTGCGCAGACTCGTCCTTGGGCGCATCCTCCTTCTTCTCAGCGGCTTCGCCCTCCTTGGCTGCAGGCGCATCCGAGTACCATCTGATGGCGGGCGCGGCGGCTCGTGTGCTTGCGACTTGCTGTCTGATGGGCGCAAAGGCGGCAGGGCGCACGGCAGCCTGTCTCGAGGCGCGGAGGAGGCTTCTTTGGAACATTGTGATGGGTGCGGTGCAAAGAGAGATGGAGCAGGTGTGGCAGGAGCTTTGGCGCAGACACAGGATAAGATGGAGTGGTGATGCAGGCCGCAGAAGCTCCCAGAAACAAAAATTCGGAGCTCGTCACCGAGGGGCCGTGCCACCAGCCGCGTTCCGCACGCGCCTCCACCCGAAGCTTCACCAGGGCATGACGCGCGATGAGACCCTCAGCGTCGCTTTCTCTGCGCATTAAAACCTACACCACCCACAAAGATACGCCCAAGCCCAAGGCCGCCGCTGTTCAAGCCCCGATCCCAGCCGCGTACTACAGGGGCGGCACCTCGCGCGCCGTATTCTTTCAACCCCAGCACCTTCCGCCAGATCGTGCACAATGGCCTGGTATCTTCCGGCAAACAATGGGCAGCGGCGACCTTTATGGGCGTCAGTTAGACGGTATGGGCGCTGGCATCTCCAGCCTCAGTAAGATCTGTCTAGTCGAGCCCTATGGCGGAAGGAAGGTTGTGTCCAAGCAAGCAATTGCCGATAGGGTGCAGTACCAGAGCCTCGACGGAGCGCGCGATCTTCTCCAGAATGTTTTGGCCAGAGGTGACGCTGTAGACGGCATCGACGTTGATTATACATTCGTGGGACTGGGCATCGAGAGCGACGAGGTGGACGTAGCAGGCAATTGCGGCAACATGAGCAGCGCCATTGGCCCGTATGCCTATAATGCCGGCCTGCTGCCGCCGCGTATATATGCAAAAGGCAACGGCGAAGTCACGGTCAGGATCCGCAACACAAACACCGGCAAGCTCATAAGCGCGACTTTCCATGTCGATGGCGGACAAGCAACTGTCGCGGGCGATTACACAATCGACGGCGTGACGGGGCCTGGCTCCAGGATCACGCTGGACTTCGAGCGGCCGTATGGTAGCAAGACTGGCAAGGTGCTACCTACTGGCAACAAGGTTGATCGCATTCTCGACTACAAAGTGACCTGTGTGGACGGCGCGAACCCTTGCATCTTCATACGCGCAAGTGATGTCGGCGTGGATGGCACTGTCCTGCCCAGCGACTTCAACAAGCTGCCGGAAAAGCTCGCTCTACTCGAATCAATACGCAAAGCGGCCGCGGTGGCCATGGGCATTGCCCCGACTGAAGACACTGTCCCTCGCACGATTCCTAAGATTGGTATCGTTTCCATGTCTTCCGAACATCCTGTGCTCTCTGGTCAGACGCTCCTCACCTCACAGACCGATCTTGTAGTCCGCTTCCTCTCCGACACGCAACCGCACCGCGCTATCCCGCTCACGGCGGCGTTGACCACAGCTGTAGCAGCACGCATACCTGGTACTATCGTCGAACAGTTGCTGGCGCCTGATCCCGTCGTGGATGGTGTCATCACCATCGGTCATGCGAGCGGAAGGTTGCAAGTTGATGCCACAATGGACAAGAACGATGAACTTACGCCTGTCAACGCAACAGTTTATAGGACGGCGAAGCGTCTTTTCGAAGGGACAACATTCTGGGTAGATAACGTCGCGAACACGCCCAAAGAGGGAGCGCTGCGAAGCGTGCACGGGATGCATGGCACACACTCACTGGGCATGGCATTCGTACTAGAAAGTCGCGGACAGTCCACAAAGGAGCTGTATGCTGGAGAAGAGGAGGTGGTCGCTGAACATGTGGAAAGAAAACCTGACCCTCTCGAAGAACTTGGATTTACGAGAGTACGAATGTACTCGTCGACTCACAAAGTTTCTCCCAAAAGCTCCACTGACCCCATCACTGAAAAGCCTGACCCGGCCGAGATAAAGATAAGATACAGGACGGACGAGCAGCGCCCGTCGGACAGGGAAGGCATAGAAACGTACGTCAACGAGGGCGGAAACACGCAAGAACAGCCTGATACCGGTGTGGACCATATGGCACGTTCCAGAACTGGTCCGAACAAACACAAACTCAGTCACAGACCCATCGCGACTGGGAAAGCGCGAAGCCTCAAGCTGAATGTGCGAAAAGAAAAGCTGAAAGTCGCAAAATCGCTCAAGAAAAGGCGCGACAACAACGAAAACAAAACCACAGAAGCACATGAAAGGAGTGAGAGCGAGAAAACAGCAATGAGGGAGATGATCGACCGCGACCGCGCGCGCGAAGCTCGATGGGCCCAAATGTCGTCCACTAAGGACGACTCGTCGTAGTAAAATCACATACACCACACCGTCAAGCCGCCCTCGCGCATGCTGACTCGGCCCTAACTCCCCCCCTCCATCTCCATGTCTGTCTACGATACACAGCCCTAGTGCTATGAATACTCGCACTCGATGCCTCGTGCCTCGTGCTGGATGCACCGGTGGAACTGACCCTCGACTCGAATCGCCAAGCACCCCGTACCTAAACTCCACCCTACGCCCCCAGCCCCGTAAGAAGACAAAACGCAGTAGACGACCGACGGTGTATCACGTACAGCACGGGGTCGGCGCGGCGCGGTGCCATACTTCGCACCGCTCGTCGGCCGCCGAGAGCAGCATGCAGCATGCAGGGCGCGCGTACAAGGGCCGTTACCGGGCGATCAGGTTGCCTGCAGCCGCTAGGATACAGGCTGTGTGGGCTGCGGTGTGTGGGAGGGGTGGTCTGGCATGCAAGGGCGGGCGTGCAGGTTCCACGGACTGCGGGCGTGGGAGGTGTGCATGGAGATGCTGGTTGCATATGCAGGTGAGATGCAGTGGGTGCGATGTGTGTTTGTGGTTGGAAGCCTTGCGTGTTCTACGCGGGTTTGTGGCGTAGCAACTTGCTGTGCAGCATGCAGGTGTTGGATTTAGATGGGGGCTTTTGTGAGTATATAGGGATTTGTACGTTTATGTGTTGTCTATATTGCATGTGCTACATATATGTCGATGTTCTCACTACTAGGGCATCGCCAATTTTCAGATCGAGAATGGGTCATTTTCATGCCATGTACATAGGCACTGTCACCTAGTGTAAGCTCGATTATGCCTCTTGTGCTGCGCATGTAGCTATGTGTTCTGCTGCTGATCTACAGATGTTAATATGTCGCGCATGTGGGTTCGGCGTCACATATCATCCAAAGCTTACGTACGTCTTACTTGCATGCGCCCCTCAAGACCTAACTATGTCCTTGGTGATCCCCTCCTCTTGGCGAAAGTATGCTCAACATACCATCAACATGTCACCAGTCCTACCCTGCTGAACTATCGCTACATAAGGTAGTACGTGCAGAAGCGATAACCCGTAAGTAGACGTGCAATCTCGTCTGTCCTTCCCTCCCCACGATCCATTTTCGGAGCTTTCCGGTCAAGAGTGATGCAAGATCAGTTATGCATTGGTCGCGCCAACGCATTACTTGGTGTGAATCTCGTGCATATGCGGCTCTTCTGCGCCGAAAGCTTGTCACATTGACAATGATGCGCAGTCGAAGGCGGAATCGGAGGTAGTTTTTGAGTTTTCACCATTCCCATTACCCGTCAGCGCGAACTTAATGCACATCATCTACCATGAGGCTTAACGCAGGGTCTGTTAAGTCCTTTCCATACACACTGCGGGCGTTGTTCTATCGGTCCTGCTCAAAGGTTTATATCCTGTCCTCGTAACGTGGTACACGCTGGTGAGATATTTGACACGTGCGCGGTATACTCCATCCTGTGTGCCGGATACGGACTAGCCAGCGCTTTTCAGGCGGATTAGGCGCAGTTGGCGCGGCCTGCATTTCCAAGATGGGAGCTTACCAAGCGGATCATCACGAGCAAGGTTTCGCAAAGGCAGAATATTGAAGGATCCGTACCAGTGAGACCGACGTTGAGCACGGTTGTTACGTTTTCGACTTCAAAGATCGTTGAGAGAAGGCGTTTGCCGCGTTTCTAGTTGCTAGTCGAATTCGACGGCGCCTGATCATTTACTTCTGGAAACACCTAGTTTGCGGCGTACGGTGATATGCAGCTGCTTGCTTCGGTGCAGCATCTACTGGTGTTGTCGCGACTCCGCCTGCAGTTTCGACATGGATGCTGTATTGTTAAGCCTCATCTCGGTGGCTTATTGATTCAGCCTGCCTAGTGACGGCAAGAGTCCATGACTAAGTCGGAACCATGAGTCGAATTGCATGGGATTTCTGCGGCAATCGCAAAGAGGGAGTGACTCGCAGACGAGCAATCTACATATGAATGGCGTACGTCTGTCGAAACGCCAATTGCATTAGCACATATCTGATGTCGAGTCAGTCATCAATGCAGCAGTTGCGCAAGCGTAGCCGAGTCCATAAAAGCTTGGATGAAGAGCTCTGATCAGCAACATGGGCCTTCCTGGACCCTGAGACCCTGAAAAGTTGTCGCGCAGATATCACACGATTGCTACCTCATTGAGGGTGGCTGGAGATGGAGACCCGAAGCTGAGGCGGTTACGAAACCACGTGGCAATGGAAGTAACCGGAGGCTAGCGATTATGCTTTCCATCACTGTCCGAGACCTCAAAACGTGAGGAGGCCCGAGATGTGGAGCTCCCGTATAGGAGATTACTCAGACCCGGAGCAGGGGCGACGGAGGGATACACCGACCAATGTGGGAATAAGTTATTTGACAACGTCGGAGCCTTGAACGTCTGGCGCCTCCGCAATGCCATTACTCGCACAGGTGATCGTCGATCAGTTCGCAGATCTCGGTGAAGCATACCGTTGCGGATAATCAGACCAAGAGCTTCCCTAGTGTACCAAAGTGCGAAAGAAAGGGCACCAGCGCGGGAACGAAGGGGTACCGAAGCACAGCTAGCGGTCCGAAATGAACGCGAGAGACTCCCAAATCCACTTGCGAATAGCAACTCAGCACGCATCGTGGGCGGTCAGAATGTCGGAAAAGCTGCACCATTAGGAGACTTGTCCAATAAGCTTGAATTGGAGCTGGCTGGTTTGACGACAATATAAAGTTTGGCCGGTGCGGCCTACGCTGTGCTAGTCGCGTTAGTGCAATGCACTGCTGCAAGAAATGCGTCCACTCGCCACGGAACGTCAGACTCTCTGACAGCGGGTATGTATTCTGCCACAGCCTAACAAAAGATAGCATCTGGAAGGTGATGATCATTCATGCGGGTGTAGTGCGACGGCGTTCTCATCTCCTTGACAGCAGTGGCTTCACCATGTGGCGAAGATCGGGATCTGCGAGTTTGAAATAACTCGTTGGACTGATCAAAATAGCCCGAGAATCGGCAAAGGCCCAATCTAGTTTTGACCCATACTCCTGAACACCAATAACAAAAGAAAGCATGTGCTCTTGAGGGGTATATCAGACTTAATCAACGGGCGCATGCTTGAAGAGGAAAGACACGCTCTCGCCATTGTGGGTACGTCTGCAAGCCTCGGCAAGCTGTACAGTAGTCAGCGATCGCATGCTCATCAGACGTTGTTCACATGGTCACTTACTGTGGGACTGATGTCGATCGTTTCGATACGGTCACAAACCTCCTTCTTCGCCTCATGTGGTACCGTGTTGGTCACAACGATCTTCTTGAGGCGACTACCGTTTAGGGCTTCGATGGCATTTCCACTCAAGATACCGTGGGTGACGATAGCGATAGCGTCCTTTGCTCCGCCCTGGTCGATCAGAACACTTGCGGCTTTAACGAGGGTACCACAGGTGTCCGCCATGTCGTCGACAAGAATAGCTGTCTTGCCAGCTACCTCTCCGACAAGCGTCATTCTAGAGACCTCGTTCGGCCGAGTGCGCTCTTTGTGGATAAGCGCAAAGGGCAAGTTGAGACCATCTGCGATAGACGTTGCCCTATTTCATCGTTAGCATTGCACGTTCGGAAATGGCGCACACAACGTCCGAAGCTTTTCGGACATCTATGGCCTGTTGTCACAAGGGTGATCCGGTCATGTACAGTGCCAGATAAGCACGTTCCGCGGGAGATTGTCTCATGGGTGGGACCTCACCTCTTTGCACCTCCAGCATCCGGACTAACGATGACACAATTCTTCACATCCAGGTTTTCGCGAATCCATCTCAGTGTGCTAGGCTCGGCGTAGAGGTTGTCCACCGGAACGTTGAAAAAGCCCTGAATCTGACTGGCATGTAGATCCATAGTAATCACATGGTTGCATCCGGCGGTCTGAAGCATGTTGGCCATCAACTTGGCTGTGATGGGTGCACGGGACTTGTCCTTCTTGTCCTGGCGGGCGTAGGGGAAGTTTGGAAGAACGGCAGTGATACGGCGTGCGGACGCAGTCTTACACGCGTTGATCATGATCAATAGCTCCATGAGAGCATCGTTGATATCGCCGGGTGGGGTAGATTGCAGGATGAACACTGTCGGACAATGAGCTACCGTAGATCACATGATCTGCAATAATGGATGCATACCATCCTCATCTCGAACAGATTCACCGATAGTAACAGAGGTTTCCTGGTTCGAGTACTGAAGGACTAGGATTTTAGTAAGCTCGATACCAAGCCTGTTTTTGGCTGTCAGTATTTTCCTGATGAAAGGCTAAAGCGTGGCAAAATGCTCGCTTTCCAGACCCGCTCGAGATTACTTGACGTTGCAAGTGGGAGTAATAGCTTCACATCGATGCCGCCAACACAAGATTATTGGAGAGCACGACCGCTGCGAGGTTGACGCAGGAACAGGGTGCCAAGGAGCGCTTGTTCGGAGAAGGCAGAACATACCTGTCAGCAACTAGCTGAGCAAGCTGAGGGTAGCTGTTGCCCGTAAGCAACTTGATGCTGTTTGTCGCCATGATGATAATATGTGGTGGGTGTGTGATACAGTCAATCATTGTGTGTCGTCCAGTCGAAACTTTTTGAGGTGGCCTGTGCGCAACCCCCGCTAAGGCCGAAGCGGAGACCCTGCATGCCGTGGTTGCGGAAGGGATGGCGAGCTGGCGAGCCCGAGCCTCGCTCACTCATCCCTCATGACTGCATTCGGGTTGGGCCAAATATTGTCCGATACTGTGTGGCACATTGGCGATTATTGCAAGCTGGGAAGATCCGATGCTCTGCGCCTCGGTGAGAGCAGATTTTCTTGTGACGACATGTTCTGAAACACGAATCTGATTGTGCCCAGAACACATTATCGCCGTGTTTTCCAGGCCGTAACATGTTCTGTATCCACCAAGCGGTGTTTCTATCCGCATGCGAGGCATCATCCGGACAGGCGGCGGTTGCGTATCATCATGACGCCTGTGTTGACATTCTTGTCGTTTTTCCACAGTCCCAGCAAGGGTGAGATACGGATTGTGTTTGAACTAGGCCACAATAGCCCTGAAAACTTAACGTGGGGCTGGTAAACGTCCCGGTGCCGTTGAAACAGACTATAGCTGTAATTATATACCTCTAGTCTCACGATTACCTCAACGAATACTGCTTTAGCCGACCACAACAGGGAACTTCTGAAAGCGGCGGAAGCAAGGTTCCGTGTAGCCTCACACACCCTCTGGCACGGACATCGACAGTCAAACCCACTGCTGGTCGTACTGAGCCCCTGAGAGTGGATAACGATCGAGACTGAGCTGTCTTCCGACGAGCCCAGTAACATGGTGCGGGGTTCATGTGGCTGACAGCCGGTTACCATATCATTTACTTGAAACAGAGAGGTTGTTTTGGTAATGGGGAAAGGCTCGGAATTCTCTAAGACCCCTGTGGGGCGGCATCGATCTATACTACATCATATCGCAGTATCCCTGCCAATCATGGACTGAATCCGTCGTGTCTGAAACGCCCCAAGATGTCATCACCAGCAACCCAGCAATGAAGAGAAATGTGAAATACTGGAACCAAGTGCGGCCCGGGTATCGGATGAACTAAGGAGAGAATGTGCCGCGTTGCGTTGGAAGACAAAGTGACCCCTACAAATGTTGAACCAGGAGCAGCGGTAAAGTATGATACAGGCCGTAAGAGTGTCGTAGAAAGCCTCTGAATAGAGGGTGATTCGATATTAGTAATATGCCATATAAGACGGGAGACGAGGAAGAAGCGTCGACACCCAGATGATTAGCTCCATGCTCAGCATGGTTGCTCGCACATCTGGCCGATTGCTTTCTCGATATCGGAGAATAGGTTGAGAACGTGGCCGTCAGCGTAGATCCTGATCGACTCTGTGTCCTTTCTTTCGGTACGCGAAGGACTGTCCTCTGCCTTCACAGGACTTCGTGGAGGTGTACTCTCCGCAGCGTCAGCGCGGACTGTCGGTGTGAGCACCAAGGCAGCAGCTACGTGCTCGAGCAGCTTCTGACGAAGCCGTAAGCGTCGGTTCTCAGACTGCTCTAACTTGGCGATGAATTCGTCAATGGAGTTGTCCAATTCTGCGAGGGCCTCCTCCTGCTTGAGAAGAGATTCGCGCGAGAAGATGTTGGTTTCCCCGCGCTTCAGGTATGAAATCATGCGGCTGTGAAGCTTCTGACGTCCAGCTCGTAGAGACTTATAAGTCTTGCGGAGATAGTCACAGCGTTCATCGAGTGCACGAAGCTCCTGAGGATATTGTTAATATAGTTGAATGAACTGTGATTCGGACAACACTTACTCTTGATAGAGAGGCAACGTCTGATTTGTTCAGTACTTCAAAGTTCCCAGCCTGCTCGTATGCTTGCTTGTGGAGTGACTGCTGATCAACACTATTCATACGTCTCGATGCCTCAGGCACGCGCATGCCTTGAGGAAGAGACCAGTTGTCGGCAGCCGGGACAGTAGGACCAGTAGATTCTGAGCAAGTTCGACTGTGAGATCTCTTGGTACGCTGTGTTGGGCGACCACGGTCCATGATCGAAGATTCTGACATATTCCGGTTATGTGAGCCTGCAGTGGCGATAGGGTCTTGCTTCTCTGTCCTTGGCGAACTACGTGGCGATGCTGTCCGGAATGTGTGTAACTGTGCGGATGATGGAGTGTGCAAGAGTGCCCCAGTCTTCGGTGAGCGTCTGACGTCATATGTACTGAGAGGGCTGACTCCGCCCGAGGTTGCGGATGCCGGTGTCGTAAGTTGAGATTTGCTAGACTTGGAGCTGAGCTTAAGAGGAGCTGGTGAAGTCTTGCGTTCAATGCTTGGTGACTTGGGCGGTACCTCCGGTGGCAACGTGGGATTGATGGTTGTGACTTTGAGATTTGGCTTCAGACCAGGGCTCAAGATTGGTGACAGTGGTCGGTTTGACATGCTAGGTGATGCTTGCGTAAAAGTAGGGGTAGTTCCCTGCGTCAGAACAGGTGAAGGTCCAGTAATGCAAGAGGTCATCGCATCACCGAACGGGCCAGTTCTCCAAGCTGTGCCGGGGGCACTGTTGGATCTCTCATGGCCGAAAGCCTCATACGAGGGCCTGCGAAGGGGCGGTCTGCCTGGAATGGTTGCTTTAGATATGTCAGCAACGTCAGCTGAGCGTGCTCCCAATAATACTTACGAGAATCGACAGGCATCTCTTGGACGGTTGTCATTGTGCCCGACAATTCGGGGACACTGACTTTCCTTCTTCTCGACATTGAGCCTGCACGTTGCCAGAACGGTGCGGTTTCTGTAGGGATGGCTGTGTCACTAAGTGATGTAGCGGAACGGCCGACAGATAGAGCAGCTAGCTTTTCAGATGAAGTTCCCACGGGGCTCTTTGCCGCTGGCCAGAGTTGATATCGGGAAGCAGCTTGAGGAATATCGGTTGTGGATGGACTCTTAAGTAAGGGCGCACTTGAAACGTTCAAGTCTCTTGGGGTCTGAAGATCTTTTAGCGACCAGGAACGGCGAGGCAGGCGATAGTTCATCAGAAGGATTTGTCTGCTCCTGGGCACGTACGCTCATTCTGTAGGATGTTTCTTGGGTTATATAAACGGATGTCTTGACAGCATCGGGCCGTATGCAGCTGGCGATGTGTGTCATGGTCGTCGTTTGAGGTTCCCGTGGCTCGCTGAAGTGCAAGGTAGGTGAGACTCGGAAAGCGGGTTTGTCAAACATGAGGGCGTTCCCTGCATGGCATCAGGCGAAAGGCAATGCAGCACCTTAAGAGTAGCTCCTCCAAACTGCTATTGATACATGCAGCGACGAGGATCCCCCTGCTATGGCGAAGTACCTTAACAGCGGTGCGTCTAGGCTGTCGGAGGCGCATCCCAATGCGGACATGGTGTGAAACAAGAGCCTAACCTCGCATGTCTGGCGAGTTCTGGGGAACGTCCAGGGATATAACATGCGTATTAATGGCTAGGTCGATCTGCACATTGCGAATAACGGCACCTTCTTAGCTCAATCCACTTCTGGCACGTTCAGGTATGGATGGCGCGCTTTTGTCAGTCGCATGGTGTTGATCTGCAAGTAGCGAGCGCCGTCGAGAGTTTGCTCTAGCGCGTCACGTTGCTGATGGGAACATTCCTGTGAGCACATGACGCAATAGAGATTAACCGACTATTTCGACGACGCCAACGCTGCGCACAGCAAATCTTTCATCAGAGTCGGAGCAAACTTGCCAATGTGGTAGGAATCCCGGTCAATCTCACGTAGCCGCACGTGGACGGGTACGCGGGAAGAGCACAGCTCATGCTGAGGTTGGTTTCACCTTGCGAGAGCAACCAGAGGGCGAGCGAGATAATGGGACTAGGTAATCTACACGATTGCTCTTGTCCGGTTTGCCAGCTATCGAGACTTCGTCGAGATGATATTAAGATGAGCGTTGGTGATATTGCACATTTGTGCACGATGCTCTCAGTGGATCAACAAAGTTCGAAGCGAACGTTAGCTCAATCCCGGCTCTCATCCTGTAATTGCCACGCGAGAAGCTGCCCCGGAACAAGGTTGGACTACGGCACGGCTGAACCTCGAACTCGCCAACGCGACCTGTGCTTTCATTTTTCATCTTTCATCGCTATCTCTCGAAAATCACTGCGGGGCTGCGACGGGCATATACTGCGCAAATCGACGGCATTCCGCAGGGACAAGACAAAGATAACCGGGATTTGAAGTATCGAAGCCTGCAGCAAGCAGCGCATGCATGTTGATTGTTTTACAGGTTGCAGATCAGGCACATGTGGGTTTATATCGCCTTCATTACGTCGTCTTGCAGCCACTGTGAGCGCTGCTCAAGATTCAACCCTAGGTGTTCTTCAAGCATCAGCGGCACACGCTCCTCTCGCTTCAGCCCGTGTGGCGGCTTGGTTCAGGGTAGCCACGTTTGAAGTGGCCTAGATGGCCGGGTTCCACGCATGATGAATGGCAGGCTCTCGAGTACCGTACCTAGTCTATCCGCCTTATACTGTCTGGCCTCGGAGACTCTGTTGCGCTTCCAGCTTCCCCGCTTCGGAATTCAACCACGATTCCACTGCGCGAGTCTGACAGACCCGAATCCCCCAAGGCCAGGGTGGGATAAGAATTGCCAAGCTTTTACAGGGTTTGTCCCGTGTTGTTCCTTTTTCTTTGCACCTGCTGGCTCATCACAAATAGTGCGCAGTAGTTGTACCTGCAGTTGCTCACAGGCCAAGCAACGGCAAGAAGGTTTTTTATTCTGATCACTTTGCAGCCACTCCCTCAAAAGGAAGAATCCTTCAAGAGGAGTTCGCAGGAGGAGCATGCTCTGTGGCTGCCCGAGCCGTTTCATAAAACTATCCTTGTCTTTTGTGGCTTCGAGCAGCATCCTACCGGCAAGTTCTATGCAACGTCCAGAGCATACAGGCGCTGTTTTGAAACCACTGCGATTGGTCACACACCCAGCATGAGCACACTACGATTGACACCAGCACCCTCCTTGACGGAAATGCAACCTACATCGCTGAAGAACTTACTTGAAGACTCGATTCGCAATCCGTCGGCATCGTTCCCCGCCTGCAAGTCACCATCCGAAGTCACGCCAAGCGATGCGGTGACGAGCAGGGGGGTCACCAGCACGAGCCTCTTTTCTTCCCAAAATCATTCGATGTGGCCCACATACGGCTACCTCCTTTCCTGTTCCTCTTTTCAAAATCGATTGTGATTGTGCTTTCTTTCGCAGCAGAACAAGCAACCGGATTTCTGCACCAAAAACAGGTGACACTTGCCCTGAATCGATGAACTTTTTTGGCCGTGTGTATGTTTAACCGTGATCTGTAATCAATCACCCGGTGACGTTGCCGTATCCGCCTTGGACTTTGTGCCAACAATACAGAGATTGCGCTCTTTACGCAATGTTAACGCCTCGTCAGGTTTGCTCAAGACTCAATCAAAGCGTGACGTTTTCGAGTCGTGGAACTGTTCGGCTGTATGTTAAGCGTGCCGCCGCGGCGTATAGCTTCTATCTTATGAACTAGGGTTGCCCTTCGGCCATATCTGCACTCACCTTACATAACATGTAGGAGAGTTAGACTTACCGGGCAGGGATTGGATCCCGACAAGCGATGAGGCATCAATACAGATGCCGACCTTCAAGCACCTATCGAACACCTTGGCTTGCATGGCATGACAAAGGTGCTGTCGTCACTGCGACGACAACAGAATCCGGCAAGGATGCGATCGATAGTTCGTGTGCAAACTTGCCACTGTGCGCACTGCGTAGCGATACGAGATGCTAGCCATCTTTGCATCGTGAGCCCGGATACAGACATCCGGACTACACATATACCCACCCACGATCACATCGTACGATAAAGTCATATATCATCGCGTGGACCATGACAATCGCCGGTCACTTAACGTCGACAATGTACAAACGGCTGGCGTCTCGAACCTAACTTCAGCAGCACGCCCCTTATAATTACCATTAAAGTGGCACATCTTAAATCTAGCTGTTGCAGACTCGGCAAGATACATGCCGTTTGGCAAGTAGAGTATTCGTCAGCATCCATGGTTACTGATAGGCAGCATCTGAGGATCTCAACATGAGAGTTCGCTACGCATCATAGCGACAAAGACATTCGCTCAAACTGTTGAGCATTCTGGCCAGGTTTCAGTTGTTACTGATGTTGTAGCTGTGACTTGAATGTTGGGTTTATTAGGCTTGTGATCGCTTATTCACCGTTGTGTCCTGAGTCGTGGGGAAGTAGGCAGCGGCATGCCGTTGAGGGAATGCCGAAACCGTTCACTCCCTGACCTTCTGTGCATGCCTGTTCTTACTGCCATTATGTGCGTCTTCGTTGTCGCAATACCTGCACCATGATCACGTATTGCCGACGACCGATACTATCTCTGGTTAGTACTCAGGCCTCGTGTCGAGGAAGCACCGATACCTGCGCCTGTGGTAATCCATCGCGTGTTGAGAGCTACTCTTTTCGCCTCCATGGCTATAACGATACCCAATTCAATACACGACTCGACGACAGGACAACCTTTTCGGGCGGGCTAAGGCAGTAATTATCTATACCAATCACTAGTTAGGATGTGTTACGAAGTATTGGCATGCATCCTCCGACTCCACCAACGCAAAAAGCTCCGAGATCCACACGTTTATATTGCCATTTGTCGATCATAGCAAGGACCAGGTCCTGAGAGCCATGCTAAACCATCAGTCCCTCACGCTGTTCACCGGAATCTCAGCCCCGATAACTCAGACGCAATACTCCCCCTCGGTGGACTGTGGCACGGTCCGGTACGCAATGCATACATCAGAGTTTGGCCTATTTTGACAGCATTACGTCTCCCGAAGGTTCCGCTATGTTGTCCTATACTGTGGCACGGTCCCGGTACACGATGCAGACATCAGAGTTTGACCATTCAACAGCGTTACATCTCCCAAAGGTTCTGCTGTATTGTCTGCATGCCGCGTCGGCACCGTGCTAGCCCGATGTTGATAGATTTTGTGTTCGATTGACCACAATGATAAGGTTTCCAGATGCGTGCAACAGACCTCCATGGTGTTCAGAGCCAAATTCTCAGAGTCGATCGAGAACATAGGGGATTGATCGCGTAGCTTCGTCGACTCGCCCAATTTGAAGATCGCGTAGATGCGAGAATGTCGTGAAGGACTTGACGAAGTATCTTATGTCACTCGACGCAACCACCCGTTCGTTGTCCTAATCGTCCATTGGATGCACCCGAGTGCAGTCGCATGGCTGCTTTAGCATTGACTGCGCCCGCTATATCCGTCCCCACCGCTCTGCCATCAACCGTCAATGCTGCAACTCGAAGGTCTAATTTGCCTTCAGCTGCTTTCCCCGCTCCGCAGACACTGATCACACGAAGTGGCTGAACACGAGGACTGTGTAGGAGCGTGCCGCACTCTTGACAACTCACCCTACACCAATCCAACACAGCCCTCAGATCCAACGGCCATGTGGATCCGACTTCATTGCAGATCCAACGGCCTCACAGATCGAACAGCCTCACAGATCGACCAGCCTTGATGCTGACAAAAGACTGACCACAGAACAAGCCCACATGCCGCACTTCACCGCATCCACCTACGCTACTCCTCATTTTGCAACCCCTCCCCCTCATCCGCAGACCACGGCCTCGCCCTGCTACAGCAACCGTCACACGTCCGCCCCGCGCCGACAGCAATCTCCGATGCCTGACGAGGCAAGTACAGCCTGTTCGGGCTAGAACAGGATAGCGGCACACAAATGAGACGTGCTGAGTATGTCACGGACCGCCGGGGTCCAGACAAGCAGTCTAGAGACTATGAGCCACGGGATCGGTGGGCCGTGTGGCGCTCTTGCTTAGCACTTCTGCGCTGCTGTGGCGCCGTGCGGGTTCCACACGGGTGAGCGGCGCGCACGGCGGGTCAAGAAACGCGTGTCTCAGGGCACGGCATGGGGGTGTTGGACAGTGGATAGGGGGAGAGGGGTGGTGGTGCAAGTAGGTGTGTTGCTTTACATATAGTACAGTGCGTTTAGGCTGGGGTTACACTTAGTCTTACAGAATGTGTACATGATATATCGCTCCTGGCGGAGGGAGGGCTTGGGACAGGCGCAGTATGCGCTCGCGATGCATCGGAGGTCTACTGCAGATCCTGGGTCCTTAGATGTGATTGGTATCCTCCAAAGCTGCCGCTGCAGCCGAGATGCTAAGCTTCTTGGTGGCATGCGCAAGGCTGTCTCAATGCCGCAGCTGCAAGCAGTAGGGCGAGCACTATCGCAACTCTACGCCCAGTCTGCCGACAAGAAGCGAGCACAGCTTTTCGTGCAACTTGTTCGTCTCCTCATTCTTGAGCGTGCGCTCTAGACTGCGGTAGTTGATGCGGTAGCACATGCTCTTGCGGCCAGTCTTGGGGTGCTCGAATTCATCCACTAGCCTAACGTCCTCGACCAGATCGCCGCAGACCTCGCGCGCAATCTCCATAACGTCGTTCTCGTGGAATGACGGGGTCGGAGGCGCAGGAGCAGCGGGCGGCACAATCGAGCTAGGTGCAGTTTTCGAGGGTGTTGTTGCCGGTGGTTGATTGTCGTGTGAAGCGGCGGCGCCCGCACCACCAGCCGCGTTCTTCTTAGCCTGCAGCCAAAAACTGACATCCTTGAAACACGCGGGGTATTTGCTGAATGGCACGAAGGTCTTGATGGGCCCTTGTTCGCTGAACTGGTTCAGAAACCTGCTGTCTTTGGACCAGAAGAGGCGAATGTCAGGAATAGAGTAGAGCAGCATGGCGATGCGCTCTAGACCAATGCCGAACGCCCAACCCACACGGTCCGGGACGGATGCATTGTTGAGAATCGGCTGGGACACAATGCCAGACCCTAGCACTTCAAGCCACTCACCTTGCCACCAGACCTCGAGTTCCCAGGATGGCGAGGTGAAGGGAAAGTACGCCTCGACCCAACGGATCTTTAAAGGCTCAGAGGACGCTTCTGGAGCGTCTGTAGCGGACTTCGCAGCGTTGAAAATCGTGATCACCATGTCTTCCAG
This sequence comes from Boeremia exigua, assembly GCF_020726555.1. Taxonomy (NCBI): domain Eukaryota; kingdom Fungi; phylum Ascomycota; class Dothideomycetes; order Pleosporales; family Didymellaceae; genus Boeremia; species Boeremia exigua. The sequence continues at coordinate 1,217,667 of NW_025763527.1, read as the reverse complement.
ACTGCGCTTTAGATGCGCGGCCATCGCCTCGACCTCGTCTGCTGAATGCGTCGCCTGGAGAGGATTGCGCTCAGCGTGAATGGTGGGATTCGGGTCTTCAACTACAACATCGTGCTTTGGGATCTTCTCAACGTCGGCCCAGATAATCTCTGCGAGGGACTTCCCTTCTTTTTCGGCCTGAGAGCGGTCCCATGTACGTGCACCTTCCATCTGATGGAACACGGGGTAGTGGGAACGGTCGACGGCATCGCGACGGTAGACATCTGCACTGATCAGGTAACCTTCTGATTCGTTTGCGCGAAAGGTGTCGGCCTGATGGGCTGAAGTGTGGGTGCGTAATACCGTCTCCTTGTTCAGATAGTAGGTATCAGTTCGATTCCGGCCAACGTGATCTGCGGGAAATCCTAAAGAGTCGAAGTTCTGGGCTGTGGAGACAATCGGGAATAGATCGTTGTGGGTTTTGTAGCCAGGAAAACGAGACTCGATGAGCTTGCGGGTGATGGTGAGGGGATGATTCGTTTGGAGATGTAGCTTTCGAGGTACGGCGTCAAGTATCGATGTTGGTGTGTTCATCCATTCATCAGTTTTGTAGGCCCTCCCTTCAACCGAGATCTCTTTGGGTGTTGCTAGCTCTTCTTAGAAATGTATCTTGCAGCCTCAATTTGACAGTACATGAAGAAAACAATCGAGTTGGAAAGGCCAGGACAACAACGGAGCCAGAAGTTGACCGAGAAGAGTGGACGTGAATGTCGGCACAGGTGGTGCCGAATGGGGCATCACATGACAGTTCACTCACCAGAAGAATTGCATCTTGTCAACTGCGCCTGCTGTGGACTAAATCGCGACGTCCGTATTCTCAATGGCGCACCTCGACTCCCATGGCGACACAACGCCCTCGACAGCCCAGCTATATACATTGTGCTGATGAACACCGCGGTTGGAGTTGGTCTTTCTTGCTCGGAAAACAGCAACATACGAGTGCGAGGCCCGACGCCAAGCGGGACCCGTGCCTGCATGGGCCATGGGTCGCGTACTCGGCTATGTCGCCGCGACTTAGCTGCACGTTTTTCCGGATGACGTGAATCCCTCGGCTGCACAACAACCACCGATATCAACACATTCTCCACTCTTCGTGCGCATTCCTCGGTGATAAGGTCGCGGGACCCATACGAAGCTACATGCAGTATTTGCGCAAGCTCTCTGTACAATGTCGGCCCTTAAATCGCAAAGAAGCAGCGCTGAGGTGAGGAAGAGCGAGGATGTAGTGAGCAAAGCAGTACACTATCCGTTCTGGTTTGGAGGGAGCGCGAGTTGCTGTGCGACGCTGTTTACACATCCGCTGGATCTTGGTAAGACCAATTTGTTCTGTTTAGTTGGAGCTCCACTGACTATTGCGCAGTAAAGGTATGAACGCCAGCCGCCGCACAAATGACGTCTAGCTCACAATCCCAGGTTCGGTTACAAACACAAGCGCCTGGCGGCGTGAAATTGAACATGTCGCAAATGTTTGCGCATATTGCAAAGACCGACGGCATGGGCGGTTTGTACCGCGGCGTACGTACCTCAATGGCTGTCTTCACGCGAGCCGTATTAACAATGTCGCCCAGCTCTCCGCCGCCCAGCTCCGCCAAATAACATACTCCATGACACGATTTGGCGTGTACGAAACGCTCAAAGACCGCTTCACCACCTCTGACACCAAACCCTCCTTCCTGACCCTCGTCGGCATGGCCTCGATATCCGGCTTCCTGGGCGGCTTCGCAGGCAACCCGGGTGACATTCTCAACGTACGAATGCAGCACGACTCAGCGCTGCCGCCCGAGAAGCGACGCAACTACAAGCACGCGCTCAACGGCGTGGTGCGCATGGCGCGCGAAGAAGGCGTCGCGTCGCTGTGGAAAGGCGTGTGGCCAAACAGCGCGCGCGCGGTGCTAATGACGGTGGGCCAGCTGGCGACCTACGATGGGTTCAAGGGCATGCTGCTGGCGCACACGCCGCTGCAAGATAACCTGACAACGCACTTCACGGCGTCGTTCATGGCGGGCTTTGTCGCGACGACGATCTGCAGCCCCGTCGATGTCATCAAGACGCGCGTCATGAGCTCACATGTGAAGGAGGGCGTTGTCAAGCTGGTCACGGATATCACGCGGCAAGAGGGCCTGCGGTGGATGTTCAAGGGCTGGGTGCCGAGTTTCATACGGGTTGGGCCACATACGGTGCTCACCTTCCTTTTCCTCGAGCAGCATAAAAAATATTACAGGCAGTTCAAGGGTATGGAGTAAGGAATTGCATTGGGATGACTGGTTTGAAGACAAAAGGAGAGATGTTTGCTTTCGAGTATACATATTATCAGATATCAGTGCGCAGGTGCGCATATAGCATATGCTGGCGTTTGGCGAGGTTTGTTAGCGAGCATTTGATCAAACGAGATCAGTTGATACAAAAAATGAAGGAGAAGATGCCTCATCATGTTCGTGCCTACGACATGGTGTATGATGTTGACTGCGCAGGATATCAAGGCCAAATACCGACTCGTGCACAAATATTGCCTGCCGCTGCGCAAGCATGTATCAGTTGGCATAGCGATCAGAGCAAGAATATGGGAATTCAGAAAGTGATCTTTTCGTGTTCTAGAGGACAATTATGTGCTGAACTAGAGTATGAACAACTAAGAAAACGGGCATCAAAAAGATGCTAAGAGAGATGGGCCCATGCCAAGGGAGAGGCTGTATAGAGCCTGAAACCATCAACGCCGTTACATGCAATGCTTCGTCCCATCCTATGCTACTTTGAACGCCCAAACAATAACCAAGAAAACAAACTACGCCTGCTCAGTGCATGAGCTCCACCGGCGGCCGCGAAGTACTGGTGTTCCTCCCCATGGCCTTTTCTGTCGCGATAGAACCCTCAACACCCTCCATCGCATCGGGAGTCAGCAACTCGGGGGTTTCTGTTGTGTCCTCGACCGAGATGGCGGGCAGCTCTGGCGAGTCACCGTGGTCCTCTGGGTGGTAGACAACCAGTGTGCTGCCCGTCCGCCGCCTGGTGATGGGCGAGTACCCAGCATCTGAAATGGGCGAGTCGAGGTCGTTGTTGGGCCTTGCGTGTAGCTTTGCAAGTGCTTCTGCAAGGTCCTCGGGGTGCACAAGCGTGTTTGGCGCGTCCTCATTCCTCATTTCCCAGCCCATGGGCGGGCTGGGCGGCGGGCTGATGAAGAAAAGCTTATCGCTCTTGGGCAGAGGCAAATGTTGGTCGGTAGGGTTCATGGGTGTATTGATGCCGAAGTAGACGCGGATGCGGTATCCCATAAGAGTCTCGCCGTCGAGCGTTTGGCGGATAGTGATGGCATCGGAGGTGTTGAAAAAGGAGACGACGATGCGCTTGAAGGACTTCAACGGCGCCCATGTGTGGACTTTTGCGTGTGCGTCGATGGTCTGGCGGATTTCTGTGAGGGTGGCGGGTTGGAAGATCTCGGGCGCAAGGAGGTTCTGGTACGGTCAGTTTTGTTTCTGGGGAGGTCAAAGAATATACATACTGTGATAATCAAGGTATTTGAAGGTGGCGAAGGCTGCACGAGAGGCGGCAGATCTGAGAAGTCGAGGGAGAGTGGCGACTTGCTCCGCGACGATGCGCGTGAGCGCGAGGGTGAAGGAAGGGTAGCTTGCATGTTTGTGGAGTACAGATGTTCTGTGGTGGTTGCAGTGGTGAGTGGAAGAGCGAGGCAGACTATCGGACTTATATCACCAGAGCAGTGGCGTGGAGACGTTCCAGCGCCCGCATCCGTCGTGCGCGGTCGACTTGCTTCTGCGATGGGGCAGTGCAGTCAACTGCCAAGACCGTGCAAAGCGTCCGAATTCTGGAACCCCCCGCGGACTGCTTTGCTCTTCGTCCGCTGGTCTGGGCTGTTTGCATAGCCTAGCAGCACTTTCCCAACGCTATTACTGCCGTCGAGTCGGCTGCTACGCGGCGATGTTTGACGCGCCGCTGGCCGAGATGCTGACGCAGGTGCACCAGCATTGCCTCGCTGAGGATATGGATCACGGACTCACAACTGAGCCCCGCACATTGGTCGACTGCTGCCCAGAGCAGCCTTGTAAGTCGCTGAATCAAGCATTGTCCTCAGGTCTCTAGTCTGGCGTCGGCTTACCCCGGATGCTGCACAGCATCTGCTCACGGGAGTCGTTCTCTTCATCGTGTCTTGTGTACTGGGCAGGCAGATTTGTGAGTGAGTGTATCATGACGATGGAAGCCGTGCCGCGTGCATGTATTGGGCTACCGCGTGCGATACGGTGGCTGCGCGCTCCCCCCACGTGTAGATCTTACAGGCGCATTTGTACATAGCCAAGGCGCTCTTCGCATACTCGTTCGCAGCACTCAGGTCAAACCCAGACAGGCAGGTCTGGAGTCTGTAAGTGATACTCGGTCTAGTCAGGGCTGTTTGGCAGCACCTGCTCGTGACAAATGCTTGTCGGCGAGGCTATCATCAACTCCTATGGCAGCTCTTGACTGCAGACTCGACGATCACCACACTGTGTCTCGAGCACCTTGTTTGACCCCGGAATCGGCTACCACGTTGTTGTGAATAGCTCCAAGCGATCATAGGAACTTTTCTCCGGAAAAGACATTGTGTGTGGATCAGAGACATAAAACAACGTAGTTCTGCCAGACTCGTACCACACACACGTCTCAGGAGCATTGTGTTTTACCATGCCACGGCAACGGAGAGACATACCGAGAGCACAGCAGGGTCCAGCCGAAGTGCAAAAGGCCGGGCAGGCATTTTGCGAGACCCCGATAAATGTTCACTTGAAGTTGACAGAAAGACCGCAAGACAGGGGATGAGGCTGAGTGTGGCGCACGTGGCACGGGCCTTGCCCTTTGAGCTCTATCACTTCAAAGACAACCGCAGATCCTAGCTGCACCACGTACCCACTTACCCACATACACGCTGCTCTCCACCGCCCGCCGCAGTCGCGTCGACACTCTGCCACCTCCTTAATACCCCTCTCTTCCACGTCGACGCGTCAATACCAGCCTGCGATGGATTACGACACCGAGGGCGGCGCAATCAACGTGCGCTTCTTACAGGTACACCGCCCGCTTTGCCACGCCAGCGGAGTCACGGCTAATACAGTCATGTGTAGGCCGACAACCAGCGCGCGCAGTTCATCGTGCAAAATTTCAACCTCGAGACCGCCAACTCGCTGCGGCGAGTGATGCTCGCTGAGATCCCGACCATCGCCATCGACGTCGTCGAAGTCCTCGACAACACCTCCGTCCTCGCCGATGAGTTCGTCTGTCACCGCCTTGGCCTTGTTCCCCTGTCATCGAGGGGCGTGGAGGACCTGTTATATTCGCGCGACTGCGACTGCGAAGGCTACTGCGACAACTGCTCGGTCATCTTGACGTTGAACGCAAAATGCACGGGTAGCGAAATCATGAAGGTGTATGCGCGGGATTTGGTGATCGAGAGCAACAGACCCAACGACGAAGTTGGGCGGCCAGTGATCGTGGATCAGGAGGGCACAGGCAGCTGTATAGTGAAACTGCGGAGAGGGCAGGCCATTCACATGCGCTGTATTGCGAAGAAGGGTATCGCAAAGGAGCACGCGAAATGGGCGCCGTCTTCAGCCATAGGCTTTGAGTACGACCCGGCGAACAAGCTGCACCACCTCGACTACTGGCACGAAGAGGACCCTGAAACAGAATGGTATGGCATACTCCTTCTTTTGACTATGTTCGCGCATCCTAACCAAGTGTAGGCCCAAGGACGAAGAGCGCATAAACCTCGACGGCGGTCCAGCCAACCCCGACGAACCGTTCGATTACAACGCTGTACCATCCCGCTTCTTCTACGATGTTGAGACTGTAGGCGGCCTCGACCCAGATCAGATTGTCACAAAGGGCATCTCAGTACTCCAGACAAAGCTGGCAGAGGTGATTCGAGAGTTACAAGGAGGCGTAGGGCCGGAGGGCGCAGGCTTCGAAGGCGCGCAAAGCCCCACAATGAACGGAGGCTATGGCGGTGGACCAGACGCGGGATACACAACACCCGGGTATGGTGGCGCGAGTCAGTGGGGAGGCGCAGGCGGTGCGCAGGGCGGAACGACACCATACGGTGCGACGCCTTACGGAGGGTCTGGCTGGTAGAACGTCGATATACGACATTGCATGGGCGGCGTTAAAAAAGGATCAAAGTTGGTGGAGTGCTGGCCGTAGGACATGGGGATGGACATGGGATGCTATCTCCTTGAATAAGA